>NC_081325.1:21952372-22552372 GCF_026419965.1 Kogia breviceps
TGCCCTTCAGCACCAATTCTCAAGACAGCACTGGTGGGATTCAAAAAGCAGAAGCCAGGGCAGAGGGGTATGGTGGGCTTGAAATGCCAGGAAAGGACGGCTCAACGGAGAGCGGGGCCTGGGCTGGATGAGGGAGGAGCCCACCACCCCTCCCTCACCCACAGCTGTTTACGCGGGCGCCAGGCGCGGTGTGGGGCAGGGTCCACCCGGGAGCCAGACAGAGGTGGACCCTTCCCTCCAGACCACAGGTTCCATTTCCATTTTAGTGGGACGGACGGATGATAAGCAAGCCCAGTCGATCCTCATTATTCGAGATAGTTTTGTTCTATAAGGTCTCCAGAACATAAACTAGCAAACCCTGAACCATTGCTCCCAGGGGAAAGAAGCAAATGCACACATTTCACATAGCGTCACAAACACGCACAGAGCACTGAAGGATGTGAGTTGCCTTATGGGCACATTCCCAGCTGCTTTGCCTTCTTAATTCAGCTTTGACGAGGGAACCAGAGGATGGAGCCAGGAGGAGCAGGGCACGTGGTGCCAGGAGCTTCAGTTCTGGGGCCGCCGGCTGCAATCTACCAGGATGGGTTGTTTCTAGTATGTACGGTTATCTATGTGTGATATACAAACACACCTATTTCCCCAGGGAGCAGTGGTTCAGTATTCGTTAACTCTGTGTTTGAGGCAACTTTATAGAACCCAACTACACCAAATAATGAGAATCAATGTGTATTAGTAAATCATAGGAAAGAAATTAACAAAGAGATGGAGATAGTCATATAGGGGACTCAGGGGGCTTCGGGAAGGGCCTCTCTGAGGAGGTGACATTTAAGCTGGGACTTAAAGCATAAGCAGGAGTCGACCACGCCAAGCAGGGTGGGGAGACCTCTTCAGCCAGAGGGAACAGCACGGCAAAGCCATGAGGAGTTCAGGAGCATGCGTGACCCGGGAACTGAAAGGAGCAATTGGGTGTGAGGGGCCAGGGGCACCAGAGGCGACTGAACGTGGACAGGCCAGGGCCGAAGGGCTGCGCCTAGATGGGTTCACCTCCTTGTTGGCATTTCTCCCACCTGCCAAGGCCCCATGTTGGGGGGAAGGAGCAAGGGTGGGAGGGGAGGAAGGAGGGGCGGGCTTGCACCCCTGGGAGAGGCTGTGCCCTCGCCCCCGGGGCCCAGTGCTGTGGCTGCCTGATGCCTTCTTGGTCTAGGTTGAACCTGAGCCAAAACCTGGGATACTACTTCGCCAGAGACAAGTACCAGAAGGCCTGGAACTGGTGGGATCTGAACCTCCACATCCACGCACCCCCCGTCCAGCCCATCTCCTTGAAAATCAACCAGTACATCAAGGTACAAATAAGGAGCCAGGATAAGATCATCTTCCGCTTCATCCACAAAAAGAAGCACATTTGCTTAAACCTAGGCACCAAGTACAAGGTAAGGTCTCAACTCCCCACATCTTCTGCCAGGTGGGGAACTACCCACACACAGGCCACTGCTGGCTTGAACTGGCCCGTGCCCAGGCCTCCAGGCCAGGTTCCTCAACACTCCAACTCCTAGGGAAACGAGGCCCCCTTCCCTGACCCGATGCTTGACCATATACAAAGCAATCATTTAACTTCCGAACACGTATCATTTAACGTAAGATTCGGAGCTGAGGAAACTGACATTCTCATCCCAGCAAGACCCAGACATGCTCCAAGGGTGCGCCAGACAGATGTGGGGCTCATAGGCAGACACCGTGAGGGCCTCACTCTCCTGCCGTGCTAGGGAATCCAAAGGGAGAAGCTGGACGCCCCCAGGAGGGCACAGCCTTTGGAAGGCAGTTCACACCACAGGGCCCAGCAGCTGGCCACCCTTTGGTTTGGGGTCAGGTTGGGATGTGGCCACGGGCACAGGCCAAGTGAGTGTCTTGGGGAAGCAACAGAAAGGTTGCTGGTGGTAGGGCTGGGTTCACAGATTCGCCCTGGAGAGTGATGTTTCCAGGGAAGACTCGGTCCTGGCCACAGGGTCCTAATCCTGACGTGGGGGGAGCTTGGTGCCCAGGTAGCATTAATCCTCAAGAGCCGCCTGTGAATTCCCACAGTACATCACCCCGGCGGTGCTGAGCAAAATGAAGAAGAAAGCAGTCCTGGAGATGGAATTCAGTTCAACAGCTCAGAAGATCCAGATCCTTCTGGGAAAAATGAGTAAGATCCTGAATATACTGACCACCTCTGATTTGGAATGCTTCATACAGGGCATCAAGATCTTGCCAACAAGACAGTATGAGTTGGAGAAGGAACTCTCATCTTCCAAGCTGGGGCAGTCACCAAACTGTGCTGCTTCGGCACGTGCTGAATGTTTCGGGGAGGTGGAGGTGTCCAAAGCCCCGAGGAAACCCCCAAAGCCCTAGTTAATATCTTGTGAGAGCTGGTTTGTAATTTGGGACCTATCACAGCTCCTTGATTTGGAGGGAAAAAAAAAAAAGTTTTTCAGGGGCAGAGAGGGGCTGACAGAGTCTGTGGCTGGGCACAGAAAAGACTTAATCATGCGCCCTGCCAGCATTAGAAGCAAATTGTTTCAGCAGACAATACATGTCAACACCTGTCCCGCTTGCTTCTACTGATCACCTGAATGCAGATGTTCTTTTGTGACTTTCCCATGCTTGGGTTGACTCAGGACACAGACTATCTCAAAGCTTAGCTCTGCCCACTGTTGGCTGTGTGACCTTGGGCAAGTAGCTCTCTGCCTCAGTTTCCTCATCTGTAAAATGGGTCTAGAAATAGTAGCTTCACAAACACCCCCTCTTCCACCCCCGCCAAGACAGAGGGACGCCCAGTCAGCAAAGCAGCACCAGCCTGCAGCCAGTCCCCCAAACCAGGAGCCCCAAAGGACCCACACTTAAACTCTCTTCGATAGCTGGGCCCCTTTTGGTCACTGGTTACAGTCACCAACTCAAATAGGTAGAGTAAAGTGGGAAACGTGTAATCTGGATGGAAGATGCAATGGGTCTCAGAAAGGACTGGCACGTGGGAGGCCTCCGGGAGCCAGGAGGACTCTCGTTCTCAGCTCTGCGACACTAGTCTTGTTCCAAAGACGTGTTTTCCATGCATCTCAGTTCACATGGCTTTGTCTCCTGGTCTTTCTCAAAAGATCCCAGTGGTCTCTATTGGCCTGGCTTGATCAGGAGGCCACCCTTGGTGTGATCCAGGGTGGTAAGGGAGGGTGGGGTTATGCCTTGGCTCCTAGTCGATGTCAAGCATGGAGAGGGGCAGTAGTTTCTAGAAAAGGGGGACTCAGGAGCTGGGCAATCCCCGATAGCCCAGTGTCCCTGGGACACTGCAAACTTCCCAGGATGGCCTCAACTGCAGCCCGAACCAGAAGAGGATAGGAAACGCCTCCTTCCCGGCTCAGCCTAGCAATTAACCAGCTGATCCTGGCTGTGAACAGACAGCCCAGCCCCACCTTCGCGGCCCCGCTCTCCGGCCGATCCCACACCGCCCTCACCCAAGTCCCGTGCTCACCCCAAATCCCGACAACTGCGCGCCTGGGGTGGGACCAGGGCAGTCACGCTGGCAGTAGCGGGGTGTGGCACGGTCACTTGCCCTGTGTGACTATCACACCTTGTTGGCAAGTAGCATCATCAGCTAAAACAACAGTTACTTTGTGGCCAGGTAGCGACCGCTGGGGAGCAGACCGTCACAGGCCACACAGTGCTTTGGCTGACCCAGGACACAGCCATTCTAGGGACCTTGTTAGTTTACCCCTCCGCTGGTGTGGGCAGAGCTCCCTTCTCTTACCAGGCCCTGGAGACAAGAAGCTCCGGAGTCGCGTCTCGCAGCAAACAAATCCTCCCGAGCCTGCGTGCATCTCAGAGACCTGACGTTCCTCCCACGTGGGCCCTGGAAGCAGACAGCCCTGGTGGGGGTCTTGGCGCCACCACCCGCTAAGCTGTGCGACCTTGGCCACGGCAGTGAGCTCCTCTGGGACCCCGTTTCCTCCTCTGTAACGGGAGGGCAATCACCAACACACCTCGCCGAGTTAGAGTGAGAATGAAGGCAGGTGGCATCAGTGAAGTGCTCAGCGTGGCGCTTCACAGATGTAGGCACTTTATTATCATCCGCCCGTGCCTCTCCCTGGTCTTTCTCCTTCCACGAAACCTGCACCCCGTTAACACAGAGATTGTCAGCAGGTGGCCTCGCAGAGGCATTGTGGTTGGTCAGCTCCCTGTTTAAATATTCTATTGCCAACGTCTACATAGACACAGTATTTCACGTAGATTTTAGGCATTTCCAGCCTCTCTTGTAGCTGCTGCTCTCTGTTCGAGTGTTATCACCGGCCGGACAGAATTACCCAGCACCCAGGGACTATTTCATAAGGAAAAGGGAGTCACCTCACAGATTGTGAAGGAAGTAGTGAAAGTAGCCAGATGACAGGGAACTATAAAAATCCAGCCCCCATCCTCTGTATTAGGTTGGTAGAGCTGCTGTAACAAAAAGGACCACACACTGGGTGGCTTACACAACAAAAATTTATCATCTCACAATTCTGGAAGCCCTAAGTCCAAGATCAAGAGCGTGGGAAGGTTGTGGCCCAGGCCCATCTCCCAGATTCTAGTAGTTCCTTTGTCTTTGGCAGTTTTCACATGGTGCTCTCCCTGTGTGCATGTCTCTGTATCAAATTTGCCCTTTTTATAAGGACACCAGTCATACTGGATGAGGGGCCCACCCAACCCCAGTATCTTAACCAATTGCACCTGCAACAACAAGCTGGTTCACAAGACGCTTCCTGCTTGGATACCAGGAAAACTCACTAGAGAGCAAGTGCCACCAGACACCCCCCGGCACACATACGGCTGCCAGCGCAGTGTAGAAAGCAAAACCCACACCAGAAACGGAAAGAGACGCCCTTCCCCTGTGCCTTGCAGTGTAGCACCAGCACCCTACAGAGCTGAACTTTGCACCAGCTGGCAATGGAGAAATGTTCTCAGGGTCCAGCTCCAGAATCTCAAAGCAGGGCCCCAAAATGTGGATTTGGAGCTGAGGGGCACTATATCGCTAACTGGCACAGAGAATCTTCCTCCTCCCTGCCCCAGCACTCAGGGAAGCACAGAAAAATCACACACACACACACACACGAAGTCAGCTTGGCCAAGATGAGAGCAGTTGCAGTGATGCCAAGTCTAAGACACTGCCACAGCAGTGGACCGACACTTTCTGCTTTGAAAAAGTAAAAACCTGCACCTGTAATGCTTCCTGTTCTCCTTCCTCTGGTCTTCCTGTTTCTGGTCTGTCCCCGGCACTCCCATTTCCTTCCAATAAAGCCTTTTCTGCTCAAGTTAGACATGATGTCTTCTGTTGCTTACACTCAAGGACCCTGAGAGATACAGAGGATGAGTAGTAAGGAGACAAGTGTGGGCAGATAGATATGCAGGGGCCTGAAGAGCCCGTGTGCATCAGGGTTTGAAAGTTTTAGCAAAGGGGAAGGAGAGTGTTAATAAGACTAGGTTCCTGGGTACTTCCCTGGTGGTCCAGAGGCGAAGACTCCATGCTCCCAATGCAGGGGGCCTGGGTTCGATCCCTAGTCAGGGCATTAGATCCCATATGCTGCAACTAAGAGTTCACATGCTGCAACTAAAGATCCCGCACACGGCAACAGAGATCCTGCATGCCGCAACTAAGACCTGATGCAGCCAAATAAATAAATAAATAAATATTTTTTTAAAAAGACGAGGTTCTTTTAGTAAAGATACTTCAATATTCCCAGCAAGGAATATTGAAAACGAGGGTCTTGACCCAGGGCAATGGCATTGGAAATAGCGGAGGGGAGGAAATAGAGGAGGGCAGGAGGAGGTAGAGAACAGGCAGGACTTGGTAGGAATGGGATGGGGAAGGGAAGGCTGTGTGACTTGGGCCCAAGTGGATTCTTTCAACAGATACTGAACATCTACCTCAGGCACTGTTCTACGCACTAGGTATACAGCTGTAAACACAGCAAAGCTCCTCCCTCAGGCAGCTTACAATCCAGACTGGGGGAGGCAGAAAAATAAAACAAGTAGGGACTTCCCTGGTAGCCAGGTGGCTAAGACTCTTCACTCCCAATGCAGGGGGCCCGGGTTCGATCCCTGGTCAGGGAACCAAGAGTTTGCATGCCGCAACTAAGACCCGGAGCTGCCAAAAAAAAAAAAAAAAACCCAAATAAGTAAAAGACATCATTTGTTGGTATGAACACACCTAAGCCAGGTGAGGGGATGGCAAGTGCTAGGAATTGGGGGTTGCTGTATATGTCACAGGGTTCTGCAACCTTGCCACCATCCACATTTTGGACTGGATAATTACGTGTAGTGGGAGGCTGGCCTGTGCATAAGATATTTGGCAGTTCTAGTTGCTTCTACCAACTAGAAGCCAGTAATACCCCCCACACACCAGTAATGACAACCAAAAATGTCTACAGGCCTTGCCAAATGCGCCTTTCGTGGCAGGGGGCAGGGGTCATCCCTTGTTGAGAACTACTGTTGTAGATCACATTTGGGTTGTTTTGTTGTTTTATGGCCCAGCATATATCTGTCTTGGCAAACGTTCCATGTACTTGAAAAGAATGCATTCTGTAGACTGGCCCATTCTATAAGGAATCCATACATTATTTAAAAAAAAAAAAAAAGTCATTGCCATGAAAACAAGCAAACAAAAACTTTATGAATTGTCTAAATTAAAAGA
Organism: Kogia breviceps; assembly: GCF_026419965.1. Classification (NCBI taxonomy): domain Eukaryota; kingdom Metazoa; phylum Chordata; class Mammalia; order Artiodactyla; family Physeteridae; genus Kogia; species Kogia breviceps. Next base: position 21,959,067 of record NC_081325.1, read on the forward strand.
GACTAAAGAGATGTAACAATCAAGTTAACATGTATGAACCTGGAAAAGAAAAAGCTATGAAACATTTTGGGGAACAATCGAGGAAAGTGGCATATGGGCTACATAATAGATATTACTGACTTTTTTTTCTTTTAGGTGTGATAATGGTATTAGGGTTATGTAGGAAAATGTCCTTATTGTTTGGAGATGGATGCTGAAGTATTTAGGAGTAAAATGTCATGATGCCTGCAACTTACTTCAAATAGCTCAGCAAATGAGTGTGTGTCTAAGCAATGATAATTAAAACTCACCTGACTGGGAATTCCCTGGTGGTCCAGTGGTTAGGACTCGGTTTTACTGCCGGGGCCCAGGTTCAATTCCTGGTAGGGGAACTGCAAGATCCTGCAAGCCGTGCGGCACAGCCAAAAAATAAATAAATTAAATAAATAAATAAATAAATAAATAAATAAATGAACTCACCTGATTAAGAAAAGTGTAAAAGAGCCCAATCTTGTAAGAAAAGTTACTTTAGAATATACATAGAAAAAAATCTAGAAGTTATATGCCAAACATTTAACAGCCGTTTACCTTTCAAGGTTCATTTATGAGACTTTCACATTTTATGTTGAAATTCAAACACTACAGAAATGTCTAATAGTGAACATATTTTGATAACCAGGAAAAAATGTTTTTAAGACCCCCCCCAATATGTATTTATTGGATGACTGAGAAAGCCCTCGCACAGAAACGAAGACCCAACACAGCAAAAATAAATAAATAAGCCAAGCATTTTACAAAAAAAATAAAAAATAAAGATATGGGGTTGTGAAAATACAAATTTGTTTTTATTGTGACTTCAATAAATTTCAGCACAACTATTTGTGCTGATAGTACTCAGGAAACTGGCAGATAAAGAAAAATTATCTGTCACCTAATGAAGCATTAAGATGCTTCAAAATGTCTTTCCACAATAATCATCTTGCCAAAAGAATCCGCACAGTACAAGTAAAACTGGGGAAATCGGAATAACGTTGGTGGAGGGTAACACTGTCAAGATCCTGCTTGGGACACGTTATTGTTCTGCAAGATGACACCACTGGGAGAAATCGGGTAAAGGTACACAGGATCGCTCTGTATTATTTCTCACAACTGCATGTGAATCTACAAGTTATCTTTAATTTCAACTTAAAAAAATTTTAAAGAATCCACACACATAACAGACCCGTGAGGACAAAAAGTAGGAAGCAAAAATCTTTATTTTTTAAAAATTCATTTATTAAAAACAGCAAATTCTAGCCAAATAATATAAAGCATTTTAAATTATTTGAAAGTATGTACACTCTTTGTATAAGTAAACACTTGAAACTGTACAGATTTAAAGTTATTTAGCAAACAAGTTGGATCACTGTCACCTACTCAGCACTTTTGTAAGGTGTTTGTTTCAGAAATAAAAGACTCAAAACACAAGAATGAGTGCCATCAAATATTTTTATCCTTAAGAACACACTCTGCTCTGTACATCAAATTAAATCAGTCAAGTATTGTACAATAATCATGCCCTCATTTCTTTGGAAAGGCTATTTAAAAATCAAATGTACATATAATATACAAAACTGGATTGTACAGTTTTTCATTAAACACATATTTAAAATAGTAAGTGGAAGTAAATATAATCTTCCTAATTCATTCATTTCCTGTTGAAGAATGAATAAGGACCCTCTTTACCTTCTACCTTCCCAAAATATAGAGTATTAAGCTCTATCAAGCAACATCCATCACCAAGTTAAACTGAGCTGAAAAACAAGTGACCTGTTTAAAATGACAGACATCAGGATAGGTAACCTATCTACACATGGCGGGAGTCTGCTTGAAGTGGACGAGAAATGCTACAGTCTCACAGAATGAGGTCTGCTGACGACATACCAGAACCTCTGTCAGCATTCTATCTCTAAAGTAGTGTCTGCATAACTCAACATGCATTGTGAACCAAAGAGCAGGTTACATTTACTATAACATCAGAGGCAAAACCAATCCAATCAGGAAACAGATATTTGTAGGAAGACTCAGAGATGCGCATAATTTTTCGGACGATCGCTGCTATCGTGTGGTTGATTTTAAGGGATGGGTGGTCTTCGTCATCCTCGTCTCTGTGAGTGAAGTGCATCCTGCTGCCGCAGGGTACAGATCCACAAAGCAGGCTCACGGCACAGCCACCAGGAAGGTGCAGGACGTGAAAATGTTTACGGAAACGGAAGGCAGTGTGCGGAAAGCTGGTGACCGTAACCTTCGCGCACGAGAGACACTATTCACCGGGCTTCCGCTCCTCCTTTATGCGCTCGATTGAAGACGCCATAATTGCTACTTCCCCCTCCCAGACACTGCCTACTGTACCATGAAGAGTCTCATTAAAGATACGGCACGGGGCTTCCCTGGTGGCGCAGTGGTTGAGAGTCCGCCTGCCGTTGCAGGGGATACGGGTTCGTGCCCCGGTCCGGGAAGATCCCACATGCCGCGGAGCGGCTGGGCCCGTGAGCCATGGCCGCTGAGCCTGCGCATCCGGAGCCTGTGCCCCGCAGCGGGAGAGGCCACAGCAGTGAGAGGCCCGCATACCAAAAAAAAAAAAAAAAAAAAAAAAAAAAAAAAAAAAGATACGGCACGTATCTACCATGCGGATGCCGCAGCTACCTGCCTACTTTTGAAGGCTCTGCACCTAAGCAATTCATGGAGTACAGATCCTGGGACCTTACACGAGGTCCCTGCATCTTGCAACTACCTCACATCAAACACACAGAAAGATAACACACCGAATTCCCAGGAAAGCAGAACATGTTCTCAGAAGCACCCAATCTATCCCAAACTAAACTTCAAAGTGATGGGAGAAACATTACATTAAATAGGGTGTAGAAATAACATTTCTGGAAGTAAAAAAATAGTCACTGTGGAATGCTCAGTGGTTAAAAGGATTGCAGTGTTTCCCGCTTTAACAAACCTTTCTCTTAGAAGCTTTCTAATTCGCTGTATTTCTGTAAAGTTCTTTGCACTATTTATTGTAATCTATTTTCATTGCACATTTTTCTTAAGAACCATTTCACTGCGTGCCCACCATAGCTTCCTCTTAAAACCTTACACTGCTTGTGACCATTTAAATGAGGCAGTAATCAGCGCTCATAGATTATAGCTTATCTTTGGCATTTTGATGTTTTCCAAAGAGAAACACAAAACATGTCCCACTTTGCTTCCACTTCATTCTGCGGCCAGCCCGGAGCAGCGGCCCCGCGGCTCTCGGGGAGCCCCTCGCACAATCCCCCGGTGTCCTGCAGGCCGTGGCACTCGGCAGCCGGCTCCTGCCGGACCGGCCATTGACGCACACAGCCCGACGGGCCTGGTTATTTAGAAACTGACAGTAGGAGGTTCAGCTGAAAAGCAAAGAGAAAGGCCTTGTTAGTTCTGCTGTGGAATACCATGCTCAAGATAAGTTGTTTAGATCCTCAAAACAGAATGAGAGGAAAGGTCTGATTTTTAAGAAACCAGTAAACACGGCTGTAAGGTCTAAACTGGACCTGCGGGGCTGATTCTGGAAGCAGGCCCGGGCGCCGCACATCGTCGGGGCTTGTGGGGAGGTATCCCCGAACCTGAGCCCCCAATTCATTAAGAATCCAATCAGGAAGACAGAAAAGAACTACATACCAACACTAACGAGAGACAGAAATGGCTCTAAATAACCGACTTCACCTGCCTCTATGCAGAGTGCGTTTCGAAGAGAGTTGTAAGTAAGCTGAATTCTTTAAATGACTCTTAACTGCACGAGAATAGGCACAGCAGGTGACCTTCAATGCTAACTCGGACCAGGAGCCCCCTGTCCCCTCTGTAAAGGAGCTTGAGACCCAGAGCCAGTCGGGGGAAAGCCAGAGAAATTGCCACTGCGACAGGAGGGGTTGGCAGCCTGCGCTCTGCAAATCTGTCACCCTGGCCTGGAGAGACTTGAGACTAGATGAGCCTGGCAGTGCGCCCTTCTATATAGTAGGGTTTTTGGTAATCAAAATAATCACCCCCTAATCTCGTCTATAAATGTGTACTTCCGGTGAGAGGGACACAAAATCCCCTCTGTGTTTTTCCTGCCAAAAATACAAAACCTGAGTCTAATCATGAGGAAACAGACAACACCAAACATTCTACAAAATAACTGGCCCAACAAGGTCAAGAAAGCCCAAAAAGGCTGTGGAACTGCTCCAGGTTTAAAGAAACTAAAGGGATGTGACACCTGAAAGCAACACTTGGACTGGATCCTGGGCTGGGGAAAATAATTTGAATATGGATGGGGGATTAGGCAATAGTATCAATGTTACATTTCCTGTTTTGATCATTGTGCAGCGTGTAGGGTAAGAGAATTCCTTGTTCTGGTTCCTACTCTATGAGCCTGTGGCCAAGTGACTCAGTCAGCAGTCAGTAATATCAGCTGTTGTTATTAACTGGAAAATGTTAACAGTTCTGAAAGAGGAACAAGGAACAGTGAGCATGATGGTCTCTATTAGTGTTTTTCTTTTCTTTTTTTTTTTAAAAAATTTTATTTCTGGCTTCCCTGGGTCTTCGTTGCTGCACATGGGCTTTCTCTAGTTGCGGCCAGCGGGGGCTACTCTTCGTGGCGGTGTGCGGGCTTCTCACTGCGGTGGCTCCTCTTGTTGCAGAGCACGGGCTCTAGCCACGTGGGCTTCAGTAGTTATGGCTCGTGGGCTCTAGAGCACAGGCTCAGTAGTTGTGGTGCACGTGCTTACTTGCTCTGCGGCATGTGGGATCTTCCGGGACCAGGGCTCGAACCCGTGTCCCCCGCATTGGCAGGCGGATTCTCAACCACTGCACCACCAGGGCAGTCCCTCTATTAGTGTTTTTCAAACTCTCGGCTGCAAGCCATTGGTAGGTCATGAAAATAATTTAGTGGTTCATCAACAGGAGAAAGAAGAAAAGCAAAGCAACTGAGCTGCACATAGTGTGTGTGTGTGTGTGTGTGTGTGTGTGTGTGTGTGTGTGTGTGTGTGTGTGTGTGTGTGTGTGTGTGTGTGTGTGATTATTATAAAACTTTTAAGTTACAGACACAAACTAAACCACATATCTCACTGGCAGGAGTCAAGTGGGAGCCCAGCAACTCTGCATGTTCTCAGCCAGACCCCTGCCTCTCCTCCATCAGAGCTGCTCTCCTCACACCTTTATCCATGCTTATGTCACCCACCACAGGAAGCCCAGGCCTCGCAAGTCATTCCTCTACTACCTCAAGGCTCTTTTCCCACCTCATGGCCCACCCCTCTGAAGTCCTGAAGCCCTGCCCCCTAGCCCTTTGCCAGGACAAGCTTCCCCTGCAGCCTTCTCAAGTGATGGGTGTTTCTCATCCACATGCCTGAAACCACTGGGCCTGGAGGCGGGATCAGAGTCCCCTCTGTTCCTCACTGTCATTTCCAGACCATTCTCCTTCCCTCTCCCAGCACCCTCCCCCAGCTCTGGTTTTCATCGTATCAGACCATGCCACACTTCACTCCTCCATGTACGACCCCTCCGCCATCTCCCAGCCCTGCACTTCTTGCACACCTCAGAGCACTATCACTCTTTTCTAAAGCTACTCCTGTAGGATTTCTTGGTGGTTCCAACATCCAGATAGCTCACCCTTCCAGGCTTAGCCTCAGCTCCTCTCCTCCAATGACCTCATCTTTCACCAGCCACGCCAGCTACTCAGGCCGGGGGCACATCCCAGCCCCATCACTACCTCTAACTGCAACCCCTCCACAGTCCCATCATCAAGCAGCTCACTCTCCGATCGCCACAACCCATCTTCCCAGCTCACCTTCCCTCTCACATTCCAACGCCAATGACCGTTTGACTCGACCAGGACCTGGAACCCACGGTTCCTCCTGCCTTCTCACTCCCTTCCCTCAGCTTCCTCCTGCTCCTCGTCTGCTTGAGTTCCACGGCCATCACTACAGCCACTCCTTTCTTTAACTCTCCTGCCCTCACCCGTCCCTGCCTGGTTCCTCCTGGCCAAAGTACAGCCCTGACACAACCCTCCAGCAACTCCACGTCTACACTCATGCAACTGACAATGACTGGGGGAAAAAAACATGAGACACCTATGCTGAATGCTTTTTCTTGGATTCATAACCAACCACTGAACTCAACCGAACCTTCCTGTGGAATCTTTAGCACCTCCTCACTTTCAGTGGTGACCCTGCTTCCTGTTCCCCTCACAAACACACAGCAGTCAGAGGAGAGCTTCCGTGAGCGCCCATCACGAGTGCCAGCTCCCTGCACGTGCGCCCACACGCTGGGCCTTCTCTCCTCTCTCCACGCTGAACCCTGCAGGCCCCTGACAAAGGCCCCACTCTCCAACTGCCCCTGAGATCACATCCCCCCTTCTCTTCTCAAGGACATTTTCCCAGCAGCAATTCTTCCCTCTCTTTAGATCTTCCCCACGAATATACAAACATCCATTTCCCCTATCTTTTTTTTTTTTTTTCTTTTTCTTTTGCGGTACGCGGGCTTCTCACTGTTGTGACCTCTCCCGTTGTGGAACATAGGCTCCGGACACGCAGGCTCAGTGGCCATGGCTCACGGGCCCAGCCGCTCCGCGGCATGTGGGATCTTCCCGGACCGGGGCACGAACCCGCGTCCCCTGCATCGGCAGGCGGACTCTCAACCACTGCGCCACCAGGGAAGCCCCCTATTTCCCCTATCTTTAACAACAACAAAAAAAAGGATGGATGGATAATCCAATAACAAATTAAAATAGCTATCTGAAATGGGAGAGAGGGAAAAGGCTGGAGGGAATGGAAAGGGAAGCAAGACTTCTCCAAATTTACCTTGTTCCATAATTCTGACTTGGGAATCATGTAAACATTTTACATAATTTAAAACAAAATTAAATCGAAACGAGGGGAAAAATGTCTAAATATTGAAAATAAACTAACTACATGTCAAGTTAGTGGTATAATCACATAGAATATAATTGCTTCAAATGACATAAAAAAGTATCCCGACTGGAGCGTCCCTGGTGGCGCAGCAGTTAAGAATCCGCCTGCCAATGCCAGAGACACAGGTTCGAGCCCTGGTCCGGGAAGATCCCACGTGCCGCGGAACAACTAAACCCGTGAGCCACAACTACTGAGCCCGCGCTCTGCAACAAGAGAAGCCACCGCAATGAGAAGCCTGCGTACCGCAACGAAGAGTAGCCCCAGCTCGCCACAACTAGAGAAAGCCTGCACGCAGCAATGAAGACCCAACGCAGCCAAAAATAAATAAATAAATAAATTTTTTAAAAGAAGTATCCTGACTGTCTACAACCCTAGAACTGCAGAGAAATCATTTTAAAATATGACCCATAGAGCCATACAAAGCAATTCATACAGCCATAAGAAAGAATGAAGTTCTGATACAAGCCACAACATAAATGAACCTTTAAAACATTATGCTGAGAGAAAGAAGCCAGTCATGAAAGGCCATGTATTGTACGATTCCATTTAATGCATTGTCCAGAACAGGCAAATCCACAGAGACAAAGGTAGATTAGTAGAAGGGGGGCGGGATGAAGAATCTGCTAGTCTGGTAGGGGTTTCTTTGTTGGGAGGATGAAAGTGTTCTGAAATTAGATAGTGGTGATGGTTCCAGGACTTACTGAATATACCAAAAACCACTGAATTGCTTACTTTAAAAGAGTGAATTTTATGGTATCTGAATTATATCACAATTTTAAAATGACCCCATTTCTTCTCCAGCTACCACCCCATCTTTTCTCTCCCCATGAAGTAAAACTCCTCAAAAGACTTACCACACGCAATGCCTCCAGTCTCTCCCCCTGCGGGCTCCACCTACAGCAATCGGGCTCTCACTAACCATACCACTCTCCCCCAGTCTCTCTCTCTAGTCCTTACCCTACTCAACTCTTCAACTAAACTTAAAACCAGAAATAAAATACCCTCCATAGCACCAACCTACTTCTACTCAATAAAAGCCTGCTGACTGAACTGAATAAACGAATGATAATAAACACAGACTGAGCTCTCTATTTCGTTTTTTTAATTTAGGAAGAAGAGAGAAAACAGAAACTTCTAACACTTATTCTAATCCCTAAAACACTTTCTTTTTCATCTAAAACATGGGCCTCCTATCATACATACTACAAACAAAATTATTCAGCAATCTAAATACCACTATTTGAGTCTCCCACAAACAGGTTCATTCATCTTAAACACAGCAACCTTCAATACCAGAAAGCACTGAAAAGCAACTGAAAATTCTAACGCCATCACTAAATATGTGAGAGAGCAATTCAAAGCTTGAACTCTTGCTCATCAGAATAAAACAACGTACAATTTTTAAAATTACAACTAAAACACAGTTACTCAAAGACATTATCTACTCAAGTAAAATAACTAAAAGGTTATAAAAGTAATAAGGATCTTCAGACTTTGGACTACCTGTTCCATAGAAGGACAAGCAATGATCTGGATATCTTCAGGGCTGAACTCTTCCTTTAATAAGACATGGAACTTCTGGAAGACTTGCTGAATATTATTCTTAGAAAGAAGAAGAGGCAATTATATTACATGAGTCACTGAAAACATATTCAGTCTTCTTAAACATGAAGAACTAAGAAAGTTAAATCTTACTATGTGCCAAAACAAGTGGAGGAAATGTATCTTCTAGGGCATTACCAAAGATGTTCAATTTGCATTAATATTTTACATGCAAGCACTACCTGTCTAAGACTTATCAGAAAATACTTACTGGAAAAACTAAACTCTAGCAAGCCTTGTCCCCCGCAGAGAATAGTAACAGTCTTCTGCAGCAATTTCTTCCACAGAAGATAATAAAGTTCCCAAACACATAAAATGTACTTTAAAAATCAACCAACGCCTTGGGTAAAGATGTAAGCTCAACACAGAGCTGGAAGCTATGAGTACTAAATTTGCTCTGACATTTAATCCCTCCATGGCCGCTGCAAGCCATTTATTTCCACTGCTCACCAGTAAAATGGGACATAATTCCTGAAATGCTGTTCTTTCACAAGTGCTGGGCCCCATCTCATGTGAGGGTCTGATTACTTATTTATTCATTTACTAATTTCTACTTTTAGGTAGAAATTACCCCTGTGCCACAGGTAACCATAAGGAAATTAAGACAAAATGAGGGCTGGGGGTGAGGTCGGGGAGATATAATCAGACAGACGCACGCTTTGTAAGTCTTTAAAGAATCACAGTGCTTTTTAGTCAACTGGTCTAGAATAGTAGACCAACATTTCAGAATGTTTACAGGAAGGGGAAAATGGTACACAAGGCAAGAACACTCCAAGAGACGGGCCAACATTCAAAGAGATGATCACGATACTCACCCTAACTGGCTTAAACAGGATGAACTCAGTATCTTTATTGGACAGGTACAACGACATGCTTCTCAATGTCAGGGGCAGCTTTGCTTTTATTGTCTTGTAGGCACTTGCCACAAGGTCACTGACTTTTGCTGGAAAGAAATTAACCTCCTTAGTATCACAAATAAAAACAGAAGAAACATTTCCATTTTAATTCAGAGGGGAATAAAAGGAGAGAAAAATAGCAAAAGAAGACTCTTTACTTCCCCAAAGAATTTCTTTCACTTTTCTTATTTATTTATCAAGTTTAATCACAAGCCCTATAAACATCCATTAAGTATCTACTGTATACAAAATTCTAACCCCATGGGCTAAACAGCAAAAGAATCCCCCCCCCCAAGCAAGGCCCAGGACATTCATAGGGATAGTATTATGGTGCCTTCAGAATTTGGAGATAAGATATAAGGTAAAATAAAAGGTCATTTGCAGAGAAGCACTAGTAAGATTTACTTCATAATGAATGAGCTTATTCGTTTGTAGAATTGACTCACAGTAAGAGATGCTCTCTGTCTTATGAGATCATTCAGAAAATACCCAAACATATTTAATGGGAAATAAAAATCCATTTGTTACGTTCTTATATTGTATTATCAGAAAAGGAAAAGAATTCCAGAAAATTGTAACTGAAATAATTAGTAGCCCAGGTGTAATGTCTGAAAAGAAGTACAAAAGGAAAAGAAGAGTCGTAATCTGTATGAAGTATTTCAAAGAGAAAATTACCTAGAAAGCTATAAAAGAAAAGAATGATTAATAATTTCAAAGATGCTTGACCTCACTCATAATTAAAGAAACGCATATTAAAACAACTGAAATATTTCAGATTGGTAAAAATTACCAAGGTTGTGAATATCCACGTCTGGCAGGGGTGTGGGGAAACAGGCCCCCTCATCCTCTGTTGACGGGAGTATAAACTGTTCAACCTCTTGGAAGAGATATTAGGCAATCTCTAGCAAAACTGAAAATAAACATGCTCTTTCACTTAACATTTCTACTGCTAGAAATTTGCCTTATGGACATTTACAAAATACCAAGATATGTGTGTTTATTAAAGAGTGTAAGGAAAAACAAAGTAAAAATAATTCAAATATCTATTAATAGAATTATTAAAGAAATTATGCTTTAGTGATATATTTATTCTACACGTCCATTAAATAGAATGGGTAGAGCTGGATATGCTGGTATAGAAAGGGCTCCGAGATATAGAATAAGTGGTTAAAAAAAAAAAAAAAAGTCAGGGATATTTTGTAAGCAGATAGGGTAAGAGGCCCCCGAAGAAGGAGAACCAGCACTGGCTTTCTTAATGTAAGAGAAGCCATTTGGGCCTAAACCATTTTGTGATCTCAGCCTGGCCACAATGCTTGTCCTTGAACAGGTCTCAGTAATTGATGACCTTAAGGGAAGTGAGGGAATGCAGGAACACAGGAAAAGCAATAAGAAACAATAGGTCGGTAATGAAACAGCCCTAGTTCCTCCTCAAGGGATACAGAGAACAATCGGACACACGTCTTTGAGTTCTGCAGGAAGTAAGGCCCCCATTCGGGTGGAGGATGGAATGACTGTTGACCCCCGTGACTTCAATTAACTAAAGCTTGGATTCTGTCAACCATTGCCCCAGTCCAATGCTGAATTCTCCTCTCTTGAAGCCCCTTCATGAATACATGTACCCTTCGCTTAAATTTCGCCAATTTTGCCATTCGGAGAGACACTGCTTTGGGAAAGACCCCTGGTGTTCTCCGTCCTTGCTGCAAGTAATAAATCCTTCCTTCTCCCACTCTTTGCCTTGGTTGTGTCTTTTGGCTCAATACCCACCAAGAGGCAAACCCATTTTTTCCGGTAACAATAGCATAATCTTATTTGTATAACACATTTCAAGTCCATATATGCTAGAATATACATAATTTGGGGAAAGCAGCCATTAATAGTGGTTACCTTTGAGAGAACTAGTTTAGAGGTGGAGAATAGAATTCTCATTTTATACCTTTCCACAGTTCAAATTTTATACCATGTTAAAAAAAATTTTTTAATTGAGGAGGGTTGTATAAGAGCAGGGTGAGAAGGTGCCAATGCTCTCAAGAAGAAAGAACAAACAATCCAAGAATTCCTTATTTTTCATAAACAGATGAAAGCTCCTTTAAGACAATGAATTCCACTGGCTCTGGTCCTACGGTCACTAACACACTTCAGGGATCGCTGGTCAGTCTTCAGAGCCTAGTTTTATGTGGAGTCTTGTAAATCAAGTATCCTAATTCTTAAAAAGGTATATTTCCCAGAGTAATTAACAAATTGGCATCCTAACTATAACTCAATCTCATGAGTTTAGGATGGAATGACCCCAAGAAGGTGATCAAGTCTGCATGAACCACTAACCCTGGGTTCTAGGGGCCCAAGATAAGTTTCTAGACTCCCTGATGCTCCCACCCCAAAGACTTAAAAATCTTTGACATTGGGGCTTCCCTGGTGGCGCAGTGGTTGGGAGTCCGCCTGCCGATGCAGGGGACACGGGTTCATGCCCCGGTCCGGGAGGATCCCACGTGCCATGGAGTGGCTGGGCCTGTGAGCCATGGCTGCTGAGCCTGCGCGTCCAGAGCCTGTGCTCCGCAACAGGAGAGGCCACGGCAGTGAGAGGCCCGCGTACCGCAAAAATAAAAATAAAAAAAAAATAAATAAATCTTTGACATTTAAGTGTGGGCTTCAAGATCAAGAAAAAGCAACTCCATAGCTCCTTGAGGCTAAATGAGACGGAAGATACAACAACTAGGTAAACTGAAGTGTCACTGCTCCATTTGCCAGGATCTCCTCACTTAGAAAGAAACAAAATGTTTTAAATGACAAAACAGCAAGCCCTATTTCATCTAGCCCTCTGTCGGTTTCCTTTCATCTACTCCTACTTTACTAATGACAATTCTAGTAATACTTAAGAGCATAATACACCTAGCACTGGGAGATCTATTAGGACTCCACTTGAGAAAATGACAGCGCCTATTTTGAGCAGAAGAGAGTCTTCCCAAAGGGGAAAGAAAATACATTAATTATGCATCAAGCCCCTGGGCTTAGCTGTACTAACTATACTTATGACAATTTGGTGGTTTCTACCTATTTTAAGAAAGATTTATCGCACCCAAGAGTTTCATTTACATTAACGTTCAAAATAAAATCAGGTCCTATTTCTAAATAAGCTCTGTAAATGACAAACCTTGAGCCAATAGCCCAACTAACCTAGAGGTGATCAGAATTCCTTCTAGAATCAGTGCTGAGTTACAGCCTGACAAGCCTGCTCCTGACCCTGAGGGGTCAGAACAAGCGGTTACCACCAGGCTCACTATGGTTAGAATTTCCAGTATTGTCAGTAAAAGACTGGTTTTCTGTCTCTTGACAGAATATACTACTGCATGAAGGATGCTCTCTGTCCTTTAGTAAGATGGCGAAGATTTCAATCTCATATACAACACAAAGGTTTAAAATAATAAAGCCAGTTAACATTCACTGTCTCCATCGCAGTAAACAAAAGGCCTAAAGCATGTCACAAAGTTTATTTGCAAAATAAAGCAAATCAATGCAAACCGATATTGACATCATCAAAGTTCACATGACAAATTTTTGAAATAAAATCCTGCCTTCCATTCAAATACCAGTGATAATTCTCTATGCTTACAAATCTTCCTAGGAGATAACACAGCTACTCTTACAACTTCTTTGTTCTACTTCATCTTCGAATTAACCTGAGGTGCTAATAAAAAAAACTGAAAATTTTAGAATGGCCTCAATTCTTTTTCCCAAAAGAAATAAATACCTGACAGACATGCATTCTTTCATTATGGGAAACCAATCACGTTAAAAACCTAATTCTAGTTTTGGGTGCCTGTAGACAGTCAATTTTTTATGCATGCTAAACCAGAATCATTCTTTGGATCTCTCTCACTATGAGCAAAAAGCTTCCTACCAACTTGGACACAGCTCACCCATAATTAAAACACTGATTCTTTCGGCATCTTACCCTTCTTAGTTTCAAAGGATCTCTATCACTATATGGGCCAGGGGATGGCCAGAAGTTATCAATCTAACAAAATGATTTATTCTGGTTTAATGACAACTTAAAATGTCACAACATGGACCAAAAATAACCCACAAAACTAGTTGTGATTTTCAACGTCTAATGTTAAAGAGGGAAAAAAACACCTTTTAGCACAAAAAAATTTACATTTAGGAAAGAGTTAAGACTGGAAACATCTCCAGCACTCTGCCAATCAATGATAGAGCCTGCCAACTCCTAAATGACACCACATTTTTATAATTTTTTTCGAACACTCTAAAACATTAAAGAGGATGTAACTTGCTTAAAATGTAATAATATCCAACATTTCTTCATATAATACTTGGAAACAGCAGCATTCTCTCCATTAATTTCATACTATCAAACACAGTATTTCACTCTAAGACAATAAAAATCAAGTGTACAGAAATCATCACACCCAAAGCGTTTCCATCTAAGCAATATTTTATTTTTAACTGGGTGTGTGTATATGTATATGTATGTATTTATGTATGTATGTATGTGTGTGTATATATATATTTTTTAATTCTTCCTTTCTCGGGATGCTTGTTGAAATGCAAGTTGTGTTGGCTCAATTAAGACCTGTCAGCTCCAAAATGAATCTTGCATTAACCTAAACCACAGCAGGAGTAGGAAACCAACTTCAAGCTGTCGGAGCAGGACTATATAAATGCAAATTAACTGATATCCTAAAAAAAAACGAAATCCCAAGCAGTAAAACGTGGGTACCTGGTTGAGCCCAAGGCTGCTGAGAGAGAGTATACTTGGGTCCTCCCTGACTGGCCATTGTGTTTAGTGCTGAAACCTAGTAGAGGAGACAAAAGGAAAAAAGTTTCATTTCACTGATGACAAATTAAACTAGTACTGCTCTCAAAAATACACCATTTGAACGTATGAAAGCCTAATGATAATCAAATGTGCAGCCCTAAAAGAAAATGCATCATATCTCATAGTCCTTTACAACCAATGAAATATTTTAGCAAAACTGCTTCTGTGATTTCAAGGCATACACTGTTTTGCAAAAAGAAAACCATACCAATGTCCTGAGGCATTCAGCCTGAAACATTTCAGGGTAGGAAGACAAAAATGAAGACCGAGAGAAACGTCAACACAAAACAGGCCTCTCTTTCAGTGGACTGTTAGGTTAACATTAAATTACTATCGTATGTTATTAGAAAAATGTCACAGCAGTTGGACAAAATCTCCTTTATATACCTAGAGGCTCCTTTTCCTTGTTACAGGCAGAGAGAATGTTATTTAAAAAAAAAAAAAAAAGATTTTCAGATATCATCAAAAAGCACATTTGACTAGCCAGTGTGCTAGGTACAAGAATTGGATGCTAACCCTCTATTCACCTCTCTTTTCATTTCTCAGCATCAGTACAGAGAAGCAAAACCATACATTTAGTTCTTGGACAAGAATGTTCTTAAGATGGCAAATTACGGTGCGGCTAGGCTGTAGCTAGGGAGGGTGAAGGACAGAAATGCACAATACATCTGTAAAAAATGGACTGCTAGGTGCCCACGGTCCAGGCCATAACCTTGGCCTCAGCAGAGAGTCTCATTAGAAAAACCTGAACACCAACTTTTTAGATTTCTCATAAAGAAGGCCACACAAATATTTAGGCAGAGGATGGGCACAGACAGGATATACTGTTAACTCAGGCCTCTCCAGCCCTCTCTCTATTTCTACCAAGTTCATATTCCTGGACCACTCTAGGCCTTTGCTCATGTTGCCATGTATAGAAAAATCACCCCTTTCCACTGTCACTCAATTCCTCTCTATGTCTTTATTTTTTACTGTGAGATGCAGCTTTTAAAAGTGAGTCACACATATGATTATAGGTTAGACAATGCTAAAGAAAAACATGTTCATGCTTAGTGTATATTATCCCAAATATTTCCCAACGTAAATATATAAACATACTAATGTGTCTACATTACAAAAGTAGGATCACAGTGCTCTGAAAACTTTTTTCTCCACTTAAATCTCAATCCTGGACATCTTTCTGTATCTAACTGTTCTGCTTTAATAGCAATGGCTGCCTGTTAAGCCACTTATTGCTCCAGAATTTAACCAATTTCATAACGAGATATATTGTGTATAACTATTTTTATACTAAAAGCAAATACAAACTTGTATGCTCATCTCTATCTTCTACCTATATACTTATCTTTTTTTTTTTTTGCAGTGGACGGAATATTTATTTTTTATTTTTATTTTTATTTTTAACATCTTTATTGGAGTATAATTGCTTTACAATGAATGGTGTGTTAGTTTCTGCTTTACAACAAACTGAATCAGTTATACATATACATATGTTCCCATATCTCTTCCCTCTTGCATCTCCCTCCCTCCCACCCTCCCTATCCCACCCCTCTAGGTGGTCACAAACCACCTAGCTGATCTCCCTGCGCCATGCGGCTGCTTCCCACTAGCTATCTGTTTTACGTTTGGTAGTGTATATATGTCCATGCCACTCTCTCACTTCGTCACAGCTTACCCTTCCCCCTCCCCATATCCTCAAGGCCATGCTCTAGTAGGTCTGTGTTTTATTCCCATCCTACTCCTAGGCTCTTCATGACATTTTTTTTTCTTCTATTCCACATATATGTGTTAGCATACAGTATTTGTTTTTCTCCTTCTGACTTACTTCACTCTGTATGACAGACTTCAGGTCCATCTACCTCACTACAAATAACTCAATTTCGTTTCTTTTTATGGCTGAGTAATATTCCATTGTATATATGTGCCACATCTTCTTGATCCATTCCTCTGTTGATGGACACTTAGACTGGTTCCATGTCCTGGCTATTGTAAATAGAGCTGCAATGAACATTGGGGTGCATGTGTCTTTTTGAATTATGGTTTTCTCAGGGTATATGCCCAGTAGTGGGATTGCGGGGTCGTATGGTAGTTCTATTATATGCATCTTTTTTTTTTTTTTTTTTTTTTTTTTTTTTTTAATTGCGGTACGCGGGCCTCTCACTGTTGTGGCCTCTCCCGTTGCAGAGTATATGCATCTTTAAGTTAAACCTCAAGGAGCATTTTCTTCAAAAGTTTTCTCCAATTAGCCCCATCTTTTTTAAAACTCTACAGGATGAAGACAGACTCATTGTCTCATAATGACACTGTTGTATACATCTTAATGTTTACCTATTTTCTATCTTTATTTCCCATTAGGTTATAATTCCTTGTGAACAGAAATTAAATTTATAGGTCAAATTCTATTACACACACTATGCCGAGGAAAAAAAATTAATTTATAGTGTTGCTGAGGAAATTAGTAACACTTCAGAGGGAACATTAAGAATAAACTTGCAGGGCTTCCCTGGTGGCGCAGTGGTTGAGGGTCTGCCTGCCGATGCAGGGGACACGGGTTCGTGCCCCGGTCCTGAAAGATCCCACATGCCGTGGAGAGGCTGGGGCCGTGAGCCATGGCCGCTGAGCCTGCGCGTCCGGAGCCTGTGCTCCGCAACGGGAGAGGCCACAGCAGTGAGAGGCCCGTGTACCGCAAAAAAAAAAAAAAAAAAAGAATAAACTTGCAATACTTTAGCAAACTGCTTGAAAAGAATACAAGTCTGAGTTTTTAGCATAAACTGGTCCCACGAGGGGAAACACTTTTAGCTTAGCTATAAACATGAAATTATACTTCCTTTAAAATGCCTTCATTCAGATTTTTTGCAAAAGCAAAATCTTCACTTCAAATTTGTCACATTTTACTATAAAATAACACTTCTTCAAGCACTGACAAAGTATGTTTACATATATAAGATCATCTTTTGGTCCTCATAATAACCTTAAGTAGGGAGGAGGGATGCAAGAGCTATCTGCACTGTAGAGATGAGCAACTGAGGCTTGGAGAAGCTAAGTGACGACTACCGTCCCGGTCAGGAGGTGCAGAGCTCAGCTTTCCCGCCTCGAAATGCTGCTCTTTCTACTACACCCATGGCTACTCCAAGCCCTACTTAAGAGTTTGTCTCAAGCAATATTCAGTACAATAAAATTCTGGGACATAAAAAAAAGTATCAACAGTTTTTTAGTTTTAGAAAATAACTGACTCAAATGTTCTGATATGAACCGCCACCCCCAACACTTAGAGAACAGTATTGCTCTCCCTAGGGCCATTCAAATACTGAGAGAAAAGGTTATTTTTCAAGGAGCAAGAAACAAGGCAACAGTTCTTCTAGAACCATTTTTTTGTTCTCAAGAAACGTCATTATTTTATAAAATAAAATTTTATAATTTTATTGTTCTCAAGAAATTTCATTAACTGTACCAAAGAATCAGGAAGGATGTTTACACCAGACAGATTAAAATGCTGTAGAAATGTTTATCTCATGTACACATGAGGGTGGGAGGGAGGGAGACGCAAGAGGGAAGAGATATGGGAACATATGTATAGGTATAACTGATTCAGTTTGTTGTAAAGTAGAAACTAACACACCATTGTAAAACAGTTATACTCCAATAAAGATGTTAAAAAATTTTTTTAAAAAGACAGAACAGAGCTAACCAGAGGTCTGCTATAACTAACTTTGCAATATTTGCACACTTTCTCTTAAAACTGAAAAACTCTGCAAGCATACTTAAAAGTCCAAACCAAAAAGCTTCTGTAATAGGAAACACGGTGATTTCTTAGACAGAATCATTAAGACATGGGTTTACTGTCTTCTTTTTTTTTTTAAATAAATTTATTTATTTTATTTATTTATTTTTGGCTGTGTTGGGTCTTTGCTGCTGTGTGCAGGCTTTCTCTAGTTGCAGCGAGCGGGGGCTACTCTTTGTTGCAGTGCACAGGCTTCTCATTGTGGTGGCTTCTCAGTGCAGAGCATGGGCCCTAGGTGTGCAGGCTTCAGTAGTGGCGGCTCACGGGCTCTAGAGCGCAAGTTCAGTAGTTGTGGTGCTCGGGCTTAGTTGCTCCGTGGCATGTGGGATCCTTCTGGACCAGGGCTCAAACCCGTGTCCCCTGCATTGGCAGGCGGATTCTTAACCACTGCGCCACCAGGGAAGCCCCTACTGTCTCCTTCTGCCAAGGTTTTCATAACAGGGTAATTCAGAATGCAATCTAGGGGCTTCCCTGGTGGCGCAGTGGTTCAGATCCACCTGACAATGCAAGGGACATGGGTTCGATCCCTGGTCCGGGAAGATCCCACATGCCGCGGAGCAACTAAGCCCGTGTACCACAAATACTGAGTTTGTGCTCTAGAGCCCGTGAGCCACAACTACTGTAGCCCGCGCGCCTAGAGCCCGCGCTCCGCAACAAGAGAAGTCACCGCAATGAGAAGCCCACGCACTGCAACAAAGAGTAGCCCCCGCTCACCACAACTAGAAAAAACTCACGTGCAGCAATGAAGACCCAATATAGCCAAAAATAAATAAAATAAATAAATTTTAAATGGATTTCTAGTAAAAAAAAAAAAAAAGAAACAAAAACAAAATGCAATCTAGGGAAGAATTCACAATTACCAAATATGCACCAAGGTCTATACCTTTGTCAGGAACTCCTCCAGCTGCTCTACGAACAGCTTGGTCTGTTGCTGAATAAACTGCTCACAGGCCGATTTCAGATGACGGTCTACGTCTTTTTTAGAGTCAAGATAATGTTCTCTTATCTCAGGAGTACCCTTAAAGAGAAGATGACAGTTTCCTCCTGTTTTTATGTGCCTAGAAATTACCAGACATGTAAAGAATATTGTTTATCTCCCACCACCAAGAAAACAGACTCTCTCTCACCTCCAACAAGAACTCTATCAAGGCATTGTTGCTATTCAGCCTAAAAAATCTTGGAACTGTCATAGGATTCAGGATTTTAAATGCTGCATCTGTGAAACAAAATTACTCATCCAGTGAACATGTACAGTTTCAACAAGAAGCCAAGTTACTATTTCAGTGTGTAAACATACACTAGTTCTCTATCACCACAGAGCAAGAGGGGTTTCATTTCCACCAAGTCACCTCCATGAGTGGATAAGGTTAGCGCCAACAGTGGCTACAGCACTCACACATAATTATCTTCTAGAACTCAGAATTGCAAAATGACTATTAATCACAATTATTCATTTATAGGAAAAAAGAAAAAGGATAAATGGTAATCAATACCTTAAAATTTCACTGCTTTACTTTTATGATGCTAAATAGGTTTTTAAAGAAAGATTCATATACTTACCCCGCTTCTTTTGCTTAAGATCTGGCTGGCACAGAAATTTATTCATTTGAAGCAGAGAGAATAAACTAATGTGTCAGCCAGAAAAAAAACACCAAAAGGACATATTTACCCCTTAACCTCCAGACTAATTAGAATCTATGCAAAGTACTAACAGGTCTCATTGATGTTCAAATGCAATAAGGTATAAGGTTAGTCATGAGAGGTTAGAGGATTAAAAGTAAAGATAGCAAGTATTATTAAGTGATAGTCAGAAAAGACCATTTCTTTGCTTTGCCTTGTTAGGCTGGAGAAAGCAAAGCATAAAATGCTTCCAACCCTGGTTTTACAAGTACACACCAGACTGTACTCCCTCCCTTGACCCTGATCTTACTGGGAAAACAAAACACAAAACACACCTCTCTATCAGATTCAGAGTAAAGCTTTAGTAAATGACTCTTTGTTTCTGCTATCTTTTCTATAAGAAACCTGAACAATTGTAGGTGATCGTATGGCAGGATTACATAACCTTCATAAGGTTTTAGGGAAAACATACTTTACACCAAAATTTGCCAAAATTTCAGAGTATTTCATTTTCTCACACCTCAGTGGATCTGTAGTAGAACGAAGCAGCAACAAACTATGAATTAGACAAAAATACGAAAGAAACTAGATCAGCCCTGCTTCATCCCATTACCTAAATAAAGTAAGGACTATCAGTGCCTGGCATTCCTCAGGGTTAAGGCACTATTTCCACACCTCACACTGAAAGGAAAGCAGGAAATCAACCAGAAAGGTTGGGTGATGGCAGCCTCTGATGAGAATAAACTAAAAAAATTATGCATTCTATAAAGGCAAAAGCCAGGAAATCTGGCTGCTGTTTAAAAAAAAATTACAAAGTATATGAATAACATACAGCTTTACTATCTAAATACCACCAGAGGGCTTCTATGGTGGTGCAGTGGTTGGGAATCCACCTGCCAACGCAGGGGACGCGGGTTCGAGCCCTGGTCCGGGAAGATCCCACATGCCGCGGAGTAACTAAGCCCGTGCGCCACAACTACTGAGCCTGTGCTCTAGAGCCTGCCAGCCACAAGTACTGAAGCCCGCGCACCTAGAGCCCGTGCTCCGCAACAAGAGAGGCCACTGCAGTGAGAGGCCTGC
The DNA here is from genome assembly GCF_026419965.1 of Kogia breviceps. Classification (NCBI taxonomy): domain Eukaryota; kingdom Metazoa; phylum Chordata; class Mammalia; order Artiodactyla; family Physeteridae; genus Kogia; species Kogia breviceps. The sequence continues at coordinate 21,979,812 of NC_081325.1, forward strand.
CTGCGCACAGCAGCGAGGAGGAGCCCCCGCTCACCACAAATGGAGGAAGCCCGTGCGCAGCAACAAAGACCCAACACAGCCAAAAATAAATAAATAAAATAAATAAATTTAAAAATAAGTAAATAAACAAATGCCACCAGAACCAAAAGGTATTCCCCGTGGTGAAAAGGAGAGTGCATTAGGTAAAGAAAAAGAATAAGCTGTTTTAATACGACTCATGATGAGACGACTTGGCTCTCAGGTGAGTTAAATCAAGTCCACTATTTTATAAGCACAGTCGTTAAGAAAGTAACAACCTGCTCCTCTTGGAAATCCTATTATGTGGAGTTCCTCTAAACCACAGAATACAGAAAGTAATTTGAATGGCTATGAATTTTCTCAATTCCCCCAATACATAAGCGAGAAATTCATTCATTCCATAAACAGACGGCTTAAGGTGTTAGAGCTTAATTCTCTCGGAAATGGTTAAGAAAAGACAAAGTTTAGATAAATTTGTAAGTAATTAACGGAGATGGATATTTATGGTATATCCTTAACTGTTTAAGATCAACATCTTAGAAAATAACTACTTTGACCTTTTAGAAATCATCACTTGTTAATTCAGTCAGAAACAAACCATCAGGACCATGGATCACCTTCCCCAAGACGATTCCATGTCTATTACCAACGCAAAGACCCTATCTACATGATTACTTAACAACCAGCTGATTTAATAATAATACAACATGAGTTTATTTAAGCACCTTAAGCTTACAAAAGCACTTTAGTATGTATTTTCACTCTTAATGATCTTGATACTCTGGTGAAAGCATCATGACAAGTGGATTCTGCTCGTTTTACACAGGGTAGGGAAGCTAAAACACACATTTAAGATCACAAGAGCCAGGAAATGATGGGCCAGGAACAGAACCTGTCTCAGACTCTTAGATAAGTACTCTTCCTGGTTTACCCAGCTGGCTGTCTCAGCTTCTATGAACTAACAAACCCAACTCAATGTTTAAAAGCACTCCAGTTAGCTGACACTCTTAAGTAGTCATTATAGTGATTTTTCATTTTTTAACTGGTTATGGTAATATGTGGCAGAGTCTAAGAGAGGTAATACTCTTTTGCAAGTTGAAATGCTCAGATATAGTTCTCTTCATAAAGAAAATACAGCAAGTTAGATGTAATTAGGATGCTGACAGCTCAGCTTAGTATGGACAAGTAAGTAACATGCTTAGCAAGCAGAGCATGCAAACAAATTGCAGATGAACATAAAATAAACCTATAACCTGTGCTGACACATCTGGACAGGTCAAACACACCCAACTGTGCCAGCCAGGACAATGAAGTACCTCTAGTTTTCTTGAGGTCCAGGGAAATTTCCTTAATGGTGAATTCAGTGTGAAATGGAGCAATTTGTTCACGAAGAATCAAAAGGTGCTTTATTAAGAAAAGTTGTCCATCAATCTGAGTCTAAATTGAGAGACAGAAAAATGGATATTATCACAGATTAAATAAAAATAGGAGCACATAAAACACATGTTATTAATCAACATTACTCTATCTAGGTCTACGGCCCTTAGCCTAACTATATGGTACCACTACTCCTTTGTTGTGCAATGAACTCTTCCCATATTTCCATGTTAGAATTATCTGGAAAAATCTTGCTTCAAAGTCTTACTAACTCTATCACCTGTTCTATTTAGTAAACTCAAGAAAGTAAATCAGACAAGAGGTTGTAAAGCAACACATTTAGAAAGCGAAGTCAAATCTATTCCAAGCTGGTGCAGAAACAGAGGAAACCATGTGGTCCAATATCAGCACAGAGCAGGAATTACGAGTCCTAAGTATGAGCACAACTCTGACCCCTCAGGCTTCCTAGTTCCTCTCAGGAACCTGGCTTTCACTATTTGGTCCAAGCGGTTTCAATATACAGAGTATCAGAAATACTCATATTTATATAAAAGTACAAAAGGAGCCTCCACATGTAAAATGATTGGGGGTTACCATTTTGGATTTTCCTGCCAGCAACAGAGCACTGACTACCTACACCCCCGAGAGTCCCTGCATTTCCTTTTACCCTCTCAGGACTCACCCACAAGAGTCTTGTGATTCAAGCTTAGTTCTCAAGCTCTGACCCAGTCCCCAAATAGTGAGTAATCATAGCCCTCATTTCAGAAAAGAGTCTGTATATTAAGAAGAGCTAGGCTATGTTTGCTCCTTCTTGCTGCTACTCAAGACAGAATCTTACTTTGAAAATATTTTTAATGAAATTATACTGCATTAGGAAATGAATAAAGTTGTCCTTCAGTAAGCAATACAGGCATACCTCAGAGACATTACGGGTTTGCTTCCAGACCACCGCAATAAAGTAATTATCACAACAAAGCTAGTCACATGAATTTTTTTGGTTTCTCAGTGCATATAAAAGTTACATTTAGGGCTTCCCTGGTGGCGCAGTGGTTAAGAATCCACCTGCCAATGCAGGGGACATGGGTTTGAGCCCTGGTCCGGGGAGATCCCACGTGCCGCGGAGCAACTAAGCCCGTGAGCCACAACTACTAAGCCTGTGCTCTAGAGCCCGCGAGCCACAACTACTAAGCCTGTGCTCTAGAGCCCGCGAGCCACAACTACTGAGCCCGCATGCCTAGAGCCTGTGCTCTGCAACAAGAGAAGCCACTGCAATGAGAAGCCCGCACACCACAACTAACAGTAGTCCCTGCTCACCACAACTAAAGCCCACGTGCAGCAACGAACACCCAATGCAGCCAAAAATAAATAAATAAATTTATTTTTTTTTAAAGTTACATTTACACCATACTGTAGTCTATTATGTGTGCAATAGCATTATGTCTAAAAAAACAATGTACATACTTTAATTTTAAAATATTTTATTGCTAAAAATGCTAGCCATCTTTAGCAATAAAGTATTTTTAAATAACCATCGTCTGAGCCTTCAACAAGTCGTAATCTTTTTGCAATAGTAACATCAAAGACCACAGATCACCATAATATAATAATGAAAGTCTGAAATATTGAGAGAATTAACTAAATTTGATACAGACACACTAAATAAGCAGATGCTGTTGGAAAAATGGTGCCAGTAGACTTGTGCAATGCAGGGTTGCCACAAACCTTCAATTTGTAAAGAACAAAAACAAAAAACCCCACAGTATCTGTGAAGTGCAATGAAGCGAAGCACAGTGAGATGAGGTGAGCCTGTATAAACTTTAAAGAGGTCATTAAAGTGACTCCTCTCTGTCCTCTCTCTTCGCCTCCCTCCCTCCTAAAAAAACACATAATCAACATATAAGTACGATTTATTTGATGGAAACTCACTTTGTACTCTGGAACACAGAACATTAGGTAAGTAGGAAATGCTACACATTTTGAATGCTTGCTCTATTTTCAAATGAACTAACAGCTCCGATGGAGAAAATGATATAATATAGATTGAATCTACTGAAGCTGTTGTGATCCAGCTTTGTGTTAGTTTACTAATATACAAGGTACTCAATTTAATATGCAAGAAGAATTTCTTGCCTTAAGAAATTCTCTAAGACATTAAGCCATTTTCATTGATCACTTTTTTAAAAGTTGAAAGGCAAAAAGCATATGAACTCAATCATGAAAATAAATTAGCTAATTCTTACTAAATTGAGGGCTTCCTCATACATACTTAAGCACCTTAAAATATGAAGGAAACCGAGTTAATAAAAGAGCCTTATAGGCAATGAGGGCAAAAGACTGAATAATCAAAAGGCTTTTCATTCCCCCCTTTAAAAAGAGGACAGTGGTACAAGAGGACATAAGCATATGAACTTTTTTTTTCAATTAGGTCATTTTTTCCTTTGATAATCTAAGAAATACATACTCATTGTACAAAATGTGGAAAGTAAAGAAAGTATAAAGAAAAGAAAGAAAAAATCATCTATAGTCACCCAAAAGTTTTCACCACTACTTTTTTTTAACACATATGTTCATTATATAAAGTCATAGTGTATATCTGATTTGTATCCTGTGCTTTTTTTTGCCTTAACATATTTAAGTTAAATTTTATTATTTCATTTTTTAAAATTTAATGTCTGTGTAATATTCCACTATATGGAATATACCACAATTTACTTAACCATTTCCCTAATATTAGACGAATGTTTCCTAATTCTACCTACCATACCATAAAACAATGTGAGAGCTCAAACTTGGAAATACTTGTTAAACTTCAACCTGCCTGTCTATAACTTAACTTTCCATTCTCTTCTAGTCTGTCTGTCAAAATTTCATTTCAACTCTCGATTTCATGAATGGGAACATAGGGTGGTCACAAAGACAGAGCTTTTCTAAGGTCCCAAATTCTTTTATGAGGAGATTTCTGTTTTTTGGTTTTAATTTATCAAAAGTCTTGAAGTTAGAAACCAAGTTTATAAACCTGGAAGTCCAGAAAGGTTCACAGCAGCTATGAAATTCTGGCTGGACACACCCCGGACAGGTTCCTCCCTGTAGGTGGCAACAGGTATTCTAAGTGGAGAGCAAGGCAGAGCAGCACCCTGAACCATACTTTCTGAAAAAAGTCTCAGGGGCGGTGGGAGAAGCACATGTCAACAGCCTTCAGCCCCAGATCCCTTCTTCTTGATTAAAAACTCTAAGTTACAAAATCATGGCAACTACTTCTAGTCACATAACCCACGGGCCACAACTGCCTGTCTTCCAAACTGACTGGCTGATTTCCTCCAAGTGAGGCCATTCAACTGTTTAAAATGTCATCGCAGGGATGATTATAAATTGCTACATTTCCCTGAAAACACTGTTTTGGTATTCCGAGGAAACAGCAGTCCAGTCAGTACCTCCCAGTTGCTAAGGCTAGAACAAGAAACCTTCATCCTATAGAATTTATAACCTAAGTATCACTTCTGGTACTTAGGCAAAGCTGGCACTCTCATATAGAGCAGTCTTTATTGAGCACTAAAATTAGCTTCTCTCAAAGGGCCTCAAAATTAAATCATATTAAACAAATCCTACTGCCAAAATGGCTTTAAATTTCTGTGCCTCTAAATTAATGCTGCATCCCACAATATTACTATAGGCGATAAGATTTCATCTAACACTCCATCAAACCTTCTTTTTGCTGATAGACTCTGATGCTCCAAGTAACGACTGAATGCAGGCCGACAAGGCTTCCTGTGATAATCCTTGGAATACTGCCCTCTGGTGAAATAAAAGAGAAACATCACCTTGCAACACTTCAAAAACAGAAAGAAGGAAAATCGTAGGCTGTGAGTACAGCTTGCTTGCCCTCATCTGGTAGATTAATTTATTACTACCAGTATTCCTCCTGGAGTTTCCTATTCCCATGCAACCTTTCTAAGACCAGCACATAATTTCCTAATTTGCATCTCCCAAAACACTCATGTGACCATTCAACAGTATTTCCTGAGCACCTATTTCATGCAGCTCTGTGCTAGATGCTGGAAGTACAGTGGTAGGTTCACAAGGCAGATGTGATTCTGACCTCATGGAGCCCTCACTCAAGCATGATCTCATGTTACAGGCTGTTTTTTAAATACATAAAACCAACTTTATAACAAGGCCTCAGTAGGAATTCCCTGGCAGTCCAGTGGTTAGGACGCTTGAGCTTCCACTCCCTGGTCAGGGAACTAAGATCCTGCATGCCATGCAGCAGGGCCAAAAAAAAAAAAGAAGCCTCAGTAAATCCACTTCTAAAAATGTACCCCAAGTAAAATCAGTACTGTATTCTAAGATTCATGCACATGGCTCTTCATCACAATATTATTTAAAACAGCAAAAAAACCTGGAAATGACTTAAATGTTCAATGATAGGGGGCTGACAAAATACTAGTAAATCTAAATTATGGAACACTGTGCATGAAATCAAAGAATGCTAAATAGGAGGTGGTGAAATTCTTATAAAACATAATTAAGTAAAAACAAAATCAGGTTACAAGATAGAATGTGAAGCATGATTAATTTAATTCTGCCATTTCTATATCTTCCTAGAGGTGTGGGATGTTGGTCTGAGCAGGGACTCCTGTCAGTTCCCTTGGAACTGATGGATGGGTAGGAGCAAAACTTTTATTATTAGGCCCCGTTCTGGGCTCTGGGCTCATACCTGATGCTTTATTCTCTTTTTGTACTGCTTCCCTAACTTCTGTTTCTCATGGAGCTACTGTATAGTAAGAAGAGATGAGGGCTCCCTCTTGCTGGGAGGACCGAATGTGTGCAGCTTAGGTTGAGGCCCTCTCTTTCCCCTGCTCAGTCTGAATGGGGTCTTCATTGGATTTGTCTCTCCTCACCTTTGACTGGTAAGCTAGAGAGGGAGACGATTTGGATGTAAGCTAGGTGAAAACGTAATGGGCAGGCCTAGGGCAGAAAATAAGAACAGGCAGAGTAACGTCCTTGGGCCTACCTACTGTTTGGCTAAAATTCCTGTTAAGCACCTAAGAGACTTCACCAGGGCCTGTGATGACAATGGGTTCTACGTGGAATGTGGCTCTGCATTATTTCCCGTGGGATCCTGGCTCCACTGTAGGAAGTTTCTGAATCCCAACCTAACATCATCATTCAATACACCTCGTGGGGGGACCTGGGGAAGAAAAATGGCCAATGTCCAAACCCGCCTTGGGAAGAGATCTCAGCAGCTGGGCATCTAACTTAACTCTGCAGAGGTGATCTGGCCTCACCCCTGAAAGTCCCAGAACTGAGCAAAAGGCACTTTCTGGTTGAATTTCAAAATCTCCAAGCACGAGCTCCAGTAACGATGCAGTTTAAAATAGACACCAAGTCGTGAGCACTCCCACGAACCAATGAGTCAACTGCTCAGGCCCGAGGACTCGGGGGCACAGAGCACCTCAGAGTGGGAGGAGATACACACGTACCCTTCTGAACCATATTCTGAAGAAACACTGGCATCTGGACAATTAATTACATGACCATTATATTTAATCACTTCTCTCTTTATATGCTGTTTCAGTTGTAACTATCAAATTAATTTTTTAAAAGTGAATTAGGGAATTCTCTGGCAGTCCAGTGGTTAGGACTCCACGCTCTCACTGCTGTGGCCTGGGTTCAATCCCTGGTCGGGGAACTAGGATCCCACAAGCCGTGTGGCATGGTGCAAAGAAACCCCAAACCTGGGCTTCCCTGGTGGCGCAGTGGTTGAGAGTCCGCCTGCCGATGCAGGGGACACGGGTTCGTGCCCCGGTCCGGGAGGATCCCACATGCCGCGGAGCGGCTGGGGCCGTGAGCCATGGCCGCTGGGCCTGTGCATCTGGAGCCTGTGCCCCGCAACGGGAGAGGCCACAACAGTGAGAGGCCCGCGTACCGGAAAAACAAAACAAAACAAAACCAAAAAAACCCAAAACCCCGAAAAACAAAACAAAACAAAACAAACAAATAAAAGTGAATTAAAATCACTGATTTTTATAAACTATTTGGGGTTTAACACTGACAATAAATAAATGTAGACAAATCTGATCATTCAGGGATTGATATTCATATCATTAAACTGGAATGCTTAAAATAAATGTTACCTAAAATAAATGCACAGTATAAGTTGGGGCTAAAAAAACTAAAAGGGTACTGCTAATTTCAGCAAATAATTAAAATTAGTCCAGGGTTAGAAACACATAATCTGACAACTACTTGTTAAGGAAGCTGATTTAAATTGAGTGCAAAACTAAATTAAAGTAGTTGCATTTAGTACTAAATGTATATTATATCTATGTGACATTGGACATAAGCTTTCTGCATCTCTTTTTCTTCATCTATAAACTAAGACAGATGAATTAATCAGTAGTTTTAAATGTATTTGTAACCACAGACGCCTATAAGAAACAATAAAAGCTATAGGTCTTTTCCTCAGAAAGACACAAATACAAACATACAGACAAAATTTTACACACAACTTCAAGGTGTTCACAGACTACCCAAAGCCCATTAGAGCAGCGGTCCCCAACCTTTTTGGCACCAGGGACTGGTTTCGTGGAAGACACTTTTTCCACGGATGGGATCGGGGGTTGGTGGCTCCGGCGGTAATGGGAGCGATGGGGAGCCGCAGATGAGGCTTCCCTCGCTGGCCCGCTCGCCTCCTGCTGTGCGGCCCCGTTTCTAACAGGCCGCGGACCAGGACCAGTCCCCGTCCATGGCCCGGGGGTTGGGGACCCCTGCATCACAGGATTCTGAGGGTCTACAGAATGCTCAGGTTAAGAATCTCTAAATTAGACTGATCTTAAAGTTATCTCTGTATCTAAAAATCTTATTATTCTCATCTAATACCGAACAAAATATATTATATCAAGATCTTAAAATTTAAATTAAACAAATATTTTAAGTGAAAGAGCAAGCAATTTACAGTAAAGATACAAGAATTTACACACGTACATCTATACATCTGTACAATTTGGAGAGACAGACGAGAGTTCGTCGAACTGTAGGATACCACATTCCATGAAGATCTGCTGGAGAAATTGTGGTCTGCGCCCTAGGACTGAGAGATTCGGTTGAACCTAAAATCCCAAATGGAGAAGAAGACATTTCACACGCGGAGGTCTGTCTTATTTGCATAGCAATTATAAACTGTTAGTTCTCACTAGCTATCAATGGCTGGAGGTATCCATTTTCTCTAGCCTCGCCTTTAATCGAGAATGCCAAAGGAAACCTAAATCAGCGACAGGTGAGATTTAACACACCGAGAACACGTGTGACTACACACATATGTATACTCCAGCCTCACACACTCAGCCCAAGTTGCTTTCTCCAAACTGTGATCAGTCATCTTCATGGACTACATGAGCAGTATACACATCCTGCAGAATACCATGCAGCCGATAAAAAGGAGACGGATCTAGATGTCGTCACGTGGAAACAAGCGTGAGGTGGGCGAGTGACAAGAAAACAAAGCGTGTTAAGCAGGAAGATTAATAATCAAAGCTGGTCTGCCTGACAGCCTGCCTTCCATGTGCTGAACTCCATCACTTATAGGCCTACTTAGTACATCTAATTCCCAAGTGACCAGAGCAGAGTGTCCACCCCCCACGCACCCCACCCAAAAGGCAGCACCAGCAAGCGTGAGGAGGAGCGTGTGGGGAACGTGCCTGAGCAGAGACACGCACCATCACTCTGGTGGAGGGACCAGAGTTCACACGAGCCAGGAAAGCGCAGTTGGGACCATACTTTAGGACAAGAGGGGATACTGAAATATGGACTGGGTATTAGAGCACATCAGGAAACATTACTAAATTTTTTAGTGCAATAATGGTTTATGGTTATGTGAAAGATGCCCTTTTTTTTTTTTTTTTTTGGAGAGGTGCTGAAATACTCAAAGGTAAAGTGGCAGTGATGTCAATAACTTACTTTAAAATGATTAACAAAAATATATACATAATACGATAAAATGTTAAGTATTGAATCCGGGTGGTGGGCACAGGTGTTCATTGCATCATTCTGTTTATTTGAAATTTTTTTAATAATAAAAAAAGAAAAGTAAAGCCAAGCAAAACAGAATTCCTTTTTTAAAAAAAAAAAGAGCTAGGGCTTCCCGGGTGGCGCAGCGGTTGAGAGTCCGCCCGCCGATGCAGGAGACGCGGGTTCGTGCCCCGGTCCGGGAGGATCCCACGTGCCGCGGAGCGGCTGGGCCCGTGAGCCGTGGCCGCTGCGCCTGCGCGTCCGGAGCCTGCGCGTCCGGAGCCTGTGCTCCGCAACGGGAGAGGCCACAACAGTGAGAGGCCCGCGTACCGCAAAAAAAAAAAAAAAAAAAAAAAAAAAAAAGAGCTAGAGGGAATTCCCCTGGCAGTCCAGGGGTTAGGAATCTGTGCTTCCACTGCAGGGGGCCCAGGTTTGATCCCTGGTGGGGGGAACCAAGACCACACAAGCCATGCGGCGTGGCCAAAAATTCTAAAAATTTTAAAAGAGCTAGATGTGCATAAGCTCAGAAGGAGAACTGGGGCTTGCGGAATGGATTTATACAGGAAAGGGCAGAGGGCAATGTTGAGGGCTGGTGCTTTCACTTCACAGTTCTGTAAGCTTAGTTGTTTTTCAAAAGCATGTAATACTTGTAGAATTTTTAAAAGCTCTTCCATAAGGCCTTACCTTAAACTAAGATACCTACGTTATAAAAAATTTCTTAAGGAAAAAGAATAAACTGGACAAATTATATCAGGGTATACTCAGGAGGTTAAGTATCCTTAGTTTCGCTAAGAATTAGGATATCTGCGGTATTCCTCCTTCAAAATAAAGAGCCAAAAAGGTACTCCCAAATTAAAGTTTAGTGAAATAAGTGTATTTACGTAGTTCAAAGCCAGAAGTCAACTTATTTGTTCATTTTTTCACTTTCCTGAGAAAAAGAGTTAATAGTTAAAATAGCTGACTGGGGAGAGTTTACTTACACAGCAAGTCGCCAAGTAAGGTGCCTACTGGCTGCCTGTTCTGAAGAGCCGAGCAAACCCGGTAGCAGGGCTTCTGCATCGGCTCCTGCCGCGGGCCCCCACCACCCTCCCTCTGTGAGCCTGCCGCTGCCCTCGCTTCTCCACGCAGAGAACAACAAGGCCCATGCGTTCTGAAGACACTCATCATCGGCCTCCTCACCCAGTGGGCCCTCCACCAACTTGGCCTGCACTACTCCCACGACATGAACATCACATCACTTAAAGGCCTCACTTCAGAGCAATCTCATTTTCTCACTTCCGACATACCCTGGAACCAGGAGAAGCGATTACACTCTTTTCTTTTTTGCTCCCCTCACCACCAGACTCAGAGCCTTGCTTCCCGTTCCAAATTCCATCTCTATTCTGAACAGCGTCAACCACCACAGGGATGACCCATATGGTTATATCCCTGCCCTTCTCAGCTCCGAAGACCTTCACTTCCACCCCTGCACCCCCTACTCCAGACACAGTTTCTTATGACTTTCTTTCAGAACTACTTTCTTATTACTTTCTACAGACCTTCTTATTACTCCAAACTATTCCATCTCTTAATCATGAAAACTCAGCATCCCGCCCTCTAACCACGATATCCTCCCATTTCCTATTTCTCACCTCTTCACTCAAATCACTCTGCCAAGCCCTCTTCCTTTGGCTTAACCACACCCTCTTCTCTTGCGTGCTTCTGACGCCTCTGGCTGTTCTTCCCCTGTCTGGCCCAGCGCACCCTCTCCCTCCATCTGCCCCTTAATGGCACCACCGGCTAAGACGCTCTCCCCAGACTCCTGTTACTGTCACTCTACTCTCTGTCCTGGCTGACCTCATACAAGTCCGAAGCATCAGCGACTCCTCGATCTTTACCTCTGAATCAGCTGCCTCTTTATAGCTCTAGAGCAGTGCTGTCCAAGAGGACTCTTCTGTGAATCATAAATGTAACACATTAAAACGCCACATTAAAAAAGGTAAAACTAGTGGAACTACTTTGAATATATTTTATTTAATCTAATAGATCAAAAATCTCATTATTTTAACATATAATCAATATAAAAATTACTAATAAGATACTTTTTATTCTTTATTTCATACTAAGCCTTTGAAATTTGTTGTGTATTTACAAACAGCACATTCAGACTAGCCACATTTCACATGCTCTACGGCTACCGTACTGGACAGCATAACTCTAGATCCATTTAATACAGGTCTCTCAGTTGTTCCACATGGACCTTACTCAATCTTCCTGAGACCCCATATCTAGCGTGTCACCAAATTCTACTGATTCAAACTTCTAACTATATCCCTCATCTATACACTTCTCTCCACCCCCCCACCCATCAACGCCCTGGTTCAAACCACCTTTACCTTTCAGATGGAAAAACACAACAACATCCTAACCAGGCTCCACAGTTCTACCAACAACACCTTAATGTAATGCCAGGCATGAGTTAAAGAATAAGCTTTACTGGGGAAAGGCACAAGGCCAGGGTTGCTAAGACAGAAGACAGAGATGTACTCTAGTCTCTCCAGTAACTCTTCAAGAGGCTAATCAGGACCAAGATGTATATTAGGACATGGCATGGGCTCTATTTCAGAGGAGGAAATTTCAGCTCCCTATGGGTCTCTCTTCCTATAGCGCAGGCATGATAAAATGGCTTTGTCAGATGGGGAATACTGAGGCTGTTTGGCAGTCTGGATTTGGGGTGTCAACTGTTACGGAGTTGACTCAGAATAAACTGATGATGCACTAAGCCTGGGGATGTGGGGGCAGCTGGGGCTCTTTAAAGCCCGTGGAGTTACAGTACCCCCGACTCCCAGTCAGTCCCACGTGGAGCTGAGTTTGCGTGTCACTCTGACAGCTGAGGGGTGAGGAGAAGGGGTGCCCTACTTCTCATCTAGCCTGTTGTCTAGATAACTCATCAGTTATCCAGGGTGACTCTTGGACAATTTTGTTCCTTGCGTAACAGGTACCCTAGTCCAAGCTATCCCATACGTTTCTGTCAATTTTTTACCCGAGTCCTAGGCACTCAATACATTTTTAAAAATGCAAATCTGATGGTACAATTAGGTAGAATTTCGAAGTCCATGAGATTATCACCTGACACCTATCACAAGCTGGCCTGTTTTGCCTGCTCTTTCCTACAGGAACGTGTACCCAAACACAGCAAACCACCTGACATCCGCAAAGCAACCATGGTCTTCCATTCCTGTGCGCCGTCCTCCACGCAACTCTCTCTTAAAACAGGCTTACTTCACCTGGCTCTCTCATACTCATCAACACTACAGCTTTCAGATTCCACACCTCTCACTGAATCAGCCCTCCTGCACTCAAAGTTCATCCCCCTTCACAATTCTGATGCCCTTTTCCCATGGTCCAGGAGTGCCCTGTGCCCACCTTTACCCTGTCACCCCTGAATTACGCCTGTGGCTTGCCAATCTCCCCCTGCTAAAGTGTGGGCTCCTCAAAGGCACAAGCTGTTTTTCTTGCCTGAGACATGACAAGTCCTCAATAAAAGTTCATTAAATGAATGAATAAAAGCTGCAAGTTAAAACATCATAACATACCAGATTTGGTTAGATTACCAGGAGGCTCTGCTTCCTCTAACTGAACATCTGAAAACAAAGCTTCTGAAGGTGGTACCTTCTTCTGCTCATCTTTTAAACTCTGTGCAATTTGCTGTATAAAGAAATCAGAAGGAACATTAAAGTGCAGTTTTCAGCTGTGTTTAGCAATATGAACACATTCTTTCTATAAGGTAAAAAAATATATACTAATTAATGGATAAACAAACTAATTAAGAGAACTATGCCAAAACAACACATGGAGGGCTTCCCTGGTGGCGCAGTGGTTGAGAGTCCGCCTGCCAATGCAGGGGACACGGGTTCGTGCCCCGGTCTGGGAAGATCCCACATGCCGCGGAGCGGCTGGGCCCGTGAGCCGTGGCCGCTGAGCCTGCACGTCCGGAGCCTGTGCTCCGCAACGGGAGAGGCCGCAACAGTGAGAGGCCCGCGTACCGCAAAAAAAAAAAAAAAAAAAGAAAACAACACATGGAGACGAAAAAGTTAAATTGGTATAGAGTGTCTCTATTCTCCTAAAGGCATACATAGCTTTTTCTGAACCACTAATTTCAGAACCATTACAAGGTATCTGCTGAAGAGAGTCCAATATACAAGGTTCAGATTAGAAGCTTAATTTTCAATTTTACATTTAGAAGCAAAGTATTCATATTAAGATTGGGTACATTCTAGATGTCAGAAATGCTTCTATCAGGGAGGTGGCAAACTCCAACTACAGGTTTTCTCTTTCTGTGAGAACAGCTGCAGTTTGTTATTTTTTAAGCAGATATTTTTAAAATTATCTTATGGACTGAGACTATTTAACTCTTTTTCACTACCTAAAGAATATATCATCAAATATACACAGGTCACTGACTACTAAGTTAGCAATGAAAATCCCACTAATTTACATTGGTTATAAAGGGGGAGATATACAGAAATGAAGGCCTAACACAGCGGTCCCCAACCTTTTGGCACCAGGGACCAGTGTTGTGGAAGACATTTTTTCCAGAGATGCGGGGGACGGTGGCTCAGGCAGTCATGCGAGCAATGGGGAGAGGCTGTAAATACAGATGAAGCTTTGCTCGCTCACCCGCCGCTCCCCTCCTGCTGTGTGGCCTGGTTCCTAACAGGCTATGGATGGGTTGGGGACCCCTGGCCTAACAGACACCCACCTACTGCCAAAAAGAATAGCCAGAGGACTGTTTAGGAGACAGGCTCTGTATCAATCAGTCAGGCCCATCCTTTCATTCTGCAAAAAAGAGAAACCAGAAAGTATCGCTAATCCCTAAATGGCACACAGATGTCACAGCCAGATCACCTTAAATCCCTGAACTTCACCAAAAGAAAAACAAAGCAAATAGATTTATTGGAAGCAGTACACTTAAAACAAGAGGTCTACACAAGAAAACACTCAGGGGACTTCCCTCGTGGCGCAGCGGTTAAGAATCCGCCTGCCAATGCAGGTGACACGGGCTCGATCCCTGGTCTGGGAAGATCTCACATGCTGCGGAGCAACTAGGCCCGTGCGCCACAACTACGGAGCCTGCGTGCCGCAACTACTGTGAAGCACGCGTGCCTAGAGCCCATGCTCTGCAACAAGAGATGCCACCACAATGAGAAGCCTGCACACAGCAATGAAGAGTAGCCCCTGCTCACCTCAACTAGAGAAAGCCTGCGTGCAGCAACGAAGACCCGAGGCAGCCAATAAATAAATAAACAAATTTTTTGAAATAATAAGAAAACACTCGGGATACTGGCCATGTGTTGACTAAATAAACATACCAAATGTATCACTCAATTAAACTGGGAAGGGGTATATAGTAAACTCAATCACCTCACATCCTATCAGACAGCACTATTAAAACAGGTATTCTATCTAGAATGTAAAAACTGATACAAAGGAGACAAGGAAAGGAGGGGAGGAAGGGGAGAGAGCACAACTCCCTAGATCAGGCTGACAAACAGACCTGTTTATACCAGTCTGCCCAAGAAGCTGGAGCTGCTGAAGGCCCCCACCAAGAAGGGGGCAGCCTCCTCCTCCACCAAGATACCCTCCTAAGGATGCAGCCCCAGCAGAGGCCATCTCCGCAGACCCCTCCTCCGTGCTCAGACCTGTGCAGGTGACCCCATAGGGAGGAGGGATATGCTCCCCAGAGCCTTGGGTTGTGCCTCAAACTTTACTGTGTGCCTGGCCCATGAGCAGGTGATCAGCAGGTCTGAAATGCACTGACTGGTTGGCTTCCCAGGGTACCAAGAACTCAGCATCGGCCAAGGCCAGGAGGATGCCTTCACCAAGTTCCTGTGTTCCCCCCTCACCCTTCCCATATCCAGTCTCCACTGGTTTAACCTGGAGCAATAAACCTGATTTTGTCATTCAAAAAAATTAATAAATAAAAAGAATTTCCAGGTTCTAATTCTGTTTAAGCACTAATACCCTATGCATTATTTTAACTCTGTACAGCACTCAGAGAAAATGAAGATACATATGTAACTGAAAGATTACTGAGATATACCTAAGTCTTCAAACCATAAACTGGACACCAGCACTGTGTAATTTTGAGGAGACAACCACCAGAGTTTTTAATGAGAAAAGGCGACACATGGTTATGTGACCATCAACTCTGGTGGCTTATATGTCATTAATCCTCTTCTATGCCACTTACCAAAAAAAAGAGAAATCACAGAAAGCACTAATTCTATTTAAAAACTGAGAAGACACACTTCCTGGAAAAGGACAGAAAACCGAATAGAATGTTATAAAATACAACTTGAAGGAAGGACAATCTAACGAATTATTTCTGTTCAGTTTTTAAAATTTTTTATTTCCTATGATTTCATGGCAAGTTTATCATGATTTTTGCATCCTGAATGAGAATTAAAAAGAAAAATCCTATTTTCACCAGTATAAAATATCCAAAAGTTGTGTGGGGTAGGGGAAAAATCAAATAATAAGACCCTACCTCCATCATTACTAACTTATCGGGATACGCTAGATCTCCAGGAGCTGGTTTATAGCCTGTGATGTCTGTCTGAATGTAGATGTGGGTTCGGTAAACAAGTCGCTCCTGCACATCTTCCAACATCTGCTTTACTCCAGCTGCAAATGCCCCCAACTGTTCAGCTGATTAAAAAAAAACAGGTCAATCACCCATTCCTTCAGATTTAAAAAATTCTTTCTTTAAACAAGCAAAAATATTACAAAGTTGTCTAGTAATAGTATAAACCACTCTTGCTTCAGGGACTGGTTGTATTCTATCTTGGTATGACTTGATGACCTTAGAAAAATTTAATAAATGTCTTCCAATTTCCTCAAATTTAAAATTGGAAAATAAATTTGCCCTTACATCTTCTTCCTGGGACTCTGTGAAATAATTTCCATTATTAATATGAATAATAATCTTATTGTTAAAGTGCTTTGTGTTTTTTAAAAGGTATCTCATATAGCTTCATACCAATCCTGAGAGATAGCTGAAGCAGCTCATTAATTAGGTTATCACCCCCATTTTACATATAGAGTCCCACAGACGTTAAATAACTTGTTAACATTCTCACAAAGAAAAATGAATAAAAATATAAAATGATGGAATTCCTCAGCGGTCCAATGGTTAGGACTCCACACTTTCACTGCCGAGGGCCCGAGTTCAATCCCTGGTTGGGGAACTAAGATCCCACAAGCTGCGCAGTGCGTCCAAATAAATAAATAAAATGAGATATGCGTTTGTATAGAATTTCTTCATTTCTAAGATGCCATCAATGTTAAGACATACCAGTGATTCAGTATCAGCTTTCCAGGGGCTGCGGAGTTGGAGGCATTACACACTCATATAAATATTTACATTAATTTTTAAAATCATCTTTAATTCACAAGCATTAAAATGGGAGAAAATATACATCTTAGAATGAACTAAATGCAATGAAATAAGAAACTCTGGAAGAGTAACAAACCTATAGTGTCTCTTAAGGAAAGTCAAAGTAAGGACAATAATTTCTGCCAGTAAAATGATTACCTGAAGGGTATTTTTTAAAGGTACCTAAGTATCACTAGGAAAATCATGTTTTTTATGACAATCAAACCAATTGTTAAAGCATGTATTAGATGAATAAAGTAGAGCTACTCCAGATAATTGCTTTTCTTTATTTGTAATTTCAAAACAGATGAATTATTACTATGTATGTATGCTAAAACAATTTCTGTTTTTTAAATTAAGACTATGCAATACAGTCAATTACTTTATGTACTCTGGTAACAGTGTACTAGAAATACCCAACCCCAAACTGATGGTCAGTTCTCTATGGATTTCAGATGCCAGAAAGAATAGTAACTATAATTATTTTATTACTAATTTTGCCCAGATTTAAAAATTCTTACCCCATTATTATTTAGTCACAGAATAAGGCGCATCTTGAATCAAAAAGAGACAAGGCATCAACCCAAGTTTTTAAAATATTGTTTATATAGGGATGGGGGGGGAGGTATTAATCTTTTTCAAATGCATTGAGCCATAGATATAACTTAAAAGACCTTTGAAATGATTTCTACTTATTTACCATTATTCTGTACATGATCTTCAAGCACCTCATTTTTAAGAATCCCACAAAGTTCCGATAACGTCTCTAAGTGAATAACGTGAATGATCAATGGCCTGAAGACATCATACAATGACACACACAATTTCTCCAAAAGTTCACTAAAATGAAAGCAGAAAATATGGTTATCAGCAGTAATCCTTTCAGTATTTCCTAATAGTTTAAAAGTCACCCTTGATTGCTTCCAGCCAAAAAAATAAATAAAAATCTACTGGAAAATAGTATGTGGGAACATTATATAATGAGAAGTGAAAGGCTGAAAGTAATTCTGTGAACTGTTTTTGCTAGAATCAATAATCAAGCTCAGAAATTAATAAGCAATCCTCAACAATTAGCTGGCCCCAGCCGAATGTCAATTTATTACAACTTCTACTTATGTTAGCAGTAATTTTGTATATGTCCTTTCAAAAACAATAAAAAATATTTCAGTAGACTTAATTTTCCTTTTATAACCTACATCACTATGAATCAAATGGTGACATTCTCCCCAGGAAAGATAGGTTCAAAACTCTGGAATACTTACAGACTTAGATAAACAAAACTCAAAATATTCTAGACATACACCAAGTATTTGACAATTTTAAACATTTGAAAAGAAAAACATTAGGCTGTCTATATTCTTCATATTGTCAACAGTACTCTTCTATATATAGTATTTCATCAAAACCGTAAGATATATTTGTCTCTTCCCCTTTACAAGAGTCATAATCTTGGAATTTTTTAACAGTCAAAATCACCAATATGAAGAACCCAAAAGTGACTGACAGTGGGTTTGAAAGACAGTTTGAGAAAAATAAGGAAAAAGATTTTAAACAGTATCTACGTTTCTAAGTGTCCTTCATTAGAATCATAGAATTTTTTAAATAGAAGGAATTATTACACTTAGTGTAGATAAAGGGATCTAGATACCACAAAAGTTCCCTATACAGGAGTCTTACTATCATAACTTATTGTCTCCATAATTATATTATAAACAATATAAAAGCATCTTGGCCTTTAAGCTGCACATTTATTTCAAAATAAATAACCACTGTCCCATCCAACAATATTCTGTTCACATACCCACAAAAGTTAAAACTCTCCACAGTTAACTTTAGAATACTCCTATAATACAATAAGCCATCACAGCCATTAGTGAATTAAATCTTAAAAACAAGAGTTAGATTCCGTGTACCACCTACTCTAATTTTGATGTTGGTTTTGTAAAAAATTCGTTATAAAGTTGGTGCTCATCCTGGCATACGTGAACCATAAAGGCACAGCCACTGCGAATCTGCGGGAAACAAACACACACCATCTATAGTTAGAGACAACAACTCCAGCGTTTAGGAAATAAAGCCAACATTTTATTTACAAAGAGACTATGCATATATAATTCATAAAACAACTCCCTGAAGAACAGAAAATGGTTCTCTGCACAGTGGAACTATCGACGATTTTTATTTTCTTCTCTATGCTTTCTAAGCTTTTGACAATGAAAATTACTCTTCGAGTTGAAAAGTATTTAAAAAAATAATCTTTATGTATTTTTCTATAATCTGAATTTAAATCACACTAAACAAAAAAGCACTTCTGCAGCAAAAGCTAAGATTAATTTGTCTACATAAATCCAGAAACTTTGAAACTTCATCTTTCAAAACACAATACTAATTTGTGAATCTTCATACTTCAAAAAAATCAATCAAAATGATAATATTTTGCCAAATTGAATGCTAATTACTAAACTAGAATTTTCATATCAGAAAGAAACATTCTGTAAGTTTGTTGATATGGGGACCAAAACTTATTTACCCAAGTATAGCTTCTAGGGTATCATAACAGCTCAAAAGGTTTAACATTAAACCACAACAAGCAGAAACTCACCAAGGCACAGTGATCTCTGTTATTCTGGCTGGTTAACTCTGTTACAGTACAAGTAATACTAGGGCCCAGAAGGAGTTCCCGCTGATCAAGGTAACACTGGTGGATGTCATTTAGCAGTTGTTGGTATCTGATGGAAAGCAAATGAGATTACTGTATAAACTTCTGATTTCAGATATGTAAATTAAATCCGATCTTAAATCCCAAAATAGGTTGCCAAACCTCCAAAGCTATATGGTTACTGCTCATTTGCCCACATTAAATACTAGAAATATTTATGTATATAAAGAAAAAACAAACCATAATCAACTACCATAACCTTTATCTTTTAAAGGCAGATTTATCTTCCACGAGTAGTGATGTTACATCTACCTAAGTGAGAAGGAAGTCCTGCTATATGGGAAAAAGATGCCTTACAAACTCACCAAGTCAGGTCTGTGACCTTGCTCCCCAAAATGAGCTGTGTGCTACAAGGAAAAGCTTTATAGCATGCAAGGTAATTGCTCAGAAAATATCAGGGACATAACAGACTTGGCAAAATAGCACTTCAAGGAAGGTAATTTGGAAATTGAAGAACCTGTGGGTACTCACTCAGGTATTTTTTCAGATCGCTGTTCTATTTGTTCAATGAGAGTCTGTGGAATAAAGAAAAGTCCATTAACTCCATCTGTTTTAGTTATATTTTCAATTGCTTTCTGATTTTAATAGTAATACAAGCTCATGTTAGAAAATCTGTGACTACAAAAAAGTTGAAACATGAAAATCACCTAAAACACAAAAAAATTAATCACAGTATTTCAGAATATTTTCTCAGTTTTTGTATGCACACAGTTACTACATTTTTCTTTTTAAACACTGGAATTATACTACATATTCAACTTTGCAATCTGCTTTTTTTTAAGTTTTTTTAAAAATTTTATTTATTTAATTTCTTTTTGGCTGAGCTGGGTCTCGTTGCTGCGCAAGGGCTTTCTTCTAGTTGTGGCGAACGGGGGCTACTCTTCGTTGAGGTGCACAGGCTTCTCACTGCGGTGGTTTCTCTTTTGAGGAGCATGGGCTCTAGGGGCACAGGCTTCAGCTGTTGTGACACACAGGCTCTACAGCACAGGCTCAGTAGTTGTGGCACATGGGCTTAGTTGCTCCGTGGCATGTGGGATCTTCCCAGGACAGGGATTGAACCTGTGTCCCCTGCACTGGCAGGCAGACTCTTAACCACTGCGCCACCAGGGAAGCCCTAGATGTACTCTTAAGTCGACCATTCTTCTACTGTTAGACATCTAGGTTGTTTCCTAAGAATATCAGTCCAGTGGTTAAGAGCCATGAGCCTGGAGGGAAACTAGAGTGAATGCCGACCCCCAGTAGCTGTTTGCACCCAGGAGAGCTGGTTCACATCACTGAGATTCCACTTCTTCCCTCGTAAAGCTGGTATAATAATAATACCTACTTCCCAGCCAGGGGCCCCCATCACTGGGTCAGAAGAGATAAATATTTTTTGAGACTTTTGTTCCATTCTGCTAAAATGTCTTTGAGAAAGAAATTAATTACATTCCTATCAGCAGTATCACCTGTCTCACCAAACTCTCAAAAGCACTGACATTACACCTTAATTTGTCAATTTCTAAGATGAAAAAACACCACCTAACCTTAAATTGAATGTATTCTCCACTAGAGGCTGCACATGCACTCATATTTATTAACCGTTCGTATTTTCTGAGTAATTTGGTCATTTTTATATGAGATATTCATCTTTCTGACTTGTAAGCTCTCTTAATATATTAAAATTATTGGGACTTCCCTGGGGGTGCAGTGGTTAAGAATCCGCCTGCCAATGCAGGGAACATGGGTTCAATCCCTGGTCCAGGAAGATCCCACATGCCGCGTAGCAACAAAGCCCATGTGCCACAACTACTGAGCCTGCGCTCTAGAAGCCCCTGAGCCACAACTACTGAGCCCACGTGCTGCAACTACTGAAGCCCACACACTTAGAGCTCGTGCTCCGCAACAAGAGAAGCCACTGCAATGAGAAGCCCACGCACCGCAACAAAGAGTAGCCCCAGCTCGCAGCAACTAGAGAAAGCCCGAGCACAGCAATGAAGACCTAACACAGCCAAAAAAAAAAAAAAAAATTTATCTTCTTACTTATCTGCTGCAAACATTCTCTCCAATCTCTGCCTTTTCTTTTGCTGTTTAAAATTCAGAAATTTTTATTTTTATATTCTTAATCTTTTGTTTGTTTTTGTTTTGTTGTAGTTTTTTTTCCCAGTACGCAGGCCTCTCACTGTCGTGGCCTCTCCCGTTGCGGAGCACAGGCTCCGGACGCGCAGGCTCAGCGGCCATGGCTCATGGGCCTAGCTGCTCTGCGGCATGTGGGATCTTCCCGGACCAGGGCTCGAACCTGTGTGCCCTGAATCGGCAGGCGGACTCTCAACCACTGCGCCACCAGGGAAGCCCTATATTCTTAATCTTTTATGCTGTAATTTTTTTCCAAGAGATTTTTTGTTTTGGGGGGTCTGCTTATCATTTTTGCATTTAACTCTTTAGCTCCTTAAAATGTATTCTGGTAGGGAATTCCCTGGTGGTCCAGTTAGGACTCCACACTTTCATTGCCCAGGGCCTGGGTTCAATCCCTGGTCAGGAAACTGAGATCCTGCAAACCACATGGTGCAGCCAAAAAAAAAAAAAAAGTATTCTGATAATGTTACAAAGTGAAGAGCTTACCTTTTCCCCCCTCAAATACTTAGCAAATCTTCCCAAACAATGCAGAAAACTCCAGCCCTTCCTCTAAGATTTGAGAACTTTCTTTACATATAAAGTTATAGAATTTTCCATTCCAATGATCCATCAGTAAATTCTTGAGTCAGTATCACTGTATTTTTCAAATTCTTCTTGCTTAGTCTTGCTTATTTACTATACCATATGAATTTTAAGATTATCCAAAAAGAAATTCCATTGGAATTTTTTCCTAAAATTACACTTAACCAATAAATTACACTAGGAGGAACTGACATTTTTTTAAATAAATTTATTTATTTTTATTTATTTTATTTTTGGCTGCGTTTTGTCTTCGTTGTTGTGCGCAGGCTTTTCTCTGGATGCGGCAAGCAGGGGCTACTCTTCGTTGTGGTGTGCAGGCTTCTCATTGCAGTGGCTTCTTTTGTTGGGAGCACGGGCTCTAGGTGCACGGGCTTCAGTAGTTGTGGCACACGGGCTCAGCAGTTGTGGCTTGCGGGCTCTAGAGTGCAGGCTCAGTAGTTGTGGCGAACGGGCTTAGTTGCTCCGTGGCATGTGGTATCTTCCCAGACCAGGGCTCGAACCCGTGTCTACTGCATTGGCAGGCAGATTCTTAACCATTGCGCCACCAGGGAAGCCCAAGGAACTGACATTTTAAAAATTAAGTCTCCCCAACCAGGAACCTATTGTGATACGTTTACCACTTATTCAAACTTTTATGATTTTCTTTCTAGTTTTGTTATTTTCTTCATCCTTATATTTCCATTAAGGTTATTTCTAGGTAAATATTTTATGCTTTCTGTCACTAGTATAAATGAAACCCCATCATATATACTAATTGGTTACTAATGATATGTAGGAAAGCCACTGATAATTATATAATCATTTTATGTTCACCCACCACTGAGCCCTCTTATCTACACCATTTCTTTTCTAATCAAAATTTTACCATTGCTAATTTGACTAACAAGCAAAAGCAACCAATTAGGCACAATCTAAACCTCAAACCATCAACTAACCACTGTATCTTCTCTAAACAAGACCAAGTTCCTATTTCAAAAAACAAAAACTCCTTTCCACTGACTTTCAAGAGGGTAACAAGGAAGAGAGTGAGGTCAGAGTCAGCAAAAGCAGACTACTCTTTCTAGTAGCTTCACAATAATAAAAAAAAAAGATACATGTACCAGCTCCAGTCAGCTGTATCTGGGATTACACTGATTTAAAATATTGCACTGGCTGTCTACTTTTCCTGAATTAGCATGATATGCAACATCCTCTGTGAGATGGTCTTTGCCATCTTTCCTTTCTTCTTTCCTGTCACACCCTACTGAAAGTCTTGTGTTGCAGTCTTAAATGAGGTCCTCCCAAAATACAAGTCTTTTATGTCTCTACAACTTTCCCTATACATGCTGCTCTCTCTGTATAAAATATCCTTATCAATCCCCTCAAGTCTGCTATAAATCTATGTTTTTTTAAGCTCAAGTATCACCTTCAACTGGAAACCTTCCCTGAGCATCACAGGAAGAGCTAGGTATTTCCTGCTCTGTGGGCTTAAAGCACCTCAACATACACTGCTATAATGTGGAAGGACAAAGCCTACCTTTCATTCAGGTTCATTTTCCTGGTATAAACAAAGGACCTAACATACCTTAGCATTTCAAAAGTGCTGGCTAAATAAATTTCATAGCATTATCTTATTTATGTCAATAGACTTACTCTGACTTTGGGGGCAGCAGCTCGAAATTTCACATAAAATAATGTGAAGGCATTGTCTGCATTAGGTACAGATGAAGGATCCTAAAGAAACATGGGGGAGGATAGGGAAGGAAGATAATTAGCGAACAAATAATTATTCAGAAAATATAACACAAACCATTTCATATGGCTACTGCTTGGCCTATACACCAACCAAAAGCTTACAGAGAGAAAGATTAAATACTATTATTGCTATAAATGAGAAATAATTATGGGGAGCTGTCATCTCTCTCTACTTTATAATTAAAATTTATGCTATGTTACATGAATTTTGGTGGTAAAAAGACTGAACTCAGATTCACACTCAGTCACTTTCTGAGTGTAGGACTTCGGTCAAATTACTTAACCTCTCTGAGATTCAGTGCATCCATTAAATGGTGATAACACATATGCACAAAGGTTTCACACAGCTCAATTATAAAGCACTAACACGTAGTAGGTACTAGTACTTATTAGGTATTAGTTTCCTAAAATAAAATTTTACAAAATAGAAAAATTATATAGTCTGTTATGTCAGCTAAGAGCAATGTGAATGGTAAAATGCAATACAAAAATCAGTAGCTTTGAACTAAAAGCTCAAGATATTCCATATTCTTTAGAAAGTAGGCTGAAAAAATAAATTATCTTTAAGGTTTTATTTTCTTAGGAGAGATATGTGCTCAATGATCATCTGATCTAGCTCCACTCTTATTTTCTAACCTAACACGATGCTAATTTTCCACCCAGCATCTACTAAAATCTGCAATTGATTAATTTGTCTTTTTCCTTCTTTACTGATTATTTCTCCTGAACATAAGCTCCATGAGGGCAGGGACCTTGTTAGCTCCTTTCACTATTGTACAGTTCTTAGTACAATGCCAAGCATTTAGAAGGCATTCAATAAAAATATATTTGCTAAATACAGAAAATTAAATTCTCCATCATTTGTAAAGAAAGAAATTCAAATTATCTATCATATGTAATTCTACCACTCAGACAGAACCACTTTTATTATTTTGGTGTATTTCCCCCTAATATTTTCTTTAAAAAGATAGGAAAAGAAAAAGTTTAAGTGAGAAATAGTTTGAATCTTATTTTATTATTTATCATATAGTACTGAATATTTCTCACACTGTTATATATTCTTTGAAAATATGACTGTGACAGACATATATAATATAGGCATTTTTTCTTATTTTAAATAAAATTGCAACATATTTATTTAACAAAAGGTAAAAAAAAAAAAATTGGAGTTACTAGGTACTAATCTCAGACTAACATTATGGAAAATAAATGAATTAAAAAAACAAAACAACACCTCACCAGTTAACTCACCCTTTTTAATAATTGACTTGTGAGGTTCTGTAGTGTGTTCACAGTGTATGTCTTCATGAGGTGCAAAGCTTTAGAAAGACACTGCTTAAACTTCAGTAAATATACAGGATAATCTTTAAAATTTGGCTGTAAAGGAAAGGGAAAGATTTACAAAGATGAAGCAAACTTTTAATGAAAACCAACCTGTCCTTTATGTAAAGCTATATAGAAAGTTCAAAAAAGATCTTATGTAGATTGTAAGCTCCTTGAAGACAAATACTATGACTGTCTTGGTCATAGCCAAATTCCCTGTGCCTGGCACAAAGCAAGGGCTCAATAAATATTTACAGTTTTTAGCAAAATATATTTTCAGTACCCCACAGACTTCAAGGCTAATATGTGAGGCCCAACTAAGAAAAGAACAGGAGTTGGGTGAAGTAAATACAGCTATAAATCCTTGGAGGTCCGAAAGAGACGGTAACTACACCAAAGGACTTGTCCTTTTATCTCCCCCCCCCCCCCAAGTAATACTTTCTGTTTCCAAGGAAGTATCTAGCAAAACAGTAAGTCAACAGTCTAAAACTCACTAGTCCTTTTAGATGGGAAAGTGTTGTGCCAGCCAGCTGCTTCTTCTATCCCAGGGGTTGCTGCAGCAGCTGAAAGCACTGTTTACATCACTACTGACAATGACTAAGAATTTACTCTAGTTTTTCTTCAAGTATATTACAGAAAGAAATAATTAGTTTACTGCATAAGAAATGATATAATAGGGATGTTAAGATTTCTTTAAAACATACAGAAATACCATGACTTACATGAGATGATATGTATGTAATACAGTCATCTAACTTGGCCAGCATTGGTATAAATCCTTCACTATTCACAGACAGCGTGGGAGAATTCAATTTCTTTAAGGGAAAAAAAAAAATTTTATATTTTATGAGTCACCAAATATACTCAAATGCAGCCCACGTGTAACAATACAATAAAGAAAGGACAAATTTAAAAGAATATGGATTGAATTCAGTTTACTCCTAATGACCTTTAATGGGGCTCTTCACGAATTAGCAAACACTTTATACTCCATTGCACAATGTTATACTAAAATAATACATCGTGTACCTAGATTTCCCACTTTCTAGCACTTTACAACATAAATTTTCCACTTTCAAACACTGGCGATCTTCTCAAGGTTAAAAGATTAACTAGCAGTTATCATGTTCAGCAGTCATACTGAAAGTAAAACATAAGTAAACATATACAAGTAGTACTAATATAAGGTAATATATAATATAAACATGATATTTAATATTTAATATAATAGAATACATGATAAATATTAAAATATATAAAATTATTTAATATATATAAAATATAAGTATAATGACCCAATTATTTCTTATCTTGATATACAAATAGTTTGGCAATGATTTATATTTCCCATTGCATTCCACTGTTAACTGGCTACTGGTTTTATTTCTAACTCTTTAGTAAACTACAATAATTTAGATTAATTTAATAATTTTAATAACATGATTTATATGCAGTTATTATGATTAATTTATGAGCCAGAACACAGAGAAGTATAATTTACACAGAAGTCTTTACTGTGGCTACCTCTTTGGGATCCGAGAATCCGTTAGGAGGACTACACTTTTCCTCAAACTAAACATGAGATTAGCTTAAGAAATAGTTTAATTACTATCATAGAAGCACAACCACAGCAAGATTTAAAATGGAGTATTTCTTCTTATAACGTTCACAGCTTACAAATATGATACTATCAGAGTTAACCAACAAAGAGATTTTAATAGCAAAAATACAATTTAAGAAGAACTATTATTTAAATCATATTTGGAAATCTGAACTGTTAATGGTATGTCCATCGCTCACAAATAGGAATATCTTAACAACAAGCAAACTATTAAGTTAAAATATCACTCAAGCCAATTTATAAGGTTAAAGATTATACGCAGAATGGGAAATATAAAATAAAGCCACTAATTCTAGAAAAAATAAAGAACAATGCTTACTGTGTTAATAGTTTCCAATTCATTAAAATAGGAAAGCTTTTGTTGGATGTTTTCAGCCAAATCAACAAGTTCCGACTTGAATTTTTTTAAAGAGAAAAATCAATTATTATGAGAACATAAGAATCAACACTCCAGTCTCAAAATTACATTGAAGAGATTTACACTAGACATACAGGTTTATATTAGATATATGATTTCAGAATAATGCCCAAAGATTTCTGCAATCATGGGCTAAAATAAGCAATGATTATTACAGTAAATTACATATCTTTTTATAAAATAACAGATGATTACCTTTTTTAAAACATATAAAATATACATAGATAAAATTCTGAGATAAGTATAGTAACTTAAATATTCTATCTTTAAGTCACAAGTTTAAGTGCAACCTAGATCTGTTCATCTTTTCATAAACCCCACCATTAGTATAATCACTATGCCTTGTTTGAAAAGTGTCAATAGGGAATTCCCTAATGGTCCAGTGGTTAGGGCTCAGCGCTTTCAGTGCCAAGGACTGGGTTCAATCCCTGGTCGGGAGCTAAGATCCCGCAAGCCACACAGCGCAGCCAAAAAAAAAAAAGGGAAGTGTCACAAATGTGAATACACCCTCTTCACTCTGAAACTGTACTGAGACCTAACAGCTCAAAACATACGAAAGCTTGCCCGTGCCCCTGCTGACATAAGCTTAAAAGCAGGCTGTCAAAGTAATAATTTGCATACTTAGCACAGGGCCTTCATACAGAGAAGTGTTCAAAATATACTTGGAGAAATAAAGGAAATTAGAATTAAATTGTATTCATCTATTTAAAAATAAAATATTAAACACAATCAGTCACTGACACTCTCTCCTACTCCAAATCACCTGTTCTTTCAGGAGCTGTTCACAGGCTTCATGTAGAGTTCCTGTCTTATTGGACACAAAAAGATACTGTTTCTGCAATGATTCCAGATGCTGAAGAGCATTGTTGACATCATTCAATATAGCATCACACTGCTCCTGAAACCCAGACAAGTAATCCCTCATCTGTCTAGAAAACAGAACCAAAAGGGGATTGGCAATAATATTTTCCCCCAATAAGCATAGACAATAAACAACAAAGTCTCGTTTTCCCCCAAATGCTTGCATTTCAGAAGGAAAGTCTGACCTATTCAAAAAGTTTATTATATTCAGAAATATAGCAAAAACTATGTCACGAACTGTTTCAGTACTTAAGAAGGAAAATGACTGAAACTATGAGCAATAAAAGGAATCAGCCTTAAAGCCATAAACTGGCTTTTCACAGGTAGGGCAATAAATCACGGGCTCAACTTTCAAAGACTGGAACACCAGGCCCAGCCCAAGGGAACAAGTAGGTCCATCCTTCAGGTCATGTCTGCCTTTGAGAGATGGTATGATGTCATGGAAAGAATTTTGGACTTGGAATTGGACGACCTGAGTCCAAGTCCCAGCTCTGCCCAAGTCTCCATGACATTAGGCAAGTATTTAATAGTTCCAGGCCTCAGTTTACTCATTTGTAAAATGGGAATAATAACACTTTTCCTTATAGAGCTGCTATGAAGATTAAATGGAATCATACATCAAAGAGCCTAACACAATGCCTAGCAATAGTAGTCACTTAATTAACGTTAAATGAATACAAATGTTCAACCCACGGTCCCCAAATCAGCTAGAAACAGTACAGTCACTTCCCCCATGCCGTCAATATACACAAACAAAACAACATAGGTCACCCCCAGCCTAGTTGGCCATCCCTAAAGTCTCTTGGGTCTCTCCTTCTAAAGAAAAGCAGCAAATACCTCTTAGAGTTCCTGACAAAACCCCCACTTGATTCCAAGCCTTTCTAGAGTTATCTAAAATCAACCTCTGCCCCTCCTAACCTATTAATTACAATGTGACTTTTTAAAAAATCACACAACTTCCAATACCAGTTGGAATGACCCACATCCTTTCTAGCTATTCTTAAAGAAAATGTTGCTGTTCAAGTTTTCTTTGTACCTTAATTTTGTTTAAAGGCACAGATAATGAAATGCTTAAGATGATCTAAGAATTAGGACAGCTAACAAATATAAGAGCCACATACCTATATTTAGTTCCTTCATCCTGATCCATCTGAGTTTGTAGCTTTGCAAACCATGAGAAAAACTGGAAAAATAGGGTATTATGTTGTCAACAAAACTAAAAGAGACAAAATGAAAAGTGGCTACATGCCAAACAGCAAGTCAAAAGGGGAGACACTAAGTCTTACTGTTTGCCGCTCAGACATTAATAGCTTTAAGCCAGGAGATCATAATTTAATTGCATGGTCAGTGTCTACATTCCAGGAAAAGCAAAGTATCTTAAAAACATGGGCCATTTTCAGAGTTAAATAAGAAAGAGTATTAACACGATAATACGTAGAAATAAACATTTCTTCCTAAGAAGCTAATGCCTACTGCTAGTTTGCCAAATTTGAGTAGGTAACACAGGGCTTTGGGTAAATATTAATGTAATCTAATAATAATTGTGAGAATATAAGCTCAGAAATAATATAAAGGAGTGGTTTAAAAATATAACTTTTGCATCAGCTAAACCTGGGTTTGAATTCTGGTCCTACCATCATGTTGTACACTTAAAATGAGTACATTTTATTGTACGTAAATTATAACAATGTGTTAGATCTTTTTTTTAATTTAAAGAGAGATATGCAAGTGCAAATTTAATCCAGAAGATCTTTTTTTTTTTCAAATAGTCCAAGTAAATTCACAGACGTGGTACAAGATTATCTTCTAGAATTCTCAAGTGGGATTCGAAGTCAAAGGTATGCTTTATGCTCTCAAGATACTACTCTTGCCAAGTACCTTGGCTTTCGTTTCCTGAACACTGATTGTGTGCTTGGCACACACTGCATTTACATGCATTATCTAATTTAATTCTCACAAAAGTCCTATGAGATAAGTATATAATTATCTTTGTTTTACACGTTAGGAAACAAGAGACCTGAGAAGATAAGTAATTTGCCTAAGCTCACAAAGATGGTAAGTGATAGAGGTGACCTTCAGATCCAGGTTGGTCTAACTCAAGAGCCAGAGCTCTTCATCACTTTGCAGCACTGCCTCTCTTGACTTAGTGCAGAGGTCCCCAACCTTTTTGGCACCAGGGCCCGGTTTCATGGAAGACAATTTTTCCATGGACCCGGTGGGGGACAGGGGGGAATGGTTTCGGGATGATTCAAGTGCATTACATTTACTGTGCACTTTATTTCTATTACATTGTAATATGTAATGAAATAATTATACAACTCACCATAATGCTGACAGGAGGCGGAGCTCAGGCGGTAATGCGAGCGATGGGGAGCGGCTGTAAATACAGATGGAGCTTTGCTCGCCCGCTGCTCACTTGCTGCTGTGCAGCCTGGTTCCTAACAGGTCACGGATCACTACCGGTCCGTGGCCCGGGGGTTGGGGACCCCTGACTTAAGTGTTTATGCAACTCAGCACATTTGCTTTATGTTTCACTTGGTAAATGCCTTAGCTTTGATTCTTCTTTTTTTTTAATTGAAGTACGGTTGATGTACAGTGTTGTGTTAGTTTCAGGTGCACGGCAAAGTGATTCAGTTTTTGTGTTTTGTGTGTGTGTGTGTGTGTGTGTGTGTGTATCTGTTCTTTTTCAGATTCTTTTCTCTTATAGGTCATTACAAAATATTGAGTATAGTTCTCTGTGCTGTACAGTAGGTCTTTCCTCAGCTTTGATCCTTAAGAGGACAGAAAGATGAGACAGAGGAAGCAGCAGAAGAAACTATTGTACATTTAAGTTTATAGTTGGGTGGGAATAAGCAAAAACCAAGAGGTTTCACATGCTAAATTTCAGAAAAATAACTATAAGCGTTCATCTAAAGAGGATATTGAGGTTTTTAAGAAAGAAATTACCTAGCACCAAGCAGTGAGGGATGCGCTGGGGGGTCTGCATGTGTGCATGTGTCCACGCACATGCATGTTGGGGGACACATTAACACAGACACGTACTGGGAAGAGGTCTAAAGGGCATAAAATATCAAAACCTTAATAAATATAATAGTCTATCCAAACTTGTAATGGCGTATTTTTATCTGTACTGCAAATAAGACTGGGCAACAGGTTCATTTAAAACACTTAAGAAATAACCACAACTAACACAAAGTTAAAAATGTTCTAGAAAGAGACACAGCTTTGGGAAAGATCACTGGTGTTCTCCTTACTTGGTGCAAGTAATATATCCTTCTTTCTCCAGCCCCCCCACCAAAAAAAAAAAAAAAAAAAAAAGATGTTCTAGAAAGACTTTATTTTAACTACAGTTTCAAATGTTCAGAACTTTTAATTAGGACCTCTGTCTTGAGACATTTAAAACAATCAAATATGCTTAGAAATAATGCTGCCATTCACCTGCTGTGCAGTTTCAATTCTTTCTTCTTCCATTTCTAAGGAGGTGAATCCCTTCAAGAGAATGTCTTCTGTAGATTCAGGCACTATTGAAGCCTGTGCAATGGGCAGCGACTGGGATGTTAAACTGCACAGGTCTTCAATTGGGAGCTTGAAGAAAAAAGAGCCACAGAGATATTCAAATAACTTGAAAATTCTCTAAACTTAACTCAGGATTGGTATTCCATCTCAGGTGTTTTGAAAGAGAAAGAAATGTTTTCTGTTAAATCATTTGATGTTAACAAGTGCCATATAATTCCAACACTTATAACTAGGTTCTCTCTATATTGAATGCTGGTCTCAACAAACATGACATCAATACCCAACCATTTGCAAAGTATGGTTTTTGAGTTACCTTTTGAAAACTGGTGGTGAATCTGTACTAACCCACACACCTTTTCCTCCTGGAACCTCTTGTGAACTAGTACCAGTCAAAGGCAAAACCTGGGAGCCAATGAAAGTAGCTGGCCCTCTCCATTATCAACACGAAAGCCTCATCTCATTAATATGAACCAACAGAAAAGAAATCGTACCCAAGAATCAACTACCAACAACTATATCCCCTTCTACTATTTCTACACTGCTGCCACACTTCACCCACATCTTCTTGCTGACAAATTCTGAAATTACAACTGAAAAGAAAGAATTTCAGAATTTCCCATCAGCTTCAGAAGAGCCTCACCTTGAGGCCAACAGACCTACAATACTGTCTAGTTTGCCATTACTGAAGATATTCCAGGTGTTCATTTACCTAGGGTCATACAGACAAGCTGTTTTTGGACTTAAAAGAAAGGGAGTGTGAATGCTGGGAAAGGTAAAAGGGTGGAATTGTTTCGTTTCAATCCCAGTTTCTGCCCTTAAGGCATGACATCTAAGGTCCAGCAATAAAAGACCTTAGTCAAGGCCTTAGGAAATTGCCTGCTGTCTATTTTTCTAGATACAGAAATTTCAGCTGAAGACAGTATTTTCTCTTCAAAGCTAAAATAAAATAAGCTAGATGCAAAACGCACCATCATGAATTTAGAAATACAACCCTTTAAATATGGGGGGAGGGAATTCCCTGGCAGTCCAGTGGTTAGGAGTCAGTGCTTTCACTGCTGTGGGCCCAGGTTCGATCCCTGGTCTGGGAACTAAGATCCTGAGAGCAGCGTGACATCAAAAAGAAAGAGAGAGAGACAGAAAAAGAGAGAGAGAAAAAGAAAGAAATGAAGAAAGAAAGGAAGGAAGAAAGGGGGGGAGAGAGAGAAAGAAGAAGGGTGGGAGGGAAGAAGGGAGGAAGGGAGGGAGGAAGGAAGGAAGGGAGGGAGGGAGGGAGGGAGGGAGCTTTGTGTCTGGGCTCCGGGCAGGCGTGGTAAAGCACATTAGAGCTCAGCCCACTTTGAACCCTGCTCCAGCTCACTGAATGAGCTGCGTCACAATGGGCAAATTACTGAACGCTTCTAAATCTCTATTTCTTCTCTGTAAAATAGGAATTACATTATTTGTATCATGAGGCCATTACGAAATGAAGAAAACACAGGTGTAAGAAAACAGGCTCCTTGGACCACTCGGAAGCTGCAGACAGAAAAAAAAGTGCTCAGAAAGGTCCTCAATCTGCTTTCTCCCCACAAATGAGTCTGACTCAAGAGGAGCCAGGATGGTCCTGGATGTACAGACATATGTCTTACTAAGGCATCACTCGTTCAACATAAACTCTTCCTGAATGGTGACACAATCCCTGAATAGAAAAGGACTGCTGGGCAGGAAGAATTAAGTTTCTGAAATCTGATGAGACTCTATCTTGACTCTAACGTGTCACCAGCAACTGTGCGCTGCCACCAGAGGTTCTGAGGACAGAGGAAGCTGAGCTGAGCTAAGCCTACCTGCCCATGCTCTGCGCAACCGTGCCAGTTACCAACAACAAGCTGTCTCCATGGAGACAGTGCTACGTGTATTTAGCATGATGCCTGCCAAATAATAAACACAATCAACCGGAGCCGCTTCTATTTATCATATTATTATTATCATTCCTACTTATTAGTAGTAATAATTTATAATAATAAATTATTTCTAATTTATTTATTTTTATTGAAGTATACTTGATTTACAATGTTGTGTTAGTTTCTTGTGTTCAGCAGTGATTCAGAAATATGTGTGTGCATATATATATGTAGGTGTGTATATATATACACCTATATATATGTGTGTATAATATATATATTATATATTATATATATTATATTATATATATAATATATATATAATATGTAGGTGTATATATATATATATTCTTTTTCAGATTCTTTTCCATTATAGGTTATTACAGATATTGAATATAGTTCCCTGTGCTATACAGTAAATCCTTGTTGTTTATCTATTTTACATACAGTAGTTTGTACCTATTAATCCCAAACTCCTTATTTATCCCTCCCCCACTTTCCCCTTTGGTAACCATAAGTTTGTTTTCTATGTCTGTGACTCTGTTTTCGTTTTGTAAATAAGTATTTGTACCACGTTTTAGATTCCACATATAAGTGATATCATATGATATTTCTCTTTCTCTGTCTGACTGACTTAGTATGATAATCTCTAGGTCCATCCATGTTGCTGCAAATGGCATTATTTTATTCTTTTTTATGGCTGAGTAATTGTACATATACCACATCTTCTTTATCCGTTTCTCTATCGATGGACACTTAGGTTGCTTCCATGTCTTGGTTATTGCAAATAGTGCTGCTCTGAACGTTGGGATGCATGTATCTTTTCAAAGTAGAGTTTTCTCCTGATACATGCCCAGGAGTGGGATTGTTGGATCAAATGGTAACTCTATTTTTAGTCTTTTAAGGAACCCCCATACTGTTTCGCATAGGGTCTGCACCAATTTACATTCCCATCAACAGTGCAGGACGGTTCCCTTTTTACAGTAAGTAAATTTACAAATTAGAATCTATACTGCTTCTTGGGAACAGAATCATCTAAGTTACCTTTATAAAATTACAGTTTATTAGTAGTAAAATTTAGTTATATATGAACAGATCATGACAAAATTCAAACACATAATTCTATCAGCACTGTTTACACAATACCTAAGGAGGAAAAGGGAGAGAGACATGCATCAGGTGCAGATTTGAAAAATATACCAGAAAGCACATGGAGTTTAGGCTAAAAGAATGCTAGACAGAGTGTTGCTTGCACCCTAATAATAAGAAAAAGACAAATAATCTACAAAATCAGGTTCTTGAAGCAATCAGAGAGTTGAGGTTCCAGAGAAACCAAGTAGCTTAAAATCTAGAAAAAGATGGGTATCTCCAGGCAGAGACAGAGTGAGAGCACGGGCTTACCTTGGCAGATTATGGAAAAATAGATGACAAATGCCACACAAGTAGGTAAGAATTAGGCTAAAATTTCTTTCAAATTACTAAATGCTAGAGGATGGGTGAGTACAGAATGCTTGGAAGTCACAGACACAAGGGGAGTTTGCACCCACTCACATGGTCTTCACGGACCTCCACCAGGTGCTCATGAGCAAGAATGAGGACTGGTGGTGCAGGCTTAGAAGAGGAGTGGCCTGGGGAAAGTGGGGCACAAAGCCCCATCCAGACCCTTCTCCCCAGTGGAACAAAATCGTAAGACACTAAAAAAAGGGCAGCAAGACCTATCAACCCTAGGGCACAGAGGAGAACACACTACAGCTGGGGAAAGGGAAAAGAAAACAACCATTACCCCTGGAGGAGAAGCAAGAAAGAACCCAAGACCCAGAACATCAGAGGTCTCCTGCTGCCGGAGGGCAGAGTCAGTAAGAAACTCCACCCGAGTCCCTGGGTCAAAAGGCCTGCCTAAGACTGACACTGGACGCAGATGACAGAAAACGCCCGCCTACCACCACCAGGCTATAGAGCACCAGCGATGCGCTCCTGTGGAGCGGGGGCAAGAGCACAGACACTCTCTGAGACACAGGCGCTCAGCACACCAAAAGCTGAGGGTTGAGAAGGTTTAGAAGACCCTGTAGCAGCCCAGCCCCAATGCTAGGCAAAAAGTAATGAAAGAGAAGTTTGAAGCCAGTGGTAAACTAAAGGCAACCAGAACAAAAACAAAACCCAAACCTAGCCCACTAATCCAAACCTCCACACTAATGACCTAACAGAGTAAGTGTATTCATTTCCAGGCATTCACGCTATTTCCCTCATTCTCAAATGTCCTGCATACAATGTACAGTATTCGACCAAAAGTTACACTAAACAGCAAGGAAAAAAACCTGGCTCATTGTCAAGAAACGAAGCACTCAACAGAGCCAGACTCAAGAGATGATCTGGATACTGGAACTATAAAATAAGGAATTTAAAATAACTGCGACTAATATGTCAAAGGCTCTGGTATGAAATATAAATAAAATGAATGAACAGATGCAGAAGTTAAGCAGAAAAATAAAAACTATACATGTCCAACAGAAATGCTGGAAATAACCATTATTGTAACAGCGATGAAGAATACCTGCAATAGACTCATCAGTACACTCAACACAGCTAAGGAAAGATTCAGTGAACTTGAAGATAGGTCAATAAAAATCACCCAAAATTAAACATAAAGAAACAGAATGGACAAATAAAAACTGAACACAACATCCAAGAATTGTGGGATGGTATAAAATGATCTAATATATGTGTAATCTGAATCTCAAAATAAGGAAAGAGAGAACAGAGTAGAAGAAATATTTAAAGAGATAATAGTTGAGAATTTTCCAAAAATAATGAAAGACACAAAGCTACAATTCTGAGCTCAGAAAATCCCAAGCAGAATGCACATGCAGGTGTGTGTGCACACACACACACCACCCCTGGACACATCACATTCAAACTCAGAGAGAAAATCAAAAGTCATAGAGAAAAACTTAAGGCAGTTAGAGAGAAAAAGATATATACAGGGGAACAAAAATAAGAATTAAAGCAGACTTATCAGAAATCATGCAAATCGGGGGACTTCCCTGGTGGTCCAGTGGGTAAGACTCCGAACTCCCAATGCAGGGGGCCTGGGTTCGATACCTGGTTGGGGAACTAAATCCCACATGCATGGCGCAACTAAGAGTTCACATACCACAACCAAGAAGCCCGCATGCCACAACTAAGACCTGGCACAGCCAAAATGAATAAATAAATTTTTTTTTTTTAAAAAGCTGCTTTTTAAAAGTTTATGAGGGAGTTCCCTGGTGGTCTAGTGGTTAGGACTCAGCGCTTTCACTGTCATGGCCTGGGTTTAATTCCTGGTCTGAGAAATGAGATCCCGCAAGCCACGCAGCATAGCCAGAATTTAAAAACTAAATAAATAAATAAATAAAAGTTTATGAGAAGATGCCCCCATTAGGTACATTTGCCCAGCTGTCTTCTTTTCTCAAAGCACCTGGAATAGAATGGCAAATCAAGACAGGTGTGTTGCAGGGAGATCAGCTCGGTGCTTTATGACCACCTAGAGAGGTGGGATAGGGAGGGTGGGAGGAAGACGCAAGAGGGAGGGGATATGGGGATATTTGTTTATGTATATGCTGATTCACTTTGTTATACAGCAGAAACTAACACACCATTGTAAAGCAATTATACTCTAATAAAGATGTTAAAAAAATAAAATAAAATAAATGATAGAACTATTTAAAAAACGGGTGTGCTGGTGTCACAAACTTTCCTGTTCTGACTACCCTTTCACTCCTGAAGAGGTGATGCTGACCGAATGCCTCTGGCTTACTCACACTGTCCAGGCTTCCAGATGGAGCAGACATTTACCACCAGAGAGAGAAGAGCAGAGACGTAGGCTCCTGGTTGGTCCTGGATAGCTACTGTACAGCTTACACAAATGCGGACACTAACATATTAAATACTAATTACAATAAACTATCAAGCCTTGCCTGACCAGCTGAGCAGCTCCAGGAAAAAAAAACAAGCAAATATACCTCTCTCTCCCAGACTTTACTTCTTGCACAGTTCTGGGTTGGAGAAAATCACTTTTGTAATCAATCTAATAAATTCATTCCCTAAATGAAACCTGATGTTACCTACTCTGTTTGGAGCAAATCATTGAAGAGGTATAGATGGAATCTCAGAACCTTCCTCCAGGCACCTAACCTCTTCTTTTCTTACCTTTGGTCTGAGTGACACCTACACAGTACCAGCTCAGGATCATAACATTCTAATCTATTCTTTTAAGGTAATAATCATTTGGGGAGAAAAGCACATGAATAATATAATACTGGAAAGTAGCTTGCTGAGTGCACTTTATATACTTGATTTAGTTCTCACAGCTCCCTGTGATGCAAGTACTATTATAATCCCCATTTTATAACGAAGAAAACAGGCTCAGAGAAGTTAAGTATCCTTTCTAAGGCCACACAAACTTTAGGAAAACAACAACTGTAACAGTAAATTACAGGTAAAATTTCAGGATAAATTATCTCAGCATTTTATCTAGAATTACTAAACTCAGCAGAAAGAAAAAGGCCCTCACTACTAAAAAATTTGCCCTGGGTACAAGAAACCAGTCTACTTAATATTCTACTGCAAATTTTCTTATCTAACACCAAATAAAAAGGCATATAAGACTAGCTCTCCTAAATAAAAAGGAAAGCTATAAACAGCTTCATGATATTTGCTGAGTTAGCTGGCCTCTTGCTATTCAACTAACTTGCCCAGTTCCAGGTGTTCAGGATGTAATTTATCTCCTGAAAATTGTGAAACACTAAGGAAAATCCTTTACAGGTTTTTATTTTGGTTGGACAAAATAAAAATTGAGGCATTCTTTCTCAGCGCCAGTGTTAAAAGAGTGGTAACGGGGATAAAAATTTCAATTCCAAAGTCCTCCCACCAGACATATAAAGGAAAAAGAGGGCTGTCAAAAGCTGAAGAGCAATGATAAATTCCCCCTCAAAGATTCCAGGATGGGTAAATAACAGGCTGGTATTTCATTTTCACAGCAATCCAATGCCAAGGCTGCATGTACCAGAAGACCCTCACTGAACCCTTGAACTTATCAAGCTCATCCCCTACCCAGAGGTTTGCACTGCTTTTTCCTCCAGCTGGAAGGTTATTTCTCTAGTCTTTGCAAGACTGGCTTCTTTTTTCCATCATGAGTTCTCGCCTTAGGCGGTTATTTTCTTACAAAGCCTTCCCTCTTTATCTAAAAGGGCACACCTCATTCCTTGTTGTCATACCATCCTGTTTGATTTTCCTTATATCCTGGAGGACCGTCTGAACTTACATTCTTTGTTCTTTTTCACATGCTCATAATCACCATAATTATGTCAGCTCCATGAGGCTAGGGATCTTGTTTTTCTTATCTTTCCGTCCCCCCATTCCTAGCCCCAGGTAGGCACATAATATATGTTAAATGACTGCATGGGGCTAATGGTAGGTATTATGTTGCATAAATGTCAAATAATGGGGTGAAAATGAAGAGATCCCATTTACTTCACTCCAAACCCTTTCCTTCATGCTCAGTGGGAATAATAATATTTTATGACCCAAGACATTAAAAATAAAATGGGCCACTTTTCTTATAGAATACATTCACCACTGGTACTGCGATGTCCAAGCATCCTGCTTTGGTGAGAGGCCAAATCAATTATAAACAGACTGAAATATTTATAGAGCAAACAACTTCTATTGCCCAGAGCATAAAAGACTCTGATAGCCATGCCAAACAAATTTCCAACTGCTTCCTCATTTATTTCAAACACACTTCCAGCAAAGAATCCTAGAGGTGGACAGAGAAACCCAAGAAAGAACACCTGTAACTTTATGGCAGAGTGCGCAATGGCGAAAAGTGGCGAGAACTTTCAAACCAAAGTCCTTAACCTCTGAAGTGTGAGGGCAGAAAAAGTTTAAGTCTCTAAACTGTCTGCCTTTGGACACAACTGTGTAAAGAGAATGCTTCCAACATCAAAAGTAACCATCAGAGCTAATAAAATAATAACCGCCTAAACCTAGCCCTCAAAACTAGAAAAAGTTTTGTCAAACATCTGACTACTCATAAAATGTACTTTTTGCTATTATAACTAATTGAATTGAATCACACAAGCAGTAATAGGGATATCCCAATGACAATTAGGATTAAAAACGTTGACACTAAAACCGACAACCAGCATTATCTAATAATGTACTGACCCAGCTTTCAAAGAAAAATTTTTATTGCTCTGTTATAAGTCAAATATAAATCGGATCTCCCACAACCTGCACTTGATCGAGAGCTCATTGCTCAATGTGCGATGACTGAAGCTGTCACCCGGGATCAACTTTGGTCTCCCCAAGTGCCCCTCTGGAAAAAGGAAGCTGGGTTATTCATTAAGGTGGTAAACAAATACCAACAGGAGGCTGTCCTGAAGCAAAGCACTTCGGGTTCAGCGTCTTCTCCTTCCGGGAGAGCAGGACTATGCCACGCTGACACCAGGGACACCCGGGCCAAGATGCCCGGGACGAGGCTCCCGGACAACCGCCCCACGCCGCAGGGGGCGGGCTGGGTGCAGGCGGCCAGCAGCCGCTGGACGCCCCCACAGCCGTCCCCACGCCGGAGGGGAGAGTCGGCGGTCCGGGACAGCGTGAGGCCTGACAGCCCGGGAAGGTGAGGGGCCTCCCCCACCGGAGCCGACACTGTGATCGGGGAGGAGAGGAAAGACCCTGGACAGGGGTCTGCAAGGTCGGGGTCCGCCGGCGCGCCCGCGGAGTAGCCCAGCCCAGCTCCCGCCCGTCACCTCACCTCGGCGGGCACGGGCAGGTCCTCGGCCGCCGCCTTCAACTCCAGCACCGAGTCCGTCTGCCGGTCGGTCAGCGGCGCAGTCGTGTCCGGTCTCCCATCCCAAAGAGCCAGCTTCTCCCGAGCGTCCCGCTCCGCCGCCGCCTCCGGCTGCAGTAGCAGCGCCGCCTCCGCCATCGCCGCCGCCCCAGCGGCCCGCAGCAGCAGGGGGAAGATGGGAACCCCGACAGAGAGATGTCCGGGCCACTTCCGGGAGAGTCGGGGCTTCCAGCGCCGCACCGGCGGCGGGGCGGGGCGAACCGGAATACCCTGACCCCGGAAACGCTTCCCCCCGCATGGGCGGGACTGAGGCCAGGACTGACGTGGCTTTAAACGGGGTACAAGTATTTCCGGTTGGGATATAGACGGAGAGGGCGAAGGATATAGGCCCTAACGGAAATAGACGTGCCCCTACC
The DNA here is from genome assembly GCF_026419965.1 of Kogia breviceps. Taxonomy (NCBI): domain Eukaryota; kingdom Metazoa; phylum Chordata; class Mammalia; order Artiodactyla; family Physeteridae; genus Kogia; species Kogia breviceps. The sequence goes on from NC_081325.1 coordinate 22,020,639, forward strand.
AGGAGTCCCTTCCTCAACATCAATAACTTTATTGTTAATGTTGTTACTGACAACTGTGCTCAGTGACCCTGCCGGCAGGGGCCTTCGTGAGCTCCGGCATCTACTGCCTCTTTCTGCTCACAGCCTGGTAGTCTGGGTTAGGTGTGTGGACTGATTTCCGTGTTGACATGCTGCCAGTTTTCACAACTTTTCCAACATCCAATAATTTCGCTGTTAGAAACCTAATTTATGAAAACACACAAAACCTCAAAGATTTATGTATATCAGACATCATAAATAGTATCAAATAACCACCTGAACGTCCAGCATTGAAGAACTGGATCAATAAATAATTCATGGCACACACGTGTAATTGGAATACTGTTTTGCCTTTTAAATCATGCTGTAGATTTCAGCAACAAAATAAATAATGATTGCATTGGGTCATAACCAGTAGAATAGAATACCCATGAGTATAAACAAATGACTGAATAAATAGGGGAGAAGAGACAACTCCACCTGACTGAAGAATTCCAATCAATAAATGTAGAAAGAATGAGGGGAAAGAAATCATTAAGGATACTACAGTAATGATTATAGCGGGCAAAATCTAAGGATGGATGCTAAAATTAGTGGGTGAAAGTCTGAGGAGAAACAGAAATTTGCATGGTATCTCTCCAAGGTATTTATTAATGGGGGGGGGAGGGGAGGGTGGCTGTTAACTTTACAGTGGAGAAACCTGGAAGACGTCCCCCCTTAACCAAGTGATCAAGGTCAACATCATCACCATGAAACTCCTAATATGATATATCAAGACGCACACAATATTTCTTCTGATATTCTTGCCAGACATGCAAAACCACATTCTAATTATGAGAAAACATCAAACAAATTCAAATTGATGGACATCTTACAAAACAATTCACAAGTACTCTTCAAAAGTGTCAAAGTCAAAAAAAAAAAAAAAGTGTCCAAGTCATAAAAGACAAGGAAAGACCAAGGAAATGTTACATTTGGGGGATGAGGGAGACATGACAATTAGATGCAATGTGGGAGCCTGGATTGGATCTTGGGACAGAAAAGGGAGAACTATAGAATAAAATATAGATATCCAAATAAGGTCTACAGTTTAGACGATAGTAGTATACCAAAAAGTTAATTTCCCAGTTTTGATTGTTGTACATGATATAGTTATGTAAGATGATAACATGAGGGGAAGCTGGATGAAGGGCACATCTGAATTCTGTGATACTCACAGCTTTTCTAAAGTCTAAAATATCTCAAAGTCAAAAGTTAAAATTCTCATGTTATAGAAAATATTTATCTCCTTGGAGAAATGATATAATTAAGAATGAAAGTGTATCATCCTATTGACCAAAGGAAACACTTCCAAAATATTCACAGATGGTTAGCATTACTAATAATTATTTTCTTCCTTTTCTTTTTCTTTTCAATGAGTTTTGCATCTAAGCATAAGGGTGTTTGTTTGTTTGTTTTAATTAGTATACCTAAAACACACTTCATCCTTTTCAGGCCAGGCTGATTCCAAAAATCTCAGAAATAAAGTTTATCCTGTTGAGTTTTGTGATCATTCTTCACCAAACATCATCCTTCAAGGGGCAAATACAAGCATCTTCTCTCACAAATACGCTTCTACTGCAGATATTCCTAAACCTATAATCATGCTACTGCTAAACATTATGTTTAATTTCTAAAAATATTTTTACCAACTGGTGATTCATGATGCTAATGGGATGCAGTGCAGGTCATGGTACTCACAGAAAATATTTGGGACAAGGCTGAATGTCTAATCAGCTGCTGTGAGGGCAAATGAGGGGAGAGAAGGGTAGATATTCAACACAATAATGCCTGGACTATTACTGAATTGAAGAACTGGAGCTAAGAGAGGACAGCAAAGGTCCAGCAGTCACCAGCTGGCTCTGCAGGGTGGGGGAGAGACAAGAGCAATGAAAGAGTAACTGTTCCTGGGGTGTTTTCATTGCAGAACACTAGCATAGAAGTATATACATTTAAACGATACACTGGTTGCTCAAAATACAGTGGAAAGTGTAGTATAAAATATGCTGAACTCTGCTTCAGACTCTAGGGCTCTTTTCTGTATGGACAAATATTATCTAGTGTGCCCCATTCCCCAGAAGAAGTACAAATTTCCTATAATGGATCCACTTTTATACTCTGTATTACAAATCAAATTTCTTCCTGTTTCCAGCTGGTGATTAGCTTATTCCCAGAAGCACTAGATGTCATGACAAATACAACGGCAGCTTGAATTTTCTACTGTAATTTTTTTTTGACCGCACCTCGCCGCTTACAGGATTCTCAGTTCCCCGACCAGGGACTGAACCCGGGTCACGGTGGTGAAAGCACCAAATTCTAACCACTAGACCACCAGGGAACTCCCTCTACTGTAATTTTTAACAATATTATTTATTTGATTCAAGTATTGATAAATGTTCCCACAGAAATGTTCAAGTTGATAAACACTCATATAGCATGTATCTGTACATATGCATGTACATATAAGGCACACATGTATCCACATCGTGTGTGCATGAAAAAAAAGAGAGAGGGAAATGAGAAGACAGGATTGCATAGGCTATCTCAAGAAAAGGCTGAAGATGAGGTTAGAGGGGTCTCATTCCCAAGTGACCAAGGTCCCATATCACAGTAGATGACATTTTGTAAGGTTAATACCTTTTGATCTCTTGATTGAAACCCTGTAAGGCAGGTTATTCTCCCATTTAGATTTAAGCAAATGAAACACAGGATGATGAAGTGAGACATCAAAGACATTTGGGAAGGTGAAGGAAAAGACCACTTTTCTACACTCTTCCTAGAAGGAAACTTGCCAACACCTATCAAAACACAGGCTAGGGCTTCCCTGGCGGGGCAGTGGTTGAGGGTCCACCTACCAATGCAGGGGACACGGGTTCGTGTCCCGGTCCGGGAGGATCCCACATGTCGCAGAGAGGCTGGGCCCATGAGCCATGGCCGCTCGGCCTGAGCGTCCGGAGCCTGTACTCCGCAACGGGAGAGGCCACAGCAGCGAGAGGCCCGCGTACCGCAAAAAAACAAAAAACAAACAAAAAAAAAAACCACAGCCTAGACACAGGGAGATCAGCTCGGTGGTTTGTGACCACCTAGAGGGGTGGGATAGGGAGGGTGGGAGGGAGGGTGACGCAAGAGGGAAGAGATATGGGAACATATGTATATGTATAACTGATTAACTGTTATAAAGCAGAAACTAACACACCATTGTAAAGCAATTATACTCCAACAAAGATGTTAAAAAAAAAAAAAACAGGCTAGAGAAATGGAGTGAGAGAGGATAGCTCTTTGATCCAGCAATTCTAAATCTGAAAATCTATCCTAGAGAAATTTACATATTAAAAAAAGTTTTTAATAGTAGTACATGCACAGGATAGTTTGCAATGGAGAAAAAGTGGACACAACCTAAATGTTTTTCAATGGGGAAATGGTTTAGTTCCTATTATTTATTGCTACCTAACAAACTAACCCCCAAATCATGCCCTAAATGAACCAACCACTTTGTTCTTATCTTTCATAATTTTGCAGGTCAGGAGTTTCTAGAGGGCACATCAGAAAAGACTCCTCCCTGCTCCCCATGTCTGGAGCCACAGCTGGGGAAACACAAATGGCTGCAGGCTGGACAGCTGGGGTCTGGCTGTGCATCTCTGCAACCTCGTGAAGTCTCAGAGCTGGCCCACCGGGTCTCTCCATGTGGTCTCTCAAGTGTGAAGACCTCAGAGTATTTGGATGTGGCCCAGGGCTGGAAGAGACTGTTCCCACTTCTGCCCTTGCATCAGAAGTCACAGAAGGTCATTTCTGCTGCACTCCACCAAGCGAGTCACTATAGTCAGGCCAGATTCAAGGGGAAGGATTGACTCCACTTTTCTTTTGCGGTATGCGGGCCTCCCACTGTTGCGGCCTCTCCCGTCGCGGAGCACAGGCTCCGGACCGGGGCACGAACCCGCGTACCCTGCATCGGCAGGCGCACTCTCAACCACTGCGCCACCAGGGAAGCCCGACTCCACTTCTTAATGGGAGGAGTAGTTAAGAATGGGCAGCAATTTTTTTTTTTTTTTTTTTTTTTTTTTTAGGCTGCACTGCCTGGATTGCAGGACCTTAGTTCCCCGACGAGGGACTGAACCTGCACCCTCGGCAGTGAAAGTATGGAGTCCTGCCAATGCAGGGGATACGGGTTCGTGTCCGGGTCCGGGAAGATCCCACATGCCACGGAGCGGCTGGGCCCGTGAGCCATGGCCGCTGAGCCTGCGCGTCCGGATCCTGTGCTCTGCAATGGGAGAGGCCACAACAGTGAGAGGGCCCGCATACCAAAAAAAAAAAAAAAAAAAAAAAAAGAATGCATAATGTTCTACAACATATGTGCAACTATTATTGCAGACCTGTCACAAAGAAACAGAAAAGTTTGCTTGTGGGATATATTAAAAATACATACCTTGTGAGGATAGATAGATAATCTTTCAATGGTTTGAGGAGCCTTTCAGAAAAGGGTAGAGGAAAGCAGCTTTCCTGACAGGGATTTGTGGCTGTCTGCTGACATTAAGAACATGAGCGTAAACATCTCAGGAGCCTGGAAACTGAGCAACAGCTGGGCCAAATGCAGAGGAAAGAAAGGAAATTTAGGGATTCCCTGGTGGCACAGTGGTTAAGAGTCCACCTGCCGATGCAGGGGACGCGAGTTCGTGCCCCGGCCTGCGAGGATCCCACATGCCGCGGAGCAGTTAGGCCCGTGAGCCATGGCCGCTGGGCCTGCGCGTCCGGAGCCTGTGCTCCGCAACGGGAGAGGCCACAACAGTGAGAGGCCCGCGTACCACATAAAAAAACACGTAGAAAGGAAAGCTAGAGGCACGGAGGACTTCAGGGGATTGACCAAGTGTTGGAAACCACTCCACTGGCCTCTGCTGGTATTAATTTCCCACGTGGTGCTCATTCAGCTTGCGAGGCCCTGCCAGGAACCAGGTTACACGTGTAGAACGTGTAAATGAATATGTGCTAGCAGCAAATCTAAGATAAACAAACCCTGACACAAGGTCTGAAGTGGTTCCCCCCTCCTCCCAAAGTAGGTCCCTTCCTTCTCTTGGCTGGGATGAAGGGAGGGGAGGTATTTGTCACCTTTGGAGGTCTCCTCTGGGTGAAGACAGGGTTTCCAGATTTCTGTTTTAAAACTAACAGCCTGGTATTTGAGGGGTGTTTTGTTTTTGCTGAATAAAAACAAAACACCCAAAAGGTAAAAACATCTCTCTTCTTTTTCAAATTAAATAGCTTTCATGATTATGTCATTGCATAACGGGCATTCACCCGGAATAACCTAGATCCTGCATTTTAAAATTTTCATTTGCAGATTTTTTATCAGGTGTGGCTGCCATTCTGTTGAATCCAACCGACAGCTTTAAACAGGGGAAGGAGAAAAAAATGTTCTGAACTTTTTCCTCCCTTTTTTCTCACTTCCTTACTGGGATGTGAGCTTGCTAAAGAACCACCGTGGGTGAGCCTCGGGACCAGGGGTGCCATGGTTTCTATGGCCCTGGGTCCTGGCCTCCTTCCCCTTGCCCTTCCCCAAGTGTGAGCATTTGTGGTTGGCGGCTCCAGGACGAGACGGGGGCCGCTGATGATAGGCGGGCGCCAGGTGCTAGTGCGCATGTGGCCAGCTCACCGCAACACCGCGACAGCCCCGCAGAGCCCCGGTCCTTTCTGAGCCGCCGGAGCTGCGCCTCGGGCCCCGCCTACCTGGGAACAGGCTGCTTTGGGGTCGCTCCTGTCCCTGCCGCAGAAGGCAGAGCCCAGGCAGCCATGACCCGACTCCCCGCTGGAGAACGCGGACAGCAGTCAGCACCCTGGCCCAGGGCCTCTTTGGTTTATTCGTTCCACAGGCGATGGTTGGGCTGAATCGTTCATACCCATGAGGCCAGCCCCAGGGTGCTTCCCAGCCTTTGCCTGTCCTCGTGTTGGTGCTGACAACAGCGTTTAACAGCGCGGCTCCGGAGCCCAGCCACCCAAGGGTGTGCCCTGCTTACCTTCTTCCCCAGGTGAACATGGGCAACTAGAAACTCTGTGCCTCAGTGTCCTGATGCGAAAATGTGTACTGAATAAAATAATAAAAGTACTTGCCCTTTGGATGTGTGGTGAGGATAGAACAAGATGATCTGTGTGAAAGCCCCAGAATGACACAGGGTGGGTGCTCAGTAAGGTTTAGGTATTGGAGAGGAAGATAGTGGGGAGAAGGAGGAGGAAGTGGAGGAGAGGGAGAGAAAGTTAGGAGGAGAAACTTTCAAGTAGTTTAGACTTAATCCCTCTGGAATTCTGCAGGCTGATCTTCCAGAGTCTCTAGGACTTGAGTGCAGCTGTACCTCTGCCTGTGGGGATCTTTAATAAACATCATCATGCACATTCCAAGGACAACTTCCTCAGCTGCTTTCCAACCATTTTTCCGTGCCACATCCCAGACGACTGGATCTACTGCCAGCAGCTACAGGGGTCTATTTCCACCTGCTTCTCAACTGGGGTGGGGCTCCAGATGGAAGTCCGCTGGATTGAGAAGCCCTGGATTCTGGTGACACCCCACCTTCCCCAGGCCCCATAAGGAATCGCTGTCATAACACCAGGGACATCCAGAGCGTGTGCCTTGTGTCTGAGCCAACAACAGTTAAGGAGACCCCTTCCTACCCTTCCATGGGGTCAGAGCAGCTAGAAGCAGCTTCGTGGGGATCTTAACAGTCTCTAGCTAAGGTCACAGTGACTTCAGGCTTTATTCCCAGAGAACAAATAGCATAAACCAGTGCCTGGCTGTGTTCCCAAATAAGGGCTCTTTGACCTTTGAAGAAGAGAATCCAGAACTGGCAGAGAATCTAAAGATCATATAATCAAACCTTTCATTCTACAGATGAGCAAACTGAGGCATACAGAGAGGAGATGACGAGATGACCAGTCCAAAGTCCTACCGGTGGTTAATGCTAAAGTTAGGACTAGAACTTAGATAACCTGACTTCTGGAGCTGACGCTCTTTGTACTACCCCAGAGTTTTCCCAGGTTGAGTAATGCACAAAGCCCTTTTAAAAAACTGCAGATCCCCAATGTTGATGTAAATAACTATGTTATGTTGCTCAAGTATAAGAAGAAAACTTGGGCTTCCCTGGTGGCGCAGTGGTTGAGAGTCCGCCTGCCGATGCAGGGGACACGGGTTCGTGCCCCGGTCCGGGAGGATCCCACGTGCCGCGGAGCGGCTGGGCCCGTGAGCCGTGGCCGCTGAGCCTGTGCGTCCGGAGCCTGTGCTCTGCAACGGGAGAGGCCACGGCAGTGAGAGGCCCGCGTACTGCAAAAAAAAAAAAAGAAAAGAAAAAAGAAAACTTGACCTAAGCTTTGTATGTTTACATTAAAATTCATGTATAAGTTACATACCACTAAAAGTATAAGACCAATATTCAAATTAACAACGAGATGGATGATACTGTCTGGCTGGAAAACGAAATTGCTGTTGGCAGCACGAAGATGGTGCTGACTGCTGCCACACAGCTGCTTTCGGGTTCACGCACTTATGTTACACCAGCAACAGGCTAAATCCCCTGACATTCGGATCACCAGGAAGCCTTCACTCAGGCTGTATCCCTCACATCATCTTGCCTTTAATGCGCTTGTACATACCATTTGCATATAAATCAATCCCTGTTCTTCTTTAATAGCTTAATTAAAATAGTCTAAATACACAAATAAGGAGGGTGGTGGGGTGGAAGGTGAAATAACGGGGCAATCCTAAGACAATCATGTTAATGATTCAGAAAAAAAAAAAATGTTTAAGTATATGAAATGAAAATATAGTTAAAAAATTGTCCAGAGGCTCTGGTTTTCGATATGCTGCACACTATATCCTGCTGCCCTAAAGGCATAGATAGATAGTGGTGAAAGTTCCCTATTACCTTCTGCAAATGTCCCCAGAGCCATAACTTTGCTTAAGACTTCATCTATTAATGTCTTAGCATAGCCCTGTTGGGGAACTTCTCTGGTGGTCCAGTGGGTAAGACTCTGAGCTCCCAATGCAGGGGGCCTGGGTTCGATCCCCTGGTCAGGGAACTAGATCCCGCATGCATGCCACAACTAAGAAGTCTGCATGCTGCAAGTAAAAGATCCTGCATGCCACAATGAAGATCCCACGTGCCGCAACTAAGACCTGGCACAGCCTAAATAAATAAATAAATAAATAAATATTAAAAAATAAATAAATAAATAGGCCTGTGGAAAAAATGCCCTAAGGGACAAGAGGCAAGGGTGTTGCAGGTCAGGGATGGGAGGAGAAAGCAGAGATGGAGATAGGGATCCCAAGACTTCCTTACAGTGCGTACTTCAAGTCTCACCTCGGTCAGCCCCACTCAATGACTAAAATCTGATCACTGCAAAAGACCCCTGCTAATAATGTAACATCGCGAGAATCGCTGATGCTGTAGTATAAAGTACCTCTCACCTGTTCCTTACTTTAACCCAGGAGGAAGTTGGTGAATATTATTACTATTATCTTTACTTAATGAGTGAAGAACTGAATCTCAGGAAGGTTTGTGACCTGTTCAGGATAATGGTTAGTAAAGGGCAGACGTGTCATTGGAACCAGGACTCCTGACAAGACTTTCTCTTTCTTCTTTACACTAATATTATGAAAGGGAGTGACATGAAGACATTTAAACCCATTAGTGCTTTTCTGTAACAGGGCATTTTAGCAAGCATGAGTCCTAAGGTGAGCATTACAGGCTTGAAGGAATACCTCTAAGAGGAAAAGGCTTGAAGCTTTGGTACGTTCTGTTCTACTATAAGGCGGGAGTAGTTCAAGCGCCAAAACACTAAATCATAGCATCGATGAGGAGGAAAGATAAAACGTCAGGCTTCTCCAATCATGCTCCATTTCACTTCATTGCTTACAATGAAGTCACAAAATGAAATGATTTAAAAGAAAAAATTCTTATGCCACCTGCATGTCTGCAACTCCCTCCTGGATTTTCAGAGCATGTTAATTGGAAATTGCTGAATTTCTTCATGTCAGAGCCTCCAACCTATTATCAGAATCACTTCTCTTGGTGTTGGCTTTTATAGCTTCATCAAGTATTTGAAGATGTTTCCTTTTCAAATTATTTCCTTGCTTACTTACTGTATCAATTTCTCATTCACACATCAGTGAACTGCATAAATCACTTTAAATCTTGACAATTTATTTAAATAGTATGTTGGGCTCTATTTCATAACAGAAGAATTGCTTCCTTAGATCAGACAATGGTCTCTCAGTTTTGAATTTAGAATATTTTGAATCAAGGCATATTTTGAAGAAAGGCATAATTACCTGTCAAGATTTCAACCTCAAAAAGCTATGAACTGCATCTTTGCTAGTAAGAAAATTAAAAGAAATGGAATAAAAAGCACTATTACATTATGGTGATAAAATTAAACACTGGCAACACTGGTAAAACATTTTTGGAAACATCACTAGCTTTATAATATTCACTTTTTTACTTCTTCTTTGAAGATTCTTTCAAAAATGATAATCTTAAATATTTTTTTTAAAAAGCTTCAGAATCTGCAGTTCAGTTTACCCTCCAGAGCTCCCCTCCAGATCAGGCTGAAAGCAGAACTTAACACCACATTCGCGTGCAGCAGCTTCTCCATCCCTATCTTGCTTCCTTCCCTCCCTCCCTTCCTTCCTTCCCACCCTCAATAAATCATGAGTACACACACAGACACACACACAAAGTAAATTTAAAAAAATAAAAAAGATTTATGCAGAAAGCTGTTCATCATAGGCTACTAACAAACATTTGTAAACAATTTACATATAGAACTATGGTAAATTTGTTTGATGGCCTACTAAGACAGTGATTTTAAATTGTTTACATTTTACTGGTATTTTCTGTTTTTATATATTTTTTAATGAGTATGTGTTACTTGTAATGATGGCATATATTAATTATTCCTATGTATTTTTATGCTGTTGGCATGTGTATATTGTATAGCATTAGGGATCTCAAAACATAACCAATCACCCATTTATTCATTAGCTCATCCACTTATTGAAATCTTTGGTGCGTACTTACTAGGTGCCATGTTGTGTGCCGGTCTGAGTCTTCCAAACTAAATAAGAACATTTCATGCCTTCAAGAAGCTTACAATCTAGTAAGACAAGCCGACAAATACTGGAAAGTAGATTACGACTTGAGGTGCAGTCCCCCTGGAATAAGCATAATTACATATTACAGAAAGCACAGAAGAAAATCATTGAATCCATTCTTGGAAGATCAGGGTAGGTGTCCTAGAGGAAGGGACCTGTAAGCACGGTGTTCGGCATATAGTCAATGCTCAATAAATGTATCTTGAATGACTTGGCATCTGAAGGAAAACAGGACAAAGAAGGAGAAACCCTTTTAAGCCAGAGGGAAACAGCGCGAGCTAAGGCCTAGAAGTGAGAATATACCACATTTTTAGGAAGTCAAAAATTTTACAATATGGCTGGAATTTGGAGTTGCAGGTTGAAAGGTGATGAGGAAGCCAAAGAAGTGAGTGGGGACGAGACCAGGAAACCCCTGGGCACCATGCTAAGGAGTCTGGCCTCTACACTGAGGAGACTGGGTAGTGAGGATACTGTCAGATTGGCTGCAGAAAGGTCCTTGATAGGATGACGTGTGGTGTGGACATAGAGTGGAGGCTGTTTCAGCATCTAGAAGGCCTGAACTCAGGAGTGTTAATGGAGATGGAGAAAGGAGGATGAACGGAAGAGATATTAAGATAAAATCCACAGGGCTTGAGGTTTACTTGAATTGCAATAAAATGGCCAGAGAGGGCTCAGGGTGTCTGGCAGCAAATGGAAGTGGTGTGGAATAGACAGACAGCACCAAGCATGAGCCGTTCCTAAAGGCATGAGTACGGGGCTCAGACTCCCACGGCAGGGAGTTCTACTGCATTACTACCTTGCCCTCAAACCACACCTATGGCATCACTGGGATTTCCCTATGGCCAGTTGACAGAGGAAGAAAAAACTTAGCCTGCTTTATAGATGGTTCTGAACAACATATAGGCACCAACCAGAAGTGGACTGCTGCAGTGTGCCAGCCCCAGTTAGGAGTGTCACTGGAAAATAACTGGGAGAGAAAGAAAATCTGACCACTCAGACTTCAAACAGTACCTTTGTACTGCCAGGGCTGGAAGTCTTGAATCTATGACCATGGTCAAGGTGGTGTGTCTCCATTATCTCCCCCCAGAGTTACTACATCTACGCCCTGCTCTACGCTTTTGGGTGATGGCTCCTTGAATGTGGATTGGATTACTCAGGTCTCTTTACTTTCTAGTTTCCAGTTGGGTTATTCAGTGAAAATAGCGGCAGGAAATTGGAGAGGGAGAGAGAACAGGGTATTTTTTCATGTTCTCCCTGTTTCACTGCTGTGTCCCTGGACATAGCTGTGTCCTTCTATGATCACAGTTCCAGCCCAATGGCCCCTCCTCCACAAGTGCAACTTTCACTAGGCTCTGGTGACTTGATTTCCTAGCCTTGCCTCTTAACCAATGTACCAAAGAAGGCACAAGGGAAATTAGAACTACTTTGAGATAGATGAAAGTGAAATACAACTTTACAACTTAAGCAACTAGAAAAAGAACGAACTAAACCCAAAGCTAGCAGAATGAAGGAAATAATAAAGATCAGAGCAGAGATAAATTAAACAGAGAATGGAGAAAATAAATGAAACCAAAACTTGGTTCTTTGAAAAGATTAACGAAATTCACAAACCTTTAGCTAGATGGACTAAGAAAAGAAACAGAGGACTAAAATTACTAAAATCAAAAATGAAAATAGGGGCATTACTACCAATTCTACATAAATAAAAAGGATTATAAGAGACTACTATGAATAATCATACATCAGCAAATTGGATAATCTAGATGAAATGGACAAATTCCTAGAAACAGAAAACCTACCAAGACTAAGTCAGGAAGCAATAGAAAATCTGAATAGACCTATTACTAATAAGGAGATTAAATCAGTAATTTTAAAAATCTCCTAACGGGACTTCCCTGGTGGTCCAGTGGTTAAGAATTCACCTTCCAATGCAGGGGATGTGGGTTCAATCCCTGGTTGGGGAACTAAGTAAGATCCCACGTGCCACAACTAGAGAGGAGCCCACACGCCACAACTAGAGAAGCTCGCGCACCACAACTAGAGAGAAGCCCACAACAAAGAGCCAGCACACCGCAATGGAGACCCAGTGCAGCCAAAAAAAAAAAAAAAAAAAAAAAAATCTCCTAACAAAGAAAAACCCGGGACCTGATGGTTTTACTGGTGAATTCTACCAAACGTTTATGGAAGAACTAATACCGATCTTTCTCAGTTTTCCAAAAAACTGAAGAGGGAACATTTCCTAACTCATTCTACAAGGCCAGCATTACCCTGATAACAAAGCCAGACAAAGACATTACAAGAAAACTACAGACAAATATCCCTTATGAACATTGATACAAAAATCCTCAACAAAATACTAGCAAAGAGAATTCAGCAGCATATTAAAAGGATTATACACTATGACCAAGTGGAATTTATTCCTGGAATGGAAGGATGGTTCAACATATAAAACCTGATCAATATATTATGCTACATCAACAGGATGAAGGAAAAAAAACCCACATGATCATCTCAATTGATGCAGAAAAAGCATCTGACAAAATTCAACACTCAACAAACTAGGAATAAAGGGAACCTACCTCAACATAATAAAAGCCATATATGAAAAACCCACAACAAACATCATACTAAATGGTGAATGATCGAAAGCTTTTCCTCTAGGATCAGGAACAAGGCAAGGATGCCCGTGTTCACCACTTCTATTCAACATCGTACTGGCAGTTCTAGTGAGAACAAATAGGCAAGAAAAAGAGATAGGGCTTCCCTGGTGGCGCAGTGGTTGAGAATCCGCCTGCGGATGCAGGGGACACGGGTTCGTGCCCGGTCCAGGAAGATCCCACATGCCGTGGAGCGGCTGGGCCCGTGAACCATGGCCGCTGAGCCTGCACGTCCGGAGCCTGTGCTCCGCAAAGGGAGAGGCCACAGCAGTGAGAGGCCCGCGTACCACCAAAAAAGAAAAAAAAGAAAAAAAAAAGAAAAAAGAAAAAGAGATGAAAGGCATCCAAAATTATCTGTTTGCAGATGACATGATCTTAAATGTAGAAAACCATAAATATTCCAAAAAAATGACTATTAGAACTAAGAAATGAATTCACCAAAGTAGGAGGATACAAAATCAACACACAAAAATCAGTTGCATTCCTATACAGGAACAATGAACAATCTGAAAAGAAAATTTAAAAGAATTCTATTTACAATAGCATCAAAAAGAATAAAATACTTAGGAATTCACCAAGGAGGTAAAAGACTTATACAATAAAAACATCACTGAAAGAAATTAAAGATGACACAAATAAATGTAAACACATCCCGTTTTCATGGATTGGAAGACTTAATATTATTAAAATGTCAATACTACCCAAAGAAATCTACAGATTCAATGCAATCTCTATCAAAATCACAATGATGGTTTTTGCATAAACAGAAAAACCCATCCTAAAATTCATATGGAGCCTCAAGGGACCCCAAATAGCAAAAACAATCTTGAAAAAGAACAACAAAACTGCAGGATTCATACTTCCTGATTTCAAATCTTACTACAAACCTACAGCAATCAAAACAGTGTGGTACTAGCATAAAGAAAGACAGACAGACCTATGAAATAGAAATGAGAGCCCAGAAATAAATCCTCACATATATGGTCAAATGTTTTTTGACAAGGGTGCCGAGACTATTCAATGGAGAAAGGACAGTCTTTTCAACAAATGGTGCTGGGGAAACTGGATATCCATACACAAAAAAAGGAAGTTGAACCCTTATCTAATACCGTATATAAAAATTATCTCAAAATGGACCAAATACCTAAATGTAACGCCTTACAGCAATAAAACTCTTAAAAGAAAACATAGGACAAAAACTTTGCAACACTGGATTTGGTAATGATTTCTTGGATATGACACCAAACGTACAGGTAACAAAAGAAAACATAGACAAACTGGACTTTCATGAAAATTTTTATAATGTTGTGTTATCAAAAGACACTATCGGGCTTCCCTGGTGGCGCAGTGGTTGAGAGTCTGCCTGCCAATGCGGGGGACACGGGTTCGTGCCCCGGTCAGGGAAGATCCCACATGCCGCAGAGCAGCTGGGCCCGTGAGCCATGGCTGCTGAGCCTGTGCTCTGCAGCAGGAGAGGCCACAACAGAGAGAGGCCCGCACACCAAAAAAGACACTATCAAAAAGTGAAAAAGGCAACCCACAGAGTGGGAGAAAACATCTGCAAATCATCTATCTCATAGGGGATTAATATGCAGAATACACAGAGAACTGCCAAAACTCAACAAAAAGACCAAACAGACCAATTCAAAAACAAGTAAAGAAATTGAGGGTCTTCCCTGGTGGCGCAGTGGATAAGAATCTGCCTGTCAATGCAGGGGACACAGGTTAGATCCCTGGTCTGGGAAGATCCCACATGCCGCAGAGCAACTAAGCCCATGCTCCACAACTACTGCACTTGCGCTCTAGAGACCGTGAGCCACAACTACCTACTAAGCCCACATGCCACAACTACTGAAGCCCATGGCCTAGAACCCGTGGTCCACAACAAGAGAAGCCACCGCAATGAGAAGCCCGTACACCGCAATGAAGAGTCGCTAGCCCCCACTCGCTACAGCTAGAGAAAGCCTGCATGCAGCAACGAAGACCCAGCAAAGCCAAAAATAAATTAAGTAAGAATAAAAATAAATTTAAAAAAAAAAAAAAGAAATTGGGACTTGCCTGGTGCTCCAGGGGTTAAGAGTCCACCTTCCAATGCAGGGTATGTGGGTTTGATCCCTGGTTGGGGAGCTAAGATCCCACATGCCACAGGAAAACTAAGCCCAAGTGCCACAACTACTGAGCACGTGGGCCACAACAAGAGAGCCCACACGTTCTGGAGCCCATGCGCCACAACTAGAGAGAAGCCCACGTGCTGCAACGAGGAGCCCAAGCACCACAATGTTGGATCCCGCATGCCACAACAAAGATCCTGCCTGCCTCGACTAAGACCCGATGCAGCCAAAATTTAAAAACGAAAGAAATATTTAAAAAAAGAAATGAAGAGGGATTAATAATAAATTTTAAAATACAAGTAAAGAACTTGAGTAGACATTTCTGCATAAAAGATATACAAATGGCCAATAAGAACAGCAAAAGATGCTCAACATCACTAATTATCAGGGAAATGCAAATCAGAACTACAATGAGATACCACCTCACATCCATCAGGATGGTTACTATCAAATAAATAGCAAACAAGTGTTAGCAAGGATGTAGAGGAAGTGGAACCCTTACGCACCATTGGTGAGAATGTAAACTAGTACAATCGGTGTGGAAAACGGTATGCAGCTCCTCAAAAAATTAAAAATAGAATTACCGTATGACCCAGCAATTCCACTTCTGGGTATAGGATCAAAAGGACTGAAAGCAGAGTCTCAAAGAGATATTCATACACTCATATTTATAGCAGCATTATTTACAACAGCTAAAACATGCAAACAGCCCAAGTGTCCCCCGACAGATGAATGAATAAGCAAACTGGCATAAAGATATAATAGAATTATTATTCAGCCTTAAATAAAAGGAAATTCTGCAATATGCTAAATCATGGATGAATCCTGAGGACATCCTAGAGACTGAAAGTAGAATGGGAGTTGCCAGGGGCTGGGAGGAGGAGAGAAAACGGGGACTTCTTATTTAATGGATATAGAGTTCAGTCCCACAAGATGAAAAGTTATGGGGATGGATGGTGGTGTACTTAATGTCACAAAACTGTACACTTAAAAATGGTTAAAATGGTAAATTTTTAAATGAATACCTTACCACAATTTTTAAAAATTAGTATCAGCCTGAACTGAACACTAGCTGACAGAGATTTTAATTTGAGTGTCATAAGAGAAACTGGGTAAATAAAGCAGTCGGTAGAAAATACTACATGCAGTGCTCTCAACCCAATTCTCAGACTCCTTGGTGACCTTAAGATAACATTTACTACATAAGAATCCCAGAAGTAATGAGCAAATCTTAGTAAGTTGCTTCCATTTAATACAGCAAGTATTTTTGGTATTATCTACTCTGCACAAATTATTATGCTAAAAAAGCACAAAGCAGTGCAGCAAATTTAAAAAGTGATGAAGGAATTCCCTGGTGGTCCAGTGGTTAGGACTCCGCACTTCCACTGTAGGGGACATGGGTTCGATCCCTGGTCCGGGAAGATTCCCACATGCCTCAGAGCAACTAAGCCTGTGCACCACAACTACTGAGCCTGCGCTCTACAGCCCTCGAGCCACAACTACTGAGCCCGCGTGCCACAACTACTGAAGCCCACGCACCTAGAGCCCATGCTCCACAACAAGAGAAGCCACTGCAATGAGAAGCCCGCACACCTCAATGAAGAGTAGTCCCCTCTCGCCGCAACTAGAGAAAGCTCATGCGCAGCAGCAAAGACCCAACATGGAAAAAAAAAAAAAAAAAAAAAAAGTAGCCTGGATTTCATGCCCAATGCTTCTAACAGGTGCCCTGATCTAGTGGGACATGAGTTCTCCAGACATTTAAGGCTCCCTCTTTTTGCCAATTGTTTTTTCAATAGACCACTGTGTTTAACACAAATATTAAGACAGGCACCTTGAAAACATTTTCCAATAAAAAAAAATAATGAGCCAGGTTTGCATTTCATTCACTGGTTGTTTTATACCAACCAGAGGTGTCTCTGCCTGGCCCACAGTTAACCAAGGATCCCGGCTCTGCCTCTAGCCAACACCAGATGCTAGAAGAAGCACTGAGGGGTCCTGAAATTTCAAGGCACTGATGGCATACCACTGGTGTTCTGAATCTCCAAGGTGCCCTGCCCAGCAAGCCCACAAACCAAATTCACTGGCCTCTACTGAGCTGCAGAGTGATTCATAGACTGGGAGGCCACACAGGTCTCCAGGTAATTAGTAAGATGATCCCAACAACTTCTCTAAGCAGAGAGAAATGTCTATAGCCACTTTCACGAATGCTATTTCTACTCCAGCCTTCTGGACGCTTTGCAGCTTATCTTTCTTTAAAAGTTTAAATTCATCTGAAATAACCACAGAGCATTTTTTATTATTATATATTACTTCTGTTTATTAAATACCGAAACCAGGCTTATGCCACATATTACAACAATGTTTATATAAGGAGCTCAAAATATAAAGGCTTATGAAAACTTTTTAGTCTTTATATAATATATACTATTCCTAGCACATAAATAAATATGGAGAAGAGAAGCCATTTTTTATATAACACTCAGCCAACACTTAGCATCAATGATTACACAAATCCACAAGCAAACAAAAAAATCCACTTTTGTCATTTTGGTTTTCAAAGCTAAAAATCCCTTTGCCACACTCAGCAATACCCAAGGGGATGGATGACTTGTAGTCACAGCCCTGGAAACAAGGGGACCAAGTCTCCCAGTTCTTCAAGTTTCTTTCTTGGTTAGAAGCTTCAACAACTGCATTACTCTTTCAAGAAGCAGAAAAAAAATCAAAACAAGGTAAGACTCTGTTCTATAAGGTATTTAATAACTCTGCACTGAAGAAATACTATATTTTCATCTTAAATACATGCTTACCAGGCTTCCCTGGTGGTGCAGTGTTTAAGAATCCGCCTGCCAATGCAGGGGACACGGGTTTGAGCCCTGGTCCGGGAAGATCCCACATGCCGCAGAGCAACTAAGCCCGTGTGCCACAACTACTGAGCCTGAACTCTAGAGCCCACGTGCCACAACTACTGAGCCCGTGCTCCACAACAAGAGAAGCCACTGCAATGAAAAGCCCGAGCACCGCAGTGAACAGTAGGCCCTGCTCACCCCAACTAGAGAAAGTCCGTGCGCAGCAACGAAGACTCAACACAGCCAAAACTAAATAAATAAAATTAATAAATTTATTTTTTTAAAAACACACTTACCTTTTACAGCAACGTTTGGCTTTCCTTTCATCCTGGTATGAACATGTACATTTTTGAATAAACTGATATAATGAATATTGCATGACATTCAATCTTTACATGGTCTTCAAA
Source organism: Kogia breviceps (assembly GCF_026419965.1). Lineage (NCBI taxonomy): Eukaryota > Metazoa > Chordata > Mammalia > Artiodactyla > Physeteridae > Kogia > Kogia breviceps. Next base: position 22,038,843 of record NC_081325.1, read on the forward strand.
ATGAACTTGCTTCTGTTTTAGGAATTATGTATGTACAATTAACATGTTTTCTACATCAAAAAAAAAAGAAACAAAGAGTGGCTCATAAAAAGTCATCCTTTAAACTCCAGGGACTCAAAAGTGAAAAAGGCTTTCTATAGAAAGCCCTTACCACATCAATGGAATGTTTTGGTACGAAGAAGAATAATCTGCTCTCTGAAGATATGGTTCAGTACGAGGGGCGAGGCGTGAACAGGCTCAGCTCTCCAGAGTCATGTCCGGAACTGGTCAGGGAGAACTGGGCTTCATCTGAGCCTTGAAGCAATCAACACCTACCTGCCCTTCCGACCTCCTCTTTTCTTGACTTAGCTCTTACTTTTGGAACTAAATTTCTGCTTCACAAAATCTTTTGCAAAGAAGGCAAGGTCAAGATGACTGGAGGCAAAACTGCCCAATCCCCAAGAAAAACATGTGTGCCTTCCATTCTGCTTCAGGGGAGGAAGCAGCCCAGGGGCTGGACCCACTGGGAACCTGCATGTACTGCAGAGGTGTCTGTCCTGGAGGCCACAGTATGTATTTAATGTTACTCTCAAAGAGTAGAACCAAAGGTCCCCAAGTAAATATTCAATATCGTCCCTTTCCTGGGGCTGTCTTCTAGAAGGGTAAAAGGTTGTGGGGCTCTGAGAAGCACTTTTTATTTTGAAAAGAATAAGATGAAGATGAAAAAGAAGAATGATATCCTGTCTTTAGAAGAAAAGAAGACATTATATACCTCTTATCAGATTCCAGATAAATAGGCACACACACACAAAAATCACCTTTCGAATTTCAAGCAAGTACTTTCATTCCAAACTGATTAGGAAGTCCAAGACAGGAAGTATTTTGACAAATGTGACCAGAACTAAAGTAAAACCCGGGAAATCTGGAATAATCAACTCTGATTCACTTGCAACATTTTGCTATGGAAAATGTAATAGAACCTTAACCTTTCTTTCACAAGGCCTTTAACAAAGGATCTCACTCAGGAGAAGCCCATGATAAAATGACTCTCTTCCATACACACGGACCATTTATTCTGGGATGATGGCTGTATGACAGCATGAGGTAAACACACTAATCCTACAAGTCAAGTAGTAGCAGCTACTATCTTCTTCACCTGACCCTCAATATCAATAGATGTTATTATCCCCATTTTACAGATCGGGAAATAGAAACTTTGCTAAAATCACAGGGCAAATTACAAACATTACTTAAGACAGAACCCAAGTAGCTTAAAAACACCTCCCACCAGCACAGACTTTGCCACCTTCCAAGCCAACCTATCACACCATCATGAGTTTAGATATTAATACTTGGTAACAATTCCTCACAAAGGTCGAGTGGTCAAAGGCTTAAAAATCACTTATTATAAGTGAAAGATCCTACCAAAATTGGAAATTAGAAAGCAGTGCAATATTCCAGGGATCTATATCGTGCACTGTTTATACCTGGGGTATACCAGGTCTCCATGTGTGAATTTCTTCAGCAGACACGAAGCCAAAGCCCCCCCAGAAGTTCAGGAACAGTAACACCCTCTTGGAGGCTCTGTTCATTCCATGGTTCCGAAGAGCTTCTTTCGAACAGTCTGGGAGTCTCGGCTATGAGTCGAGATGCATCCGGAGTTATTCTCCCCTGAGGGAATCAGTCCACAGTTCCTGATCTTCATGCAAGTTTTCTTTAGTAAGAAACATGCATTTCATGTTATCTTTGATGTCGAAGGGCACTTGAATGGTAAGGACTAGTGTTTGGATGTTACGGTCTATGCCATTAAACATCTGGTGCAGAGCGTCCGATGCCAGGACACAGCAATCCGAGCTAACCCGGTCTTCACCTGTTGCTCACACCTCAGAATCTGTGGCGGGCCAAGCAGTGAGAAGCAGTGGGAAAGACAGGAAGCTTCGCTATTTCAGACGTGAGCATTTTCAGCGGGATGTCTCATGCAGGCTTGACTTGTCACAAATCCAACTTCTTCAACTGCTCATATGTCACAAAGAACTGCAGGTGTTAGTTAAGGCTGACATTTTATGCCATCTTAAGCCTAACGAATCCAAACAGACCCACAAATAGCACACCTCCTAACAAATATTTCTGGGCAGACCACATGCCGTGGACATGATTAAACATGAGGGGCTCTACCCTCAACCACTCCAAGAGATCTCCCCATTAACCTTCCCAAGGTCACCTTGTAAGAGACAGACCGCAACTGAGACACATAAATTTCCTGCATCAGCTCCAAAAGCTTCTAAGAGTACATCCACCCTGCTAGCTTTTCTGACTTTTTGGAAGACTTTACAGAACAGTAAATTCTGTGAGCAAGAGAAAGAGAGCAAGCCCGGGGAGCTCTCCTCCAGGGCTGCCGGTAGGCAAGCTTGCCTGGGAGGGAGGCGTGGAGAAACAGGATGGTGCAAACTGACATCCCCTGCTTTATAATTCTGTCCCTTCATTTCTTATAAACTGTCTCTTCCTTCCTGCCTCCCGCTTTGGCATAGAGGGAAAAGTGCTAATCAGCCAAATAATTCTGGAGCGAATTCCTGTCTATCCTTAGGCACTCTCTGAAATAAGCATTCTAGAACACAGCTGCCAAACCACATCCTTCCCAAGGGTGGCAAGGGATTGAAAAAATACACAAAGAAATAAATCCTTGTCTCTCCCTCTCTCTGAAATCATAAACACTCTCAGCTCCTAGAGCAGAGTCTAAAGAAAAGTTTTTATTGGTACCACTGCCTTTCAATAACACCACCATTAAACCAAGTTTCACAGTGCTTAGCAGAGACTTTATACCTCCTGAAAAAGAAACTGAATAGTTATTTCTTGAATCAGAGGAACTTAACACAATAAGAACCTACTTCTAAATTATAATTAATAACATGACAGTTTATATAAACAACATTCTTCAGCTATATATTTTTTCAGATCTACCGCAACAGAAAAGGATACAATAATATTCCAAGGACCAAGTCTCAACCAATTTGGCCAAAACCCTTTATACAGAGCAAAAAACCCTTCATTCTTCCATGTCTGTTATAAGGGAGGGGGGGGGGGAAAGGTTAACGTCCAACTTTCCAATTATGTCAAATATGCATCAATAATTAGTAGCCAGACTGAACCAATATGTTTTTCTTAAAAACAAAATTCTGTTTGGAAGGACTATCTAAGCAATCACTGCCCTCTGCCTCTTTTCGTTCTTTAAACATTTCTGCAGGGCTTCCCTGGTGGCGCAGTGGTTGGGAGTCCGCCTGCCGATGCAGGGGACGCGGGTTCGTGCCCCGGTCCGGGAAGGTCCCATGTGCCGCGGAGCGGCTGGGCCCGTGAGCCACGGCCGCTGGGCCTGCGCGTCCGGAGCCTGTGCTCCGCAGCGGGAGAGGCCGCAGCAGGGAGAGGCCCGCGTACCACACACACAAAAAAACCAACCAAACATTTCTGCATAGGTGAAGACTAGGGCTCTGTACCACACTACCCCACACCCAAAGCAAACAGCAGTTGGATGAATAAGAAATGAGATTTAATTCCAACTAGAGTCTTCTGCCTCCTTTGCCATGTGGGCTTACAGCAGGTCAGAAATAAAAAAAGGAGCCAATGGCAGTAAGGACATAATTCAAGAGTACCACTATTTCATGTTGTTGGATAGATACCGTTAAGCATCTTTGCTTCATTAAAGCAACATTTGATGTCTAGGGATGTGCCAGCATCATGCCGGTAAACAGCAACCACAAAAGTGGTCTCTCATCTTTGGCTGCTGGCAATCCAGTAGCGGAGACAGTCACAAACTTTCATCTACTGAGAAACAGCAGGCCCAAGTATTTAAACTGAGAATTAAGGTAAGAGTCATGTGTCCCTTTGAGAGATGTCTGAATGAAGGATGTTCATTCCAGTTTGACTCAACAGGAAGGTGATACATTCTGGAAGGAGACACAGTTCTACTACAATCACAGAAAATATGACTATTTTCTCACGCTTCACAGCAGAGCAGAGATATAAGAAAAATGAACTTTCATTTCTAAATGTTCATTTAGATTTTTGTATTTAAAAAAATGAGCCCCTGTGTGGCAAAAACTCTGTACCACCTCAAGACTTTAGAGCGTCACTCATCTTAGTTATATCAGCCCTCAAAATTTAGATACTCCTTTGGTTAAATAAATACAAATATTTATTTGGGGGGCTGTTTCACGGATTGAAGCAATCCACTAGAACGCTGAAGACTAACTTAAATAAATGTGCTTACTTCACCAGTGTCCCTTATTATTATACTAACAAGGTTTTATTATTATGTCTATACTTACTATAAATGTATGTGATGTTTCTACATAACATTATTCCAGGCACTGTGCTAACTATTTTGTAGGTATGATCTCAATGATTTTTATAATAATCCCGTGATGTAGGTGCTATCATTTATTGTCCCATTTCACTTGTGAGGAAACCACAGTGTACAGAGTCTGTACCTTGACCGAAGTCACACGATTACAAATGACAGAATCACAGGTTCATAAGGCTCTAAACCCTTGTGTCTTTAAATCCTGAAAAGAAACTCTTCAGAAGGTAACATGGAAGCCAATGAGCCACGAAAGGCATTCACAACAGCGTACAGACGGACATCCCCGCTCACCTGTAACAAGCAATCCAGGGAACCTGTGTAGCCAGGGCATCTGCCATCTCGGAGGACTCTCTGATTCATCATACGTGTTCTCACCACATCGATAGGGTTTGAGGCCAGGGCCCCCGCCAGCCCACAGGTGAAGCTTGAGCTATAAAGAAGAGACCATTTGAAAAATAAAAAGTTTAATAGCCCTGAGCTGCAGCCCCTACTATCAAGGGCAGGAAACAGCCTCCTCCCAAACTAGGTTAAAGTAACATGTAACAAGATGGAATATATGAGAATGAGGCCCTTATCTAAAGAGCTGCACAGACTTCTTAAACACCAGCATTGTTTATACTGGCTTATAAATTCCAGCCTCGGCTTCTGTCAACGAATCATAGAAACAGGAAGGAACATCCTCCAAGGATGATCTATTTTACCTATCTATTCACCTACAAATAGGCATCAGAGTAATTTTAGCCATCTCGTAACTACATTGCTCTTAGAGATCAGAGAAAAAGATTTCCTCACTGTAATGTGATGCCCACCAGGACCCTGGGTTCTATTAAACTTTCAGTCACAAGACTACCATAGACCAGCCCTGGTATCAACTAACTCAGAGTAGGGTTTCACAGCTTCAGCACTACTAACATTTTGGAATAGCTAATTCTTTGTTGTGGATGTCTGTCCTGTGCATTGTAAGATGTGTAGCAGCTCGCTGGCCTCTACCTGGTAGATGTCATTAGCACATAAGAATCAGAACAGTCTCCAAAACTGCCAAATGTCATAGAAACAGAGAGTCGAAAAGTGGTTGCCAGAGTTTGGGATTGGGAAGAAGTCGGTAAAAGCGTACAAAAGTTTCAGTTATGAGATGACTAAGGTCTGAGGATCTAATGTATAACATGGTGGTTATGGTTTACAACACAGTATTATATAGAATTTAAATTTGCTACGAGAGTAGAATTTAAATGTTTTCACACAGACATAAAATGATGGATGTGTTAATTAACTCGATGAGGGTAATCATTTCATAAGGCATACGTGTATCTAACCATATTGTGCACTTTAAGTATCTTACAATTCTACTTGCCAATTATACCTCAATAAAGCAGAAAAATATAAAAATATAAAAATAAAAAGCAAGCAAGAGAATACCAAGCAGGATTGTAGCTGTACAATAAAGCACATGCAATATACTTTTGTAGACATATTTGCATATGCATAGATAACACCTGAAGGTACATATCAAACAGTTAACAATGGCTACCTATGTAAAGGGGTAAGGACATACTTTTTCTACTTTTTCCTGGTTTACTTCCGTATCATAATTTTTCAAATATGAGAATACTTTTATAATAAACTTTCTTTAAAATGTCTATAAATTAGCAGCAAATTTCTACCCTAAGCTCATGCATACCTAAAATATTAATTTTAAAATCCATAAACATACAGGAAATGGGTATACACAGTGTCTCCCATCAAGCCCGAGAGAATCAGATGCTTCTTGGTGAGGTCGTAGACCGGCAGCTCCACACCAACAACAACAGCGGCCCTCTGAGCAGTAAGGGACACGCCCTGGGTAAAAATATCAATAATAACAAGTCAGATATCTCTCCCCTAGAAACTATGACCATCTTTTACGTTTTCCTGCTGGTAGGTAGAAATGTAGAGTGAAAGAGTAGAAAAATCCAGACGGTAAGAAGTCAGAAGCCCCAAAGTCTATTTCCGATTCTGGCACTAACTGTACAATCTTGACCGGGACGAGTCACCTCCAGAGCCTCCAGTTTCCTTGTATGTATGGAGAGGATCCGACTGGATGACCCTTAGCATCTAATCTATGGGACGACAGTCCCTAGAATACTAGGAAACAGCATTCCACACCAGCGCTTGCCTCAGTCTTCACTTAAGAGCCATGAAACCACACAGATCAAAAAAATCCAATGTAACTATAACCTCTTCTCCATAAGAACTTAGGGGGGGAAAAAAGTAAACCAAAAAAGTATTCAACCCTCACAGAATTTCTTATATATGAATTTTTCAAAAGGTACTTTAAAATCACGACATACTCCTTATGCAAAATCATGACATATTTTCATTTTGCAGATTAAGGAAATTGAGGAAGAAGATCTCTTCAAGGGCAGATGTCATCCTTCTTCCTTTACTCCATTATACCATTTGGATTAAATAAAATAATAAAAATAGGAAAAATAATTTTTTTTTTTTAAATGGGAAGAACTAAGTCAGTTGGGTCTGTTTTTCAAGCTTACCTTCCAAAGTCCTCTTGTTCCCTCCTGCTGGTAAATGTGGATAAAGTTGCCTATCATTCCTCCTTGAAGGGTGCTATTTTGTGCTTGCATCCGAATCTAGAAATTAAAGACTAACGTGAGAAAGAAACTAGCATGTTTCTTCCCAAATGCAGACTTAAAAAAAAAAAATTATTCAATTTGTTGTTTATTAACCATTAAAAGAAAAAACCTGAAATATAAATATGACTACAATGCTAGTTTAAATTTATCAGGATTGGTTCTTAGGCCCTTTACAATCAACAAAAAGCATCTAGGAGAGTCCAGTTTTGCATGCAGTAGTAGCTCGTTAAGTGTCAAAAGGAAATTTTTTTTAAATAGTCTTTTGAAAAGGAAAGAAAATGGCACGTCTCCCTCTAGGTTACTAAGTAGGAAAGAGAGAATATCATGGTTAATTCTAAAGATTTAACATTAATTAATGAGTATCCAGTGTACCTGGCAGCACCAAGCATTGGCAAGCACATTTCTTTTTTTTTTTTTTTGCGGTATGCGGGCCTCTCACTGTTGTGGCCTCTCCCGCTGCGGAGCACAGGCTCCGGACGCACAGGCCTAGCAGCCATGGCTCACTGGCCCAGCCACTCCGCGGCATGTGGGATCTTCCCGGACCGGGGCACGAACCCGTGTCTCCTGCATCGGCAGGCGGATTCTCAACCACTGCGCCACCAGGGAAGCCCAAGCACATTTCTTAAGTTAGTTACGCCAAGCCCTATTATTTCCAACCAGCCAAACCCCAAGGTATGCAGATGTGCTGGCCAAAGGACGGCCATGTGATGTCCGTCACACTCTGTTACACGGGAACTTACAAGTTAACTTTATAACTCCATGGAATTCACATGACCAATATTCCAACATAAAAATAATGATTGATGTAGCTCTGCATTTTTAAGAATAAAAATGGACTTCTCACTAAAAAACTGGTACCTTATTTTGGTTTAGGGAGCACATGCATTACCCTCTAATTCTAAAGGGAACTGTTATTGCCAGGCTAACATGAGAAAACAAAATGCAGGAACTGCCTTTCCATAGCCCTGATGTACATTTAAGAGGTTAATAGGAGTGTGGATATTTTTCTCTAGCAATTTTACCCCAGCACAGGGTAAACTTAGGGCAAAAGGGCCTGGTACTTCTATTCACACCGTGTGTAACTGTAGTGCACCCAACACCCTGCTGCATGCAATTTTGATGTTGTTGGAATCTCCTATTAGATTGAAAGCTGAAGGTGGGGTCCTTGCCTGACTCTTTTTTTTTTTTTTTTTGCAGTACACGGGCCTCTCACTGTTGTGGCCTCTCCCGTTGAGGAACACAGGCTCTGGACGCGCAGGCTCAGTGGCCATGGCTCACGGGCCCAGCCGCTCCGCGGACTGTGGGATCCTCCCAGACCGGGGCACGAACCCGTGTCTCCTGCATCAGCAGGCGGACTCTCAACCACTGTGCCACCACGGAAGCCCCTGACTCATTTTTGGATTCTAAGCATATAGTACACCAACTGGTACAAGGTAGAAGCACAGTGAATGCTGCTTAAATAATGGGGGGAAGAAAAAGAATGACAGAAGGAAAGGAGTAGCTTGAGAGGGTGCGACCAATAACTCACACCTAATTTTGATTTTCTTTAATTAGTTAGTCCCTTGCCTTATTACAAAAAGGATTTAAGGAGGCCGTATCCCTGGTATTGTTGATAAGGTCATCTAATGCATTATGTCTAATTGTAGTTATGTAAATATTTTCATTACTAGTTCCTGAAATCAAATTAGTGGAAAACATAACGCCTTCAGAAACGGTCATCAACAAGCTGCCTAGACTGCTGTAAAACTTGCAGTCCATCTATTTTATTTTACTTTTTATTTTTTGGCTGCGTCGTGTGGCTTTCGAGATCTTAGTTCCCTGACCAGGGACTGAACCCACACCCTCAGCAGTGAAAGCGCCGAGTCCTAACCACTGGACCAACGGGGAATTCCCAGCAGCCCATCTATTTTAATGAACCAATAAAAACAAGGGAGATTTTCAATGAAAAATGAAATTCAAATACACCTAAGCCTAATTTTTTTTTTCTGGTTAATCACCAAAACCTCCAAAGTCTCCAATAATGGGCCCTACTTGTGAGCTTATCTGTATCAGTGGGAAATCCACCTAGTGCATGTTTCTGAGTCTTCATGGAACTAAAACTGTAAAGATTCACACATACATAGTATATGTTATATTCACAGATTTTCATTATCTGAATGTTGATTACAATAAGAAAATGCAGAGTGTGCCTGTAAGACCTAGATAGCACTGCTTACTTTCAAAACATCAGTTGGATTAGCAATGGTTGAGGATATGACTCCAGAGAGAATTCCGCAGACCACATTTATCAGAAGAGTTTCATCTGCAAACAAAGACATATTATTTGACCCTTCATACGTACAGGGCTCTTCATATGAGTAACTCATGTATAGGTGTAATTCATGTACACATCACTTGTTCATTTAAGAGACTAAAGAAATACATGCTTAATGAATCAAGTAATTTTCAAAGGATTAGGGATTTTGCTGGCTGAAGGGATTTTGCTTAGCAAAATGTCTTGACAGCTAAAAAGGAATGTGAATTATCACCCAAGAGTAACCATGTGAATTATCATGGAAGTGAACCATAATTCACTTTTGTGTGTAAGTGCAGACCACTGTAATTAAGACGAGGTCATACACCAACTGGTAGAAGAATAAAAGATACCCTCCTATGAGATAAGGTGGAGATAAAATTTTATAAAGCACATCATACATATTTAATATGAAATATACTGAAGCACTTTTAAAACATCTTTGCTCCTCTGCTCACTGCTCTCACAGAACAGTGACTAGTGCTTATCTCTTTGTAAAAAAAGACAGAAACTTCTATGGATTAAAGCAAAGTCGAACAATCAACCAGCAAGAGAATATTAGTTCTTAATACTAAGAAAATGTAGTCAATGCTTTCCTGAAAAATAGGTGATAACTCCTATGATTGTAGAGAATTTTAAGTGGGCTAGAACTACAACAACATACCCTCTAGTCTGGACATTGTGGAAACAAGGACAACTCATTAAGATGTTTGTAAAATTGCTCTGTTACCCCCGCCCCAAATTCAACTGATATCTGACTTGCTTATTTATATAAGCAAGTACAATTCATTTAGATTTTACACCCAACCCAAAGTTCTCCTCCATAGTAGTAAAGACACAAATAAGAAAATCGATCCCAAACCACTTGAATAAAAAGACAAACAACCCACCGCCCGTCCACAGGTGGAAAAAGAATTCCCCACTCACCTTCTGGGCGCTCGACAAATAACCGCTTCAAGCTCTGGTAGGTGCCTATCTTGATGGTGCCATAGGAAGCCTGGCGCAACATCGCAGGAGCAATCCTGCCAAACCAACGGACAAAGGGACAAAAAAATTCTAAAAAACCACTTAAAATCCTCTAGAAGACACACATAGGAGACGCAATCACGTATCTGGCCTTCCACAATCAAACTACACTAAGACACATTTCTTAAGAGTTTAAAATCCAGCAAAAATATAGGTGGAGGACTTCCCTGGTGGTCCAGAGGTAAAGAATCCACCTTACAATGCAGGGGACGTGGGTTCGATCCCTGGTCAGGGAACTAAGATCCCACAGGCTGTGGGGCAACTAAGCTCACGCACCTCAACTAGAGCCCTAGTGCCACAACTACTGAGCTCTCGCGCCTCAACTAGAGCCCGTGTGCCGGAAACTACAGAGCCCACGTGCCCTGGAGCCTGCACGCTGCAACTAGAGAGAAGCCCGTGCGCCACAACGGAAGATCCAGCATGCCTCAACAAAGATCCCGCACGCCGCAACTAAGACCCGACGCAGCCAAAAATAAACAAAATTAATAATAAATAGGGACTTCCCTGGTGGGTCAGTGGTTAAGAATCCGCCTGCTGATACAGGGGACACGGGTTCGATCCCTGGTCCCGGAAGATCCCACATGCCACAGAGCAACTAAGCCCGTGTGCCACAACTACTGAGCCTGTGCTCTAGAGCCCGCGAGCCACAGCTACTGAGCCCATGTGCCACAACTACTGAAGCCCGTGTGCCTAGAGCCCATGCTCCGCAACAAGAGAAGCCACTGCAATGAGAATCCCGTGCACCACCATGAAGAGCAGCCCCAGCTCGCCTCAACTAGAGAAAGCCCGTGCACAGCAACAAAGACCCAACACAGCCAAAAATAAATAAAAATTAAAAAAATAAACAAATAAATAATTAATTTTAAAATATTTTTTTAAAAAAGTTTAAAAACAAATCTTTTTAAAGGTGGGTTCTGGGACTTCCTTGCTGGCGCAGTGGATGGGAGTCTGCCTGCCAATGCAGGTGACACGGGTTCAATTCCTGGTCCGGGAGGATCCCAGGTGCCACAGAGCGGCTGGGCCCGTGTGCCACGACTGCTGAGCTTGCGCTCTGGAGCCCATGGGCTGCAGCTGCTGAGCCTGTGTGCCACGGCTGCTGAGGCCCGCGCGCCTGGAGCCCGTGCTCCGCGGCAGGAGGCCACCACAATGAGAAGCCCACGCACCACAACGAAGAGCAGCCCCAGATCGCTACAACTAGAGAAAGCCCGCACACACCCAAAAATAAATAAATAAAAATTTAAAAAAACAAAATAAAACAAAAAAGGTGGGCTCTTGGGAATTCCCTGGCAGTCCAGTGGTTAGGAACAGGCGCTTTCAATGCCAAAGGCCCAGGTTCAATCCCTTGTGGGGGAACTAAGCTCCCACAAGCCACACAGTGGAGCAAAAAATAAAATGTGTGTGTGTGTGTGTGTGTGTGTGTGTGTGTGTGTGTGTGTGTGTGTACGGGTTCAGTTAAATGTGTGCAAGTTATTAGTTCCCTAAGTGATAGATCAGCCCCTCATATTTATCCTCAATGAAAACGTACATGAACATGGAGTTCTATTTGCCCATTCACATTATAATGGGAGGGCTTTCCTTTCTCAGGACAAAGCACCTGGTGAAATCTGGCCTCCGTAAGCATCCTCCAGGGTTGCTCTGGAGCTTATCTCCCACCTCCCTGGGGGCCTGTTCCACTTATTCCCTCTCCCTCCTCCAGGACCCTCCCCACCCCAAAACCACCCTGTGGCATTCACACTCGCAGGCTCTCCTGCCACACTTCCCACCTCCTTCTCAGACTGCAATCCGGATTCCTTCCACCCTCTTCATCGATAGCGCCCTCACCAAAAGGGGCCCAAGGGACATCTCTGTAGCTAAATTAAATGATGCTTTTCAATCAGCATCTTATAAAGCCTCTCTGTCTTTCCAGTATTTGCTATGGTCCACTCTTTGTCCTGCTTGCAGCCGTCTCCTCCCTGAGCTGCCGTAACTTCACTCTCTCCAATTCCTCTTCTTTCTCTGCACATCCTACCTCTGTCCTCTGAGGAGCCCAGGAGTTCTGTCCTTCCTCTCTTCTCTCATGGCTCCACACTCCCCAGACGAGCGCATCTACTCGCATGGCTTCAAATGTCCAAAGAGTGATGACTCCTAAATTCATGTGTCCAACACCGATCCCGAGATGCGTTTCCAGCTGCTTCCCAGATTTTTCAATTCACATGTCCTACACCTACCACCAGAGCAAGTGTCTCACACAACTAATTATCCTCCCTCTCCAAACAATCCGCTCTCCTCTTCTGTGTCCTAGACCAAGGAACGGCACCGCCATCTGCACACTGGCCAGAACCAGAAAGAGACACTAGCCCGTCGCCTCCTTCCCCACCACCCCTCATGTATGAGAGGTCGTACACTATGTCGATCCTCTGCCCTAAACAGCCTGCCTTCTTTCTCTCCATCCCCAAGACAATTCCTCAGGTCAGATCCTTGTCTTTGCTTCCGATGTGTCTGTCAGCCTGCTTCCACTGTCACTGTCTCTCTTTCTCCCAAAGGCAGGCAGGAATTTTTTACAACAGAAACCTGATCATGTCAGTCCCTCTACTCAAAACCCTTCAGTGGTTTATGTCTGCCACAGGTATGGTAAACTCACACACTTACAGGTACCGGGCAGATGCTATGAGCGCGTGAAGCGGGCTGAGTCTAAATGCACACCTACACCATGTGAGTGCCAGAGGTTTGGTAAACCAGAGAAAGCATCCTTAACGCCAGTTACTATTATCATTAAGTGACCAAATGTGGGCCCAGATGTTAGCTTTCTTGAGAAGATCGAATGGTTTTTATGTTCACCTTCTCGCATTTAAAAGACTGGCTCAACTGAAAGACGAAAACCTTCGGGGACCCGTGGGTGGGAGGGCTGTGAGACATCAGCCTGGGGTCTGGACCTGGTGTACTGCCCAAAATCAAGATGCTGACTTAGCACGACCCGAGGTCATGCAGGCCCTGACTCCTTATTACAGCTCCAACTCCATCCCCTGCTACTAACCCCCATGCTAAAGCCATGCTGAATCACTTGCAGTTTCTAGAATGTGCTGTGCTCTCCCACGCACGCTACTGGCTCTGCATGAACAGAGTTCCCCTCTGATGTCACCCAGCTAACTCCTCTTGGTCCTTCGAGATCAGATCCAGGGCCTCTTAGCCTGGGATTGATGCCCTGCCTCAAGCAGAGTCTAGTACTGGGCAGACGCCACTGTAATCCCGTTTGCACATCTGCAGCCCCCACTCAACCACAGTTCCTTCAGGGCAGGGGCTGCTGCCGACTCCCATGTGTCCACCCAGATCCAGTCTCGCCCCTCTCTGTGCTGCTCTGTGCCGAGGCTGGCGCCATGGGTAACACCACGCGGCTCCCATGCCAGCTGATTCCAGGCGGATTCAGCCAGTAGAAGACGGGAGAGAGGGAGGGAGGGAGGGAGGGAAAGAGGGAGGGAGGGAGGGAGGGAGGGAGGAAGAGGGAAGAAGTGGAGGTATTTCTTCCTCTCCCTGGGCACTAGCAAGGCATCTCTCAACAACTCCTGTTGGCTCCTTCAAGGCTCCAGCCCTAGTAGGCTCTGCTAACATCATTCCTGTCCTTATCCCTCTGGTCCTAGGGTTGGTAACAATTTCTCACTTTGCTAGTTTCTGGGTACCTCAAAATCCTTTATTTATTCCCTTAACCCTTAAGTAGCCCTTTCATTAATCTCCCTTCATTTAAACCACCCGAACGAATTGTTTCCTGAAGGGCCTCTGACTGACATAGTCAGGACCCCACCTTACTCACTTTCCTAACCAGTGCCTGCAGCTCACTGGTCGTTAAATGTTGGATTAAAGAAAAGCTGTTCACTGCAAATCTTACCTATGGAGAATATCATATCATTTTCTTTATAGCAAAAATCTCAGTAATTCAGAATAACCAAGGGGAAGGGCTATTAAAACAAATGTAATTTTTGTATTATTATCTGTATTTGAATATAATAAAAACATAGTTTCACCACAACACTCGCTACATTAAAACACATATATAGAAAATAAAGTTGAAATGAAAAAAAAAACAATCAACCATTGCTACTTGCTCTTGAATACACCCCAAACTTGTATTTTTTCCTCTGTGAAGTCTTAGTGTGAAGTCTGTTCATTTGAAAGCTCAACAGTGAAATATAAACACACGAAGGTCTACTTACCCTGAATACAGTGCTTTCAGGCCTTCCTCTCTGCCTATCCTCACTAACGCATGCAACATTCCTCGATACCTGACTTCTTTAAAGTTTGCATCATTCTTCTGGCCTTGAATCTGGAGTCGTGTCTTGGTTAAATCAATTGGAAAAGTACCTTAAAATTTTTAAAAAGGAAACGTTTCACTTAATAGAAAGAAATTTCACTAAACGAAGGATACACAGGGATACATTACTGAGGAAACATTCTGACTATAACGTAAACTAAGAAACAGAATTAAGAAATAGCAGATACTTTGCAATCTTCCTAGTAAAAAAAAAAAAATTAGGCACCAAAAGATTTTTTTTAATCTTTTTAAAACTGCATAACTGTGTTTTCTGTACATTTTTATTTATGTCCCATCTTATTCTACCTAGAATTTGAGGAGGCTGCACTGCTATCAAAAGTAGGTACATGGAATGATTTACACAAACAGGAAATCCACTTTAAAATATAAGTTACTGGGAACTCCCTGGCAGTCCAGTGGTTAGGACTCAGCACTTTCACTGCCGGGGCCCAGGTTTAACCCCTTGTCGGGGAACTTAGATCTCGCAAGCCGCGCAGAGCAGCCAAGAGATAATAACAATAATAAAATAAAAATAAAATGTCGGGCTTCCCTGGTGGCGCAGTGGTTGAGAGTCCGCCTGCCGATACAGTGGACATGGGTTCGTGCCCCGGTCCCGGAGGATCCCACGTGCCGCAGAGCAGCTGGGGCCGTGAGCCACGGCCGCTGAGCCTGCGCGTCCGGAGCCTGTGCTCCGCAACGGGAGAGGCCGCAACAGTGAGAGGCCCGCGTACTGCAAAATAAATTAATAAATAATAAATAAAATAAAATGTAAGTTACTATTTTTCACACATGTGAAGGCTGATACGGGGTTCAACATGGAGATAAATGCATTTTCTAAAGGAGATTCTCACCTGTGTGTTACAGCCTAAAAGTGACTCTGTTAATGTAGGTAAAAATGTTTAATGTAGTACCTAAGAGGCAGTTCATCCAAACATATAAACCCATACACAGTAACCTTGAGTCACTGTGTCGATGAATCTACACAGGAGGCCTAAGCCAGTGGTCGGTGGTTAACGTGCCTCAACCCCTCAGCCCTGGTCCCCACTGGTTCCTCAGGGGCAGCCTCTGTCCCAAGACAGCAGCGACTCAGCCCAGCACCTGGCACATGGCAGCATCTCAATCAACATGTGTTGTGTTTTGTTTTGGTTTTGGCCACGCCACACAGCTTGTGGGATTGTAATTCCCCAACCAGAGATTGAACCTGGGCCCTCAGGCAGTGAAAGTGCAGAGTACTAACCATCGACGGGAATTCCCCCGTCAATCAACATGTGCTGAATGAACGATCCGGGGAATAAACAAAGGAACAAATAGGAGCTGATTGGAACTGAGCTGATGAGGAAGTCACCAGCAGGACATGAACAACAGGCATGATTAGAACATGATGGCACGATGACAGTCACTCGCCTCCAGCTCAGGAAGGCCTTGGGGCTCCCTAAACCTCTTTCAAAGCCAAATGTGTTAACAGTGATGAAGTGGGGAAAAGGGCAAGAACGGGGATAGATGGCATCCAACAATGATTCATGAAACTTCCGTTTCAGCAACAGATCCAACTGTCTCCCCATTGAACTTTGAACCCTAAACGGCTAATAAGCAGCCAAAGTCACTTTTGGTTTTTTTTGCGATACGCAGGCCTCTCACTGCTGTGGCTTCTCCCGCTGTGGAGCACAGGCTCCGGACGCACAGGCCAGCGGCCATGGCTCACAGGCCCAGCCTCTCCGCGGCACGTGGGATCTTCCCGGACCGGGGCACGAACCCGTGTCCCCTGCATCGGCAGGCGGACTTGCAACTACTGCGCCACCAGGGAAGCCCCAAAGTCACTATTTTGTCTTAAAAGTATCCCAAAGGAAGAAAGAAAATTTGAATCCTGAGATTAAGTGTTTCATAATCTCACATTCTGTGCCTGAACTACACTCACACCGTGATGATCACATAAGTTTCAGCCTCATCACATGCAGCAGGCAGCTGACTGGCCTCTGCCCTGGGCTCCTTACCGCACTCCGCTGTGATGGAGGCCAGGCCTCCGTACACAAAGGGCTTCCAGTTCAGGGCCGACATGCTCACCGCTGTCCCTTCTCCTTTGTTCACAGACGCATAGCCTTCAACAGGGTTTTTCCTGGACACAAAAGGAAGGTGTTTCAATGCTGTAACTTCTCACACAGGCAGTTTCTTCTTTAAGCTTGTGTTTCACTCGGAGTGAGCGCTACCAGACGCTACCCCTGAACCCTGTCCCCACCCACACATGCACAATTCCCAAGATGATCCTCACCTTATAAAGCAAAGCACCCCTATTTCCTAAACCCCAAATCACTTGATCAGTTGCCTTAATTCTCACCCAGGCCTTAAATAAGCCGATATATTGATATCTTGATATGCGTGTGATTAGTGTAGTACCATGGAGATGATTTTCTGGGTAGTCCATGTTATCTTAAATCTGTTCTTCACTTAATAAATATCTGCTATTTGCTTGCCACTGTCTTAGTGAGTCCCTCCCAGGAGGTACTGGAGTCTTTCAGATACACAGAAGCAGAAAAATGTTGCAACCCAGTGTCACAAGCTAAAATGATAATTACTTAAAATGACCAAAATGTACCTTGAGTTTATAAATGTTAGTTCTCTTCTCTTACTCATGTCATGTTGCCAGCTGTGAGGCGGCTTGGGACGAAGGAATGAGGAAGACTATGGGGTCCGAGACTCATCACCTCCTTCTTAGTAAAGTTCCTGTTAACCTCTAGGTTTTTAAATTCTCCATCATCATCATCATCATCATCACTGAAGCAGCCAATACAACCAATTAGGGGTAGAGTCCACACCTTTACTCATGCCTACCGTGGAAATTAAATACAAAAAAGACACTCACGGGAGGTGGAGTCAAGACAGCGGTGTGAGAAGACGCAGAGTTAGCGTCTCCCCACAAGTAGTGCGCCTGCCGGGCACTGGTGGGAGACTCTGACGCTCAAGGAGACGGGAGGAACCCCGAAGTGAACCAGTAGGACGTAGGGGGACTGAGGGGGGAGGAGGAGCGGAGGCCAGACAGGATCAGGGCCCCTGAGGCCAGATCAGGAGAGGCAGGCGGGAGGGACTCTCTGGGAGTGGCGGGAGAGGAGTGCAGGGTGACTGCCCCACCCACTCAGGCCCCAGAAGCCTGTTGAGCTCTTAGGCCGGTATGGCCCCCTCCAAACCCCATCCAGGCCACATGGGTCCTGGGGGCATAGGAGGGAGGCTGGGGAGATCAGAAGAGACAGGCTGAAGGAGCCATGCAAGAGAAGTGAGAGGAGTGGAGGGTGCTTGTCCCGGCCACTCGGTCCCAGAGGAGCCTGCGGGGCTCCCAGGCGAGGTCCCCTGCCCTCTGAGACCAGGGGTTGGGGGCATGCCTAGGCCCCTTCTGTTCCCCACAGCCCCCCCATTTCCAGTCCTGTGGGTCCTGAGCATTGGCCCTGCCCACCACCCAAACCTCACCCTTGCTTAGGCCCCGCCTCCACAGCTGAGGACTTGCCCCACACTTGCTTTTTTTCTTTTCCCTCCTCCTCTATATTTATTATTGTGGTAAAGGTACACTTTCCGGTTGTTGATTCATCTATATTTTTATTTTTATATTCTTCCTAACGTATCTGTTAGTTTCCTAGTCTAATTTTATTTTTTACTTTTTTTTTTTGCCACCCCAGGCGGCTTGCGGCACCCTGGTTCACGAGCCCAGAGTTGGGCCGAAGCTCCTGCGGTGGGAGGTCCAAGTCTGAACCACTGGACTAACAGAGAACCTCCTACCCCAGGGAATATTCATCGGAGTGAGGTCTCACAGAGTTCCTCATCTCAGCACCAAGACCCAGCTCTACCCAATAGCCTACAAACCCGAGTGTTGGAAGCCTCAGGCCAAACAACCAGTAAGACAGGAACACAATCCCAATCATAAAAAAAAAAAGAGACAGCAAAAAATATATCACAGATGAAGGAGCAAGGTAAAAACCTACAAGACCAAATAAATGAAGAGGAAATAGGCAATCTACGTGAAAAAAAATTCAGAGTAATGATGAATGTAAATGGATTAAATGTCCCAAAAGACACAAAGTGACTGCATGGATACAAAAACAAGACCCAGAAAATTTAAGAAAATTGAAATTGTATCAGGCATCTTTTCTGACCACAACGCTATGAGACTGGAAATCAATTACAGGAAAAAAAAAACTGTAAAAACCACAAATATATGGAGGCTAAACAATGTACTACTAAATAACCGAGAGATCAGTGAAGAAATCAAAGAAATTTAAAAATACATAGAAACAAATGACAACGAAAACACCACCACCCAAAACCTATGGGACACAGCAAAAGCAGTTCTAAGAGGGAAGTTTATAGCAATTCAATCTCACCTCAAGAAACAAGAAAAATCTCAAATAAACAATCTAACCCTACACTTAAAACAACTAGAGAAAAAAAGAACAAAGAAAACCCTAAGTCAGTAGAAGGAAAGAAATCATAAAGATCAGAGCAGAAATAAATGAAACAGAAATGAAGAAAACAAAAGCAAAGATCAATAAAACTAAAAGCTGGTTCTTTGAAAAGATAAACAAAATTGATAAACCCTTAGCCAGACTCATCAAGAAAAAAAGGGAGAGGACACAAACCAATAAAATTAAAAATGAAGGGCTTCCCTGGTGGCGCAGTGGTTGGGAGTCCGCCTGCCGATGCAGGGGATACGGGTTCGTGCCCCGGTCCGGGAGGATCCCACATGCCGCGGAGCGGCTGGGCCCGTGAGCCATGGCCGCTGGGCCTGCGCGTCCGGAGCCTGTGCCCCGCGGCGGGAGAGGCCACAGCAGTGAGAGGCCCGCGTACCACAAAAAAAATAAATAAAAATAAAAATTAAAAAAAAAAAAAAAAAAAAAATTAAAAATGAAAAAGGAGAAGTCACAACTGACACTGCAGAAATATGAAGGATTATAAGAGACTACTACAAACAACTATATGCCAATAAAATGGACAACCACGAAGAAATGGACAAATTCTTGGAAAGGTACAATTTTCCAGGACTGAACCAGGAAGAATTAGAAAATATAAACAGGCCTATCACAAGTAATGAAATTGAAACCGTAATTGAAAAATCTTCCAACAAACAAAAGTCCGGGACCAGATGGCTTCACAGGTGAATTCTATCGAAATTTTGAGAAGAGCTAACACTAATCCTTCTCAAAGTCCTCCAAAAATTGCAGAGGGAGAAACACTCCCAAATTCATTCTACGAAGCCACTATCACCCTGATACCAAAACCAGAAAAAGATAACACAAAAAAAGAAAATTACAGACCAATATCACCGATGAACATAGATGCAAAACTCCTCAATAAAATACTAGCAAACAGATTCCAGCAGCACATTAAAAGGATCATACACCATGATCAAGTGGGATTTATCCCAGGGATGCAAGGATTCTCCAATATATGCAAATCAATGTGATACACCACATTAACAAATTAAGGAATAAAAACATATGATCTCAATAGATGCAGAAAAAGCTTTTGACAAAATTCAACACACATTTATGATACTCTCAAGAAAACGGGCACAGAGAGAACCTACCTCAATATAATAAAGGCCATATATGACACATCCACAGCAAGCATCATACTCAGTGGTGAAAAACAAAGCATTTCCACTAAGATCAGGAACAAGACAAGGATGTCCACTCTCACCACTATTATTCAATACAGTTTTGGAAGTCCTAGCCATGGCAATCAGAAAAGCAAAAAAAATAAAAGGAATACAAATTGGAAAAAAAGTAAAACTGTCACTGTTTGCTGATGACATGATACTATACATAGAAAATCCTAAAGGTGCTACCAGAAAACTACTAGAACTAATCAATGAATTTGGTAAGGTTGCAGGAAACAAAATTAATGCACAGAAATCTCTGGCATTCCTATACACCAACAGCGAAAAATCAGGAAGAGAAATTAAGGAAACAGTCCCATTTACCACTGCAACAAAAAGAATAAAATACCTAGGAATAATAAACCTGCCTAAGGAGGAGAAAGAGTTGTACTCAGAAAACTATAAAACACTGATGAAAGAAATCAAAGATGACATAAACAGATGGAGAAATATACCATGTTCTTGGATTGGAAGAATCAATATTATGAAAATGACTATACTACCCAAAGCAATCTACAGATTCATTGCAATCCCTATCAAACTACCAATGGCATCCTTCACAGAATTAGAACAAAAAATTTTACAATTCATATGGAAACACAAAAGACCCTGAATAGCCAAAGCAATCTTGAGAAAGAAAAACGGAGTTGGAAGAATCAGTCTCCCCGACTTCAATCTATACCACAAAGCTACAGTAATCAAGACAGTATGGTAATGGCACAAAAACAGAAATATAGATCAATGGTACAAGACAGAATGCCCAGAGATAAACCCATGCACATATGGGCACCTAATTTACAACAAAGGAGGCAGGAACATACAATGGAGAAAAGACAGACTCCTCAATAAGTGGTGCTGGGAAAACTGGACAGCTACCTGTAAAAGAATGAAATTAGAACACTACCTAACACCATACACAAAAATAAACTCCAAATGGATGAAAGACTTAAATGTAAGACCAGACACTATAAAACTCTTAAGAGTAAAACACAGGAAAAATACTCTTTGACATAAACCACAGCAAGATCTTTTTTGACCCACCTCCTAGAGTAATGGAAATAAAAACAAAAATAAACAAATAGGACTTAATTAAACTTAAAAGCTTTTGCACAGCAAAGGAAACCATAAACAAGACAAAAAGACTACCCTCAGAATGGGAGAAAATATTTGCAAATGAAACAACAAAGGATTAATCTCCAAAATATACAAACAGCTCATAGAGCTCAATATCAAAAAAAACAAACAATCCAGTTAAAAAATGGGCAGAAGACCTAAATAGACATTTCACCATGGAAGGCATACAGATGGCCAAGAGGCACATGAAAAGATGCTCAACATCACTAATTATTAAAGAAATGCAAGTCAAAACTACAATGAGGTATCACCTCACACCAGTCGGAATGGCCATTATCAGAAAATCTAGAAACAATAAATGCTGGAGAGTGTGGTGAAAAGGGGTTCACCCTCATGCACCGTTGGTGGGAATGTAAATTGATACAACCACTATGGAAAACAGTGCAGAGGTTCCTTAAAAAACTAAAAATTGGCTTCCCTGGTGGCGCAGTGGCTGGGAGTCCACCTGCCAATGCAGGGGACACGGGTTCGTGCCCCAGTCCGGGAGGATCCCACGTGCCGCGGGGCGGCTGGGCCCGTGGGCCGTGGCCACTGGGCCTGCGCGTCCGGAGCCTGTGCTCCGCGGCGGGGGAGGCCACAGCAGTGAGAGGCCCCGGCGTACCACCAAAAAACAAAAAACAAAAACAAATTAAAAAAAAAACTAAAAATAGAATTACCATACGACCCCACAATCCCACCACTCGGCATATACCCTGAGAAAACCATAACTCAAAAAGAGTCATGTACCACAATGTTCATTGCAGCACTATTTACAACAGCCAGGACATGAAACAAACCTAAATGTCCATCGACAGATGAATGGATAAAGAAGATGTGGCACATATTTACAATGGAACGTTACTCAGCCATAAAAAGAAACAAAATTGAGTTATTTGTAGTGAGGTGGATGGACCTAGAGTCTGTCATACAGAGTGAAGTAAGTCAGAAAGAGAAAAACAAACACCATATGCTGACATATACATGGAACCTTAAAAAAAAACAAAATTGGTACTGATGACCTAGTTGCAGGGCAGGAATAAAGAGGTAGACACAGACAATGGACTTGAGGACATAGGGTGGGAGGGCGAAGCTGGGGCGAAATGAGAGTAGCATCGACATATATACACTACCGAATGTAAAATAGTTGGCTGGTGGGAAGCAGCAGCATAGCACAGGGAGATAGGCTCAGCGCTTTGCGAGGACCTAGAGGGGTGGGATAGGGAGGGTGGGAGGGAGGCTCAAGAGGGAGGGGATATGGGGACATGTGTATGCATATGGCTGATTGGCTTCGTTGTCCAACAGAAACTAACACAATATTGTGAAGCAATTATACTCCAGTAAAGATCTATTTTTTAAAAAAGACACAAATGTTGCCTTCCATCCTCCTTTCCTTGTATAGGTCCTCACTCACTGTGACATATTTGCACGCACCTGCCACAGCCAGGCCCCCCACATTCATTATGTGTTCTGCAGTTTTATGCAATTTCCGTTGGCAAATCTGGCCTTGCGCCAATTAACAGGAGACACATGGAAATTAACACACTTCTCTGTATATACTATCAACTCTAATTCTTGTCAGTTTAAAATAAAATCCGAATTTACTATAGTCATTGGCAAGCAATATGCCCAGTGTTTTTACTTCACGTTTAGGGAGTGTTCCCAAGTCTGTATTTCCCAGGAGACCTACCGCCAAGTCACTACTGCCAAGAACGTCACTTCACAAGATGGCCAAGGGGCTTCCTTACACCAGATACATACAGATATCTGTTCCTCATCTACAGACATTAACCAAATTCAGAGTGGTTACAGATGACTAAGGTAGAAGGCTCCCTGAGCATGGAACTTAAAAGATCATGTTTTATGTGTTTCAGTACCAAAGAACAAGTCCTGCTCCCCAAAACTCATCTCACTATTAGCCATGAAAAAGTTTAATATCTGTACTTAATTCTTAGCCTTACCAAATTCATAATTAAGGGAACGATTAACACTATAAGTTACAGACTATAAAACACATTAATAATAAATCCAATAATTCATTATTCTCCTCAACCCATCCTTGGGTTTTGCCGAGTCCAAATTAAAAAGCAAAACAATAACTACATAACATTGGAGTCTGGAAGCACTGTAACTTGGCGTTACAAAAGTGTTCAACATAAATGATTGCAGTGGATCCCCCAACAAGTTCGGGATAGGACAGAAAGAAACAAGGAAACCCAGTTTCAGGAAGGCGACCTGTCCAAGGCCACATGGCTGATGGGGCAGAAATGGACCTCCAACCCCCAAATGCTTTGATCCCAAGTTTAGTGTTCTTTCTGCTACCACCTGAGGCTCTACATGATCAAAAAGGAGTGATGACATTTTAATTAATTAATTAATATTATCAAGCACCTTGGAAAAGGTACTACTGATAAGATGTACCCTAGAAACAATGAAAAATGTGCTTTAAGAGAAAAATATATATTTAGAAGGTAGTCAATCTAAACAGCTATAATTAATTTTTCCAATACACAGTATACAAAGATAGTATTCACATTTTTCCCCAAAGTTTTTTACTGAGGTGAAATTCACGTACTACAAAATAAACCAGGGAATTCCCTGACGGTCCAGTGGTTAGGACTGGGCGCTTTCACTCACCAGGCGAGGGTTCAATCCCTGGTCCCCTGGTCGAGGAACTAAGATCCCACAAGCTGTGCAGTACAGCCAAAAACAAACAAACAAGCAAACAAAAATAAAATAAACCATTTTAGCAAATAATTCAGTGGCACTTAGTACATTCCAATTTTGTACAACCGCCATATCTATCTAGCCCCAAAATACTCCATCACCCCAAAAGGAAACCATTAAGCAGTTCCTCTCCATTCCCCCTCCCCCTGGCCTCTATGATTCTTATTTTCTTGGCTGTGATACTACACATGCATCAAGCATCTGTGTGGAACACAGGACTCCTTATTAGTAGTTCCTAACCTGGCTGAGGAGCTTCTTAAAAGTACACACATAGGACCCCAGCCACTGAATGAGGGAAATCCCAAGCATCAATGAGTCAAATAAATGATGGCCTTGGAATACGTGTAGTTGATTAGGTAGTGATGACATTATAGCAGGTTCTTCTTTGCATTCATCTTACTTAGTAGAGATTTTTTTTCCTACAGTGTATACATAAATGTATATGTACAAAATAGACACACACACACAAGATATCCTCTAAAATGTCAGCAAAAACGTTATTCAGAATGGGATTATAACTTCCGATCTCTAATTAGAAACAAGATATTTTTAAAAAACTATGTCGTTGGGGGGGCTTCCCTGGTGGGGCAGTGGTTAAGAATCTGCCTGCCAGTGCAGGGGACACAGGTTCGAGCCCTGGTCCCGGAAGATCCCACAAGCCGCGGAGCAACAAAGCCCAGTGCACCACAACTACTGAGCCTGCGCTCCAGAGCCCGCGAGCCACAACTACTGAGCCCGTGAGCCTAGAGCCCGCGCTCCGCAACAAGAGAAGCCACCGCAATGAGAAGCCCACGCACTGCAACAAAGACCCAACACAGCGAAAAATAAATTTATTTTTTAATAAAAAACTACATTGTCATATGACTTCATGCCATCTCACCCATTAACTTTCTGATTTCCTGCCAATACTTTTGCCAGTTTAAGTTTAATGAGATTTGGCTACTTTTTCTTCTGTTGGTTTTGATATTAAATTTTTAGTAAGTTATAATATTAAAACCCAGAGGTTCTGGGTTATACTCATATGCAACTACTCAAGTAGAGCTTGACCTTGCTGTGGAATTGCCTCCCAGGGTTTTGAATCACGTGGGTTCGTTCCTATTCAGGTATTTCCCCACAATAACTTATCTTCCACAAACAAGGGTTCCCCCCCCTCAGTATCCCTGGTTAAACTGTAAGAAAGTACAGTCTATTCACCACAATGTTTAAAAGTTAACTAAGACGAGGGTAAATTAACTTGGGGGCTCTTCTCTTTTCCTTTCCCAAAGCTACGACTAGCTTCTTGAGCAGTTAAGACTACCGTGCCTCCCCAGGTTACTGTCTGCAGAGTCAAATAAAGAATCTTTTGGTTTAAATAACCACCAGAGAGTATCGGTAACTGGTGAAACATCTAAACAAGAAAAGGTTCTGGTTAATACTGGAAGAGGAGACCGTATGTCCAGTAAGCTGTACTGGCCACGGCAAGCAGTGAAGGGCTTGTTATCTTGGGCTGAAGTCTCTGTTCAGTAAACTAAACCATTTCTTTGTTTTTGAGCTCTCTTTAAGGGGTTCTCCTCACACACATTCCTTAACTTGCTAGCTCAATTTTTGGGAAAAATCCCAACTCTACTCAAGTGTCAAGACTAACAGGCCAACACAGTCAGGGAGGTTGATGTGTCCCTTAGCGATCACTAGTGTCTGAGCAGCAGCTGAGCCTGAGACTCAGGGAACGAAGGGCTTACAACCTGCAAAAGTTCCAGCGTCCAGCACGGAAGTGGCTATTGGTCACTTGCCACTTTGTTCTCCTCTTGGGAGAACCTTCTAGCCAAACTAAAACCCAGAGACCACTTCTCTGTGCTGCACTATGACCACAATACTGTCATTATTAATACCTGACACGTCAGGCATTGCTATATGTCTTCCACATGAAGGATTTTATTTAACCTTTACAACTCTATGAAATAGGTATCATTATCTCATTTCACAATTGAGGAAAGACAGCCTGAGAGAGGGAAAGTGACTGTGCCTAGCCACACAGCTATGAAGTACTCAAACTGAGCTCTCCCTGAGGGAACGCTGATCCTTCCTCTATGTACTACAAAGCCAAACGCTATTTACCAAAGGCTGTTAAAAATACTGGCGCAAATAATAAGAATACAATAAAAAGCGGTGGGTGGGAGGGTAGGAAATCGACATATTCAAAATACAGGTAGGGTTTTCCTGAGCGGGGTGTACAAAAATTTTTATCTATTTAACAACCAAAAAAAAGTGTTTTCTGAGCAGAAATGTCTATACAAATTAAGAACTACAAAGGATTCTCCCTACACTTAAGATATATGCTAAAGTTACATTCCTCTCTACTACATTTTCTATTAACAGCATTTATTTTCTCCTTACCTCATCTATACAGCTACAAAGAGAGGGAATTAAAAACAGTAATTGCTGCTGGAACTTCCGAAAGCTTTCCAAGTTTCTCTTACATAATTAATTCTGGCTAAGTTTTTTCACCTTTACTGTGCTCCCTTTTCAGTCCCCAATCTTAAACCCCAATCCAGTCTCTAAACTTCTGTGCGCTCATAAATCTTTGTTCCTCGCAGTCCTGCCTTTCGTGGCTTTTTCCTATTTCTCATTCTTTTTAAAGGTACAGGGCGAAAAATAAGCTCATCAGACTAGTGACACGTGGGATTTGAAGGGAATCTTAGAAATTTATCTTATTTCACGTGAATTAACTGAGTCCATGGTCACAAAGCTTGGCAGCAGCAAAGTCAAGAACAGAATTCATGCCTTTCAACTTTCCCCGTCAGAGGAGGCCGAATCTCGACTCTTGCAGGGCAGTTCGACACGTTTTGCTATTCCTGCGCAGGAACAATGCCATTGCAACTGTTTTACACGAAATTACTCACACCAAGAATCACGCTAAAATCCAGAGCTGCATTAACTTTCCGAACAAATGAATTCAACCGGTCCTTGCCAACGTGAGCCAGCCTGGTGTGTTCCAGAAGTAATTCAAAGTACAGAGAGCCTTTTCCCATGGTAAGCAGCTCACAGGTGCCCGGGCTGCACGCTCTTGAAGGGACCGCAGGTGTGAGAGATGCAGAGGCAGGAAAAACGCACCTCGGCGGCAAGGGCACACACGCCGAGATGCCAGACGGGCCTCACGCCAGATCTCGGTGACGCTGGAAGAGAAATCACTCCCTACGCCACCGAGTGATGAGGGCCGGGAGCCGGTGCTCCTGCAGAACCGGCCCGGCCGCAGGCAGCGGCAACCCGAGGAGCAGGGCCCAGCCCGGAACCTCGCGCCCCACCGAACCAGGCCCCGCAAGCGAACCGGAGAGCAGAGGTGGCCCCTGGGTAGGGCCGCCGACGCCGGGGCTCTCCGGGACCGCGGCCGACCAGAGGGGCAGCGCCGCCGCGTTGGGGCCGGGAGCTCCGCGCCAGTGGTTCTGGACGCCGCGGGCCAATGGAGGGCGGGCCGGAGGAGGGGCGACCCGGAGCAGGCGCGGAGCGGCCAGCGCGGCCCCGGCCGGGAAGTCAGACACTTACCGGGTGGCGGCGGCCCTGCACCTCCTACTCTCCAGGCGCAGCAGCAGCCGGCTCCAACGGCCGCACGGGAACTGGAGGAAAGGCTGGGGAGTGGCGGCCCAGGAGCCCGCGCGCAGCCCCGCCCCGCCCGGCCCTGCACGGCCCCGCCCGCAGCCTTGGCGCCCATTGGCCGCTCCCGGCACAGGCCACGCCCAGGTCGCGTGCCCGGCAGCCGGCGGAGAGGGGCCGCAGAGGGAGTGGACTGCCGGACTCCGGCTCGTTGCTGGCTGGGTTAGGAGCTTCCCGGACTTGGCGACGCCTCCGACGACCTCGAGGTCAACTCTGCAGTGAGCCACGAAGAGCCTTCTCAGGGTGCTGATTCTTTTTGTTCACGTGAACCTCTGCAGTCAGAAGGAAGTAAACTTGCACTCCTTTTTTTTTAAAAAAAAAACCCATCTTTTTAGTATGAAAATTTATAAACCGACTGAAGATTTGAACAGTATACCCTGCACTAAATTAAATGCTAACATTTGACAGTATTTGCGTTCTCTTTCACTGTATAGGCTTTTTTCACCCCGAACCATTGGAAAGTTGCAAACAACACTGCTTCACCCCCAAAATACCTCGGCATTAGAACATGAAAGAACTTAAATACCATTTCAGTCAAATCCAATATACTGTCCATATTTAAATTTCCTTTGTTGTCCCTAAAGGTCTCACACACACACACATTTTTTTTTTCCAGTTCGAGATCTACCCAGGATTCGTTGCATTTGATTTCATGCCTCTCTGTACAAACTCCTGTAGTCTACTACCCTAGTACTAGTACTCTCACTTTAAAAAGAATCTTTTGTTAATGCAAGTTCGTGGGCGGAGGCACAGCCAGGCCAAACAAACTGAAACAGAGTTTGGAGCAGAGAAAAGCTTATTGCAAGGTCTTGCAAGGAGACAGGCGGCTCACGCCCTAAAAGCAACAAACTCCCCAAAAGGGTTTCAGCAGAGCACTTTTAAAAGCCAGGTGATGGGAGGCGGGGGTCGCAGGGTATGTGATTAGCTTGTGCACAGTTCTCTGACTGCCTGATGGTGAGGTAGCAGGGTGGTGTCACAGGGGTTAACAATATCTGTCCTCAGGCCCCAGGAGGCCTGGGGCTAGTTGCTCACAGGGGTTGCCAAGTAATTAACATCTTACATTTGTGGGGGGGGGGCGGGGGGGGTGTTCACTTCTGCAAATAACTCAGGAAGTGTGCATCAAATACTATTATCTAGGTTCTTCAGAGAGGAGCTAAAACAGACGAGATGGGGGAAGTCCTGTCCCTGGAAGGCCCCATCGGGTCCTGCTCCATTACACGTTCATTACTTTGACATATTTGAAAACTCCAGGCCAGTTGTAGACTATATCAGTATGGGTTTATTGAATTGTTTCTTCATAATTAGATTCAAGTCAAACTTTTTAGTAAGAAAAGTCGGAGGTGATGCTGTGTATTTCCATCAGCAGGCACAGTATCCTTTTGGCCTATTATCCGTGATGTCAAGCTTGATCACTGATCAAGGGTGGTCTGGTAGTTCTCTCCACAAAGATCCTCTCTCCCTCTGCAACAGATAATGTCTGCAGTGCTAGGCTGAAACCAGGTGGGTATTTTCACCCAATAGGGGTAGCAAACACTTAGTGCAAATGTTATAAAATGGAGATTTTCTAATTCTATCATTCCTTCTCCGTTTATTAGCTGGCATTCCTTTCTAAAGAAGAGGACTCCCGCCCCCCCACTTTTTCCTTTTCTTTTTTGTTTCTCCTCCCCTTCACAATTCCCCTCCCCCTCCTCCTTCTGAATAACAGTGTGAACTCTGGCATTATTTTGAAATTCAATTTAATTAAATTACTGTAATCAAATACCATTATTATTTGTGGTGCTCAAATTGCCCTTTTGTGAGCCGTGGAAGCCCCCTACCGGGCTCCTTTTTCCTTACAAATATCCTATCAGTCTTTGAACATTACCTTGCTTTCTGACCCAGGACCTCCCAAGCTCTCCTTGCATTTTCTCTGCTTTATGCAGAGAAACCTTAGTTCCTTTTAGTAGGAAATGGTACTTGGAAAACTAGATCTGAGTGTTTGCTACTGGGATGTCATTTCTTCTAGGCCCTTTCAGTGGACCAAGTGTATATATATTCATATAGATATAAAACAGTAAACAGTATAGTCTTTACCCAAATATATTTTAAAATCATGAGTTCATACTGATACCCCCAATTAAACATTCAACACCACGAGGTTCATTCTAGCCTTCCTCTTTCCATATTTATATCTTTTTTTCTCCCACAATGAAAACCCTGGTTACGAACAAAAAGATATGAAATATGATGTCAAAAACAGTAAACATGGCGGGGGTGAAAATGCAGGAGAATGCTGGTTCCCATCAGCATCAATATATTTACTCATTTATTCTATCCTACAATATATACAAAAGAGCTGAGACTTCAGTACTAATACCAGCAGCAAAACTTCTAAGTTCAGGATTTCTTTGCAGTTCTTTTTATCTTTATAAATACGGCCCTTCTCAACTATGTGCAATATATGTGATATATTGTTAGGTTTGTTATTTTTATTTGCATAATTTTAGTTTGCTTTGTTCATCTTTCTTATCTAGTTTTATTTTTTGAATGTATAAAGCATTCACCTGGTTCAAAGTCAAATCTTACAAATGTTTTATTCAGAGGAAGCTCTCCCTTCCTGTTTCCTGCACTCTGTTCCCCCTCACCTCCTATCACTAACGATTGTCATTAGTTTCTAGTTTATTCTCCCATTCGCCCCACCAAAATTAAGAATATGTATTTATTTGTTTGGTATCTATTGCTGTATAATTATGCTTTGCAGCTTAAAACAACAAACATTTATTACCTCACAGTTTCTGGGCATCAGAAATCCAAGAAGAGACTTCCTTGGTGGCGCAGTGGTTAAGAATCCACCTGCCAATGCAGGGGACATGGGCTCGAGCCCTAGTCCGGGAAGATCCCACATGCCGCGGAGCAACTAAGCCTGTGTGCCACAGCTACTGAGCCTGCGCTCTAGAGCCCGCAAGCCACAACTAGTGAGCCCACGTGCCACAACTACTGAAGCCCATGCACCTAGAGCCTGTGGTCCTCAATAAGAGAAGCCACCACAGCGAGAAGCCTGTGCACCGCAACGAAGAGTAGCCCCTGCTCGCCACAACTAGAGAAAGCCCCCGTTCATCAACGAAGACCCAAATCAGCCAAAAATAAATTAATTAATTAACTAATTTTTTCAGAAAAAGAAATCCAAGAAGGGCTTAGGTAGCTACCTCTGGCTCCAGGTCTCTGGCAAGAATGTAATCAAGATGGCACTTGGGAATACAATCCTCTCAAGTCTGGACTGGAGGAGGATCTGCCTCCAGACTCACTCAACCTGGCTGTTAGTTGGCCTCAGAAGATCCTCTTTCAAGCTCCCTCACCTGGCTGTTGGCAGATTTCAGGTCCCTGCTGAGATCTGTCAGCCAGTGAATTAGTTTCTTGGGGCTGCCTTAATAAATTACCACAAACAGGATGGTTTTAAAAAAATGGGGGGTTCTTTGTTATACAGCAGAAACTAACACAACACTGTAAAGCAATTATACTCCAATAAAGATGTTTTAAAAAAATGGGGGGGTTTATTCTCTCACAGTTCTGAAGGCTAGAAGTTCAAAATCAAGATGTCAGCAGGGAAGAATCCTTTCTTGCCTCTCTCCAGGCTTCTAGCTGTTACCAGCTATCCTTGGTGTTCTTGGCTTGTAACTGCATACCTTCTGTTTCTGCCTCTGCCTTCACATCACGTTGTGTGTGTGTCTCTGTGTGTCTGTGTCTGTGTGTGTCTGTGTCCAAATTTCCTTCTACTAAGGACATCAGTCATTGTATTTGGGTCCACCCTAATCCAGTATGACCTCATCTTAACTTGATTAGAGTAGCAAAGACCCTGTTTCCAAATAAAGTCACTTCACAGATACCAGGTGGATTAGGACTTCAGTATGTCTTTCTGGAAGACACAATTCAACCCACAACCACCAAAAATATCAGTTGCTTGCATCGTGGTCTCTCGGTAAAACTACTCACAACATGGCAGCTTGCTTCGCACTACAGAGAAAAAGGAAAAAACAGAGAGAGATTCCAGCCTGGAAGACGCAGTCGTTTTGTAACATTATTTAACAATGACATCCCACGACTTCTGCTATATTTTACTTGCTTGCTAGAGTCAGTAAGTCCAGCCCACACTCAAGGGAAAGGAGTACACAATAGGCAATGATCAGGGGGCCATCTCAGAGCCTGCCTGCCACAATTTATATATTTTATTTCACTTCCCCTTTTCTCTTCCATGAAAAGTAGCACATTTTATTCTTCCTTGCTGTTTTCACTGTTTAACAATAGATAATGTATCCTGGAAATTACTCTGGAGTATAACTGAGCAGGACCCTATGGGGCCTTCCCAGGACAGACCCCTCCCCCATCTCCTGCTTTAGCTCCTCCCTGAAGCACCTAGATAACAGTTATCTGATGCACATTTCCTGAGTTGTTTTACAGATGCTAAAACCCCTACCAAATAGAAGACTTTAACTACATGATGACCATGAGCACACAGCCCCCAGACCTACCGATGCCTAAAGATGGATAATGTTGACCCCTGTGACACCGCCCTCACCGTCAACCAATCAGAATTGTGCACGAACTGATCACACACCCTGTGACACCCCCCCATACACCCACCTTGCCTTTAAGAATGCTTTCCTGGGAATTCCCTGGCGGTCCAGTGGTTAGGACTCCGTGCTCTCACTGCTGAGGGCCCGGGTTCAGACTCTGGTCGGGGAACTAAGATCTCACAAGCAGTGTGGTTCGGCCCCAAAATAAATAAATAAAAATGCTTTCCTGAAACCCATTGGGGAGCTCTGGTGTTTTGAGCACTAGCTGCCCTGGACTCCTTGCTTGGCACCTGCAATAAACGTTGCACTTTCCTTCACCACAACCCTGTGTCAGTAGATTAGCTTTACTGCGAGCAGGTGACCCAAGTTTGATTCGGAAACAAAAGCAGTCCTCAGTACTACATTCATTATTTTGTAATAACCTATAAGGGAAAAGAATCTGAAAAAGTGTGTATATGTATAACTGAATCACTGTGCTGTACACCTGAAACTAACATGACATTGTAAATAAACTGTGCTCCAATTTAAAAAAAAAAAAAAAAAAAAAAAGAGCAGTTCCCAGAGGCCTTTCTCATCCTTCATTACTACAAGCATAGTTCTCCCTCATGTGGATGGACCCCGGTTATTTACCAGTTAGCTTCGTGTAGTGTGATAGGCAGAATTCTAAGATTCTTGGCCCCTGATGTGCACATACCTTCTCCTAGTTATTCAATCGAACACTAATCTAGGTAAGTCTGTGAAAGGATTTTGCATGTATATTAAAGTCCCAGCGACTTCCCCGGTGGCACAGTGGTTAAGACTACATGCTCCCAATGCAAGGGGCCCAGGTTCGATCCCTACTCAGGGAACTAGATCCCACATGCATGCCACAACTAAGGAGCCTGCCTGCCACAACTAAGACCCGGTGCAACCAAATAATTTTTTAAATTAATTAATTTATTTATTTATGGCTGTGTTGGGTCTTCGTTTTCTGTGCAAGGGCTTTCTCTAGTTGTGGCGAGCGGGGGCCACTCTTCATCACGGTGCACAGGCCTCTCACTATCGCGGCCTCTCTTGTTGCGGAGCACAGGATCCAGACACGCAGGCTCAGCAGTTGTGGCTCACAGGCCTAGTGGCTCCGCGGCATGTGGGATCTTCCTGGACCGGGGCTCGAACCTGTGTCCCCTGAATTAGCAGGCAGATTCTCAGCCACTGCGCCACCAGGGAAGCCCCCAAATAAATAAATTTTAAAAAATAAAAATAATGTCCCAAATCAGTTGCCCCTGATAATAGGGAGATTATTCAGTGGGCCTGACCTAGTCATATGAGCCTTTTAAAAGCAGAGAATTTTCTCTAGCTGGTCACAGAAGGAAAGTCAGAGCTTCAAATCACAGAAGGATTTGAGACACCGGCTTGACGATGAGGCTTCACACGGCAAGGGATGCGGGTGCCTCTAGGAGCTGAGAGCGTCTCGAGCTGACACCCCACAAGGAGCAGCATCCTCAGTCCTGCCGCCACGAGAAACTACATTCTGCCAGCAATAAAGATGACTCTGAAGCAGGTTCATCCTCCTGAGTTCTCTAGATGAGAACTAAACCAAGCCGGCACCTTGATTTCAGCCTTGTGATACCCTGAGTGGAGAACCCAGCCACACCAGGCCACACTTCTGATCGACTACTAAATGGGTGTCACTTGAAGCTAATCTTGTGGTTTTATATTATGCAGCAATAGAAAATGAATAAATGTGGCATATAGTTGGTTTGCAATCTTTTGCTATGACAAATAGTGAGATAATGAAGAAACTTTTGCATATATTGTGTTCATTGGAGGAGGTATAGCTTCAGGGTAAATTCCCGGAAGTGGGATTGTTGGGTCAAAAAGCAAATGCATGTGTACAAAACCTGCATTTATGGATGCAAAGCGCTCCTCCAGGAATCTTTATATTCAATGGTTCATTCAAGCCCAAAAAAAGTGTTATTTCCGTTTTATAAATGAGGAAATTGTGGTTTCACGACTGGTCTATGCCAGAGCCAGAGCCCAAAGGCCCCTCTCTCTCATTCCCTTTTCCAGTTTCTCTAGCTCAGGCCCCAGGCTGGCCTTAAACACCCCAATTTCCACTCTCCAGTTTGAGCTCTAAGTGAGACCCTGGAGTTTTGTCCGCTCACTGTTTTGATGTCAGTACAGTTTAGACCTGTTTGAGGTTTCACGTGAATCCCGCCATAAAAACAAATGTATGTTTGCATTGAGATTGCAATGTGCACCCTTTTTTTTTGTAGTTGTGGCTTCTTGTTGACATCGAATATGACTTTGATAACAAATACCAGTTCCTGAAAAAAACAAAATAAACAAACAAACCAAAATGTAATCTCCACGCTGTGGGGAAAGTCATTGGAATGCTTTCCTTTCTAGGGCAGGGAAATAAGAACAGGACTTTTTCTACCCCAGCTCTCACCTCACCAAGTCCTTTCCAGACTCATGACTGTGTGACACACCCTTTCCTATAGATTCTTTAGACACCCAAACTCCACTATTTTCCTGTGCCCTACCAGCCTCTGCTAGTGGGCATATCATCCTTAGTAATACACAGATAATATCCAGTCATTTATATTTAGTATGAAGATCCCTTTCAAGTATAAAGATCCATCTGTAGTACAAACTAAATTTTTAAAAATCTTGGAGTCCCTCTAAAATGGATGGTAGTACTTTCAGCATCTATCAAGAAAATTCACACCGAACTTGAGGACCCTCTGAATAACCTTGGGTTCCCCCAAGGGTCCTGATCCACAGGTCGGAAATCACTGCTCTAGGGAATAGTAACATGGTTACATCATCATAACCAGTTTTGAAACGACAAGAATAACAAAAAAGAAATGGTGAGTCTAGAAACAAATCTACTAACTACTCAGTACCAGTCCCTGCTAAACGCAACTAATTTTTCACCTATTCTTTTCTCTCACCTTTGCCCTGTAACAGCCCTTTGTATGTGCGTTTTATCTGACTACAGTCAAGTCACCCAGGTGGCAATATGGAAGTGAACACCTGAATTCTACCCAATCTTGGCCAAACTGTATTAGCTCTCTGACCTTGACTGAATAATTTTTCTATATTAGCTCTCTGACCTTGACTGATTAATTTTTCTAAGTCCTCAGTTGCAAAATGCAAACAATACCTTCCTCACAGAATGTTAAATGAGGTGATGTGTGCAAAAACACACTCTGTAAAATGTAAGTGCTGTAGAAATTTCTTCTACATTCATCTGGCTATGTCACTCATGAGCTTAAAATTGTTCCGTGTCTCCCCAGTGTCTTCAGAATCAAGGATAAGCCCTTAGCCTGGCAGAGAAGCCCCTCCCCGTGTGGTTTTTAGAGCTCCCAGTCACAGAATCCAGTTCCCCATCCTCCCCTGTTCATCTGCCTCTCAAGCCTGCGTTCTAAAGTCTGGCCACCTCAAGGAGCTGGACTCTTCGCCGTATTTCCATATAGGCCCTTTATCAGCACATTGTGTACGCCACTGTTTAGAATGGAAAGGTCCTCAAACAAGCCACAGTCTATAAGTTGGGCTACGCCAGGCCTCAGGAGGAGCTGGGCAGCAAGAACCATTCCTCACCCACTTCTTGGTTTTCATCATCTTGGTAGTTGCATTTGTACTGTGATAAAGAACAAATGATTTGGAATCAGCTAGAATTTAATAAGTGTGTATGCAACTAACTTAAACTACAGGAATGATATTGATTACACTGTAATATGGCCCTACATCTTGTCAGGAAGGAGTCTTTTGAGTTTTTCTGGATGCTTGATGCCATGCAGAATGAAAGGCCTGAATCAGACCACTTTTAGGGTAGCCTTCAGTGATTGGTGGGGGGGAGAACATTGTATCTGAGACATCTGGTCACCTTCCCCTGCCCTTGGCAAAGTGGAACAGTAATAAGCGACAGCTACTCCTAACAAGAACAGCTGGATAGGCGGTGTTCCCAGCGGGTATGCTCGGGGAATGAGCCAGTGAAATTCTTTACCCTCACCTCTTACAGCAGTGGCTATCAACCGGGAGATTTGCCCCCAGAGGACATTTGGCAATGTCTGGAGACATTTTTTTTTTTTTTTTGGTTGCGTTGGGTCTTTGTTGCTGCCCACGGGCTTTCTTTAGTTGTGGCGAGAGGGCTTCCCATTGCGGTGGCTTCTCTTGTTGCGGAGCACAGGCTCTAGGGCGTGTGGGCTTCAGTAGTTGTGGCTTGCAGGCTCTAGAGCGCAGGCTCAGTAGTTGTGGCGCACGGGCTTAGTTGCTCTGTGGCACATGGGATCTTCCCGGACCAGGGATTGAACCCGTGTCCCCTGCATCGGCAGGCGGATTTCTCAACCACTGCGCCACCAGGGAAGCCCTGTTTTCCTTTTTAGTATCCTTTTAATTTTTATGCCCAGGAGCTGGCAAACTATGGTCTATGGGCCAAATGTGGGTAGTTGCCTGTTTTTGTATAGCCATAGAAATGGTTGTTACATTTTTTTAATGGTTACTTTTTTTTTTTTTTTTTGCCAGACTGCACATGGCACATGGGATCTCAGTTCCCAGAACAGGGATCGAACCTGTGACCCTAGCCATGGAAGCACAGAGTCCTAACCACTGGACCACCAGGAAATTCCCAATAGTTACATTTTGAATAGTTATATACGTACCTACAGAATATCCTCAATTTTGTGTCCTGGACTGCAAAGAGCAAAATATTTACAATGTGGTCCTTTACAGAAGAAGTTTGCTGACCACTGCTCTATCCTTTAGCATATTTGCATTTAAATATTCCATTCTGGTCTCAGCTGTGCTTTGGCTATTGTGTTATCAGCCTGTTGGGGCTCATTTGGTAAAGGGGGAAGAGCACAGCTTTGTGACAGCTGATGGTAGCAGAACCGACTATCATGAGACCCTCACAAAGACCCCTGGCACCTGACAGGACAGATTTGTACTATGATCGTCTTAATACAATCAATGTAGTCTACACACTTAACCAAATTCCCTTGCACCTTCACTTTAAAATCATAAATATAAAATCAATTACAGGGCTTCCCTGGTGGCGCAGTGGTTGAGAATCCGCCTGCCGATGCAGGGGACACGGGTTCGTGCCCCGGTCCGGGAAGATCCCACATGCCGCGAAGCAGCTGGGCCCGTGAGCCATGGCCGCTGAGCCTGCACGTCCGGAGCCTGTGCTCCGCAACGGGAGAGGCCACAACAGTGAGAGGCCTGCGTACAGCAAAAAAAAAAAAAAAAAAAAAATCAATTACACATTTCAAATTGAAATCACAAGGTTCTGTCAGATTCTCTAGAGTATAGTTTCTATTTTTATTACAGACACTGCACATAAATAACAGACACATAAGGGTTGTGTTACACTTCAAGGTTAGTACTAAAAATATTAGTACTATGGGCTTGATTTAGCTCACCATTGCTATATTTAATTCTAAACCTTCTCAGGGTTATATAATCATATAATAATGTACCCAACTAACAGCAGATTTACTAGCTCAGGTCAGCTGAGTAACTAGATAATGAAAAAAATCAGGACATCAATAAGATTATCTTGAAGTGTTGTGAGATACACTCCAGTTATGTGTTCCCTTTTTACAGAGGAGTTGTGTCTGATACATAGCAGAGACCTCAAGTCTAAGCCTTTCACTTGGAATTTCGTTTCTCTACCTTCATCCCTGGTCATTTTCCCTCAGCAAACCCAATTTGTTTGTTTTAGAGCCTGATTTAGGTGGAGAGAGAGAGAGAAGCAAGTCACGTTTAAAGGATTGAGAAAACTAACAATTTCAAACTTCTCAACAGCAATACTGGAAGCTAGAAAACAAGGGAGCAATGCCTTAAATGTGAGGGAAAATTATTGCCAAACTGTAACACCATATCTAACCAAAAAAAATTTTAAAGCTACAGACATGCAAGGTCTCAAAGAATTGGCCTCTCCTGTATGTGTTCTCAGAAAAACTAATAAAGGATATATTTCCTCAAAACTAAGGAATACTTTTTTTTTTTTTTTTTTTTTTTTGTGGTAGGCGGGCCTTTCACTGTTGTGGCCTCTCCCTTTGCGGAGCACAGGCTCCTGACGCGCAGGCTCAGCGGCCGTGGCTCACGGGCCCAGCCGCTCCGCGGCATGTGGGATCTTCCCGGACCGGAGCACGAACCCGTGTCCCCTGCATCGGCAGGCGGATTCTCAACCACTGCGCCACCAGGGAATAAACTTTTTTTAAAGGTATACATGGGGGGCTTCCCTGGTGGTGCAGTGGTTGAGAGTCCGCCTGCCGATGCAGGTGACACAGGTTCGTGCCCTGGTCCGGGAAGATCCCACATGCCGCGGAGCGGCTGGGCCCGTGAGCCATGGCCGCTGAGCCTGCGTGTCCGCAGCCTGTGCTCTGCAATGGGAGAGGCCACAACAGGGAGAGGACACAACAGTGAGAGGCCCGTGTACCGCAAAAAAAAAAAAAAAAAAAAAAAAAAAAAGGTATACATGGGAAATAGGAGCTCCAACACAGGAGGGTGGGGAAGGACTTCCTAAGATGACAGTGAAAATCAATCTCAGGACAAGAGCAACCAGCCTAGATTGGAGCAGGAGTACAAAGGGATCCTGGAAATACATTGCAGAGAAAAACTGAGACTGAGAAATCACCTGATGTTTGTGAAAGTAGTGATAGGGGGCTTTAACTACGAAGAGAGAGTTTGGGGATGAATTTGAAATAGGCACCCAGAAAAGTAAGCCCAATTATTATTATTTTTCGCTGTGCTTGGGCTTTCTCTAGTTGTGGCGAGCGGGGGCTACTCTTCATTGCGGTGCCTGGGCTTCTTATTGTGGTGGCTTCTCTTGTTGCAGAGCACAGGCTCTAAGCACGGAGGCTTCAGTAGTTGTGGCACTCAGGCTTAGTTGCTCTGCAGCATGTGGGATCTTCCCAGACCAGGGCTTGAACCCGTGTCCCCTGAATTGGCAGGCAGATTCTTAACCACTGCGCCACCAGGGAAGTCCCCAAAAACCTTTTAAATGATGACAATTTTTAATTCCAGGGAAAACCAGAGGTCATAAAAAGAGGAAACATAATCATGGTATACTACATGGCTCAGCTATGAATAAAATTTAAAAAGTCAGAGTAATTAAAACACTACATATTGGGGACTTCCCGGGTGGCACAGTGGTTAAGAATTCGCCTGCCAATGCAGGGGACACGGGTTCAAGCCCTGGTCCGGGAAGATCCCACGTGCCATGGAGCAATTAAGCCCGTGTGCCACAATTACTGAGTCTGTGCTCTAGCGCCCGTAAGCCACAACTACTGAAGCTCATGCTCTGCAGCAGAAGCCACCACAATGAGAAGCCCATGCTCTGCAGCAGAAGCCACCACAACGAGAAGCCTGTGCACCGCAACGAAGAGAAGCCCCCACTCAATGCAACTAGAGAAAGCCCACGCACAGCAACGAAGACCCAACGCAGCCAAATATTAATTAATTTTTTTAAAAAAGAAAGAAAAGGGCTTCCCTGGTGGTGCAGTGGTTGACAGTCTGCCTGCCAATTCAGGGGACACGGGTTCGAGCCCTGGTCTGGGAAGATCCCACATGTCGCGGAGCAACTGGGCCCGTGAGCCACAACCACTGAGCCTGCGCGCCTGGAGCCTGTGCTCCAGAACAAGAGAGGCCGTGACAGCGAGAGGCCCGCACACCGCGATGAAGAGTGGCCCCCGCTTGCCACAACTAGAGAAAGCCCTCGCACAGAAACGAAGACCCAACACAGCCCAAAATAAATAAATAAATTTATAAAAAAAAAAAAGAAAGAAAGAAAGAAAGAAAAGAGCATGGAGAAGGCCCACCTGCTCTTTACTGCCTGTGGTCACAATCCATAGGCATTAGTCCCAAAGCCCCACTAAAATACCAAGATGCTGGGAAGTGTGCTTTAATTGTATATCTAGGAAAAGGAAATGGATTTTGGTGAATATCTGGTGAATCTCTTCCCACTTTGGTGGAATGTGCTTCCAGGAGGGAAGGTATATGATAATAGCTAGCCTCTCATGTCCACTCTTGCCTCCCTCACCCATCTCCACAGAGCACAGTGACTTGGATCAAGTCTTCCTGCTGCCTAAAAGCTTTCCACTGTACTTAGCATTAGCCCCTAAATCCTTATGCCAGCCTTGGAGGCCAGCATGATGTGGGTTCTTCCACTGTGCTAAGCTCTTCTTCATCTGCGCATGTTGTCAACTCTGCTTGGAATACTACCGCCCTGCTCCCTCTTTTCACACCCTGACATTTACCCACTTTTTTAGTCTCAGGCCAAATGTTGCTTCATCCGAGAGGCCACTGTGCTAGTCACACTAACAGCCCCAAATAACTCCTGGAATCTGTGACTAGTTAGGCTACATGGCAAAGGAGAATTAAGATTACAGAGAGAATTAAGGTGGCTAATCAGCTGACCTTTAGGTAGGGAGGTTATTTTGGATTATCCAAGATAATGAGATAGTGAGCGGGTCCCACGTAATCACATGGGTCCTTTTAAGTGAAAGAGGGAGGTGGAAAAGTCAGAGATACAATATGACTGTGGAGGTAGGTTGGAGTGATTTGATGTGAGAAGAACTCTACCTGCCATTGTCGGCTTTGAGGATGGAAAAGAGTCATAAACCAAGGAATGTGGGCAGCGCCAAAAGCTGCCCAATTAGTCAAGGAAACGGATTCTCCCCTAGAGCCACCAGAAGGAATACAGCCCCTTGATTTTCATCTAATGAGTTCCATTCCAGATTTCTGACCTCTAGAACAAAAGATAATAAATGTTTATTGTTTTATAGCATCAAGTTTGTGGTAATTTGTCATAGAAGCAATAGGACACTAACCCATGCTCCCTGACCACCTTCATCTCCCTGCCACGTCATCTGGGTCTGCAACTAATCTCCCTCCCCAACAAGATCTCTGTTCTTCCCTTGAGCATCTGGATCTCTGGTGGGTTCATGCCTGGGTCTTCTGGGACCTGCTCCTGGGAACTGACCTTCACTTCTCCTGGTCTCTCCATAAACACTCAGGAATGTGTTGAAGTTTTTCCCCTCCAGTTTTTTTTTTCTTTCTCTCTTCACCCCAGCCCCCCACTGCCCGGCTTGTGGGATGTTAGGTCCCCGACCAGGGAGCCCTGAGTCCCAACCACTGGACTGCCAGGGAATTCCCTCCCCTCCGTTTTTCCACCTGGTGAGTTGACAAGCAGAACAGTCAGGTAGGAGGGGGAACAAAAAAGTATAAACACCTCCATGAAAATGGCTCAAAGGGTCCACGTGCCTGGCGAATTTCTCTCCCTCCACAAAGATGCAGCTTGGGGATGTGGCATCCAACTCAGGAGGACTTTAAAAGTTATTTATCTTCTTTATAATTCTCAGTTCTCTTAAAAGTAAAATCATAAACATACTTTCTTCAGAGGGTTTTTGTAAGAATTAAAGGAAATGAATGAAATCGTGAACACAGTGCCTTGCATATAATCAACATCGCTATTGCCATTGTTAGTATTACCGTCATCATGATTGTCATTATTCCAAACGACTCTTTCATGTTATATACACAAGGCCCACTCCATTGGGAATTCCCTGGAGGTCCAGTGGTTAGGACTCTGCGCTCTCACTGCCGAGGGCCTGGCTTCAATCCCCGTTTGGCCAAAAAAAAAAAGCCCACTCCATTTAAGTAAAACCAGTATTGCTAACAGGGTAAGAGTCTAAAATTAAAGCCTTTCATGTTTCTTAGTGGTTTTGTCCTGAGATTTACACTCAGCACTTCCAATTAACTTTTATTGAGTGATACAGCTTCAAAAATGCAATAGGAACAGAAACCAAAATGGCTACTTACTTGCTCTTATGGCAAGTCATATCTTTGGAACACTATGAAAACTAGCCAATTCAACGTGCCCCCCCCCCAACAACCAAAAAAAGTCTTTCTGGGCTTTAATTGGAATTGTCTGCATTTTTTTTTTTTTTTTTTGGCGGTGCCCAGCAGCATGTGGGATCTTAGTCTCCACTACCAGGACCAGAGATTGAGCCCGCGCCCCCTGCAGTGGAAGCACGAAGTCTTAACCACAGGACTGCCAGGGAAGTCCCTGTCTGCATTTCTCTTTTATTTTATTTTTATTTACATTGGGCCTTCGTTGCTGTGCACGGGCTTCCTCTAGTTGCAGGGAGCGGGGGCTACTCCTCGTTGCAATGGGCGGGCTTCTCACTGCGGTGGCTTCTCTTGTTGCGGAGCACAGGCTCTAGGCACGCGGGCTTCAGTAGTTGTGGCATGCAGGCTCTAGAGCGCAGGCTCAGTAGTGGTGGCGCACAGACTTAGTTGCTCCGCAGCATGTGGGATCTTCCTGGACCAGGGCTCGAACCCGTGTCCCCTGCATTGGCAGGTGGATTCTTAACCACTGCGCCACCGGGGAAGTCCTGCATTTCTTTAAGTCAATCATTTGGTTAAATATTTTACTCCCTTTCTGGGTGCCTTCACGTAGACACTGCCTAAGAAACTATGAGACTTCAGTTTATCAGAAGCAAAATAAAGGGGCCAACTGCAATCCCCAGTAGATGGAATAAATGGCTTTTTCCACAAAAAAGGATTTGGGGAAGTGTAAGTGATCTGGGCCGCCTGATGCTGAGAGGCACAGGATAAAAGGAGGTTAACAGGTAGCCTCTGCAGGGTAATTTTAGCCAGAGCTCCCTGCAGAGTGCTTCTTGGGGCCAGGAGGGAGGTCTGTGCTCTCTCCAACGACTGTAGAAATGCCCTAGAGGGCTTCCCTGGTGGCGCAGTGGTTAAGAATCCGCCTGCCAACGCAGGGGACACTGGTTTGAGCCCTGGTCCGGGAAGATCCTACATGCCGCAGAGCAACTAAGTCTGTGCACCACCACTACTTAGCCTGCCCTCTAGAGTCCACAAGCCACAACCACTGAGCCTGTGCTCTAGAGCCCGCAAGCCACAACTAATAAAGCCCACACGCTTAGAGCCCATGCTCTGCAACAAGAGAAGCCACCGCAATGAGAAGCCCGCGCACCGCAACGAAGAGTAGCCCCTGCTCGCCGCAGCTACAGAAAAGCCCACACGCAGCAACAAAGACCCAATGCAGTCAAAAATAAAATAAATAAAATAAAATAAATAAATAAAATTTAATTTTTTTTAAAAAAAAAAAAAGGAAAAAGAAAAAGAAATGCCTTAGAATGTTCGAAGACATTCACAAAATAACTGGGGACAGCAAAGCCAGGACTGACACTGTTTTTACCACTGGAAAGTCAAAAAGTTGTATAACCAGTGACAGTCATGTTCTTGGTTCTTGGAACTTGCCTTTGGGGCAGATGGTCACACTAAATTTTTGTCCCTGATAAAGAGCACAGTACTCTGAACACACACATGACATTTCCATCCTGGTAGTATTTGGAGGGTCAGGGCGGCAGGCAAGCCTGGAGGCTGGCAGTGCTCAAATCTGAACAGTGCCGAAGGGGCCGCAGCCATTTCTGTCCACGGCTTTCAAATATGAATTTGTTAAACTGTAACCCACATTAGGAAACCATTGTACATCATGACCCAGTACACACACACACACACACACACACACACACACACACACACACACACATACAACTGAGGCAAACGTTTCAGGAAAGAATACTTACTATGACTGCAATGCACTCTGACATTTATTATTCTATGTTCTTTCATTTTGTTCATACTATTCATAACCCACTAAATGGAAAACCCACAGTTTGA
Source organism: Kogia breviceps (assembly GCF_026419965.1). Classification (NCBI taxonomy): domain Eukaryota; kingdom Metazoa; phylum Chordata; class Mammalia; order Artiodactyla; family Physeteridae; genus Kogia; species Kogia breviceps. Next base: position 22,082,753 of record NC_081325.1, read on the forward strand.
AAAATATTGGTTATAAAAGTCAAATCAAATCATACTCTCTCCGAGTTATTCTGTAATTAGAGGGGCCTCTACAGCCCTCCTTTTCTTTTCTTTTTTTTTTTTTTTTTTTGCGGTATGCGGGCCTCTCACTGTTGTGGCCTCTCCCGTTGCGGGGCACAGGTTCCAGACGCGCAGGCTCAGCGGCCATGGCTCACGGGCCCAGCCGCTCCGCGGCATGTGGGATCTTCCCGGACCGGGGCACGAACCCGTGTCCCCTGCATCGGCAGGCGGCCTCTCAACCACTGCGCCACCAGGGAAGCCCAGCCCTCCTTTTCTATCTCTACAGTTAGAGGAGGTGAGTGCTTAGAAGAGAGGCAGCCACTGTCTGATTGCAGGCGATGCACTCAGAGCAGAGGCTCCTCTTCTCGCAAGATGGCAACACCTGCCCTGCCTCCTTCATCGGACTGCCTTGAGGATCCCATGAGCTGACTCTGTGAGTATGCCAAAGAAGGGGAAAGGGCTCTGCGACAAACGTTGTTAAGGTTGAATAGTGATTTGGCCGTCCAATAACTCATCTTAAGGACTTAACCTGGAAAATTCCTCTCCCAGTGGGTGAATCAAAGGAGAGATCCTATTTTCATGTCACACCAAGTCCACCCATGGCCTTGAACCTGACTCAGTTAGGTCATCGTTTGCTGGTTTGGGTGTGAATTAACTGCTGTCTAAGCCACCATACAGTGGTTAAACAACAAATCCTCAGCAAACAAACAGCTTCTCACTGCAACTTTTGCAGCTGAGGGATGTTTGAAAGGGGGAGAGCAGGAGGTTTCTGAGAATTGGGACAGATGTCTGGGAACAGTCAGAAAGAGAGCTTTTTCTTCATTAAAGTCTATACCGAATCCATAAGCGCATGGCTTCTGGGGTGAGTCTGGCAGGCAGCGCCAACAGTCTTTTCAACACAGAGGACCAGCTCATCCTCAGCATTCGTGATCACTTGTTCAAAAACGTATCTTTGATGCAGACGTAGAGAATGGACTTGAATACGTGGGGAGCGGGAGGGGTAAGCTGGGACGAAGTGAGAGAGTGGCATGGACATATGTAAACTACCAAAGGTAAAATAGATAGCTAGTGGGAAGCAGCCGCATAGCACAGGGAGATCAGCTCGGTGCTTTGTGACCACCTAGAGGGGTGGGATAGGGAGGGTGGGAGGGAGGGTGACGCAAGAGGGAAGAGATATGGGAACATATGTATATGTATAAATGATTCACTTTGTTATAAAGCAGAAACTAACAACCATTGTAAAGCAATTATACTCCAATAAAGATGTTAAAAAACAAATAAACAAACATATCTTTGGGTCCGGATAGAGGGAAGGTTGCACAACATTGTAAATACACTAAATGCCACTAAATACACTTTTTAAATGGTTGTGTTTATCTTATGTGAATTTCACCTCAATTTATTTATTTTATTTATTTATTTTTGCCACAATGGGCGTCACGCAGGATCTTAGCTCTCCGACCAGGGATCAAATCAGCGCCCCCTGCAGTGGAAGTGCGGGGTCCTAACCACTGGACCACCAGGGAAGTCCCTCACCTCAATTTTTTTTAATGGAAAAAAAACAGGAATACATACCACCGGAGCAATGTAGGGGTTTTTTGTTGTTGTTGCTGTTTTATTTATTTATTCTAGATTTCTGATACTCTGGGTAGTCAATACAGAAAAGTTTTAGGGCTTTAACTTTGAGCAAATGAAGCTAGAAAGGCAGATAACTCTTTGTAAATAGTAAAACAGCTCCAATCCCCACCTCCACCCCCCAGAAAAGGCCAGTCTGACACAGCTTAGCAAATAGCCTAGAACTAGGAATCCAGGACCAGCCACAGTTTCATTACCTCCTCTCTCAAGTCTCAGGGAGCCTCCCTCCCCCACGGTCCCCATGGTCACCCCTGAGATGACCAAGACTGGTAGGTGGAAAGCGATCCTTCACCCCGGTCACACTACTAGACCAATGGAGCCATTGCCAAGCCAGCCAGAGGCCTGAGGTGGCCTTGAACGAGCAGCCGCCTGGGGTGCCTCCAGTGGATAGTGAGGGCTGTCCAGCTGATTTCCTCTTGGGACATTTGATAGAAGACACAGGAAAAGCACTGGAAAAGGCAGAAGTAGCAGGTTCAGAGGCAAAATATCTGAGTCACCATCATGTCAGAGCCCAAAGCACGGATCCACAGTGCTCCATTCTGAAGAGTCGCCTGCCAGGCATTGTTGTGACAGTGTCACCAGAGCTGCTATCGGAGTAAGGGAGCAAAGACTGCATATGGGACCATCTTACGCTGCCTGACGGTGTAGCCGGAGACAACTTCCAGTCTCTTCCCGTTTCCTTTACCTCCCTGTGTAGCCTGTAGGTGGAAGTTACCTAAGGAGGTGTTTTGACTTGAAACTGGGTAGAATCTGATTTAAGTGCCACAAAAGGAAGCAACCCAAAGGATTCTGGCCACTCGCTGCTTCCCTGATGGGCTGCTCTCTGATGTTATTGGTAGGACAGCTTCTCCCTAACCCTCCTCTGCTTTGCCAGCCTCCAGTACAGAAGCTGGAAAACGTAATACTTTCTTTCCCAGTCCTTCTGCAGCTAAGCATGGCCAAGTGACAAGTTCAGGCCAAAGAGACAAAGGTGTTGCTCCCGTGGGGAAGGGAGAGTGTCTGAGGAAGCTTTTACTTTTTTATAAAAGGGCCAGGCCCAGGAGCAGCGGCCACAGGCACAGCCCTTCCCCATCCTCCCACCTGTAATGCGGACATGGGACCCGGAGCTGTGGCAGCCGTCTTAGAATCACAAAATGACAAGCATGGTAACAAAAGACCACATGCTAAGAGGGGCAGGACCGGAAGACAGTCAGGGTCCTTACTGGCATTGTTGGGAAGCTACGCCAATGCCTGCAGCTTCTTACCTCCAGACTTCTGGTTCTATGAGAAAAATATCACTTTAAGCAGGCATTATTACTTGTAGATTTCCTATGTGATAACACTAATACATATACTAGTGTACACATCAAACTAATAACAAAATAGGTCTTATAGATTTATAATTTCCTTAAGTACACTTCTACAAATTGCACATTATTCATTCCACAGACGCATCCAATTGTTTAACAACTCCTTATACAATCTCCAGTTTTAAACATCACTTTGGGTTTTGCTAAGGAGATGCACGAAGGGGACCCAGCCTCTGTACAGGTCAGTGCCTAGGCTCTGCGGAGGCATCTGAAAGGGAATAATTTATGTCTGAATGTGTCTCTTACACAGACACTGCTCATGCTGGCTGCTGGATGTGGTTTCATGCAGTAAGAACGCGAAGAACCGAATTATTGACGCCGTTAAGCATAGCTGATCACCGCTTATGTTAAAGAGAACTATCACAGAATCGATGCAACCCTACATAAAATAATTAGCGGATGGTTCCCAGAGAGATACAAGCCACACACATATTGTCTATTCAAAATGCTCACTGTATTTATGAGCTGAAGAGCACATCCTTTAGGCAGCCCACATAACAGGAGCTCCAAATCGAGCAGACACCCAACCAGGGCTGGTTAACTAACAAAGTCCTCTGCAGAAGGCAGAACAAACAGCAGCCACGTCTCCACCCCACGCTTATGTTGAAACTGATAGTGTCGTGTCGGGTTTCTCTCATCATCACCGCCTTCCCCACAGGTCAAGGCCGGTTCTCACTTGACGGGCTAAGTCACATGAACATGCCTTCCATGAACATGCCTTCCTCTCAGAGCGGATAAATGCCAGACTTGTTCCACTAACATCACACAGGGGCTCTGAACTGATAGCAGTCCCTAAATATATGACCAGGAACCCTTGTCCTTAAATTTAGATTTTTTCCAGCAGCCTGGAGAAAATTCTACAGCCAGATCTACAAGGACACACATTACCACTGTTACCCTTTCACCTACCTACCTTAGGTGAAGCATATTGATCAGTTCAAGAGAATGCCCTCCACACTTTGACTCAATGTCTCTTTCCCAAATTAAAAAAAGTCCTAAATAAACAAACAGGATGACCCTTTCCCCAAATATGTTTCCCTTAATCAGAATTCGTGGAAAAATAAAAACTAAGGATGGTTTCTGTGTGATGTTCACTGTTCGCTTTCCATTTATGCTGTAAAGAAAAAATGTTGGTGGGATGGCTAGGTGACTTTCCCAGTTGTGACTATATGATACACAGCAAGATGTGACTAATTAATAAGTGTTAGGTAAATTATAATCAGTGACGCCAATCTGGAAATTCACAAGAGTAGGCTGACAGTTGTTTTCTGGCCTCCGTTTTCTGTGAGAATATCACAAGAATACCATCAGGGCTTATCCATAATGAATGTTTCCAAGTTCACAATTTATTATTTGCACTCACCCCCCTAACAACACTTGACCTTAAAATGAACCATAACAGCCAACTATCCCACAAGAAGAGGAGGGAGGTACATTGTCTAACAGTGGTGTTTCCACAGCCAGCCCCGGGAGAGATGTAAAAAGATTCTCCTGTGTAGAACAGTGGGGTTTCTGATTGCTAATTTGGTCTAACTGTGGTTTGCAAATTTAACTTCCTTTGAAGATTTATATTCACTTAATTCTCTGGTCCAGGGAACCAGAACTGAATTTCCAGCCACTAGTGTGTATCCTGAGTCTTGAGTCTTATTTCCCTTTGTATTTAGTAAAAAGCAGAGAATGAAATAGAACAAGAGAAAACATGCCTAGGCAAAAAACGGATAAAACCTGTGGAGAGTGGTAGGTAAAAATGGAAACACCCACATTCGACCATGAATCCTACGTGCAGCTATGGAAAAATAAGAATTATTTTCTCACCTTGGTCATTTATATATACTCATGCATTCATGGACTGAACAATCACTGATTAAGTGCCATGTTGGGTACAAGGGGAAAAATGACTTTAAAGACTTTGCCTTTTGGACTTCCCTGGTGGCGCAGCGGTTGTGAGTCCGCCTGCCGATGCAGGGGACGCGGGTTCGTGCCCCGGTCCGGGAGGATCCCACATGCCGCGGAGCGGCTGGGCCCGTGAGCCGTGGCCGCTGCGCCTGCGCGTCCGGAGCCTGTGCTCCGCGGCGGGAGGGGCCACGGCAGTGAGAGCCCCGCGTACCGCAAAAAAAAAAAAAAAAAAAAAAAAGACTTTGCCTTTAGAGATTTTACGGTCTAATGAAAAAGGAAAAAAAAAAGAACCTAACAGTTATTTAATGGTCTGAACAGGCTTTTGGAAAGCTTCCTGGGGGAGATGACACTTGAGATGCCCAAGTCTTGAAGCATCAATGTAGGTTTCCCAGTTGAAGAGCTAAATTAAGGCAGTGATAGTGGGAACTGGGGAGGAGAAGAAGGCAGAATGCACAGAACTCGACTGATCACCAGGGGGGTGGAGGAGAAGTCGTTGGGGCAGGCACCTGGGTTCCTGGCTTGTGTCCAGAGGTGTCTGGTGGTGCCACTCAGAGCACAGACTGTGGGCAAGAGGGCAGCTTAGAGGTAAAGGAGATGCTTCTGTTTGAGATATGCTGGTTTAAGGTGTCTGAGAGACGTTACATGGAAGTGTCTAACAGTCACTTTATACAGCTGTTATACGGCTCTAGAGCTCAGGAAATAAGTAGGAGCTAGAAATGAATGTAGACTAACTGAAGTTATACAAGCAGCAGGGGAGTCCACAGCTCTGGCTGTGGGCTCCCAGGGACAGTGAGATGAGCGATGGTTGAGAAGCTACATCCAAAGAGGCCAACACGTAGCCATGGGCCAGAGAGCCAGCGAGGGGGCAGTGCCCCTGGGAAGGAATGGCCGACCCATCACTTACCAAGGGACAAATGAGATAAACTCTGGGGTGGAGGAGACTACCTTTTCTTCTGAGAAAGAAGTGAAGAACCAAGGGAGGATAAAAAGAGGACTCAGAGATGAGGAAAAAGGCAAATAATAGTGTCAGAGACACGTGGGAGTTGAGGTTACCTACAACAGCTGGTGGCACGCACTAGCCCAGGAGTTGAATGACATCATGCTTCCCACAAAAAACGGGAAGCGTGGTGGAGCTCTGGGTCGGCTCCGTCACTCACAAGCTGCGTCTGACCATCTCTCAGCAAAGACGTGAACGTGGGCGACCTCTAAGTTTCCTTATTCCTTTAAGATGGACTCCGTTAATGCAAATGGCGTCCTAGCCTTTCTCCAGTTCCTCCTCAAAGGGTCCCACTGAGCCCCAGGGAATGGAATCAGGCTAGGTGCTGCGGTAGGTGAGACAGGTCTACTCACAGGGGTCTCCCACCCTAGAGAACCCTGGAGCCCCTGCTTCCCTGGTTAGAACAAGAAGAGCTGCCCCAGCTCAGCAGGGCCACTGATGCCCGGAGTTAGAACACAGAACACAGGGAATGTAGGAGTGCAACAGGGTGCTGGCGCAGGTCCCAGGCCTTTTGGGTTCAAGCACAGGTGTGTCAGCTCCCACTTTCCTCCAATTTTTCAGAACTGTGCCCCGAGCTTGTCCTAGACCTTTATCCCGCATTTCATGCCAGGTTCCAGCACAACATGGCCTCTTCTGACCAGAAAGTGAAAGTGACTGACCTAATTTGAGGAGAGCTCAGAGCTGCTCTATCAAAAATTAAGCCTCGGGACTTCCCTGGTGGTGCAGAGGTTAAGAATCCTCCTGCCAATGCAGGGAACACGGGTTCGAGCCCTGGTCCGGGAAGATCCCACATGCCGCGGAGCAACTGAGCCTGAGCGCCACAGCTACTGAGCCTGTACTCTAGGGCCCGCGAGCTACAACTACTGAGCCCATGAGCCACGACTCCTGAAGCCCGTGCCTAGAGCCCATGCTCCGCAACAGGAGAAGCCACCGCAATGAGAAGCCTGCGCACCACAACAAAGAGTAGCCCCCACTCACCGCAACTAGAGAAAGCCCGCGTACAGCAACGAAGACTCAACACAGCCAAAAATAAAATTAATTACTTAATTAAAAGAAAATTCTCTTAAAAAATAAAATTAAACCTCCTAACAAGTTTCTCTCATGTCAGCTACTGTGCTTTGGAAGAAATAATTCAAATTATTTACTCCTGGTCCCATAAATCCATCCCAGATTTTAGTGCCTCTGTTCACACCGTCATTTCCCTCTCTCCTCACTTGAGTTGGAATGGATGGCCAGTCCTCCAGGATGCCTCACCATGTGGCTTGTTCACTATTACATCCCAGTGGCTGGGACCAAGTACGCTGTGAAAGAATGACTCTGCTGATGCTATTACTTCACTAATTAATAGCGTCGGCCATCAGCCTACCTTGGTATTTCTCTTGTATTATTATTATTATTATTATTATTTTTTTTTTTTATGGTACGCGAGCCTCTCACTGTTGTGGCCTCTCCCATTGCGGAGCACAGGCTCCGGACGCGCAGGCTCAGTGGCCACTGCTCACGGGCCCAGTCGCTCCGCGGCACGTGGGATCATCCCGGACCAGGGCACGAACCCGTGTCCCCTGCATCGGCAGGCGGACTCTCAACCACTGCGCCACCAGGGAAGCCCGTTGAGGGGGGTTTTATAAGGCAGCTTTTTGCATCACAGCATTTACCACCCTGCATCTTAAGTGCGGCCTTCGTTAGATACTTCAGAATTAAACTTGGTAACCGTCTCAGTCAGTTTGGGCTGCTCTAACAAAATACCATAGACTGGGTGGCTTATAAACAATAAACATTTATTTCTTTCAGTTCTGGAGGCTGGAACTCTGAGATGAGGGTGCCGGTGAAGCCATCTTCTGGGTTACAGACTGCCGTCTTCTCGCTGTGTCCCCACATGGCAGAAAGAGGGCAAGACAGCTCTGTAGGGTCCCTCTTATAGGGGCTCCATCCTCATGACCTGATCACTTCCCGAAGGCGACACTTCCTAACACCGTCACACTGAGGTTAGGATTTCAACATAGGAATTTTGAGGGGACACAAACTTGGGGTCCATTGTACTAAGGGTCCAATCTTTCTGAGTTCTGAACCAAACAGGTCTGATTGCCAAGAATTCAGTTAACTAATAGGATATGGTTATTCACGTTGTCATTAGTTATAAAATTATATAGAGTCAGTTTTTAAACTTATTTCAGCAATTGACTTTCGGGCTCAAGGTTTATAAAATCATGTTTATGTGCTGTGTGTGACATACATTATTTTGTTTAATCCTTGTAACAACCCATGGGAGGTAGGAATTATTACCCCCATTTTCTAGACAGAGAAATCGAGGCTCAGGAGATGGATTTACCAAGCACCCTGATGATCACTTAACTTCCTGTAGAGCTTTGCTTTGGGGGAAAATGTTCTGGGCAGTGACTACAAGTTTCACATCTACTCTGTACTTTTCACTTAACATACAGGAAGTGACATGCTGAGTTTTCGACTCCTGTGACTTTGTTGGCAAGCCTTACAAAGCAGGAAGTGGCGGCCAGAGCAAAGGCCCCTGCTCCAAACCCACCCCACCTTTTCTTCAAAGGCCTGTTAGAACCACACAAATACACTTGGAAACGGACTGTGCTCAAGAGCCTCAAGAACATAAAATAGGGCTTCCCTGGTGGCGCAGTGGTTGAGAATCCGCCTGCCGATGCAGGGGACGCGGGTTCGTGCCCCGATCCGGGAAGATCCCACGTGCCGCGGAGCAACTAAGCCCGTGAGCCATGGCCGTTAGGCCTGCGCGTCCGGAGCCTGTGCTCCGCAATGGGAGAGGCCACAGCAGTGAGAGGCCCGCATACCGCAAAAAAAAAAAAAAAAAAAAAGAACATAAAATAGTGGTTTCTGAGGGCTGGTGGGTGACAATAGCCACTCCCATTCCCTTTCCTGGAGGATACAGGATAATGACATTCTGACGCTCAGCCTGGTATTCAGCTGAACAGGAAGGGTATCTTTCAGTCGTTCCAGACCAGTGTAGGGCTCTTTCCCTTGTCTGAATACCCTACTTTTTACCTCCTTTCCTTAACTACTGACAGTGGTACCCATTTCTCGGTCCAGCGTCTTGCCTTCATTCCTGTTCCTTTATGTTGACCAGAGCTCCATCGCCTCCGTCACGTCCCGGTGCATCTCCTTCCTCCATATGCCCCCCACACATCTACTGTGTCCCCCTCCACACATCCCTCCATCAGGCCACCGTCATCTCCTTCCTGTGCTGCTGGCCTCCGGCCCCTAGGCCTACTTGGATGACCTACTTTCCGCGTCCCAGTCAGAAGAGCTTTCAGAACGGAAAGCCTGCGGGTCTCCCTCTCCTTCGTGCTTCCTGGCTGCCTTCCGAACGCCCGGGCTCGGCACCCGGGGCCCTTCGGGATGTGGCTCTCGGCTTCCGCCCATCTTCCTCCGCGCCAGGGCCACTAAGCTGGTCTCAGCTCTGGTCACACCCGCGGTACCTCTGCCTCCCAGTGTCCAAGCTCCGTGCTCTTCCAGCCCGGCCCCCTCCACTCCTTTCCTCTGCTAACTGCCTGTTGTAAGTTATTTGCAAGAAACTCCCAATCCTTCCTTCCCCTCTTGCCAGCCAGGTCCTCCACAGCTTCTCCCGTCAAGAGATGGAATCAATTTCCACACCCGCTGAGTCTGGACTGGCCTGTGGCCGCTTGGACAGTTAGAATGTGCTGGAAGGGCGCTGTGTGGGTTTCAAGGCTGGGCCTCGGAAGCTTCCAGCTTTTGTTCCGTCTCTTGGATCCTTACCCAACCACAGTGTGAACTTGAGCTTCAGTTTCGGATGTAAAAGAAGCAACAGAGTCTGAGGCTTGGGATATGATTTCCTAGGCAGCCTCTGAGGGCTGGAGGGAATCAACTCCAAGTTCCAGGGCATTAACGCCACCCTCCACCCCAGCATGGATGAACCTTGATCAATTGGGAATGAGAAACCCGAGCAAGACAGTCAGACGTTTTCTCTCCTTCCTCTCTCTGTGGATGAGGAATAGTTCCTCTTTGCAACCCTGATGCGCCATTGAACAACCTGCTGTGTCTCTTCACAGCTCACTGTAAAGCAGAGGCCAGGCGGTAACATATCTCAGAGCGAGTCTATGCCTCTTTCCTTGCTTCACTTCCCTCACTGCCCGGGGCTGGCACACCTAAAAACCTCGGGTTCTGCGTGTTGCTAACGTAGCGGCCAGTGTGCACGTGTCACATCTGAGAAGCTCCTTTCGGATCCAGATGCTCTGGTTCCCACTCCTCCGAAGCCAAGAATTCCCAGAATGCACTTGTGTAAATTTCCTATTGCCACTGTAACAAGTGGTCTTAAACTTTGTGGCTTAAAACAACACAAATTTATTCTCTGACAGTTCTGGAGGTCAGAAGTCTGCAATCAGTTCCAGCGAGCTGAAATCGAGGTGTTAGCAGGGCTGGTTCCTTCTGAGGGGCTCTCAGAGGAGAATCGGTTTCGTTGCCGTCTTCAGCTTCTAGGGATGGCCTCTATTTCTTGCCTTGTGGCCTCTTCCTCCATGTTCAAAGCACATCATTCCAAGCTCTGCTTCCACCATCACATCGCCTTCCTCTCTTCTGTGGTCTGATCTCCCTCTACTTCCCTCTTACAAGGATCCTTGTGATTTACATTTAGGGTCCATCCTGATAATCCAGGGTAGCTGCCCATCTCAAGATCCTTAACTTAATCCCATCGACAAAGTCTCTTTTGCCATATAAGTTAACAGCACAAGTTCTGGGAATTAGGACCTGGGTATCTGTGGGTCCATTATTCAGCTGACCACAGCACATATAGTCCCTTTGCGCCCATACCCCCCACCTGTGACAAACCAGTCACCTCTCAAAGAGTTCTCAGCAGTCAGTTTCTACCACAGTGTCAGGCCCTTGTTTCCTTTTAAAATAAAAGGCCAAGTTTACAATTCATCACTATTTTGTACAGATATTCTATCCCATCCCCTCACTGTTTAAGTAAATGAGCCTTTGCGGGCTCAATTGTCTTTGGCTGTCACAATTGTCTTTGGCTGTCACAACATGAAATAGACATTTGGCAATTACCTGAATAATGTGACCAATTTGGATGTCAGATGCCCTGATTTTATCTAGATAGGATGTTTATTTTACCCAATCTCTACTTCCTTTTGTGCTGGCTAGGCCCACCTGGTTGTGAAGCAATAACTTTCTGTGGTTTCTAATTAGAAACTGGAGCTTAATGCACACAGCAATACTATACTTAATCTCCTTTATGACCTGTTTTTATGATTTACAGGAAATTCACTATGCACCAAGAAAAGGAATTGAATGGCAGATGAGCAGATTACCCAATTGTCTACCTCTCATTTCCTTAATACTTCGTTTCCATAAAATCCTATTCTTGATTTAAACCAGTTTAAATACGTAGAATGGGGAAAAAAAAAATCCCTGTGATGACAGCCTGGTTTTAAGGCATCCATTTGGTTGTATTTTCAAAAAATACACTCTTTCAGACAGATGATGTGTGTGTTCTTCCATTCTGTTGACCCACATTAATTTTATTGATACGCCAGGTACTATACTATAGGGCACAGTGCTTGGAGCAATGAGCAAAATCAAAATCCTTACCCTCTCAGACTTTAACTATGCTTGGGAGGAGACAGATAATAAACGCACATACAAGGAAATAATGTCAGGTGAGACATGTCACAAAGGAAAGTAAAGTGGGATGGAGAGAGAGAGAATGATGGCGGGGGTGTGCTGGGGTACCATGTGAGATGGAATGGCCAGGCAAAGGCACATCTCAGAGGAGACTGAATGAAATGAGAGCACAAGCTGCACACATCTGGGATAAGGGCTAAGGGAAGAAGGCACCTAAGAGTTTGAGACACCGGCAACAGGAAGTGCAAAGGTCCTGAGGCAAGTGTGCTGCGGTTGTCTGAGGAACAGCGAGGGGGCCAGTGTGGCTAGAAATGGAGTGAAGGGAGATGGTGGTGTAGACGGAATGCTCATCTCCCCCAAACTCATATGTTGAAACCTAACCCCCAATGTCCTGAATTCACCCATTCTAAAGTCAAAAGGATGAAGATTCCAGGGGAATCAAAACAGAGTTGAGAGGCCTGGGTTAGGCCCAGTTCTGGCAGGAACCAGCTGTGACCTTGGACAACACACAGAAGGAGACCACCATACCCACAGCCACCCCACCTGCCAAGGGTGATTATGACCATCAAATGAGGGAACACAGGGGAACATAATTATAGACTGTGCCTGACATTATTATTCTGCTGTGACTTCCTGAAGTTCAAAGACTGAATTCTAGTCCCCGGGCTTGGCATGTGGTAGGGCTTGTGTAAATGTATGATTGGAGGAGGAAATTCTTTTCCCAGGCTGAGAGAGGGAGCTGTGTGAGGGACAGGACCACTCACCCAGGTCCCAGAGGGAAGTGGCTGCGTTTCTTTCCTTTAGAAACCAAAGCCAAAGCCAAAGTCATTTACTTGTAAAATCCAGAGTGAAATACAATCTTAACTGGCTATTGTCACTAGACAGGCTGCTGGGAAGGTGAGGAAGCCCTTCCCTCACCTTCCCAGCAGCCCCTCGGGAAGCCTTCAAGGGGGAAGCATGAGCCCAGAGACAACCTGGAAGACAGATGGTGTCACTTAATAAACAGAGAGGAGAGGGCTTCCCTGGTGGCGCTAGTGGTTGAGAGTCCGCCTGCCGATGCAATGGACGCGGGTTCGTGCCCCGGTCCGGGAAGATCCCACGTGCCGCAGAGCGGCCCGTGAGCCATGGCCGCTGAGCCTGCGCGTCCGGAGCCTGTGCTCCGCAACGGGAGAGGCCACAGACTGAGAGGCCCGCGTACCGCAAAATAAATAAACAAATAAAATAAAATAGAGAGAAAGGGCCTCGGCATAGACTAGTGATAGACATGTACACAAAAGGGAGTGGGTTTTAATTCCAATAGGAACAGGGACCTGAGAACAAGGCCGACTACCAGAGTCCCTTTGAGAGCTCAGCCCTGAGAGGCTCAAAGAGGAGGGGGGCCGTGCGACAGCTGGGGAGGGGCAGGATTGGAGTGAGAGGAGGGTAAGCCTCTAGTATACCGAAAGGCATGGATGAGAGAAAATGAGAGGCACGGTTTGGAAGGAAACAGAAGCCATCATTCAACCTGCCCTGGCTCAGGTCCCTCGTGTGCTTAAAATTATGCAACTATTTTCCAAAAGCCTCCCGTTACCCCTCCCCCAAAGTCCTCCCTGCCTCCCTGACATTTTTTGCTAAGGGAAGGGAAGTAACTACCTGCTTAAGGGTATGTCCTGGGGCAGGGGCTGGACAGGCCGGCTGGACAATCACGGAGCCGCCCTCCCTGCCTTCTCCAGATGCGTCTCCCCTCCAGCTGTTGCTGGCTTCTGTTCCTGCTTTCAATGAACGCACCAAACCGCTAGTGGGGCTTCTGACGACTTGCCTTGTTCACTGCCCGGCAAGCTCTCCTCCCAGACCTTAGCGTGGCAGGCTCTTTCTCATTGTCCAGGGCTCTGCTCAAATGTCACCTCCTTGGAGAGGCTTTTCTGGACCCACAAGCCTTTGGTTCTGTTGTTGAACCCCTCCATGTGCCTGATACACAGTGAGGCCAAATAAACCAAAATGTCGGAATCTGGAGCAGAGAAAGGTTTATTGCAGGGCCAAGGAGAACAGGTGGCTTGGGCTTAAAAGACCTGCACTCCCCAATGGCTTCAAGGAAGAGTTTTTTTGTTTGTTTGTTTTTTGCAGTATGCGGGCCTCTCCTCCCCTTGCGGAGCACAGGCTCCGGACTCGCAGGCCCAGTGGCCACGGCCCACGCCCACGGGCCCAGCTGCTCCACAGCACATGGGATTCCCCCGGACCAGCGCACGAACCCGTGTCCCCCGCATCGGCAGGCGGCCTCTCAACCACTGCGCCACCGGAGAAGCCCAAGGAAGAGTTTTTAAAGGCAAAATTTGGGGTGAGGGCTGGAGGGTGCATGACTTTCTTCTGGTTGGTGGTGAGGCGACCAGGAATCTCAATTGAGAACCTACAGTCTAGGGTCTCAGCAGGTAGTTACCATCCTCCACCTGGGTGGGGGCCTTAGTCCCTGAAAAACACTCAAAGATTTATATCAGATTGTTATGCATACCCTTTGAGGAGGAACTAGGACTTGGTTTTATCCCTGAGCTATCATTTCTTGACGATTTCCCTTTGTTTCTGCATTCACTCTAATTAGTAACTGCTAGAGTCTGCTCTTTGGAACTCCCAGAAGGCCTAAGAGACTTAAGCCTTTTTCTACAAACAAGCAGGGGGGTGGGGGACACAGAGGGCCTTTTGTATGGGGGAGGGCCCCTCAGGGTCCTGCTCAGTTTCAGTTCCCTGGTTCCCAGGCACTTTCCATCACATCACGTGTTCTGTTTTCTCAAAGCTCTCAACACTCTCTGAAATCATCTCCGATGTGTGACTGTCAGCCTCTCTCAATTCTCAGCAGAATGCAGGCTGCAGCGGGGAGCTTGTTTGCTCATTGTGGTACCCCCGGTGCCTGGAACACTTTGAAGTCTTAATCAGTCGTTGATGAATGCACGAATAGGATAAGATAAGCATTACATGATATGATGTGCCTAAGCTTTTGGAGGGTTCCAGGCAGCTTAACAATGGCATTTGTTATTATCACTATTACTATCATTCCTCTTTTGTTGCAAATCTGATCTGTTGGATAAGTCAGTAATAAGGACCCTACATTATTATCCCTGAAATAGAAATGTAAGAAGCACTGACTTCTCTTCTCTGGAGGACAAAGGCAAGACCCAAAAAGATTCACCAGAAACCTTCCGGAGGCAGCATTGAATGCTGGTGAGAGCACTCAGTGCTGCCTGGCTTTGTGCTCACCAGCTGTGTGACCTTGGGTTAAGTCTCTCAACCTCTCTGAACCTGTTTCCCCATCTGAGAAATATAGGGGTTCACTAAATGCTGCATAAGATCCCTTCTAACTTCTAGAAACATCGTCCTTTACCTCCTCATAGGTTGTTCTTGCCTGCCTTCTGGAGGAAAAGTGAATGAACTAAAGATAGGCAGAGACAGAGGTGGCCTGGAGGTTCTAGAACCAATTATAGTCAGAAAAAAAAAAATATTATAGTCAGTTCCCAAATGATTAAATTGCATGGTCTCCTCCTCCCTACCGATGGAAAGACCCAGGAGAGGTACCAGAATGCCTCTTCTGCCTTTTACTCAGAGCAGAGATTACCTTACTTTGAACACTTATTATTAGCATTCTTTACACCTGGATATCCTTTTGTCCTTAAAATAACCTTACAAGGTATGCATTATTACTCCATCTTTATTAACTCCATTTTACAAGGGGGGGGGTGGAGTACTCTGAAAGGTCACAGCTAAAAAGCAACAGGGTTGGGCGTGGAAACCGGCTTTATCTCCTCCTTACCCCTTCGGCTCCCCGAGTTGGCCCAGGGAATGCCCACCAATGGGTCTCAAATCGCTTGATCATCAAAATCAGCGGGAACACCTTCAAGAGGGTGCTGAGTCCTCCCAGGTCCTGCTGAACCAGAAACTTTTGGGAGGGCGATACAGAAATCAGATATTTTTCAAAATCTCTCCGGATACCAGTGATACTCAGCGGGACTCAGAAATTTACTGCATGACACCGGCCGCCCAGCAGTTAAGAAAGCCTCCGGAGACCTTGCTAACGCTTCTCACTGTCGTCATTTAGAACGTCATTCTACTCTCGCCCCGCCCCTCCCTCGGGGCTGCGCCTGCTCCCGCGGCACCTGTGTCTCCGCAGCGCCTTCTGCTGGACACGCGGTAAAAACCTAAAGTGCAACCAACTCCCTTCCGGGGGATGTATACAGGGGCTCTAGCTGCGCTCATCAGTCCCTTTGTAATAATATCACAAAATGTAATGCAGTTCCCCACCGTCAGGTGGACGTGAGTACTACTAATACCAGCTGACCGAGAAAGTGCATAATGATCATATTCTATTCATGAATGAACAAATGAATTAAGAATTTGCTTTTAGTTAGAACAGTACTAACCACATGCTTGCGGGGGGGGGGGGACAGGGGAGGCGGGTACATACATGGTTTATTCAGTAGTTTGGGGCACCACTGGGTAAAGAGTTGCTTCCCTGGTAGTTGCCCAAACTTGATTCATTTACTCATTAATCTTTCCCAACAAGTATTAAATGCCTAGTAAATACCAAGCACTTTTCTAGCACAAAACAAGACCTAAATAGATAAATAAATAAATCAACAACTCTCTGCTCGTGGAGTGTACAGTCTCGTGATGGAGACAGGTATTAAGCAACTAAACAAACATAAATATCTACTTAAAAATGGTGTGGATGTTCTGAAGGAAAGAACTAGGTTTTGAGAGCCTTATTCTAGGAAGGATGGTCAAGGAAGTCCTCTCTGGAGCTCCCTTGAAGCTAAGATCTGACATTTGAGAAGGAATGAGCCACACAAAGCAGGGAGGGGATTCCAGGTGGCTTAAGGAGTTCCCATTTGAGGCAAAGGAAGCCAGGAGCATCCTGAGTAACGGCGTGGTGTGAGGGTGTGAATTGAGATGAGGTAGCTATTTCTGTCGATAGTAAGCAGCAAACCTAGGATTTAAACCACAGCGGTACAGCTTCACCCAGCCTCAATATTCTACTGCCTCTGTGCATTGATAAGCAGCTTGAGTTTTATTATTCTAAGTATAATGAGACATCTTTGTAAGCTTTTTTCCTTTTTTTGGCTGTGTTGGGTTCTTCGTTGCTGTGCGCAGGCTTTCTCTAGTTGCGTTGAGCAGGGGCTACTCTTCGTTGTGGTGCGCGGGCTTCTCACTGCGGTGACTTCTCTTGTTGCGGAGCACGGGCTTCAGTAGTTGTGGCTCAGGGGCTCTAGAGCGCAGGCTCAGTAGTTGTGGCGCAGGGGCTTAGTTGCTCCGCGGCATGTGGGATCTTCCCGGACCAGGGCTCGAACTCGCGTCCCCTGCATTGGCAGGCGGATTCTTAACCGTTGCGCCACCAGGGAAGCCCTCCGTGTAAGCTTTTTTTTTTTTTTTTTTTTTTTTTTTTGTGGTACGCAGGCCTCTCACGTCGCGGAGCACAGGCTCTGGACGTGTAGGCTCAGCGGCCATGGCTCACAGGCCCAGCCGCTCCGCGGCATGTGGGATCTTCCCGGACCGGGGCACGAACCCGTGTCCCCTGTATCGGCAGGCGGACTCTCAACCACTGCGCCACCAGGGAAGCCCCGTGTAAGCTTTTAAACAGGGGTTCTGAGCAATCTCTTTTGTTTTAAGAAGATTGTGCTAAATGGATAATGGATCAGTTGTTCAGTCATCCCCCTTCAGGGATGAAGGTGGCTCAGACAAGGTGGGCAGCAGTGGAGATAGGGGAGAGGACTTACTACGGAAGTGGCAGGACTGGGCACAGACTAGGTGTGGGCTGTGGGAGGGGAAGCGGTGAAAAACTGTGCCCAAGCTCAGTAAACTGGAACATGGGCCACTAACTGAGACGGAAGGGGCAGCACGTTTAGGACAGTGAGGAGGGTTCAGTTTTGCACACATGAAGTTTGAGATGCCGGTGATGCATCTAAGTGAACAGTCAAGTAGGAAAAATCACAGGCCTCTCAAACTTAAAGTGTGTAAAAGGGAACTCTTCATTTCCCCCATTCTGAAATTCAGAGGAGACATCTAGGCTAGAAATGTTAATGTGTTGTTTTTAGCCTAATAGGCGCTATTTAGAAATGGGTGCTGCTCCCCCGGGAGAGAAGAGTTCCAAGGACCAGACTTTCAGAAACTCCAACGTTTGGAGGTTGGATCTGAGAAAAGAAGGGGGTGAAGTGGGAGAGAGACAGAGACAGGGAGAGAGAGCACGCGCGAGCGTGGACACGAGCCGGTGCCTGAGAAGAGCCAACTGGAAGGATGAAATTATAAAACAAAAGCAGCCTAGGACTCACAGCCTAGGTCCTCTGAAAAAAGAAGACACCTCCTTGCTGTTTCCTTACACAAGGGGAGGAATTGGCTCACACTCGAGCGGTCAGTGCCAAGACTAGGCTAGCTCGTAGGGCGCCACAGGCTTGTCTAAGCCCATCCATCACTCTGTAGTAGGAAGTAGTTAAGTACACGCGGAAATAGAAAGATGTCTCAACACTTTCCTGTAACTCCTCGGTCTCCTGTTGGGCTCACAGGGATACACGGAGGAGTGGACAGGGTGCCAGCTCAGGTGCAGGTGCCCACGAACCTTTGGGAGAAGCATTCAGGATGGGGGGGACTAAGGCATTATTAGTCAGAGTCTTGTCATTTCCTGTGTTGGTTTTCCTTTTTTTAATCTTTCCCTGCCACTGACCCTGATTTCACCCACTTCTCTTTCTGCTTTCTTATATCCCACCCCCCGGAAGCCATTATGATTTTAGCAATCATTTCATCCCCATAATCCCATGGTAATAATAATCTCCTCATTCAATATGCTGATTAAATTTTTCTCTTTCACATCCCTTTTGGGTGCTTGAGAATCGCTGCTGTAAATGTTTAAGAGGTTTTTGTCCCCATAGTAGGGAGAAAGATAACTCCTCACCCTAAGGCCCAACAATGGCACAGGGAGGTGCAATTCTATGCAGAGAAGTCTCCAGCTTCTAGCCTGACAGCCCAGAAACAGGGTAAATAAGTCATTGGGGAAGTCTACCATCTTTTAAAAATCTATCATTTCCTTAACTATAAATGTATATTTATTGTAGAATTGGTTTCTCACACTTTAATGAGCGTATGAATCACCTGGGGGTCTTGTTAAAACGCAGCTTCTGATTTGGGAGGCCTGCGGTGGCCACAGAGATGCTGCATTTCTAACAAGCTCCCAGGTGATGCTGACATGGCTGGCAAACAAGCCACCTTTTGAATATCAAGGATACGGCAAAGAAACAAAACTAACTAGGATAACGCAAATCAACTGTGATGGGACGTTCTGCTTTCCCTTCGTAGCTCCATGCAGAAGTAGCTCAGGACTCCTGGCTTCCTCCTCCATGTCACCCAGAGAGCCAGAGGTAACAGATCACAACAGGCAGCAAGGAGCCCCTGGGAGGCAGGAAGTGGTTTGGAACTGTGGGTACAGGTGGGAGACAGTGGCTGGGGAAGGAGTCTGGTCCTGTTTGAGACAATTGATACTTTGCCTCGCCATCAGGTGAGTTAGACACAGGGATCCTCAGGCTCAAGAGAAAAATCCACGCAGGGCAGGAGGCATGTGTGGGTGAAACGCTGTGTCAACAAGTGGGACTGATCAGACCTAGGGATGCACTTCTCCACTCTCCCCTCCAGGGAGAGGATGGGGGATTATCGTCTAAGGGAAGCCTCTTCCTAAAACTCTCAGTAGAGACTTCCTTGGTGGTCCAGTGGTTGAGAATCCGCCTTGCAATGCAGGGGACGCTGGCTCGATCCCTCAGGGAACTAAGAGTCCATGTGCTGTGGGGCAATTAAGCCCACGCACCGCAACTACTGAGCCTGGGCGCTCTGGAACCTGTGTGCCACAACCAGAGAGAAGCTCGCGAACTGCAATGAAAACCTTCGCACTCCCACGTGCTGCAACTAAGACCTGATGCAGCTAATCAATCAATCAATCAATCAATCAATAAAGCTTTAAAAGAAAAAAAAAAAAAAAAACCCTCAGTACTCTACCTGGTAGGATTAAGGGAAAGCCCTGATCTTGATTCAGGAGTGAGACTGTAGTCCTCTGTGCCTGTATCTTTCCACCCTAGGGGTATCTGTTAAAGTAATCAAAAATGCCAAAAAGGCTAGTAAACTATGTTCCAACTGTGGCTTTTCTTCCACCATATATTTGTATATGTTTGAGTATTCAAATTTCATATATGTATAGACACTGCACATTATATCTGTTCTACACAGGCCCACCATTCCTAACTTTTCAAAGCCTACCCATACCTCAAGGACTAGTGGGACTGCAACTTTCCCATAAAGACAGGAATGGGCCTCTCTTCTCCTGAATTCCTATTTTGCTTGTACTACCTTTGTAACCTATCAAATTCTATTGTTTCTAGTAGCTGTTTGCATATGTGGCAATAGCTTGTATCTCATCAAAGACAGAGATGGTATCTAACACATTCTCAAGATTTTAAAATACATTTTTTAAAAGATTTAAAATGCCATGAACCCTAACCTTAAATATTTATTTTTAGTGTCCTGCCTTGTTTCAAAAGAGGTTTAATGTGTCTTACAGAGGTGCATATGGTAGTACATCAACTACAATACACACAAGAAAAATCCTCGAAATACAAAGTGAGGAAATCAGGACAAAGGGATAATTAAAGAAGGGAAACTGGGTGTAAACAGGAACAAGTAAGAACATAAAAGCATTCTCATAGATCCTATTGCTGGAAATAAGCCCAAATTTGGCTCTGAGCTTCCTAGTAGTCAAAGTGAAGAGGGAAACAGGAACAGTTGTAAGACGATGTTCATACATAAAAGACTAGTTGCTCACAAGAGTCAGCTTCTTTTTTTTTCTGCGGTATGCGGGACTCTCGCTGCTGTGGCCTCTCCCGTTGTGGAGCACAGGCTCCGGACATGCAGGCTCAGGGGCCATGGCTCACGGGCCCAGCCGCTCCGCGGCATGTGGGATCTTCCCAGACCAGGGCACAAACCCGTGTCCCCTGCATTGGCAGGCGGACTCTCAACCACTGTGCCACCAGGGAAGCCCAAGAGTCAGCTTTTATTAAACCCTGCTTGTCTGCACAGCTAGTGAGTGCATAGTCAGTAACCTATTTAGTTTTATTTTTATTAAAACAAATTTTTTAAATTAATTAATTAATTTATTTTTGGCTGCATTGGGTCTTCGTTGCTGCACACGGGCTTTCTCTAGTTGCAGTGAGCGGGGGCTAACTCTTCATTGTGGTGGTTTCTCTTGTTACGGAACATGGGCTCTAGGTGCGTGGGTTTCAGTAGTTGTGGCACGTGGGCTCAGTAGTTGCAGTTCGTGGGCTCTAGAGCACAAGTTCAGTAGTTGTGGAGCATGGGCTTAGCTGCTCTGCAGCATGTGAGATCTTCCTGGACCTGGGCTCAAATGCTTGTCCCCTGCAATGGCAGGTGGATTCTTAACCACTGCGCCACCAGGGAAGTCCCCCTATTTAGTTTTATATTTCCAGATCCCAACACAGGGCTTGGCATATGGTAAGTAAGTGGTTCTCAAATTCTTTGGTCTTCAGATCCTTTTACATTTTTTAAAAAAAACTTTTTACTTTGAAATAATTCTAGATTTACAGAAGACTAGAAAGATTGTACAAAGAGTTCCCATATAACCTTCACCCAACTTTCCCTAATGTTAACATCTCATGTAACCACAATACATTTACCAAAGCTAAGAAATTAAATTGATCCAATACTATTAATTAAACTATGGATTTTGTTTGGATTTCATCAGTTTTCCCACTAATGTGCTTTTTTCTGTTCCAAGATACAATATGCATTGAATTTAACTCTTTACACTTTTTAAAAGTATTGAGGAAAACAAACTGTGGTTACCAAAGGGGAGAGGGAAGGAGGGAGGGACAAATTAGGGGTATGGGATTAACAGGTACAAACTAATATGTATAAAATAGATAAGTAACAAGAATATACTGTATAGCACAGGGAATTATAGCCATTATCTTGTAATAGTCTATAATGGAGTATAATGTGCAAAAATACTGAATCACTATGCTGTACACCTGAAAGTAACATGATACTGTAAATTAACTATACTTCGATTAAGAAAGTATTGCGGATTCTGAATGCCTTTGTTTATGCAGATTATATCTTTGGATATTTACTTTATTAGATGTTGAAATTTTAAAATATGTATTTAAATACAATATATTAAATACAATACATTAAAATAAAATACATTAAATAGAATACATGACATAAAATAACAGGACTTCCCTGGTGGTCCAGTGGTTAAGGCTCCGCACTTCCACTGCAGGGGGTGTGGGTTTGATCTCTGGTCGGGGAACTAAGACCCCATAAGCTGCGGGGCAACTAAGGCCGTGTGCCACAACTACAGAACCCATGTGCTACGAAAGATCCTGCGTGTCACAACAGAGACCCAACGCAGCCAAAAAATAAACATTAAAAAAGAATTATTTTTAAAAAAGTGAAGCGCAATAAAACAAGGTGTGCCTGTACATCTATTTCAAAAAGGAAAAAAGACTCAGTGCTCCCAATTCAGGGGGCCCGGGCTCCATCCCTGGTCAGGGAACTAGAACCCACATGCCACAACTAAGAGCCCACATGCTGCAACTAAAAAAATACTGCATGCCGCAACTAAGACCTGGCACAGCCAAATAAATAAATATTGTTTAAAAATAACAATAATAAGCCCATTACATGTTAAGATAAATAACATTTTATGAATAATAACTATATTTTCCCAAACAGAAGTTAGTGAGAAAAGAGGCATTATTTTACATTTTTTTCAAAGACCTTTAACAGCTGAGTTCATACCTGCTTTTGCATTAAATCTATTCCAATATCACACATCATGGAGCCTCTGAAAAACTCTATGGAACATTGTGAGAATATGAGAATGAAAAAAGCAAATAACAGCTTGGCATTATTATGAAAATAGTTCTGGTTTTCAGACTCCTGAAAAGATCTTGGTGACCACACCTTGAGAGCCACTGTGGTAGACACATACCATGCTTAAAATGTTAGTTAAAATGTCCATAGGTGCAGAGCCTTGTTTTTCTTGGTCTGGCTAATTTCTTTCAGACTCTGGGCCTATGGGGCAAGGATTAAATGTGAATTTGTATGAGAGCTTGAGGGTGAGGCTCCCATCACCACGTTATAACTTCCCAAAGCGCACCAAGGAAAGCATCTATATTCTCTGAACAGGATGCATTCCTTCTACAGCCAAGCAAAGGTCTCTAAGCAACTGGAAACACAAGCAGGTGTCCAAAAGAATAAAGGATAAGAATCACAGATCTGACCTAAGACCACCCATGCCCTATCTCAAAAGCTGACCTCTGCTTGTTTCCAACTTCTGTCACCCCAGGCTCACACTTAGTAGGTTCACAGCCACCTGGAGCAGATTTGTCCCCAAGAACAAAATTATGCATCCCCCGACCACCCCTAGCATATGTAGCACAGTCACCCTAGGCCTCCTCCCTGACCACAGGCCCAGGGATGGGTACCACCAACAAGCTCCCTTCTCATCCCACAAGCATTCTTATTCACACCAATTCAAATTAAAGTGGCAAGTCAAATTTCTTCAGATATGGCACTAGCTACCCTAACTTCACAGACATCCTGTTAAGGCAGCGGTCCCCGATCTTTTTGGCACCAGGGACCGCTTTGGTGGAAGACACTGTTTCCACGGGGGGGCTGGGGGGTGGGGTGATGGTTCAGGCGGTAATGCGAGCGGTGGGGAGCGATGGGGAGTGGCTGATGTAGCTTCGCTTGCTCACCTGCCGCTCACCTCCTGCTGCGCGGCCCCGTTCCTAACAGGCTGCGGACTGGTACTGGTCGGCGGCCCAGGGCTTGGGGACCCTTGCTGGAAGCGACCAAAAGGCATATCTGTTTGCCGTGGGAACCGTCTTGCCCCGCCCCTCCCTCTTCTCGCCCCCTTGGTGAGTTTGGAAGGAAACACTGTACATGTGGTCCAACCCCTTCCTCTTTTTTTTCCTCTTGGGACCTGGCCTGCCACTCTTCTCTACGTAGTGTGGTTTATAGGCAAGTTGGCCTCCTTTGGGGGTTAAGGATTAGGAAGTCTCTCTCCCACAGATAGAACCTCTGACCTCCAACTGGGCCTTGGTCAGCAATAAAGGTGACATTTTGGTCTCCACTGGCTGACTCCTTGATTTTATTCCTTAACTGATGCTCAACCCCAATGAGGTAGAAGGGCACCATTACTGTGCCCCCTCAAAGACCCCAACATGGTCAGATAGGTAAATATTAGCAATTCTAGATCCCTGCTAAAAGACAGTTATTAAAGGTAGTCTAAAAGTTATAAACTTTGCTTTGAGTGTTAACTTCAGACAGTTTTGATATTCTTTTAAGAAATGAATTGGGCTTCCCTGGTGGTGCAGTGGTTGGGAGTCCTCCTGCCGATGCAGGGGACACGGGTTCGTGCCCCGATCCGGGAAGATGCCACGTGCCGCGGAGCGGCTGGGCCCGTGAGCTGTGGCCGCCGAGCCTGCGCGTCCGGAGCCTGTTCTCCGCAACGGGAGAGGCCGCAGCAATGAGAGGTCCGCGTACCGCAAAAAAAAAAAAAAAAAAGAAATGAATTGATTTTTTTTTTTAACATAAATTTATTTATTTATTTATGGCTGAGTTGGGTCTTCTTTGCTGCGCGCGGGCTTTCTCTAGTTGCGGCGAGCAGGGGCTACTCTTCGTTGCTGTGCGTGGGCTTCTCATTGCGGTGGCTTCTCTTGTTGCGGAGCACGGGCTCTAGGTGCACCGGCTTAGTAGTTGTGGCTCACGGGCTTTAGAGCTCAGGCTCAGTAGTTGTGGCGCATGGGCTCAGTTGCTCCACGGCATGTGGGATCTTCCCGGACCAGGGCTCGAACTTGTGTCCCCTGAGTTGGCAGGCAGATTCTTAACCGCTGCGCCACCAGGGAAGCCCGGCGTGCGGGATCTTAGTTCCGTGACCAGGGATTGAACCCGCACCCTTGGCAGTGAAAGCGCAGAGTCCTAACCACTGGACCTCCAGGGAATTCCAATAGCTATTTTGATTGACTTTTATCTGCATTAGATGCTGTCAGCAGCATTCTGACCTTCCCCTATAGTGAGGCTTAGGACACTATTACAATTTGCATGTTTAATCTCCTGTCTGCCCCCCTTTTCCTTCAGAGCAAGGACTCTGTCCTGTTCATGTGGTCCATCTAGCAGGTAGCCTGCCATGCACAGAGTAATTGCTCCATATACATGTGCTGAATGAACAAATAAAAAATTAATACTACTTGAGTCTCCCCAAAAGCTCACATGCTAATATTTTTTTTTTTCCTCTTGGAAAAGAACTGCCTTTGGGAAAAGACTTTAACAAATCGTCTTGTAATAAAAGTGAGGGACATTGAAAGAAGGAGAAAGACATGGTTAAGCTGCCTCTGTCTGAGATAACAAGAGGGATTTGTCTCTCTCTCTCTTTTTTCTTCTGATGGGGAAAGTGGGGGATTGGGGTGGAGAAGAGAGAAGGGCCAGGAACTGGTCTGTGCTGGGGGATGAGGGAAGTCGGAGTGGGTGGCTAAGGATATTTTAACAACAGAGACCCCCAGAGCGCAGTCTGAAGTTGCAGTGCTGGGAGGTCATGCACTCTTTTTCTGCCCTACATTTTGCCAGTGACTATGAAGAGGATATACACATTGCCAGAAATCTTGGGGAGGGTTTTGGATTTCCTCAGAGGGTACGTGCCAATCTTATCTGGGCTTCCTGGGGACAGGGGATCCAAGCACACATATGTGTTACAGAAACAATACGTGTGGTAAGTTGCTTGAAGAATATTCTGTCCATTGCAGAGCATACAATAATTTTATCTTTGAATGAGTCCAGACCTCAGAAAGCTGAGAGATGGGATCCCCTTGTTCCACCTACTAGTAGAATTATTTCTACTGAATTGAGTTGAACATTAGGACTGCACTGAAGGAAGCTATAAGAAATAAGCCATAGGGAACTCCCTGGCGGTCCAGTGGTTAGGACTCCACGCTTTCACTGCCGGGGCCGGTTTCGATCCGTGGTTGGGAAACTAAGATCCTGCAGGCCACGTGGTATGGCAAATAAACAAACAAACAAACAAACAAAACCCATATGAATAACCCATTACTACATGTACTGATTTACTGTAGGGATATTTATTGATGAGGACTTATGGGAGAAATGCCTTGTGTGTCTCATTATTGGACGCTTTAAAAAAAAGGTTTTTCCTTAAAAAATGATTTTTTAAATACAAAAACAATGGTGGAAGGACTTCCCTGGTGGTGCAGTGGTTAAGAATCTGCCTGCCAATGCAGGGGACACGGCTTCGAGCCCTGGTCTGGGAAGATCCCACATGCCACCAAGCAACTAAGTCCGTGCGTCACAACTACTGAGCCTGCGCTCTAGAGCCCGCGAGCCACAACTACTGAGCCCATGTGCCACAACTAATGAAGCCGGCGCGCCTAGAGCCCATGCTCCGCAACGAGAGAAACCACCGCAACGAAGAGTAGCCCCCATTCGCCGCAACTAGAGAAAGCCTGTGAGCAGTAAGGAAGACCCAACACGGCCAAAAAAAAGATAAATAAATAATTTTTTTAAATGATGATGGATCTTATAACTAATTAGATTCTCCCTCCATCCTGTTTTTGGTTGCTAAAAGCTCCTGACCAAATTTTGAGGCCACCTCTGATGACTGTGCAGAGCTTGATGACTGACACTCAGTTTGATAGCATCCCTACCCCTGCCTTCATCTTACCATCTTACTCTCATTTTCTGTTTGCACTTATTGCCTCATTCATTTTTAAAGATCCTGTGTGCAACACAGAACTCTACAAGCTGCTACTGGTAATTTTTCAAGCAGGGCAAAGTGTAAGGAAAAGAAATGAATCTACTCTCCAAGTTATATTATCTCTAATTCCCACGCCAGTGTGCTCTTGGCTTGAGAGAATGGAAAGCCAGAGATAAGCTATCTTCCTCCTGCAGCATCTTGACAAGCCTCCACCCATCCCTCCCTCACTGCTCCCTAATAAGTACTTGCTGCTGTTTTTTTTTAAAATTAATTAATTTATTTTTGGCTGTGTTGGGTCTTCGTTGCCGCGCACGGGCTTTCTCTAGTTGCGGCGAGTGGGGGCTGCTCTTCGCTGAGATGCATGGGCTTATTGTGGTGGCTTCTCTTGTTGTGGAGCATGGGCTCCAGGTGCGCGGGCTTCAGTAGTTGTGGCACGCGGGCTCAGTAGTTGTGGCGCACGGGCTTAGTTGCTCCGTGGCATGTGGGATCTTCCTGGAGCAGGGCTCAAACCCATGTCCCCTGCATTGGCAGGCAGATTCTTAACCACTGCGCCACCAGGGAAGCCCCTTGCTGCCGTTTTTTAGCAAAGTAATTTATGGGTCAATATTTTGTTTTTTGTTTTTTGTTTTGCGGTACGCGGGCCTCTCACTGCTGTGGCCTCTCCCGTTGCGGAGCACAGGCTCCGGACGCGCAGGCTCAGCGGCCATGGCTCACGGGCCCAGCCGCTCCGCGGCATGTGGGATCCTCCCGGACCGGGGCACGAACCCGTGTCCCCTGCATCGGCAGGCAGATTCACAACCCCTGCTCCACCAGGGAAGCCCCTGGGTCAATATTTTGGATCAAAATCAGGCTAGCACATGCACACACGCACGCACCCACACTCACACACACACGCTCTATGCTTATTAAGTGATCTGAGGGGTGGGATAGGGAGGGTGGGAAGGAGGGAGACGCAGAGGGAAGAGATATGGGAACATATGTATATGTATAACTGATTCACTTTGTTGTAAAGCAGAAACTAACACACCATTGTAAAGCAATTATACTCCAATAAAGATGTTAAAAAAAAAAAAAGTGATCTGAAAATGCACTGCCTCCCGCTGCACAATTCAGGACTAAAGAGCCCTTAGCTCTTCTAGGTACATATGCTTCTTATTTCTGTAATGCATTTTCGTTATACATTGTCTGTAAATAATATAAGTATTTCCCCCATACTTTAAGTAAATAATACAAATGTATTATTATGTTTGGTATCTAGGAGACAAAGAATGCTTTAGAAATTAAATGTGAAACTATATGTGAAAACATTCTTGTGATACATTACAATCCAAGCATCACAACAAGCACCAAAGCTCGCCTTAACCATGTTTTTCCTCCACCCCGATGCCTCCCAAAGTTAGCCACTGTTATCAGTTTGCTGCATATCCTCCTGGACTGTCATCTACACTTTTGCAAATACATGCACATATCTATAGCAATGTGCTGGGTATATTATGTGCGTCTGGGTGTTAAATGTTCTGCTGCACATGTCCTGCTCTTCTACCGCTTGCATTTTTCCCTGAACAGTATATCTTAGAGCACTTTTCCTCCTTCAAGGGAAGAGCTCTTTTCTAGGTTAACTTATCCAAACAGCCTCCTCTAGCCACTAGCCGCTGTTCTTCCATCTTTATTTTTTGTCATGGCACTGCCAAGAACCTAAATTGCAGGTCATAAGGGGAATCAGAAAAGCTGATTACACAAACGTGACTACCTCATAGGGTTGCTGCGCTGGAATATAAGACTAAACCTCTATTAGTTCCTATTATTAGTCTTGATCTGAGATCCATTCTTTGACCTATTATTGACTGGGTGTCTACACTGTTCTAGGCACTGGGGATACATCTGTGAGCAAAAAGGGCAAGCTTTATCACTCTGGTGTCCTGAGGGCAGGCAGAAGATAAAAACCAGTGAAAAGAAATAGTATGTTGGTTGTTGATAAGTGCTACAGAGAAAAATTAGAGAGAAAAGAAGAATGGGGGTTTGTAAGAGGAGATCAGAGATGACAATTTTAAACATGGTGGCCTTTGGAAGGCGTGCGGAGAAGGTGGCAATCTCAGCCCAATTGTACCTTTAATTTGTGTAGACAGTTAGTTAGTAGCTTCTTTCTCAGCGAGAGAGAAGAAGAGTAAGTGAGGCATTTTCAGCGATCTCTTTCTCATCATTCAGCCCTCCCAAGGTTGGCTCACCCTCCAAAACTTGCCTGTTGAACAATTCTCTTCCGATGGGTCAGGATGATCATACCCTGTCAGCCTGCAGACAGCAAGCTCCAAAACCACTTCGCTGTTTTCTCCTTCTGGCTTCCTTTATCAGGCACTTGTACTTTTAAAAGATATCAAATTGCTTCTCTTGACCATTATTTTAAAAAACTCTCTTATTAAAATGCCTTACGACAGAGATTCTCAGCCTTGGCTGCATACTGGCATTACCTGGAGAGCTTTACAAAATTCTGATTCCTGTGTCCCACTCACAGAGAACCTAATTTATTTGATCTGGAGAATGGCCTCGGCATCGGGATTTTAAAAAAGTTTTCCAGGGCTTCCCTGGTGGCGCAGTGGTTAAGAATCTGCCTGCCAGGGCTTCCCTGGTGGCGCAGTGGTTGAGAATCCGCCTGCCGATGCAGGGGACACGGGTTCGTGCCCCGGTCTGGGAAGATTCCACATGCCGTGGAGCGGCTGGGCCCGTGAGCCATGGCAGCTGAGCCTGCACGTCCGGAGCCTGTGCTCTGCAACGGGAGAGGCCACAACAGTGAGGCCCGCATACCACAAAAAAAAAAAAAAAAAAAGAATCTGCCTGCCAATGCAGGGAACACGGGTTCGAGCCCTGGTCCGGGAAGATCCCACATGCCACGGAGCAACTAAGCCCGTGCACCACAGCTACTGAGCCTGTGCTCTAGAGCCCACGAGCCACAACTACTGAGCCCGTGTGCCACAACTACTGAGCCTGTGTGCCTAGAGCCTGTGCTCTGCAACGAAAAGCCACCGCCATGAGAAGCCTGTGCACCGCAACGAAGAGTAGCCCTCGCTCACCACAACTAGAGAAAGCCTGGGCAGCAATGAAGACCCAACACAGCCAAAAATAAATACAAATAAATAAATAAATGTTTAACAAATGACCACAGGTTTCCAATTGAAGGCCACTTCAGCCAGAAACTAAGACTGAGATGCCCTATATTCAGGCAGTTGGTACTACTACTAATTATTCCTTAATTCCTTGTACATTGCTTCACATGTTTGCAAAGTGCTTCCCAATATATTATCTTTTTTTGAAATATGTATCATTGTCTTTAATAATGTCCTCAAAAAGACACTGGAGTGCTGCACTGGTAATGGTTATTGTGGAAATTACTTGGCCGAAATGTCAATTCATCCCAAAAGAATTTGTTTTCTTCTGATTTTATTGAGATATAATTGGCATACAGCACTGTATAAGTTTAAGGAGTATGGCATAATGATTTGACCCACAGACCTCATGAAATAATTGCCACAGTAAGTTTAATGAACATCCATCATCTCATACAGATACAAAATAAAATTTTAAAAAAGATATTTTTTCCTTGGGATGAGAACTCTTATGACTTACTCTCTTAACTTTCATATATAACATACAGCAGTGTTCATTATATTAATCCTGCTGTACATTACATCCCTATTTATCTTAAAACTGGAAGTTTGTACCTTTTGACCACCTTCATCCAATTCTCTGCCCCCCCGACCCCCATCTCTGGTAACCACAAATCTGATCTCTTTTTCTATGAGTTTGTTTGTTTGCTTGATGAAGTATAATTGACCTACAACACTATGTGAGTTTCTGGTGCACAACATAGTAATTTGATATTTCAATACATTTCAAAATGATCACCACACAAAAGAATTTCTTGAGCAGCTACTATGTGCTTCATTGCACTCTAGAGTCATAAAGACGACAATTAGGTTTCACACCTTTCTTGAGAGTAAATAAATCAGCAAGAGTAAGTAAACTGTTCTCCTGGGTTTTGTGAGCTGTTCTAGCCAATGACTGAACCCAAGGAGCTGTTCATGGGAACCTCCAATTTGTAGCCAAGTTGCACAGAAGCTGTGGGTAACTTGAGGCCCTACTACTTGCAACTGGCATCTGAAGGGGGGTGCATCTGAGTCTTGTGGTACTGAGCCCTTAACTTGTGAGATCCAGGTAGTTAGTGTCAGAATTGACCGGAACCGTAGGACATCCTGCTGGTGTTGGAGAATTGGTCGGTATGGGGAAAAACTGACACATCTGGTGTCCGAAGTATTGTATATAAGGGTAAAGGAAAACACAGTGTGTTTTCCCCTAGACACCTTCAGAGAATTGTGACGAAAAAGACTACTTGGAAGTATACTTCCTCATCAACATAGAACTACTTGTTACAAATCTAATTCTCGTCATTTTGGGACAGTTTTTGAGAATGGTGTCAACTTCTATATCTATACTAACGGATATACAATATAGGGTAGGAAAAAATGGGCCAATAAAAATTATATATATATATTTCATATATATATTTTTTATATATATGAAATATATATATTTCTATAAATATGTTTATATTGTATATATAATTTATATATAGGAATATACATGATATATTTCTTTTATTTTTATAATATTTCTATTTTACATTACATATATTTATAGTTTTATATAATATACATTTCAGGTTACATATTTTAAATATACTTATATTATATTAACATAATATATATTCCTATATACAATAATTTTAGTTCTTGGACTTTTGAATACATTTTTACATATCTGACATTTCAAATAGCATTAAATTGCCCTAAAAGCAGTTATAAATTACTATGCCTTAGTGTGCCCTATGAGCTCTAAAGAAAAAATTAATTTCTTTCCATTGTTAACATTCCAGTGACCCCAGCTAAGGCAGCCTTGAAAAATTACTGTTGCCATGGCAACAGCTTAATGAAGAGGTCTACTATTGTTTTCTTCCCTGTTTGTCTCAACTATGTGATAAATTTCAAATATGAATTAGACCAGTTAAATACTGTCTCCAAAACATCCTGTTTCGGATTTTCACTTTTTTTTCATTGCTTCCCTTCTCCTAATACAAGTGTTGGGTTAATTCATTCTAAAAAGCTTGAATTCTGGTGTCAGAATTCAGAGTATCTAGCCATATTCAAGTATTTATTCATTTGTTTATTCAACCAGAAGGACCCCATTGGGAGCCAGAAGTCCAGAAAGCTGGATCCCTCCCCTCTGCTATCCACTGGCTGTTTGTCCTTGGGCAAATCACTCGTCCTATCTGTGCCAAGTATAAAAATGCCAAGAAACCCATACTACAAAGTTTTTTAAAAGATCCAAAGCAAAAATGAGAAAAATAAGGACAACGTAATGAATTTTTCACAGAATTAAGTGTATTCAATTTAGAGGATTACCCATTACTTAGAGACTATGCCCTTTGATTCATGAAATGGCAATTGTAGACCACAGTCGTGGTTACACTTTTAATGGCTTTATTGGCAAACTTATATGGAGACTCAAATTTCTTGGAAATATTTTTTTTTTGCCTGCGCTGTGCAGCTTGTGGGATCTTAGTTCTCCGACCAGGGACTGAACCTGGGCCATGGCAGAGAAAGTGCCGAGTCCTGGCACTGGACCGCCAGGGAATCCCTTGGAAATGTTGTTGGTACATAAACTCCCAAAGTTTGGGAAGCACTGCACTATAATATTTTAATTTAATTATAAAAGTAACACATATACCTGTTAAAGATTCAAAGAGTACTACTGGTATAAAATCAAAAATAAAACTCTATCAAATATAAAATCAAAAATAAAACTAAAACTCTAACTCTTACCAAATCAAAAATAAAATCAAAAATATAAAATCAAAATAAATAAAATATAAAATCAAAAATAAAACTCTAACTCTTCTCCACATTAATCCCAATCAGAGTCCCCATAGTAATCACTATTAATACTTTAATAGGAAACAGCTGAAAAGTTTTATACACGTGCAAAGAGATATTCTTTTCCTAAAAGGGATACTGATACTATTTATAGTACTCTGTAACTTGCTTTGTTCTCATAATGAGATTTTACTACCTTCAGGCCCTTTATTTCAAAATCCTAAATTTTCTTTGCTATTCTAAAATGGTATTGGGTTCCTAGTATGTGCTGAATCCCATGACTGTTATGGGGAGGGATGAGCAGACGGGCTGGATGCACCCGGAAAGGAGAGGCCATGTAATGAAAAGAGGAGTAAGCCGGACAATAAGTCAGTGGTCTGGAAGGGAGACAGCAGTAAGCATGGAAATAACTCTACTATTTGTTTATTCATTTGTTCATTCATTCCTTCATGATGACAAAATACTTCTACATCCAATGTTAATTCTGTGACACAAGATGGAGAAACTGAGGGAAAAGTCAGCCATTATTTCATAGCCATTAATTTTCCTCTGACTTAATTCTGTGATCCTTCTCCTCCCGTATGCCACAGAACACAGAAGTGCCAATATGGCTACGTTTGAGACTGCTTATTCTTCCAACTCCCTATCCATTTTCCAACCAGCATAAAGAATATATTTCCTAGCCACCCTTGGAGTCTTCCAACTCCCTATCCATTTTCCAACCAGCATAAAGAATATATTTCCTAGCCACCCTTGGAGCTGAGGGCTCTGTGATTAGGTTCTGGAAATAAGATAAAATAAGTGAGTGATATGTGCAACTGCTGGGTCAGGCCCCAAAGGGAAGGAGTAGACCCTCCAAATTTCTGCTTATTCCTTTCCTACTGGAATGTGGATACGGATGATGTGGTTACCTAAAGGGGTATTGGTGGGGAGGGGGAAGGACCTCTGGAAGGAGATAAAGGAGGATAAAGTAGCCTTCAATTTTATCTGTAATTTTTTTTTTGAATTTATTTTTGGCTGTGTTAGGTCTTCGTTGCTGCGCACAGGCTTTCTCTAGTTGTGGTGAGCGGGGGCTACTCTTCGTTGCAGTGCGCAGTCTTCTCATTATAGTGGCTTCTCTTGTTGCGGAGCATGGGTTCTAGGTGAGCGGGCTTCAGTAGTTGTGGCTCGCGGGCTCTAGAGCACAGGCTCAGTAGTTGTGGCACACGGGCTTAGTTGCTCTGTGGCATGTGGGATCTTCCCGGATAAGGGATTGAACCCATGTGCCCTGCATTGGCAGGTGGATTCTTAACCACTGTGCCACCAGGGAAGCCCTGTAATATTTTTATAAAAAAAAAAATTTAAGCAAATATGAAAAAATGTTAGCAGTTATTTATTGTGGTTGGTGGGTACCTGAATATATATTTTAAAAAAATTTTTGTGCATCTCTGTGTTTCCCAATTTTTGGATGTATAATTTAAAAATAAATTATAGTACATTCATCAGTTGGAATATTTATAATAATTTTAGATGGCATTTTAGATGAAGAGCTACTGATATGGGAAAATATTCATAATAAATGAAAAATACTTGAACAATTTTCTGATAGACCTAAGAGAGATTTAGAATGCAAAAGCCGGAGTTACCTACCCAGCTCACTGATTAACTTAATAATCTTTTACTAGAGATATTCAAAAATTCAGTCTAAAAGTAATTAAAAGTAGTCCCAAAGAAGAGATCTTTGAAGTGGGACAATCTTTATTTTAATTTTAATTTGTTTATTTATATTAAGGCCACACTGCACAGCATGTGGGATCTTAGTTCCCTCACCAGGGATTGAACCTGTGCCCCCTGCTTTGGAAGGACAGAGTCTTAACCACTGGACCACCAGGGAAGTCCCCCAGCCAAGAGATCTTTAAACTGGCTTGTTCATAGATCTCTCCTCTTGGAGCAAGCCTAAAACAAAACAGACCAATGCCCTAAAGTTTTATGACGGAGAAGTTGCTTTAACATCACCGGGATCCCACAAACCCCCTTTTTATAAATCTATAAACTGAGAATATTAAGACGTCACTACTAGTTATCAGTGGCTTCTTCTATGGTTTATAAATACTCTATTATGTGTATTATTATTTTTATAATAATAAAAACATCCTATTTTTCAAAGCTAAAAGAAATATTCAAACATCTGAAAACATCTTAGATTCTAGTGATCACTTTACATTCATCAAAAACACCAATGGAAGTTACATTACTTATGTTGCTTGGTTGCATTAAGAGGATAGGAACCTGTACTCTGAGCTAGGCCTAGATGTTGCTAGGAGCTGGCCTTGGTATTCTCCTGTTGAGCATAGACAATCTCACAGAACATAAGGCCACAAGAACCTCGTCCAGAAGGGCAACAGAGTCAAAAATAAGTGTTCACTGAATTTTGGGGTGCATTCCCCTAAAAGTGAACATTTGATGCTGCCAAGAAATAGATTTGAAGAGAAAATTTGCCTAAATCAATGATTTCAAACCTCTTGGGCCTAGAGCCACATGAAGAAATACGTCTTACATTGAGATCCAGTGCATATATACACATATAAATCTAAAACAAAAGTTTCATGAAACAATACTCATCTTTACCACACGTGAGTCTATGTTCTATTTTATCCTATTTCACTTTTAATAAAGTTAGTCACTATTCACTAAATTCTCAGTTGGAAAAGCACTGTGATACCAGGTTTTGGATATACAGTATGCTAAATCCGATTAATCAACGGAGTTGGAATTAGACTTAATCTAATTAAGAGAAATAAAGAAAACGTCATCTCTTCCACTCATTGATCAATAATTATTAAGTCAGGCCCTGTTCTGGCTCCTGGGGTTCAGCAGTTAACAAAATGACATCCCTCACCTCGTAGCGCTTACATTACAGAGCTCTGCTGCCCAGTAAAGTTACTAGCGACGGATACCTAAATTTAAACTAATTAAAGCGAAATAGAAATAAACATTCAGCTTATAGTCACACTAGCCACAGTTCAAGTGCACATAGCCACTTGTGGCCTAGTGGCTACAGTGTTGGACGGAGCAGATACAGAACATTTCCTTGTCACATAAAGTTCTTTTGGACAGTTCCACTCTAAAGCAAAGAACCTTGCCTTGTAACTTGACTAAAGCAATGATTTGTTAGCAGAGTATGAAGACTAGGAAAAAAGAGCAATAAGAATTCATTAACACATCTCCAAAGGAAGGGGTTCAGACCACACACCAAGAACAGTCCAGCTTGGCTGGTTCATTCCTAATCACTTTCTGTCACAACCCTATGCTGCATTCCAACCCCCTCTTGCTTAATTCCTTATTGATCAAGCCACATTTTCTGAAACATAACTACTTTCTACACTACACCTAACCAGCGAGGAATTTCTCATCCTAAATTAACAGTAGTCTGGTTGGCAAATCAACCTGTTATGAGCTTGAACCTGACCCCCAGTGAGCAAAGTGGACACTTCTAGGCTGAGAACCAGACTCTGCACTGTGGGTACAACAGGGGCTTCTAGCTGCCTATATTCATCCCTAGTAATAAAATCCTGATTTTATTACTAGTGTGGTAATGAGCCTATCTCAATGAGCAAGCAGACTACAGTTTGCTGCCATCCTTGTAATTGCTCAGTGGGGCTTCTAGAATAGCTCTTTAGAAGGAAACACACAGATAGAAGGCACCCCTATGGTCCTTCCCCTCTTATGGCTGTCTGCAAGATGGATGTGATGGCTGGAATTCCAGCATCTATTACAGATCTCACAGATGATGGAGAACAAAGGAAGATCCTGGGTTTGCGATGCCCATGAAGCCACCATGGCTTCATAGCTGCTATCTGACTGCATCCCCCATCAATGAAAAAATGCTGCCCGCCATATCAGTAAACAAAGGATGTTGCAGCCATCAAGCCACTACAGCCACCTTGCACGGTGAGCCTAGAGGGAACTCAGGAAAGAGACAAACGGGCTGCCTGCTGCCAAGCCCTCAGTCACTGCAGCCCTCCACCCCCGCTCCCCCTCCCCAGTGATACACCCTGAGGAGACTCAGGATGAGAAAGCAGAGGATACTGAGGATACTAGCCCCAGAGAGCTGAGGTGCATATCAAAGGAATGATTTCAGTGTGCCCAGACTCTTGCATCTTCCCATACACAGAAAAGCGCTACATTCCTTAACTTGAGATCCATGGCTTCTTTAATTAACAGAAATCTACCCGGGTCTTTGTTGCAAAAACTCCTTATATCCTGGCTCCTCCCCTACCTCTGCCGAGCAGTCTCTCAGAGCTAGCTGTCTGAGAGGCTGTGTCCCAGGCTTAAGTCCTCAGTTTTGTTCGCCAAATAAAACCTAATTCTCAACTATTAGGTGGTGCATTTTTTTTTCAGTCGACACCCTTGAATTTCTTTTTATAAGGGAGAATAAACCCTTATGTGTTTAAGCCATGTAGTCAATCCCTAACTGATAAAATGGAGAGCTCTCCTGAGCTGCTTTTCTCACGTGAGGACTTGTGTGTGAAGAGACCAGAAGACATTGTCTTTGAAACCTCTTTAATTGTAAGAGATACCAAGTCACATTCAGCTGTAAAATCTAGGACAATCTTAGATTTTGTTAGAAATCAATGACTGTAAGGAAAGAAATATAATAAAAATATTCAAATGATTCCTAAGTAAAAGCCAATCAGCCTGGATAAAAGCCAACTCCTTGCAATTTTGTCAGTGGCTTGCAAGCAGTGACTATTTTCCCCTCCACTATTGGTATCACTGGTGTTCTAAGGAGACATTTTCAAGGTACAGCACAGATTTTCTAGACCACAAGGTGGAGTTTATGAAATACCTTGAAATTTAAATCAGATTTTCCTAAGATTTTATTTTTAGGATGTTTAGTCACAGAATTATCGTGAGCTATCAAATATGAACCTGAGACAGAAATCTTTTAAGGACACAAGTTGAATTCTTTCAGGGATCCACTAAGAGTGTTGTGATTAAATAGAAGAATATCTTTAGTACAGTATCTATCAACTAAATCCTCCAAATACTTCCAAATAACAGAGGGTTAGTGGAACAGTTTCAGGAATATTTTGAAAAGTATTAAAATTTGGGGAGAATTATGCACCCAAATTCAACTAATATTTACTGATAACCTAATGAGTATGCTAGGCATTTTTTCATTATCTTATTTAACTCCCCAAAACCCTTTTAATTCACAAAAATTCCATTTTATACTTAGGCTTAGGGAGGCTGACTTTCCCAAGGTCACAGGACTAGTAGCCAAGATTTCAACCTAGGGTGCTTTGATTCTAACTTCAGTTCTCTTTTTCACTGTGGCTATCTTAAAAAACTTGAAAAAAAGTTTTTAACTGAACATAAAACTGGAGAGGAGTCGAGGGAATAATGTTTGATGGTACTGCATGGGTGATGGGAAGATTTCTGAATAATTTGAAAATGTTAAAGTTGAGGAAAATAATTAAATTGTGATATGCCTGGGACAATAATGTTCCATTCACACATCCCAGAAACAAGAGGTTTGAGCGATCCTTAGTCGACCATCTCTCAGAAGACGTCCATTTGTTTTCAGATCCCCTTCATCCCACTTTTAGCTTCCTTCCAGTCATCCGGTCACTCCTGGGGTGTCCAATACAGCCCCACACCCCATCTTCCAGGGGAGATCCCGTTTCCCGGCTCTTTTTCATTTTGATTTCTCCATCTATCTCAATTCACTGTCTTGTGCCCTGCTCTTTCACAAGAGTTGCTCTCTCTTATTGTGTGGAATGCTTTATTGTTGGATCTGGGGGAAATTGTTAATGTGTTGTAATTGCCTGGTTTTGATTTACTAGAATGAAATTTTCTGTGCGGGTAGAACTGGATTTAACTTGTTCACAATTGGGACCTCTGTGGAAAACCCAGTGCTAGGGACACAGCAGAGCACAAATATAGTTGTGGAACGGAACAAGCTCTCCGGTTTCATACTGGCATATATCTTTGCCGGACGCGCAGGCTCAGCGGCCATGGCTCACGCGCCCAGCCGCTCCGCGGCACGTGGGATCTTCCCGGACCGGGGCACGAACCCGTGTCCCCTGCCTCAGCAGCGGGACTCTCAACCACTGCGCCACCAGGGAAGCCCTTTTCTTTCTTTCTTTTTTTTTTTTTTTTTTTTTTTTTTTGCGGTATGCGGGCCTCTCACCGCTGTGGCCTCTCCCGTTGCGGAGCACAGGCTCCGGACGCACAGGCTCAGCGGCCATGGCTCACGGGCTTAGCCGCTCCGCGGCATGTGGGATCCTCCCGGACCAGGGCACGAACCCGTGTCTCCTGCATTGGCAGGCGGATTCTCAACCACTGCGCCACCAGGGAAGCCCCTTTCTTTTTTTTTTTTTTTAAACCGAGTAATTGGGTCTAAAGTCCGAATAAAATTTCGGCCGGTGGGAAGCTCCTTCCTTTTGTATTTAGCCCTCTAGCGCCTGGGTTATAATTTCGACTTCACCTTAAAGTGACAACGTACCCTTTTTTCAAATAAAGGACCTACTTCTAAACCAAGTGCACAACAGAAACACTAAGATTTTATAGCTGTCTTAGGAACCGCAAACTTCCAAATACGGGACCAAACAGAGATGGGAAACCTGTGCAAACTCCCTTAACACCTTCCTTCCTCTTCAAGTCCCTTCCCACAGACTCTACGCCCCGCGACGATTATTCCCAGGGGGCAGGCGGAACGACCTGGATCCCACAACTCGGACTCGGCTCTGCCCCACAAAGGCGTCATAAAACTCGAGGTGCGTCCGGGAGCCCTTTCCTCCTCCCTCCGCCGCGAGCTCCTCCCCCTCCATCCTCCCCTCTCCAAGCTCTCAAGCATTTTCCCTCTGCCTCCCCGCCTCTTCTCCCCTCCCCTCCCCGCCTCCTCTCCCCGCCTCCTCTCCCCTCCCCTCCCCGCCTCCTCTCCCCGCCCCTCCCCGCCTCCTCTCCCCGCCCCTCCCCGCCTCCTCTCCCTCTGCCGCCCCGCCTCCTCTCCCTCTGCCGCCCCGCAATCCCAGCGGAACGCGCGGCATTGTATCCCGGGGCCAAGTGCCCGGATGCTCGCCTGTCCTCCCCTCGGCCCGCGCAGTGGCCCTGCCCACCGCGCGGCTCTGCGTGCCACGTCACCGCTTGCGGCGCTTCCGGAGGCGCAGCGGGAGATGACGTAGGGGGACGTGCCCTCTATATGAGGTTGGGGAGCGGCAGAGTCGGCCTTTTCCGCCCGCTCCCCCCTCCCCCCGAGCGCCGCTCCGGCTGCACCGCGCTCGCTCTGAGCTCCGTGCTCCTAAGCTAGTGCCACCGTTGTCTCCCTCCAGTCGCCATCATGATCATCTACCGGGATCTCATCAGCCGTGAGTCGGGACTGCACTTCCCCTAACGCCGCGCACGGGGGACGGAGGTGTGGGTGGGGGCGGGGAGGCGGCCGCCGTCGCCGTGTCGTGGGCCTGGGAGACGCCGGCCCCTTCCTGGGAGCGAGGAGGGTCGGTGCTTGGGGCGCGCGTCGGGGTTTCGAGCGCCCGGGGAGGGGCGGGGGCCGCGTGCGGCCCGACAGCGCGGGAAATGGCGCCCGCTCGGGCCTCGGGCGTACCGTGACCGGTGGGTATATGTCCCCGAACAGATGATGAGATGTTCTCCGACATCTACAAGATCCGGGAGGTCGCGGACGGGCTGTGTCTGGAGGTGGAGGGGAAGGTGAGTCGGCCGGGTCGCGGCGCGGGGCCGGGTAGGCTCGGGTTTCCGCTGCTCCCCCGCCCGGGGTTGTGCAATCCTCGCCGTTGCCTCCTGGCGGAGGAGACGCTCTTTCCGGGCTCGGGTTTTTCTAGAAAAGTGGAGGCGGAGCTGAGCCTGGAAATAGGTCCGCCGCTTCGGCGCCCATCCTCCTCCCAGGCGGTCCGGGACAGGTTGTCTCCGGTTTGGGAGCCCCAAGTCCTTCAGCGTTGGCCTTATCCCTACTTGCTCTTCAACCCGACAGTCCACGCAAAACTTCCACTGGGTTGTAAATGACCCCCCCTTTCGTTCCGGTCAGCAAAGAATTGTTGAGCTGAGGTGTTTCAGGAAATCGATTTTAGAATTTTTTCCCCCATAATGTGTTCATGGTATTTGACAAGAATGTTTGGTGGAAGGATGATGGGTACATGAGGTGCCAGCATAGATTTTTTGGATGCGTTTATGGTAAAGTCGAGGATGTGTTAGCGACTAAACTTTTTTTAATGCAGATGGTCAGTAGGACAGAGGGTAACATTGATGACTCGCTCATTGGTGGAAATGCCTCCGCTGAAGGCCCCGAGGGCGAAGGTACCGAAAGCACAGTAATCACTGGTGTGGATATTGTCATGAACCATCACTTGCAGGAAACCAGCTTCACAAAAGAAGCATACAAGAAGTACATCAAAGATTACATGAAGTCGTAAGTGATACTGGCACACCCCAGTCGAGGTGTGAAAATCCTATAGGATTTAGGGGTTGGCTAACTGAGATTTTTGGTGGCAGGCGTGCTTGTCAGAGGTCTTTTTATTAATGAGCTCAGAAGGGTGGTTGTTTTTCTATAAGTAAAATAATGTGAGCACACTGGAGCATGTGGCTTGGTTTTACCTTTTTAGAATAGTACGGTGGAGATAAGCTGACATGAAATTCCAAGTTAGAAACAGTCTTGTTGATTAAAACATCCCTCCTGTGAACTAGTAATTTCTTGATTGCGTGCGCCACGTTATTTTGCTCAGTGACAGCTGGTTTCAGTTTGTAATTTTTACTTAATGAAAATATACTTTGCTCAGAACTGAATAACCTATCCGTAAAATATTGTTTTAGAATCAAAGGGAAGCTTGAAGAACAGAGACCAGAAAGAGTAAAACCTTTTATGACAGGGGCTGCAGAACAAATCAAGCATATCCTTGCTAATTTCAAAAACTATCAGGTAAATAACTTAAATGTTTGGACCGAAGGATTGTACGATTTTAACTGAGCAAAAAATGAGTTGCTTGATGAATCTCTGATGTAATTAAGCTGTGGTTATTTTCTCGGTCTTTTGAACAGTTTAAATACTTCATAGATTCAACTCCAGTAGTCTAGGCTGTAGGAAGTAGCTTTCTCTGCTCCCAAGCATGTTTCCAGATCTTGTTTTCTGATTCCAGAATCTTACCTGTACTCAGATAACATTTCCCAGTTCTTTCTCTTGAATTGCTTGTTAACTCCCAAGTGGTCTTCCAGTTTTCTCTTTCTAATTCCAATGTGTCTTGTTGCCACTGAAGCTCTTTCTGATCTGAGCTTGTCCTATTGAGGAACTTCAGTGACTTTCCTTTACCCCAAGAAAAAAAACAAACACAACCTGGCTCTTTAATTTCCCGGTTTTCGTACATCCTCTGGCCATAAGATAACTTCTCATGTTATATGCTAGCTTTATGTTCCCTGTGCTTGACTATGTAAAAAGCCTTGTTTGTAGGGTTTGGAAATGGATGTGTGGGGCTGAGTAAGTTTCCTGAAAGCCTCGTGTCCCTGGATTGCTCTGTACTTTTATTTGGTTATTATTAGTACTTTGAGTGAACTGAAGTTTGATTAGTGAGCATTTTTTCTCCTAGGCATCAGAGCCTTTAGTTGCTGAAATCCCTTGATTTAAATAGCGGTGTTCTGAATCATCCTTTGATTTATTGTTTTGATACAACACATCCGTGCGTAATCTAATTCTGAGTATTTGTTTGCTTCCTAAGTTCTTTATCGGTGAAAACATGAATCCAGATGGCATGGTTGCTCTGCTGGACTACCGTGAGGATGGAGTGACCCCGTATATGATTTTCTTTAAGGATGGTCTAGAAATGGAAAAATGTGTAAGTATAAAGAAGTGCGTTGAATCATTAGTGTAAAAATGGAGCTATCCTAGGCATAATCCTCCTTGTTTTGCCACTAGGATAGTTAGAATGGATCTTACAGTAGTCTTTTAAACTGAGGCTCTAGGTCTTGTTTCTCTTAGGGGCATAAAGAGGGTGTTTCACATGTAAAAGATTTTTATGCTACAGAAAGGCTTAGACTCTTTATCTGCAGAAAACTTATAGGTGACCTTACAAAGCGTAGCTTAAATACTGAGCTCTAGAGATCAGAGATAACACCCTATGTTGATCTTCCCTATAGAAATGGCTTGTTGAAATCAGACTGCCTTTCTCTTCCTATCTTGCTGCACGGATACATGAGTATTAAAATCTTTTTGTAAAGAAACCGTGCACCCTTATTTACTGATAATTGGCAGCTGGTCGTGAAAGCCTTGATGTTACTAGCTTTTAGTAAATACAGTTTAGAGTTGGCTGCTGATCCAATATGCCAATTGCTTTACTAAAATTAAATGAATGTCTGCTATGCAAGGAATTGCTAGAGGCGGTATAGAAATGAAGGCATTCATTATCCTAGCTTTCTGGGGCTTCTGTGTAAATCAGGAGTAAGATAAATTTAAGGCTACACTAAACAGGATTGGGGCAGCAATGAACAAAAATGTCTAAAGGGACTCAAAGAATGTGTGAGACTTTTGTTAGAACAAAGTGAGTGGAACTTCCTCAGAATGAGACATTTCTGCATCCACTGATAGACCTTGAACAATCTGCTGTTGTTCTTTTGGTTTGCACTAGGATGCAAAAGAAAAATCCCTGCGCTTTCTGTCTGTCTTGTGGCAGCCCAGATTGAATGGGGGAATACATTTGCAGCCTAGAAATGTTAAATATTTTCATATTGGAAAGGTGTTAATGGAGTCTTCCTTGTTTTTACAGTAACAAATTTGGCTGTTTGGATCTATCACCTGCTCGTCATAACTGGCTGGCTGCTGCTTTTCATCCACACACCACCAGGACTTAGACAAATGGGACTGATGTCATCTTGAGCTCTTCGTTTTGATGTTGATTTGTTTGGAGCGGAGGCATTGTTTTTGAGGAAAAAAAAACATGTCATGTAGGTTGTCTAAAAATAAAATGCATTTAAACTCAATTGAGAGAATGCCTCTTAGTTTAATATGTAATATCTAAATCCATCCTGTGTAGCCTTCCTGGAGAAGCTAGAACCTGGTTGTAGACCACTACTAGAAAGCATAAGACCATCTTCAGATAACTCCTGCAATGAAAACCACTTCCGGGACTTGGAATATAAACAAGAATCAACAGTAATTGAGTTGAAATAAAGGGAAAGACCATGCTCATAGCAGTGCCAACGTTTGAAGCGGATGTCTTACACATTTCATCACCTACAAACGGAAGTAGTTAACTCTGGAAGAAATTACCAAAAGAATAAAAAGAGACTTAACACAGTTGGAAGCAAAGTATTGTCTCAGCTTATTTACAAAGCAAGTAGAACCAAGTTCTAGAGAGATCTAGACATCTCTTGGGATACGCGTGTCAGACTTCTTGGAACAGGGTTGGCAAACTGGCTTGTCCTACCACCTGTTTTTGTGTGACTAAGGTGGTGCTTACATTTTTAAGTGGTTCAGAATAGCTTATGGGATGTGAAAAAATACAAAATCTAAGTTTGTGTCTAGTTTTATTGGAACACTGCCATGCCCATTTGTTTATGTATTGACTGGCTCTGACACTGCAAGAGCATAGATTAGTGACAGATCCAAGGGCCTGCAAGCCCTAAAATAACTACGTGGCCCTTTACAGGAAAGGTTTGCTGGCCCCTGTTTTAAAGATGAAATGACAGATGGAGTGTGGGATAGTTGGTGGGTAGAGGAAAAGCCATTGCTAGTCAAATTGTATCTGAAAAGGCTGTGGGTATCAGAACAAGGATATGAAAATGCATCTATTTGACATACCTGGAGCAGTTACTGTCTGCTAAGGTTTCCAATAGAGGTGCAAGAAAAAAGTGTCCTTGCGCTTT
This sequence comes from Kogia breviceps, assembly GCF_026419965.1. Lineage (NCBI taxonomy): Eukaryota > Metazoa > Chordata > Mammalia > Artiodactyla > Physeteridae > Kogia > Kogia breviceps. The sequence continues at coordinate 22,126,847 of NC_081325.1, forward strand.
CTGTCTGATTCTGGCAGTCCAGATTGAATGGAATACAGGGAAGAAATCGCAATTCACAAATAACTGAACAGTAAAAGCCTCCAAGATTCCAAAGGAGAATTCATAAGTTTATAGGAAAAATACTGGAAAATTGTTCCCCTACACCCTTGCCTTCTGATTTCACTTTTAAAAGCATAAGGGTTAAGTCGAAAGGCAAGCCAGTGACTTTTATGTGAACACAGGGTGCAGCCAGTGACTTCAAGAGACCATGGTGTGGTTCAGAGCCTAAGAAATGCTAATCAGGTTGGTGGTAGTGCCCCCTGGTGACTGGTGAAAAGCATACCCCAATACTGGAAACTGCAGTCATGCTGAGGGTGGTTTTGAGCACCAGTGATCCAGGGGGCCACTTGCCTGCCTCTGAAACATACTATCGGAAGAGAATTTTCAGGCAGTGGTCAGTGCTGTGAAGGTGAGAGGATAATCTGGTAGTGGGAGTCTTGAGGTAATGTAGGCTGCAACCTGATTTAGTGAGCTCGTGTGGAAAAGACTGGAAGAACAGGAATAGCAGTGCAGAGGCTTCATATAGGAAGCAAGTTCAGGTAGTTGCCTAAGAATGCTTATTTTGGATCTTTTTCTAGTTAACTCCCAGTTAGAGCCAGGCTAAGATACTTTGTGCAAGAGTCACAGGTGGTGAGTACTTTCTGTGCATATCAGAAGGCATGTGTTTGTATCACTGCTGCCTAGTTTGAAACAGGTACGTTCCTAGTGGACTTGAAGCTCTGGGCTACATGTATGTAAAACAGGTGGAGAAAGGACTCATTGTCTAGGAAGGCTTCTGTAATGTGATAACTTGAATAGGACGCTGAAAGCAAGGAAGGAGGTTAGGTGGACATCTGGGGGCAGAGCATTACAGGCAAAAGAGCAAATGTAGTGTCTGAAGGAAGTAGTGTGGTTGACGTGTTCAGGTGAAAAGGTGACCAGTATGCCGGACCCAAGATGGCGAGAGGAAAAGCTGAGGTTAAGTACACAGGAAAAGAGGAAACCAGATCAGGCATGGAAGCCACCAGAGGGCTTTTGAACAGAAGGGTGACATGGTCTGACCTAAAAGGTCATTTTGGCTTTTGGGTAACTGTAAAAGCAAAGAGAACAATGATGTATACTATTTTTAGGTGAGAGATGATAGTGGCTTAGTCTAGGGTGATACGTGAGGTGGTTGGAAATGAGAGAACAGGACTTGCTGATGTGTTGAATGAGGTGAAAGAATGGATTTAAGGATGATGCCAAGTGTTTTGTCCTGAGCATCTGGAAGAAAGGAGTTAACACTGAGACGAGGAAGACAGGATAGGAAATCAAGAGTTCAGTTTTGGATAAGCTAAATTGAGATGCTGACCCTTGACTGAACTGAACTAGGTAAGCAGTCAGGAGGAGAATTAGAGAATTTAAGAGATACAGGTTCCCCCAGCATCTGAAAGAACCTTCCCATGAAACCTTTCTTAAGCTGAAATGGTATAAAGCAAAGAAGCAATTTACCTTAGGACACATCTTGCTAATGGATACACAAAATAAACTGAGATAAGCACAGATGCTCACAGACACAGCTCAGAGCTATGGTAGCTTGATACAGATGCTGAGTGTAGTTCTGGGGAAGCTGCTCGGGGTGCACGCTGCCCGAGGCCTCACTGCAAAAGAAATGCTGAATGCCGTTTTCAATTTTCGCCCTTTTTTCGTGAAAGGGAAAATTCTCTTCGGATTTCTTTTGATTAGCGGGATCAAGTACTAGTGTAGCTAGGTCTTTTGTAAAAGCGAAGTGGTGTAAAGTGAATATCTGCTGGGAAGAAATAATGCATGACATCTGGAGCTAGAACAGTGAGGTCACCTAGGCAGGATGGACTCAGCTCTCCAACATAGATTGGTCAGCGCGGTGAACCCACAGAGTGATTAAGAGGGAACTGCCCGTGAGGTAGGAAAACCAAGGGTGAGGCCTGGAGGTCAAGTGGACAGCATTTTAGGAAGGAGCAAACAGGTCCACAGGGTTACCTGTTGTAAACAGGTCAAGTAAGATGAGCACTGAGAATGGTGGACTCGACAGGTGTTTGATTTGAGTTGTAGGGAAGAAAGCCTGATTAAGATCGGCTCAAGAGAACAGCAAACTCACAGGCAGCATATTGCCCGTGAAATGTCACGATGCAAGATACATGTGCATCTGCTTAAGCAACAGTTGTGTAAATGACTCATTTGAACCATCAGACATTTTTTCTTAAAATCTAATCAGATCACTAGTAAATAGTGCATGGACAGTAAATTCCATCTGAACTTCAGGGTTTATCCAATAACTCTACAAACTATACTGGTAAAATTGCAAGAAGAGTAGCAAAAACCTCAGCCAACTTGAAAAAATCCTGACAACAAAGCCTCCTTGTAAAGTTCTGAGCATCTGTGTGTGCATGTGCTTGGGGCTGTGACCTGGGCTAGTAGCCAGGATACTCTCAGTAAAATGGAATTTAAGCCAGGGGGACTTGAACTAATAGAGACCACATCTTGGTGACTGGTGACTTGCACTTAGTAGGTCATACTATACAACTCTTAATTCTATGGTAAAAGTCTGGCTAACGACCCCCTCATGGGCCACAGGCATTCCTGCAAAAGCTCATTTTGCAGCAATTGGTGAGTGTTTCCAGAGACTTTGTCCATAAAAACTGAGGGCCCAACTTGCTGGATTTTGGGTAGATTATGGTCCTCTGGGGCTGTGGACCACACTTAAAAATCACTTCATTGAAAAAATTATCTTTTGATACTGCATAAAAATGTGAGCTACTTCTTTGGATATTTGGTTCTTTTGTTAACATTTAATATAGCATTATTCCAAAGGAAAAGTCCTTGACTGAAATAGTTTAACATACACAAGTAAAGGATGCTCTACACCTTTCATTGAATTAACTAAGGTTTTTTTTTTTTTTTTTTTTGGCTGTGAATTTAAAAATCTTAAAGGAGGGACTTCCCTGGTGGTCCAGTGGTTAAGAGTCCGTGCTCCCACTGCAGTGGGCGTGGGTTCGATCCCTGGTCTAGGAACTCAGATCCCACAGGACGCGCAGGACGGCTAAAAAAAAAAAAAAATCTAAAGGAAAAGCACTCCTGTGTGTCTCCTTTACACTCAGTACTCCACTTCTGGTCACCAAATGTGTGTATGTTTTTCCCCCTCACCAAGCAGTTCTGCAACACCACCTGGGTGTCCTACCATTCAACTCAGTTCTGACACTATCTACCTGGAGAGATACCTTGCACCACTCAGCAAGTGGGATCTTAGTTCCCCCACCAGGGATCGAGCCCGCGCCCCCTGCATTGGAAGCACGGAGTCTGGACCACCAGAGAAATCCCTCTAAAGTCGGCTGTTATGACAGCCATCTCAAATAGGATAAGTTCTTTAAACTTAGAGTTTGCAGATAAAGTTAAAAATGATAGGGCTTCCCTGGTGGCGCAGTGGTTGAGAGTCCGCCTGCCGATGCGGGAGACACGGGTTCGTGCCCTGGTCCGGGAGGATCCCACATGCCGCGGAGCAACTAAGCCCGTGAGCCATGGCCGCTGGGCCTGCGCGTCCGGAGCCTGTGCTCCGCGACGGGAGGGGCCACGGCAGTGAGAGGCCCGCATACCGCAAAAAAAAAAAAAAAAAAAAAAAAAAAAAAAAAGATAATAATGCTGGTAGTTTATATTTATCCCACTGAAGTCCTCCAAGTCCATCCCTTAGTTCAGCGGTGATACGATGGACTGCGTGCTTGTTGGCTGTCCAAAGCAGATTTCCACTACTGTGCGGGCATGTTTTCAACTACCAGCACGTTCCAGTTTGTTTGAGAGCTTGTACATTGCGGATTTGTGCTACTACTATACGTGGTTTCGTACATTTAGGATTTCTCCTTACGCTGAGCCCTGAGAGCCTCAAGTGGATGTGGTTTTTGCAGGAGCACACAATTCAGTGAGAAAATTGCCAACTATATGCCTGGGTGGGGATCCTTTCCAAAGTAATTGTTTGCTCAATGATTCCCTCAGTGACTGACCTCCCCTCTCCCACTCCAGGATACACTTGACATCTGCTTTCTTTTATAAATGCACAGTGCTCTTTTCTGAGCTTTGGGGTAGAGTGGGGAGCAGGAGACTGGGGGGTGGGGGGAACACCATCTGCAGTGCTTTTGCATGTGTGAGTCACCATTTCGGAGAAATGAGAATTCAAACACTAGGTGACTCACTTGAGGGGTTCTCTGGGAGAGGACACAGACCACAATTGCCAGTCAAAAGATAACAGTATTTTCCTTGAAAAACGAAAAATAGGGCTACCATATGATCCAGCAATCCCACTCCTGGGCATATATCCAGAGAAAACCATAATTCAGAAAGATACATGCACCCCAATGTTCACCGCAGCACAACGATAGCCAAGACATGGAAGCAACCTAAATGTCCATCAACAGATGAATGGATAAAGAAGATGTGGTAAATATATACAATGGAGGACTTCCCTCGTGGCACAGTGGTTAAGAATCCGCCTGCCAACACAGGGGACACGGGTTCAATCCCTGGTCTGGGAAGATCCCACACGCCACGGAGCAACTAAGCCCGTGCGCCACAACTACTGAGCCTGCGCTCTAGAGCTCGCGAGCCACAATTACTGAGCCCGCATGCCACAACTACTGAAGCCTGCGTGCCTAGAGCCTGTGCTCTGCAACAAGAGAAGCCACCACAATGAGAAGCCCGCACACCACAATGATGAGTAGCCCACGCTCACTGCAAATAGAGAAAGCCTGTGCGCAGCAATGAAGACCAAACGCAGCCAAACATAAATAAATAAAATAAATAAATTTTTATATATACAATGGAATATTACTCAGCCATAGAAAAGAACAAAATAATGCCATTTGCAGCGATGTGGATACACCTAGAGATTGTCATACTGAGTAAAATAAGTCAGAGAAAGACAAATATATCACTTATATATGGAATCTAAAAAAAATGGTACAAATGAACTTATTTACAAAACAGAAATAGAGTCACAGATATAGAAAACAAACTTATGGTTACCAAGGGGGTAAGTCGGGGGGAGGGATAAATTGGGAGATTGGGATTGACATATATACACCATACAAAATAGATAACTAGTAAGGACCTACTGTAGAGCACAGGGAACTCTCCTTAATACTCTGTAATGACCTATATGGGAATAGAATCTAAAAAAGAGTGGATATATGTATATGGATAACTGATTCACTTTGCTGTACAGTAGAAACTAACAACATTGTAAATCAACTATACTCCAGTAAAGATTAATTTTAAAAAATGATAAAGATTACAGTATTTTAAATAGCTTCATAGAGCTACTAGACATCATTCAGTCCTGAGTTTGTAACATTTAGTATGACACTAGAAATCCAGTCGTGTACTTGGCCATTTTCTTCATGTGTAGAGACAGCAGGAAACCCTAGTTCATTATCAAACGCAGCTTGCTATGGCCTCATCTACAATGCAGGGTTATAAAATTATTCCACCAAGTTCATAACTGTCCATTCCCTGAGCAGCTGATAGAAATTTGGCAAACCACAGAGAGCTGGTATTTGGTGGACATCTATTCAAAACAGAGCTATACATGTAATTTCCTTCTCCTTGAGTACATTAATTTGGAAGTCTCCCTCAAGAACCGCCAATTTATAGTTTGAGTCAAACACCCAAACTGATATTCAACCCGGGGGGAAAAACTGGCAAGTGAAAGGGGGACAATTATTGCACATGAAGTTAAAAAGAAAACATACGGGACTTCCCTGGTGGCGCAGTGGTTGAGAGTCCGCCTGCCGATGCAGGGCACACGGGTTCGAGCCCTGGTCCGGGAAGATCCCACATGCCGCAGAGCAACTAAGCCCATGCGCCACAGCTACTGAGCCTGCGCTCTAGAGCCCGTGAGCCACAACTACTGAGCCCACGTGCCATAACTACTGAAGCCCACGCACCTAGAGCCCGTGCTCCGCAACAAGAGAAGCCACTGCAATGAGAAGCCTGTGCACCGCAACGAAGAGTAGCCCCTGCTCGCTGCAACTAGAGAAAGCCCGCGCCCAGCAATGAAAACCCAACGAAGACAAAGATAAATAAATAAATAATTGTTTAAAAAAAAAAAAGAAAACATACGCCTCTTTTACTACCTCACGGAGGTGAGATAATGTTTATCAGCAGATGTCAAGTATAAAACTGGAAGCCAAGTCAACTCAAGTCTTGGTGTGATGCATTATAATGTCTTTCTCCATCACCGGGCAAGCACCCCATCCTGCCTAAGCCTCCTCCATTGTGTTAACTCCACATGGATGGATTCTGTCAAGTGGAACACAGGCTGGGTGGCAGTAGCCTTGATGGCTGCCGTAATATCAGCGGGACGGTAAATACCAACTGCTGGCATCTATTAAAAGCAGAAGTGACTAAGCTTTTGAAAACTGGTTAAGTAATGTGCCACCTGTTCTCTGCTCCACAGACAAGGGGGGAGGAGGACTGGGTGTGAATGTGGGAGCAGCAGAGATTTTAGCATCCCAAGAGCCACGTGGAGGCTTGTTTTTCGGAGGGAGTTACTAAACCCTATGGTTTATGGGGATGAGAGTTGTGCAAAACCCCTTGCAGCTACTGCTAGGCTTCCTCTGTCAATATCCTGTGGTAATTTTGCTGAATATTCTCTTCTATCCCGAGGTTCCCTGAAGCTCTTTCCTACTCCCCCTACCGGATCTGCCTGTATTCATGTCTGGGCGGAAGGGAGAGGTGAGTATACTGTTAGAGGCCGGTAATCGGTGGCAAGTGGAGCAGGGTAAGCTGGTCCGGAGAAATAAATGGACGCGGCTTGTTGGCCCCAGTGAATTTTGTTCTCTTGTGCAGATAACAGGCAGCTGACCAACATATAATCAAATTTGCTCCTGTGGACTAAAAGTGCAAATGTGAGCTTTGACTAGGTGGATTTCGACATGTGCCTCTTCTCCAAGGGAGAAAGGTGAGAATAGCTGCAGACTCTTACAGGGAACAGGAGGGTTTCAGAGATTGAGCACACTCTACCGGCCTTTGCATCCCAGACACAGATTTTTGGGTTTTTCTAAATCATGGCTAAGGCCCGTGAGCACACAACCCAGGAATGACCCATTTGATGGAATGACCAATAGGGAATTGCAGTAGGGTTATTCACCAAGAGGGTGTATCCAAATTGCCAGCTGGCCACTGTGCATTTACTCTTTCTGCTTTGTATCTGGGTGTAGAACTTGGGAAGGTGCAAACGGAAAGCTGTTTGTTAAGGCACACATCATTTCCCTCGACATAAAGTTTTAAGGAAATTCTGTACAAAACCCTTCATAGCTGGGCCACTTGCTTACCTGTTCAAGCTTACCTGCCTCTCCTTCCCATCCACCCTCAGCTGCCAGGGGGAACGCAGGTGGCGTGACTCTGACCCTTTGCACGAAAGTCTCGTTCTTTTCTACAGGACTGCGCTGCGTTTCATCTTAGAAGAGTTTACTGATTTCTGCATCCACCCTCTTCCGCTTTACTGAAGTCACTGAATTCCTTGTCTTTGCATCACTGTTATTCCTGAAAGCAAGGAGGGGGTTTTGTCAGTCTTCCTTCTTTGCCGGTGGCATCCCGTATGGATTTGCTGATGGAGTAAATAGTGAGCTTTCACGAGTCCCTGAAGTACTTTGAACCACACTTCCCTGTACCGCTGCTGTTTTCAAACGCAGTCTCTAATTCTGGAAAAGTGGGTAACCAGACAAGAATGTTTGGTCTGAAAGAGAGCAGTATCCTACCTGAAGTGCTTTCCGCATGAGTCACTTGTCCCGGCAGTTTGCTAGTTGAGTCAAAGGCTGAGGCACCTAATCGCAAAGAATGCAAAATGCTTCTCTTCTGCCTTAATGGTGAAATGATTCTTTTTCAGAGCACCTCATGTCTGTAAATGCTTAGCTTTCTCTAGGGTCTAGAGTTAACTGTAATGCTCTTTGCATTTGCTACTGCATGATGGGCTTTTTCTTATCCTACTCTAGATTCCAAAGTTATGGCCGATGTGCGATTCCATGATGGGAGATGTGGCATTTTGCTGAGTCTTGGAAAAATGTAACACCCTTGTCTCATCCCTGGTCGCGCTTCAGAATTACCTGGTATGATTTTTAAAAATACAGATGGAATTCTTTGCACACCACATTACAGACAGAGGAGTTTTTATATGTTGTTAGAAACTGTAAAGAATCTGAGATTTTACCCTATTTTCAAGCTAACAAGTTAGCCTACCAAAGTTCCATATACCTTTTATGAGAAGACATAAGACCTCTAGGTCAGAAATAACCTCACAGCAAAAACAGCAGCCAGAGCAGCATCTTGCATTGGGTCCCACCTCCACCTCCCACAGGGTGACATACTGAGGGCCAGATGCTTCCTGCACTTGCAGTGGGGAGCACTACAGCAGAGGAACCCTGAAATTAGGAAACTTTGAGCTTACAAGGCTGCTAACACATCTGCCCATACTTCCTTCTGGATAAGCACTTTATTCATGTACCTGGAATGTAGACAAATCTCTGGGGAAAAAGGGAAGGTATCTCTAGTTTATTGCTCTGAGGTGTCTCTGAGGAGGTACATCTCTAAATCTCTTCAAAGGGCTACCTTATCTCTAGCTTCCAAGGATGTGTGTTATTTAAATATATCCTTTGCAAATTTGAAGATAATTCAAATAAATGGAAAGATATCTATGCTCTTGGATTGGAAGAATTAATACTGCTGAAATGGCCATACTACCCAAGGCAATCTACAGATTTAATGCAATCCCTATCAAATTACCCATGACATTTTCACAGAACTAGAACATATAATCCTAAAATGTATATGGAAGAATAAAAGACCCAGAATTGCCAAGGCAATCCTGTGGGAAAAGAATAAAGCTGGAGGTATAACCCTCCCAGACTTAAGACAATACTACAAAGCTACAGTAATAAAAACAGCATGGTATTGGCACAAAAACACATAGATCAATGGAACAGAATAAAATATCCAGACATAAACCCACACACTTATGGTCAATTAATCTTTGATAAAGGAGGCAAGAATATAAAATGGAGAAAAGAGTCTCTTCAGCAAGTAGTGTTGGGAAAGCTGGACAGCTGCATGCAAATCAATGAAGTTAGAACACTCCCACACACCACGCACAAAAATAAACTAAAAATGGCTTGAAGATTTAAATATAAGACATGACACCATAAAACTCCTAGAAGAGAACATAGGCAAAACATTCTCTGGCATAAAATTGTAACAATGTTTTCTTAGGTCAGTCTCTTAAGGCAATAGAAATAAAAGAAAAGCAAAAGTAAACAAGTGGGTCCTAATCAAATTTAAAAGCTTTTGCACAGCAAAGAAAACCATAAACAAAACACAAAGACAGCCTACGGACTGGGAGAAAATATTTGCAAACTATGCAACAGACAAGGGATTAATTTCCTAAATATACAAACAGTTCATATAACTCAATAGTAAAAAAACCCAAAAACCCAATCAAAAAATGGGCATAAGACTGAAATAGACATTTCTCCAAAGAAGACATAGAGGTAGCCAATAGGCACATGAAAAAGTGCTCAACATCACTGATTATTAGAGAAATGCAAATCAAAACTATGGTGATGTATCACCTGATGCTGGTCAGAATGGCCATCATTAAAAAGTCTACAGGGACTTCCCTCATGGCGCAGTGGTTAAGAATTTGCCTGCCAATGCAGGGGACACAGTCTCAAGCCCTGGTCCAGGAAGATCCCACATGCTGCAGAGCAACTAAGTACATGTGCCACAACTACTGAGCCTGCATGCTGCAACTACTGAAGCCTGCGTGCCTAGAGCCCACGCTCCGCAACAGGAAAAGCCACCTCAATGAGAAGCCCATGCACCACAATGAAGAATTGCCCCTGCTCACCACAACTAGAGAAAGCCCATGTGCAGCAATGAAGACCCAATGCAGCCAAAAAATAATTAAAAATAAATAAATAAGAAAACTAACTTCCACCTTTTAAAAAAAAAGTCTACAAATAATAAATGCTGGAGAGGGTGTTGAGAAAAGAAAACCCTCCTATACTGCTGGTGGGAATGTAAAAAATTGGTGCAGCCACTATGGAGAACAGTATGGAGGTTCCTTAAAAATCTAAAAATAGAGTTACCATATGGTCCAGCAATCCTACTCCAGGGCATATATCTGGAGAAAAGTATAATTTGAAAAGATACATGCACTAAATGTTCATAGCAGCACTATTTACAATAGCCAAGACACGGAAACAACCTAAATGTCCATCCACAGATGAAAGGATGAAGAAGATGTGGTATATATATATACCATGAAATACTACTCAGCCATAAAAAAGAATGAAATAATGCCATTTGCAGCAACATGGATGGACCTAGAGATTATCATACTGAATGAATTCAGACAGAGAAAGACAAATATTGTATGATATCATTTATAGGAGGATTCTAAAAACTAATAAAAGTGAACTTATATACAAAACAGAAACAGCCTCAGAGACACAGAAAACAAACTTATGGTTACCAAAGGGGAAAGGGGAGGAGGAGGGATAAATTAGAAGTTTGGGATTAGCAGATACAAACTACTATATATATAACAGATAAGCAACAAGGTCCTACTGTATAGCACAGGGAACTATATTCTGTAATTGTAATAAACCATAATGGAAAAGAATATGAAAAAGAAGAAAAAAAATATATGAATCACTTTGCTGTACACCTGAAACTAACACAACATTGTAAATCAACTATATTTCAATTTTAAAAAATCCCACTAAATATGCCCTTTGTCAGAAAATCCAGACCATACAGCAATATGAGAAACTCATGGACACCTCCTAGAGAAATGGAAATAAAACAAAAATAAACAAATGGGACCTAGTGAAACTTAAAAGCTTTTGCACAGCAAAGGAAACCATAAACAAGACCAAAAGACAACCCTCAGAATGGGAGAAAATATTTGCAATGAAGCAACTGACAAAGGATTAATCTCCAAAATTTACAAGCAGCTCATGCAGCTCAATATCAAAAAAAACAAACAACCCAATCCAAAAATGGGCAGAAGACCTAAACAGACATTTCTCCAAAGAAGATATAGATTGCCAACAAACACATGAAAGAATGCTCAACATCATTAATCATTAGAGAAATGCAGATCAAAACTACAATGAGATATCATCTCACATGGGTCAGAATGGCCATCATCAAAAAATCTACAAACAATAAATGCTGGAGATTTACATTTTATCAATGTAAATTGATACAGCCATTATGGAGAACAGTATGGAGGTTCCTTAAAAAACTACAAAGAGAACTACCATACGACCCAGCAATCCCACTACTGGGCATATACCCTGAGAAAACCATAATTCAAAAAGAGTCATGTACCAAAATGTTCATTGCAGCTCTATATACAATAGCCAGGACATGGAAGCAACCTAAGTGTCCATCAATAGATGAATGGATAAAGAAGATGTGGCACATATATACAATGGAATATTACTCAGCCATAAAAAGAAACGAAATTGAGTTATTTGTAGTGAGGTGGATGGACCTAGAGTCTGTCATACAGAGTGAAGTAAGTCAGAAAGAGAAAAACAAATACCATATGCTAACACATATATATATAGAATCTAAGAAAAAAAAAAAGGTCATGAAGAACCTAGGGGCTAGATGGGAATAAAGACACAGACCTACTAGAGAATGGACTTGAGGATATGGGGAGGGGAAGGGTAAGCTGTGACAAAGTAAGAGAGTGGCATGGACATATATACACTACCAAACGTAAAATAGATAGCTAGTGGGAAGCAGCCGCATAGCACAGGGAGATCAGCTCGGTGCTCTGTGACCACCTAGGGGGTGGGATAGGGAGGGTAGGAGGGAGGGAGATGCAAGAAGGAAGAGATATGGGAACATATGTATATGTATAACTGATTCACTTTGTTATAAAGCAGAAACTAACACACCATTGTAAAGCAATTATACTCCAATAAAGATGTTAAAAAAATTAAAAAAATAGGGCTTCCCTGGTGGCGCAGTGGTTAAGAATCCGCCTGCCAATGCAGGGGACATGGGTTTGAGCCCTGGTCCAGGAAGACCCCACATGCCGTGGAGCAACTAAGCCCATGCGCCACAGCTACTGAGCCTGTGCTCTGGAGCCCATGAGCCACAACTACTGAAGCCCGCGTGCCTAGAGCCTGAGCTCCTCAACAAGAGAAGCCACTGCAACGAGAAGCCCGTGTACCACAACGAAGAATTGCTCCTGCTTGATGCGACTAGAGAAAGCTGCACACAGCAACAAAGACCCAATGCAGCCAAAGATAAATAATAAATAAATAAATTTTAAATAAATAAATTTAAAAAATAAAGAAATTCATGGAGAATTGTTTTCCAACATTGCAAACCAATAAGAAAAAGAACAGCAATCCTATAGAAAAATGGGCAAGGGGTATAATCAGAGAGTTCACAGAAAAGAGACTCCAGCTCACTCCTAATACAAGAAATACAAGTTAAAATTGCACTCTGTTATAATTTCTTTTTTTTTTTTTGCGGTATGCGGGCCTCTCACTGCTGTGGCCTCTCCCGTTGCGGAGCACAGGCTCCGGACGCGCAGGCCCAGCGGCCATGGCTCACGGGCTCAGTTGCTCCGCGGCATGTGGGATCCTCCCGGACCAGGGCACGAACCCGTGTCTCCTGCATCGGCAGGCGGACTCTCAACCACTGCGCCACCAGGGAAGCCCCTGTTATAATTTCTGATCTATCGAACTGCAAAGATAAAACATTTTGCTACCCCTCTCTGTTGTGGAGGCTGCAGGGAAACAAGCACCCCCAGACATCACATCACAAATGCATGTAACCACTGACCAGGTCCTTCCACTTCTAGGAATTTAATCTATTTATATAATCACTGCAAATGAACAAATGTGTACAGAAAGCTGTTCTGTGAAGTATCATTTGTGATAGCAATGGAGGGCTGTTTAAATAAATTATGGTATTGTCTCAGTCTATTTGGGCTGCTATAACAAAGTACCATAAACTGGGTGGCTTGAACAACACAGTTGTTTCTTATAGTTCTGGAGGCTGGAGCATATTTGGGTTCTGGTGAGGGCCCACCTCCTGGTTTGTAGACAGCCAGCTTCTCACTGTGTCCTCACATGGTGGAAGGGGTGAGAGAGCTCTCTAGGGTCTCTTCTTTTTTTTTTTTTTTTTTTTTTTTTTGTGGTACGCGGGCCTCTCACTGTTGTAGCCTCTCCCGTTGTGGAGCACAGGCTCTGGACGCACAGGCTCAGCAGCCATGGCTCACGGGCCCAGCCGCTCTGAGGCATAGGGTCTCTTCTTATAAGGGCACTAATCCCATTCATGAAGGCTCCACCCTTATGACCTAATCACTTCCCAAAGGCCCACTTCTAATACCATCACATTGGAGGTTAGGATTTCAACATATGAATTTTGGGGACACACAAACATTCAATCCATAGCAGGTGTTATGGAGATTGAAATATTCTGTATATTGAAATATTATGCAGCCATAAGAATGAAGAACTCTTTGTGTACTGCTATGAAATAATCACCAAAAAATATTTTTATGTGAAAAAGAAAAGTGCAGAATAGTGTGTTCAGGAAAAAAAAAAGCTTATGTGCTAGTATGGGCATAGAAGGTCTCTAAAGAATACACAAAGATAGAAAATCTCTGGAAGGAAACTGGGAACACTCCAGAAAGGAGGCTCTTCACTGCGTACATTTTGTAATTTTTAAATAATGTGAATGTGTTACCTACTCATTAAATGAATTCAGTTTTTTTACAATGCCGAGCCCCATACCAAACCTACTGAATCAGAATGTCTACATTTTAAAAGTCCCTCTGGAGATGCTGCCACCAGTTAGGGGTTAAGGAATCACTCTTGTAGCAGGAACTATGGGCAGGAAATGACTTCATTAGATAACCAAATGGGAAACAACCAACACAGCTGGCTCAGAGTTCCCACCCTCTTGCTGGAACAAAATACAAAGCACCAGAGTGGAAAGAAGTCTCAAAAGTCAACAAATGCTGCTGCCCAACGCTCAGGGCCCTCAACCTACAGCCCTCTTGACCAACGTGTCCTGAGAGCTTTGCATTTCTGCAGGAGGCTTGGCCTCATTTTCCACATGCTATGTTAATGTGATAATATTTTAATGAAGCCTATACTTACATTTGGAGCCGGGTGCCATTAACAATATCATACAGGGGACTCATTTTGAGCTTTCTACCAGCTGAAACTCCTAAGTCTTTCTTCATGACTGCCGCTGCAAGCCAGGTATGCCCCACACAGACACGGGTGCAGCTGGGTTTTGGCTGCACATGCAGGAACTGACATTGTGATACTATTTTCTCACTTTGCACACCAGATGTTTCAGCATCTGATTTGTGCTGTACACGGACGGTTTCCTTCCTAATTCTTTTTTCTCTTTTTGAAATTCCATTTTAGCTCTGCTAAAATAAATGAACGATGATACCGTTTTGCATCCATTTGGCAAACAGAAGAAAAAAGTCATTACTTCAAATTCTGGAAGAAAGTGTGTAGGATGAATGCGGTGGTGACGCTTTGAAATCTGGGTTCTAATTAAAGCCCCACCACTTACTAACTGTGAGAACTGCAACATCTTAACTTCTCTAGGCCCTAGTATCTTCATCTAGAAAAGGGAGACTAATACCTTGTTGGCTGGTTCAGCAAATGGAGGCTTGTCATAGGACTCTTTTTACCATAAGAAATTCTTAAATTCTGGTCTCTGCTGTGAATCAGGTGCAAAATGCAGGATGCCCATTCACCTTCTCTTTTATGTAGCCCTGAGAAAATGTTTCAAGAATTGTTTTAGCTCATATGCATGCTGCCTGGTCATGCCCTCAATCCCTATTTTCACTCAAAATCTCCTTGCCACACACATTTAGTGGTTTGGGAGATGGCCGACAACACAGGTCTGTGGAGTAAACCCTGGATGGCGAGCCATGAGTCCTGGCTCTGGTGCTGGCCTAGACCCTCAAGGCCACAGAGCCATCATCCAAAATGAGATGATTAGCTCCTTTCCATCTTCTATACATTTATACTTCCTGAGCCTTTAGAGCCTTTGCTTCTTTATTAAAACTTGTCTGAGCCACTCCGAGATTCTCACGCAGGGTTAACAAGTAGTTAGATGTCACTTTAAAACGGGTAAGCCTGGGACTTCCCTGGTGGTCCAGTGGTTAAGACTTTGCGGTTCCAACGCAGGAGGCCTGGGTTCGATCCCTGGTCAGGGAACTAAGACCACAAGTGCTGGGCAGTGCAGCCAAAAAAAAAAAAAGCAAACTTGATCCCAGTCTTGAAGGCTAGTGCCTTTGCTCTTGGCCTGGTTCTAGAAGAAGTGCTGGAAAGGTGCATGAAAGGCCCATACATGCTGTTGCACCTGGGGCTGGAGACGCCAGATCACAGCTCTTCCTGCAGACGCCCGGACTGGGAGGAGGATGGAAAATATATGTCCAAGGACTGATGGAATAAAATTCATATTCTGTGGCAAGAGGAGAAATATTTAAACATAAAAATTCTTCTCTGCCCTTTGGCCTCTTCTCTTCCCCTACTGTGCATTCTGTATCTGCATTATGCATTGACCAAACCTCTCCCATCGGCAGAAATACCTGCTCAACCATAAAGAAAATGTTCTCCTAGCATCGACGACTTCTTAAAGATAACATTCCTTCTTGAGCTTATGGGGGTGGGGGGTCATGACCTACCAAAATGGCGATTAGATCTAGATTGTGCAAACTGTCAATCTAGATTGTGCAAGCTGTCAATAATACGTCATTTGATGCATAGCCCTCTCTCTCAAAAAGCTTATATAAACTGCATCTTGACTTCTGATGGGTGGAACAGTTCTCAGGGCTTTCTGAGAATCTCTTTCTGGGTTATAATCCTCTAATTTGGCTCGAATAAAATTTTCCAATTCTTTCTTAGATCGACTGATTAATTTTTGTCGACACGGCGAATGAACACCTAGTTGGATAACACTAAAGACATCTAAGGCAACAAATACTGTTGTCCTCTCCCTTCTGAGAATCTGAGATCTAAGAAGACCCAGGCTTAGAGTGCTGCAGAAAGAAGGATTTATGATAGGAAAAAGGAGGAATTTCCTAACTTCCACCAGGCTATCAGGCACTGACATGACTTGCTAACAAGGTTTTATGGGATGATTAATGTGGCAAAGCTGGATATCAGGGCTTCCCTGGTGGCGCAGTGGTTGAGAATCCGCCTGCCAATGCAGGGGACACGGGTTCGTGCCCCGGTCCGGGAAGATCCCACATGCCGCGGAGCGACTGGGCCCGTGAGCCATGGCCGCTGGGCCTGTGCGTCCGGAGCCTGTGCTCCGCAACGGGAGAGGCCGCAACAGTGAGAGGCCCACATACCGCAAAAAAAAAAAAAAAAAAAAAGCTGGATATCATTCTGGAAAGTTTTTCACATGTCCCTTCATAGAGGCAAGGGGCTGCGTGAAAGCACGTGGTGACGGGTGGGGCCTTTCAGCCTGTGGTTGATGGCTTCTCCAGCCCTCATGATGGGTTACAGAGTATTGTTTCCTTCCTCTTCATGCTTGGGTCCTTGAAATAGATGTTCTCACTTCACTCTGTTCTGATATTCTTGGAACCTGCCTCCCTCCCCCCGAAGTTCTAACTGAAGCCAAAAATTGGACCAGTCTCACTTATTTCCTGTCGATCACAGGCAGATCTATTTTATAGTCCTTCTTAGGGAGAAAAGATGACTCCAGACTTCAATATGGCTGGGTTGAAAATGTTTCAGACTTGGGACATGTGGTAAATTGAATGAATGATGGCCCCAATGGCTCATCAGGACCCCTGCCCTTGACAATGTGACTCAGTAGCTCCTGCCATCAAGAGATGAAGTCTAGGGTCTTCCCTGGTGGTCCAGTGGTAAAGAACCCACCTGTCAAAGCAGGGGATTCGGGTTCGATCCCTGGTCGAGGAAAGAAGATCCCACCTGTCTCGGGGCAACTAAGCCCTCGTGCCACAACTACAGAGCCCACATGCTCTGGAACCCATGCCACAACTAGAGAGAAGCCCATGTGCTGCCACGAACAGCCACAACAACAAAAGATCCGATCCCGCGTACTGCAATGAGGATCCCGCATGCCACAATGAAGACCTGACGCAGCCAAAATTAAAAATAAATAAATAAATATTTTTTAAAAACCTCTTTGTTAGGGGCTTCCCTGGTGGCGCAGTGGTTGAGAGTCCGCCTGCCGATGCAGGAGACACGGGTTCGTGCCCCGGTCTGGGAGGATCCCACATGCCGCAGAGCGACTGGGCCCGTGAGCCATGGCCGCTGGGCCTGTGCGTCCGGAGCCTGTGCTCCGCAACGGGAGAGGCCACGACAGTGAGAGGCCCGCGTACTGCAAAAAAAAAAAAAAAAAAAAAAAAAAACAAACCAAAACCTCTTTGTTAAAAGAAAGAGATGTAGTCTATTGCCCGCCCCTCCACCTGCAGCCTTGTGACTTGTTTTGACCATGAGAATGTGGCAGAAGCATCAGTGTGACGGTGTCCTAAGTTTAGGCTTCCAGAGACCTTGAGCATTTCTGCTCTCTGGGGACACTGCTTCCACCAGAATGGTCCTGGGCTAGCTGCTGGAAGATGAGAGACCAAGTAGAGTAGAGGTGAGTTATTCCAGCTGAGATCACCCGAGAACAGCCAGTTGACCTGCCCCGCTGATGCAGACGCACCAGGAAACCTGGCCAGAATGAAACAAGACCAGAACTGACCAGCTAAACTCAGCCTAAATTGCTAATCCACAAAAGCTTAAGCTAAGCAAATGGTAGTTGTTTTAAGCCACTACGTTTTGGGTTAGTTTATTATGCAGCCTTATTTTGGTAATAATTAACCATTTCAGGAGAGGACAAAGGAATGGTTCCGATAATTAGAACTATGATTCCCGCATTTATACCGCCAGCCACATCTTCTCCCTTGAATTTCAGACCCATATATCCAACCACCTACCCAACAATAATAGCCCCAAATTTATTCCTCCTATGGCCACAGCCTTCCCTATCTCAACCAATGAATAACAACTCCATCTTTCCAGTGGTTCAGGCTGATACCTTGGCCTCATCTTTGATTTTTCTTTCTTTCATATTCTATGTCCAGTTTATTAGCAAATCCCATGGGCTCTACCTTCAAAATACATCCAGAATCTGTCTACTTTTCACTACTTCCATGGTTACCACCTTGATCTGGGCCCTCACCATCTCTTGACTGAATTATTATAGCAGCATGCTGACTGACTTCCCCGCTTCCAAACTGGCCAATCTACAGTCTAATCTTAACACTCGTCAGAGTGATCTTTCTAGAACAAGTCAGATGATGCCTCTTCTTTGCTCAGAATCCTCCAGTGGCTCCACATCTCTCTCAGAGTAAAAAGCCAAAGAAAAAAAAAAAAAAAAGCCAAAGACTTTACAATGTCCCGGGAAGTCCTGCAGGAGCTGGACCCTCACTGTCTTGATGACCTCATCTCCTTCTCTATCTTGATTACTACACTCTTCCCACACCAAATATCCCTAATGCAATTTGGGACATACTTGTACTAAAAAATTGTTCCTCTTTTATCTGAAATTCAAATTTAACTGGGTATCCTGTACTTTACCCGGCAACCTTAACCAGGCTTGCATCCCCTTGAATCGTTGCGCTGGCTGTTTCCTCCGCTCAAATGTTTTCCCAGACAGCCACAGGGCTCATCTCTGAAAGTCTCTGCTCAAAGGTCATTTTGTCAAAATCAGAAAGGCCTTCCCTGACGAGCACACTTAAACCTACACCCACACCCTGGTATGGCCAGCCCCCTTCTTTGCTTTATTTTTCTCCAGAGAACTCATCATCATCTCACTTGCTAATTTATCACCAAGAGAGCTTGGCTGGGCTCTATTTTAGTTTGCTCACTGGTGCATCCTGAGTGTTCAGAACAGTGTCTGGCATTTAGCAGGTAGGTGCTCCATGAATGTTTGTCATAGGATTAAAAGAATGACAGGATATACTACACATACTGTGCTGAATGTGGCCCGCACAAGCTTCTTTTCATTTACTTATTTATTTATTTTGCGGTACGCGGGCCTCTCACTGTTGTGGCCTCTCCGGTTGCGGAGCACAGGCTCCGGAAGTGCAGGCCCAGCGGCCACGGCTCACGGACCCAGCCGCTCTGCGGCATGTGGGATCTTCCCGGACCGGGGCACGAACCCGTGTCCCCTGCATTGGCAGGCGGGCTCTCAACCACTGCGCCACCAGGGAAGCCCTAGGTTTTATTTTTTGACTTTCTCCTTGGAAGACGAGGATTTAGCTTTCTTGCTGTCCCTCACTCCCATCTCTCCTCTCCTCCAAGCCCTGTCACTTCTCCCTCTCCATCCTCCCATACAATTATCTCACAATTTAGTTAAATTAACAATCATGACAGGACTATGTATTTTTCCAAATGGAGCCATCTAATATGTTTTTTAATTTTTAAATTTTTGTTGGAGTTAATAACTCTCATATTCCCTGCTGCTTTGTTTTCTAGCTACTTATCACTAATCCATCCCCTAAGCTCTCTGCAAGAAATGTAAATTTCCTGTCAAAACTTGAAGTGCTCCAGGAACCTACTAGGCTCACTTTTTATTTTCTTGGAGGGCTCCCTCGTGGAGCCCGTTTTCTTCCTGCTCCAGTCCACACTGGTATCCACACCTGTTCCCTGTGGTAGCATGGAGACCTCTCTCCTCAGCCCGGATTCCCTTCACTACTCACCAAAATTCCATCTTGGTGAAGCAGCTCTCTAATGGCTTATTGGAGGTTAAATTTTTTTTGAGACTTTGCTTGTATAAAATATCCTTATTCTCCTATCACACTTGATTGATAATTTGGCTAAGTATGGACTTGCAGATTAGGAAGAATAATCAGATTTTTGACATTGTCCAAAAATCCACTGTTGGGAACTCCCTGGTGGTCCAGTGGTTAGGACTCTGTGTTTCATTGCTGAGGGCCTGGGTTCGATCCCTGGTTGGGGATCTAAGATCCCACAAGCTGCACAGCGTGGCCAAAATAAAAAAATGAAGTCAAAAATCCATTGTCTTCTAGCTTCCAGTGTTGCTACTGAGAAGTCTGCTATTCTAATCGTCAGTTCTTTGCACGACTTGCTTATTTTTGTCTCTGGAAGTTCTTAGGATTTTCTCTTTGTTACTGGTGTTCTTAACTTCCTTGGTATATGTCATTGTAAATGACTGACAGTCATTTCCACTTAGATATATGTTTTAAATTTCTTAGGGATTTTCTTGAAAAATATAGTATTTTCTTTACACTTTCTCAGTTCTTACTTTTTGGATTTTTTATTATTCAAATGTTGGGTCTCCTGGGCATACTTCTTGGGAGTGAAATTCAGTGTAATCTGGATGTCACACAGCTAACAGTGTCTCCGAGGAGGGTCACATACAAGGCATCAGGAGGCTACGACATGATAGCAGCACAGGCCAATAACTCACTGCTTCTAGTTCAGGACTCGAATGTGAAGAGACCACCTTGTTAGCATGTGGCTGGGTGTTGAGAGTCTGCAGGTAACACTGGGGTGGCAGGTGGGAAAAAAAGTACACAGAAGCTTATGAGAACATCAGTTAGGGGACATTAGAATGTCTTCCTCAGATTTGTACCACGTTTGTGGATTGAAACACATTTTTACATAGTTTATTTCACAGAACATGGGTCAAAATCTCGAAATCTTGGCTGCCCTTGAAGAGTGGTGAACCTGGACCCAGGCAAACTAGGAGACCTGAGTCACAATTTTCAGTCCTCAAGAAGATAATCTTGTTCCCTATGCTAAAAGGACTTTTTTTTTTTTTTTTTTTTTTGGCTGCGTCGGGTCTTAGTTGCGGCTCACAGGATCTTCTTTGTGGCATGCGGGATCTTTCGTTGCAGCGCGTGGGATTCTCTCTAGTTGTGGCGCACAGGCTCTAGAGCTTGTGGGCTCAGTAGTTGTGGCAATGGGCTTAGTCTCCCCGCAGCATGTGGGATCTTAGTTCCCCAACCAGGGATCAAACCCACGTCCTGTGCATTGGAAGGCAGATTCTTAAACACCACACGTTTCTTAACACCAGGGAAGTCCCCAAGGGCTGTTTGTTTCTTACTGATTGTCTTTTTGCCTTGGGAATGTGTCTGTACCCCTTTCTCAGTGTGCTCTGTGCAGTCACACAAGCTGTGTATTGTGGTGCCAAGCAGCGAGGCCTGGAGGAGGGTGTCTGTTATTACATAACATCACGGTGCACTGTTAGGCACACAGCCCAAAACCTGTCACCTACCCCATATGGGAGTTATTACACAGTGATGGTTCCCTGCAGTGTCTTGTTACATTCGTCTTTCCTTTCATTTCTTAGATTTCTTTAAATCATTTACCTTATGTATAAATAATTTCTTTAAAAAATTTTAAAGTAGCTATAACCTTCCAGATTATAGCAGGAAGTTAGCATTAGAAGAAGAAAGCTTCAATTACCCCCCCCCCCCACTTATTTTGTTCTTCATTTGTTTAATAGAGCTAGACTTTAATCTGAATATAGTACAAGGTTCTGGGTGCAATGCAGGAGTTTGAAACCAATAGCGCTGTCATTAAATGGCTATTTTAAGTCCCGCTTACCCTTGCCACTCACACTCCTTCCACATTTCCACACCCTGGGCAAACCAGAAGTTTCTTAAAGCCAACTTCTAATTAGTGAGCACGCTTTCTCTTTTCCTTTCCCTCTCTCCTTTCCCCCAAAATCTAATGTCAGCTATCAGACAAAAATCTTGTTTTGCATTGTTCTGACTCTAGTCCAGTGCTGCGCAAACTATCTCTGGTAAAGAGCTGATTTCTTTACATTTCTAAATCGGTCGTAAACTGGTAATTTTGTAAAATGTAATAAACGTGAATTAGTAGAAAAATGAATTTAAAAATCTAAGGGAAAAGCACTCCTGTGTGTCTCCTTTACACTCAGTACTCTACTTCACTTCTGACACTCCTGGTCACGAAATATTTGTAGGTTTTCCCCCTTATAAGCAGTTCTGAAACACCAGCTGGGTGTCCTACCATTCAATTCAGTTCTGACACTATCTACCTGCAGAGAGCACCAGATTCCAAAGGTTAAGGGCTCAGTCCTACAAGAATGCTCCCCCCACCACTTCAGGTGCCAATCACAGGTTCAGGTTACTGACTGGCTATAAATCAGAGGTTTCGATCACCCGCTCCATGGGTTTGATTAATTTGTTGGAGCAGCTTACAGACCTCAGGAGAATATTTTACTCTCTAGATTACCAGTTTGCTAGAAAAGGATATACGGTCACTGCTCCAAATTCACAGTTTCAAACCAGCTTCAGATCAAAAGAAAAAAATTCCGCAAAGTTCCAAAAAGCAAAACTCGAATTTGCAGCATGCTGGCAACTATTTACATGGCATATACATTGTTTTAGGTATTATAAGTGATCTAGAAATGACTGAAAGTATATGGGAGCAGATAGCCTCATCCAACAGAGGGCAGACAGCAGAAGCAAGAAGAACTACAATCTTGCAGCCTGTGGAAGGAAAACCACATTCACAGAAAGACAGACAACATGAGAAGGCAGAGGACTTTGTATGAGATGAAGGAACAAGATAAAACCTCAGAAAAACAACTAAATGAAGTGGAGACAGGCAACCTTCCAGAAAAATAATTCAAAATAATGAAAGTGAAGATGATCCAGGACCTTGGAAAAAGATCGAGAAGATGATGCAAGAAATGTTTAACAAAGACCTAGAAGAATTAAAGAACAAACAAACAGAGATGAACAATACAATAACTGAAATGAAAGACACACTAGAAGGAATCAATAGCAGAATAACTGAGGCAGAAGAACGGAAAAGTGACCTGGAAGACAGAATGGTGGAATTCACTGCCGTGGAACAGAATAAAGACAAAAGAATGAAAAGAAATGAAGACAGCCTAAGAGACCTCTGGGACAATGTTAAACATGACGTTCTCATTATAGGGGTCCCAGAAGGAGAAGAGAGAGAGAAAGGACCCGAGAAAATATTCGAAGAGATTACAGTCAAAAACTTCCCTAACATGGGAAAGAAAATAGCCACCCAAGTCCAGGAAGTGCAGAGAGTCCCAGGCAGGATAAACACAAGGAGAAACATGCTGAGACAAATAGTAACCAAATTGACAAAAATTAAAGACAAAGAAAAATTATTGAAAGCAACAAGGGAAAAACCACAAATAACATATCAGGGAACTCCCATAAGGTTAACAGCTGATTTCTCAATAGAAACTCTACAAGCCAGAAGGGAGTGGCATGATATACTTAAAGTGATGAAAGGGAAGAACCTACAGCCAAGATTACTCTACCCGGCAAGGATCTCATTCAGATTCGATGGAGAAATCAAAAGCTTTACAGACAAGCAAAAGCTAAGAGAATTCAGCACCACCAAACCAGCTCTACAACAAATGCTAAAGGAACTTCTCTAAGTGGAAACACAAGAGAAGAAAAGGGCCTACAAAAACAAACCCATAACAATTAAGAAAATGGTCATAGGAACATACATATCGATAATTACCTTAAACACAAATGGATTAAATGCTCCAACCAAAAGACACAGGCTTGCTGAATGGATACAAAAAAAAAGACCCATCTATTTGCTGTCTACAAGAGACCCACCTAAGACCTAGAAACACATACAGACTGAAAGTGAGGGGATGGAAAAAGATATTCCATGCAAATGAAAACCAAAAGAAAGCTGGAGTAGCAATACTCATATCAGACATAATAGACTTTAAAGAATGTTGTAAGAGACAAGGAAGGACAGTATATAATGATCAAGGGATCAATGCAAGAAGAAGATATAACAATTATAAATATATATGCACCCAACATAGGAGCACCTCAATACATAAGGCAACTGCTAACAGCTATAAAAGAGGAAATCAACAGTAACACAGTAATAGTGGGGGACTTTAACACCTACTCACACCAATGGACAGATCATCTAAAATGAAAATTAATAAGAAAACACAAGTTTTAAATGACACAAGAGACCAGATAGATTTAATTGATATTTATAGGACATTCCATACAAAAACTGCATATTACACTTTCTTCTCAAGTGCACATGGAACATTCTCCAGGATAGATCACATCTTGGGTCACAAATCAAGCCTCAGTAAATTTAGGAAAATTGAAATCATATCAAGCATCTTTTCTGACCACAACACTATGAGATTAGAAATCAATTACAGGGAAAAAAACGTAAAAAACACAAACACATGGAGGCTAAACAATACACTACTAAATAACCAAGAGATCACTGAAGAAATCAAAGAGGAAATAAAAAATACCTAGATACAAATGACAATGAAAACACAACAATCCAAAACCTATGGGATGAAGCAAAAGCAGTTCTAAGAGGGAAGTTTATAGCTATACAAGCCTACATCAAGAAACAAGAAAAATCTCAAATAAACAATCTAACCTTACACTTAAAGGAACTAGAGAAAGAAGAACAAACAAAACCGAAAGTTAGCAGAAGGAAAGAAATCATAAAGATCAGAGCAGAAATGAATGAAATAGAAACAAAGAAAACAATAGCAAAGATCAATAAAACTAAAAGCTGATTCTTTGAGAAGATAAACAAAATTGAAAGACCATTAGCTAGACTCATCAGGAAAAAGAGGGAAAGGACTTAAATCAATAAACTTAGAAATGAAAAAGGAGAAGTTACAACAGACACCACAGAAATACAAAGCACCTAAGAGACTACTACAAGCAACTCTATGCCAATAAAATGGACAGCCTGGAAAAAATGGACATATTCTTAGAAAGGTATAACCTTCCAAGACTGAACCAGGAAGAAATAGAAAATATGAACAGACTAATCACAAGTAATGAAATTGGAACTGTGATTTTAAAACTTCCAACAAACAAAAGTCCAGGACCAGATGGCTTCACAGGTGAATTCTACCAGACATTTAGAGAAGAGCTATCCCCCATCCCTCTCAAACTCTTCCAAAATATAGCAGAGGGAGGAACACTCCCAAACTCATACTATGAGGCCACCATCACCCTGATACCAGAACCAGACAAAGATACTACAAAAAAAGACAATTACAGACCAATATCACTGATGAATATAGATGCAAAAATCCTCAACAAAATACTAGCAAACAGAATCCAACAACACATTAAAAGGATCATACACCACGATCAAGTGGGATTTATCCCAGGGATGCAAGGATTTTTCAATATACTCAAATCAATCAATGTGATACACCACATTAACAAATTAAAGAATAAAAGCCATACAATCATCTCAATAGATGCAGAAAAAGCTTTTGACAAAATTCAACACCGATTTATGATAAAAACTCTCCAGAAAGTGGGCATAGAGGGAACCTACCTGAACATAATAAAGGCCATATATAACAAACCCACAGGAAACATCATTCTCAATGGTGAAAAACTGAAACCATTTCCTCTAAGATCAGGAACAAGACAAGGATGTCCACTCTCACCACTATTATTCGACATAGTTTTGGAAGTCCTGGCCATGGCAATCAGAGAAGAAAAAGAAATAAAAGGAATACAAATTGGAAAAGAAGTAAAACTGTCACTGTTTGCAGATGACATGATACTATACATAGAGAATCCTAAAGATGCCACCAGAAAACTACTAGAGCTAATCAATGAACTTGGTAAAGTTGCAGAATACAAAATTAACGCACAGAAGTCTCTTGCATTACTATACACTAATGATGAAAAATCTGAAAGAGAAATTAAGGAAACACTCCCATTTACCACTGCAACAAAAAGAATAAAATACCTAGGAATAAACCTACCTAGGGAGACAAAAGACCTGTATGCAGAAAACTATAAGACACTGATGAAAGAAATTAAAGATGAGACAAACGGATGGAGAGATATACCATGTTCTTGGATTGGAAGAATCAATATTGTGAAAATGACTATACTACCCAAAGCCATCTACAGAGTCAATGCAATCCCCATCAAATTATCAATGGCATTTTTTACAGAACTAGTACAAAAAAATCTTAAAATTTGTATGGAGACACAAAAGACCCCGAATAGCCAAAGCAGTCTTGAGGGAAAAAAACGGAACTGGAGGAATCAGACTCCCTGACTTCAGACTACACTACAAAGCTACAGTAATCAAGACAGTATGGTACTGGCACAAAAACAGAAATATAGATCAATGGAACAAGATAGAAAACCCAGAGGTAAAACCACATACTTATGGTCAACTAATCTATGACAAAGGAGGCAAGGATATACGATGGAGTAAAGACAGTCTCTTCAATAAGTGGTGCTGGAAAAACTGGACAGCTACATGTAAAAGAATGAAATTAGAACACTCCCTAATACCATACACAAAAATAAACTCAAAATGGATTAAAGACCTAAATGTAAGACCATGCACTATAAAACTCTTAGAGGAAAACATAGGAAAAACACTCTTTGACATAAATCACAGCAAGACTTTTTTTGATCCACCTCCTAAAGTCATGGAAATAAAAACAAAAATAAACAAATGGGACCTAATGAAACTTAAAAGCTTTTGCACAACAAAGGAAACCAGAAACAAGACAAAAATACAACACTCAGAATTGGGGAAATTATTTGCAAATGAATCAACAAAGGATTAATCTCCTCATGCAGCTCAATATTAAAAAAAAAAAATCCAATAAAAAAATAGGCAGAAGACCTAAATAGACATTTCTCCAAAGAAGACATACAGATGGCCAAGAAGCACATGAAAAGCTGCTCAACATCACTAATTATTAGAGAAATGCAAACCAAAACTACAATGAGCTATCACCTCACACCAGTTAGAATGGCCATCATCAGAAAATCTACAAACAACAAATGCTGGAGAGGGTGTGGAGAAAAGGGAACCCTCTTGCACTGTTGGTAGGAATGTAAATTGATACAGCCACTATGTTGAACAGTGTGGAGGTTCCTTAAAAAACTAAACATAGAATTACCATATGACCCAGCAATCCCTCTACTGGGCATATACCCAGATAATACCATAATTCAAAAAGACACATGCACCCCAATGTTCACTGCAGCACTATCTACAATAGCCAGGTCATGGAAGCAACCTAAATGCCCATCGACCGATGAATAGATAAAGAAGATGTGGTACATATATACAATGGAATATTACTCAGCCATTAAAAGGAATGAAATTGGGTCATTTGTAGAGATGTGGATGGA
The DNA here is from genome assembly GCF_026419965.1 of Kogia breviceps. Lineage (NCBI taxonomy): Eukaryota > Metazoa > Chordata > Mammalia > Artiodactyla > Physeteridae > Kogia > Kogia breviceps. Next base: position 22,154,127 of record NC_081325.1, read on the forward strand.
TCTAGAGACTGTCATACAGAGTGAAGTCAGTCAGAAAGAGAAAAACAAATATCGTATATTAACGCATATATGTGGAACCTAGAAAAACGGTAAAGATGATCTGGTTTGCAAGGCAGAAATAGAGACACAGATGTTGAGAACAAACGTATGGACACCAAGGGGGGAAGGGGAGGTGTTGGTGGGATGAATTGGGAGGTTGGGATTGATATATATACACTAATATGTATACAATGCATAACTAATAAGAGCCTGCTGTATAAAAAAATAAATTAAATTAAAAAGAATAAAGTATATGGGAGGATGTGTGTAGGTTATATTGGGTTGGTCAAAAGGTTCGTTCACTTTTTTCCGTAAGATGGCTCTAGTAGCACTTAGTTGTCTTTAACTTCATTCGAGACAATTTTGTTAGATTGTATGTGACAGCTGTCATGTCAGCGTGCATTTAAAAGAATACATCAAAATTTGTGATTTTTGTGCAGCCATTTTAATATTGAAGATGGAAGAAAATAAAGCAACTTTTTGGGCATATTATGCTTTATTTATTTCAAGAAAGGTAAAAACGCAACTGAAACGCAAAAAAAGATTTGTGCAGTGTATGGAGAAGGTGCTGTGACTGACTGAACATGTCAAAAGTGGTTTGCGAAGTTTCGCACTGGAGATTTCTCGCTGGATGATGCTCCACGGTCAGGAGCAAATGTCAAATCAAGACATTAATTGAGAACAATCAACGTTATGCCACACGGGTGATAGCCGACATACTCAAAATATCCAAATCAAGTGCTGAAAATCATTTGCACCAGCTTGGTTATATGAATCTCTTTGATGTTTGTGTTCCACGTAAGTTAAGCGAAAAAAAACCCTTCTTGACCGTATTTCTCCATGCGATTCTCTACTTAAACGTAATGAAAACGTTACATATTTAAAACAAATTGTGACGGGAGATGAAAAGTGGATACTGTACAATCATGTGGAATGGAAGAGATCGTGGGGCACGTGAAATGAACCACCACCAAGCACACCAAAGGCCGGTCTTCATCCAAAGTCTGTTGTGTATATGATGGGACTGGGAGTCCTCTATTATGAGCTCCTTCTGGAAAACCAAATGATGAATTCCAACAAGACTGCTCCCAATTAGACCAACTGAAAAGCAGCACTCGACGAAAAGTGTCCAGAATTAGTCAACAGAAAACGCATAATCTTCCATCAGGATAATGCAAGACCGCATGTTTCTCTGATGACCACAAAAACTGCTACAGCTTGGCCGGGAAGTTCTGATTCATCCGCCGTATTCACCAGACATTGCACCTTCAGATTTCCATTTACTTAGGTCTTTACAAAATTCTCTTAATAGAAAAAATTTCAATTCCCTGGAAGACTGTAAAAGGCACCTGGAACAGTTCTTTGCTCAAAAAGATTAAAAGTTTTGGGAAGATGGAATTATGAAGTTGCCTGAAAAATGGCAGAAGGTAGTGGAACAAAAGGGTGAATATGTTGTTCAATGAAGTTCTTGGTGAAAATGAAAAAGTGTGTTTTTACTTAAAAACCGAAGGCACTTTTTGACCAACCCAATATATAAATACAGGTCATTTTATATAAGGGGCTTGAGCATCCATGTATTTTGGTATTCAAGGGGAATTCTGGTACCAATCTCGCACGGATACTGAGAGAAGACTGTAATTTGGAAACAGCTGGATGGAAGAGATGCATAGGGCAAGGTACATGTGAAGGGGCACAGAGCTTCCATGCCCTCTTCGGGTGCACCAGCTCCCAGCATGTGGATGTTTTCCCAACCTGGAAGCTTTTGGAACTCCTGTCCTTTTGGGCTGTTATGGAAGCTTCATTACATAGGCATAATTGATTGCATCATTGGCCACTGGTGACCGAACTCAACCTCCAGCCCCTCCTTCTATCCCTGGTGGTCTGCGGGGTGGGGGCAGGCTGAAAGTTCCAACCCTCTAATTGCATGTTTTTTTCTCCCCTGGCAACTAGCCCCTATCCTGTGGAACTTTACAAAAGTCATTTCCATTAACATAAAGTCAGGTGTGGTTGAAACGGACGTGTCATGAATACAAAAAACGCAGCTGGAGAATTCCCTGAGGGCCCAGGGGTTAGGACTCAGCACTTTCACTGCTGAAGGTGCAGGTTCAATCCCTGGTCGAGGAACTAACGTCCCCCAAGCCCCGCATGGTGGCCAAAAACGAATAAACAAAACAACAACAACAAACCACTAAAACTCAGTTCACCTTTATCCTCTGGAGCTATTTTGGGAGCTGCTGAACAAAAGATGCCCCTAATGCTCTCATCACTTAGCAAATTACAAAGGTTTAAGAATCTATGTGGTGGAGGGCTTCCCTGGTGGCGGTTAAGAATCCGCCTGCCAATGTAGGGGACACAGGTTCGAGCCCTCGTCCAGGAATACCCACATGCCACGGAGCAACTAAGCCCGTGCGTCACAACTACTGAGCCTGTGCTCTAGAGCCTGTGCTCCACAACAAGAGGAGCCACCGCAATGAGAAGCCCACGCACCGCAACGGAGAGTAGTTCCCGCTCACCGCAACTAGGGAAAGCCCGCGCGCAGCAATGAAGACCCAACACAGCCAAAAATAAATAAATAATTTTTTTTTTTTTTTTTTTTTTTTGCGGTACGCGGGCCTCTCACTGTTGTGGCCTCTCCCGTTGCGGAGCACAGGCTCCGGACGCGCAGGCTCAGCGGCCATGGCTCACGGGCCCAGCCGTTCCGCAGCATGTGGGATCTTCCCGGACTGGGGCACGAGCCCGTGTCCCCTGCATCGGCAGGCGGACCCTCAACCACTGAGCCACCAGGGAAGCCCAATAAATAAAATTATAAAAAAAAAAGAATCTATGTGGTTGAATTATGGTTTGGACGTCCCCCTGCAGATCAGCCTAGAGCAGGTTCTAAGATCGCTGTTCAGAACCACACCCATGGCGCTGGAGGAGCACAGATTCTGATGGCCGGGTGCCCCTGGGAAGTGCCTTAGCCAGAGACCCACTACCTGTGCCCCAAGGCCTTTGCCTCTTCCCAGTCCACGGATCCAAAGCCAGTGCCACCTCTGCTGTCTGCAAAGAGGAGGGGAGCTGGCACCCGAAGGCATTGAGCTTTCCCCTTGCCCTGAATGCGCGTTTCCGGGCTGAGAGCGTGAGGACGTCGGGGGAGGAGGCGGAGGCGCGCGGCGGGGGTCCCGGGGGACCACAGCTGTCTGCGTACCACTGCTGTTAAGCAGAAGACAAATGCTACTCAGGAGACGCCCCCACCCTTTAGCCTCTTCTATACTGCCTTTTCCTAGCAGAATGTGCTGGAATTTGTCAGATTAAAAAAAATGGCGGACTTCCCTGGTGGCGCAGTGGTTAAGAATCTGCCTGCCAATGCAGGGGACACGGGCTCGAGCCCTGGTCCGGGAAGATCCCTCATGCCATGGAGCAACTAAGCCCGTGCCCCATAACTACTGAGCCTGCGAGCCACAACTACTGAGCCAGCGCACCACAACTACTGAAGCCCACGCGCCTAGAGCCCGTGCTCCGCAACGAGAAGTCACCGCAATGAGAAGCTCGTGCACCACACCGAAGAGTAGCCCTCGCTCGCCTCAACTAGAAAAAGTCCGCGTGCAGCAACGAAGACTCAACACAGACAAAAAAAAAAAAAAAATAGGCAATCATCAGCATTATCCACCTTCTCCTCCTCCTCCACCCCTTTTCCGGGGACTCTAATCAGCAGCGGCTCCTCCTGATTACAGAGTGTGGTCCACAGCAGCTGCAGTGATTGTATAAGCCAAACGGCTGATCTCTTTGGCTCGGGAGAATGAAAATGAACTCCTAACAGTCCGGCTTGCAGCACAAGCAGCTTAATGGCCCTGCCTCTCGCCTCTCTCCCGCGAGTCCGCGTATGGGAGATGTCGCCGGAAGGGGGCGCCTGTTGCACGGCTGCGGCTCTGAGATGTATGGAAGCGTCGCTACGTCCCTGCTGGGAGCGGTTCAGGGCCAAAAAAAAGGTCAGGAGGAAAACCACAGTGAAGAGCATCTTTTTGATATAGTCAAGTCTCCTTCAGAACCAGGACTAAGCAGACATTTTTATAGCCTGGTGGAGAAGAGCCCGGACTTGGCCTGTTGCTTAGCAACGTAAAGTGTTAATAAAAACCATTAAGATGAACATTTACAAAAGGCAGGTGGTACAAAGTAAATGGATGCCACTCATCTCATAAATGAAATGCGTGAAGGCTAAGTGGAGAGAGAGAGTAGTTTTTGCTTCCAAATACGTCTCTGCAGAAAGCTACCATACATTCCCTTTGGAATGGAGCTGTTGGTACATTAAGTTCTGTATAATTCTGTTCTTAATTTATGGTGTGGGCATTCTAAGACGGCCAAAGCGGTTAGCATGTTTATTATGAATTTGTTCTTTCCGAAGATATAAAGTATTGTGCAGAGCCCGTGTGCATCTCCACGCAATTGTCTTTATGTAAAGCTCTTCATACCTACATCTGTTATATCTTTCACATCTTTTATATCTGTTACATCTTTTATATCTTGTGACTATATTTTGCCCTATTCCTGCTCTTTCCTACCCCCTCAAAAAAGGCAAAGGCAGGAAAGATGATGACTTGGTAGGGGTGCAGGTTGGGGAAGGAAAACAAACTGATAGTTAATACCTGAAATCTTGTGCCAGGGCCTTCTGAAAGCAGCAAACGTGAAACTAAAAGAGAAGTTGAGTCAACCATTGCTATTCTAGCTCTCAAGAAAAATTTAATAAACTTTGCAACCAGTTCTCCAAAAATTCCCTGGAGAATTAGACTGGGCAATGCGATTGTTATGATCTTATTAAAATTTGTGCAGCCAATAACCGTAACCCATTTGTTGCACCATTAAGGTATAGATAAATGTGGGAAGGAATGAAAAATATCTGCAACTCGTTAAAAAAAAAAAAGGTACGTAGGTAAAATTTTTCTTTTTGGGGAAATCACACTCCCAGCTGCTGCATCCATAATATATGTATAGAAAATGGATTTGGGTTAAATCCACACGTATGTGGCCAAGGTACTTAAAAATAAAGGGCCCAGAAATGTACGGGTGGTGTAGTTCACTAAAAGGCCACCAGAGGGCGCCCAAGCTTGCTTCCTACAAAACTGCAAGTCGCACTTCAAAGGACAGACTAAGCCCATGAAGGTTCAACGCTTAGAGGTCTCCTTCCTGGAAAGTGGCGTGGAGAAGCAGGGCTGATAACCTCGGGACCATCAGTAGGAACTGGAAGATGGCTAGGCTAATGCTCACTGGTGGAGGAGAAAGTCTGGACCTCGTTTTCAGTTGTGGTTTGCTGCCACTTGGTAGGAATTTCTCTCTCCCCTCCGTCTCAATTTGTCCACCTCCAAGGGTACTTAGAGCAATGGTGGACAGTGACAATCCCAGGAAAGGTGTATTTACAGCCTAATGGACATATAGGTATGAATGAGGGGATGTGTACATCTACAGAGGAGAACAGTGAGTGAAATCAGCTCTACCTAATCGGGAGAACTTTGTCATATGTTCTAAAAGTTAAAAGTTTTGAATGAATACAGGGATTCCGTTTATTTTCAAATACGTATCGGAATCTCTTTTGTCTTGTTTACTGTGACTCACTGTATTATCTATTGCTGTGTTACAAATAACCCCCAAATTTAGCATTTTAAAACAACAATAAAGGTTTATTATCTTGCAGTTTCTATAGGTCAAGGATTCAGGTGTGACAGCTAGATAGTTTTAGCTTGGGGCCTCTCATGAAATTGTTGTTGTCAAGATATGAGCTGAATCTGCAATCATCCAAATGTCTGACTAGGCTTGAGGATCCACTCCAAGAAGCTCACTCTCATGGCTGTTGGTAGGAGGCTTTAATTCCTTGCCCTGTGGATATCATCACAGGGCTATTTTGAGTGTCTCCACAATAGGCAGCTGGTTTTCCACACAGTGAGATCCAACAGAAAGTAAGGTAGAAGCCACAATACCTTTTGTGGCCTAACTTGGAAGTCATACACCATCATTTCCTCAACATCCTAAAGGTTACACAAGTTAGCCCTATACAATGTGGGAGGGGACTGACTACCCAAGGGTGTGAATACCAGGAGGTCATAGGAGAGTCTCTTGGAGGCTGGCTACCACTCTGTTTTCCTTTTTTTTAATTGTTAAAAAGTATTTATTTATGGCTGTGTTGGGTGTTCATTGCGGTGCGCGGGCTTCTCACCGTTGTGGCTTTTCTCGTTGCAGAGCACGGGCTCTAGGCGCACGGGCTTCAGGAGTTGTGGCACGTGGGCTTCCGTAGTTGTGGCACGTGGGCTCAGCAGTCGTGGCGCACGGGTTTAGTCACTCCGCGGCATGTGGGATCTTCCCAGGCCAGGGCTCGAACCCGCGTCCCCTGCATTGGCAGGCAGATTCTTAACCATTGTGCCACCCGGGAAGCCCCTCACTTTGTTTTCAAAATGCATATTTAAACACCTTTTCAAAGGCACATTTTACATGTTTAATGTTACTGTTCCTGTTTTAAAAATGTGTATTCAAAAATTTTTTTAAGTTATTTATTTTTGGCTGCGTTTGGTCTTCATTGTTGCACACGGGCTTTCTTTAGTTGCAGCGAGTGGGGGCTACTCTTCATCGTGGTGCATGGGCTTCTCATTGCAATAGCTTCTCTTGTTGCGGAGCACAGGCTCTAGGCATGCGGGCTTCAGTAGTTCTGGCACATGGGCTCAGTAGTTGTGGCTCGTGGGCTCTAGAGCACAGGCTCAGTAGTTGTGGCGCACGGGCTTAGTTGCTCCACGTCACGTGGGATCCTCCCGGCCCAGGGCTCGAACCCGTGTCTCCTGCATTAGCAGGTGTATACGTAACCTCTGCACCACCAGGGAAGCCCTAAACAAATTTTAAAATGTGAACCAGAAGTTTATTTTCCTATGAGTACAAAGACCGACCTCCTCTGTGGATCAGAAAACGATTTCTAAAGAGGTGTGTGTTGGGTGTGTATGTGTGTCCTATCACACACACACACACACACACACACACACACACTATATATATATATGATGTCTCACAACTGTAAAAACGGATGAGTTAGGGAGCAGTTGTCTACTCTCTGGATGGGAATGCTCTTGTTGCTTTCTGCACGCAGACTTTCTAGAAAATGACAAGTTATATTAAACAATAAAATTCAATAAAGTCATTCAGGAAGTTACTGGATCACTTTGCTTCATAGTTAACAATCCCAAGACTTTTCTCGTATGACATGACACTAGCCATCTCTGAATAGTACCTGGACTGATTCTTATGTTCTCTTTTCACAAATGAGGGCTCGAAGGCAGAGAAGTTCTAAGCAACCTCAGAACTGGAGAATGGCTGAGAACTCAGTTCTAATTCACAGCGACCTTGGATGACATTAAAAAGTTAAGAGAGAAAGGCTCTGACAATCACTCAGCAGACAGTCTCCACTTCTGTAAACAACAGAGCCAAAGCTGTGCCCAGCAGCGACGGGCACGCTCGTAGCCGTACAGCCCACTTCAGCTCCAGAGCATTCCTGATGGGTTTCTGGGAAGGACGAACCTTTGTCTCCCTTAACTCGACTCGAGGAACTGGAGCTGCTGCGTTTCCTTGGGTGAGAGGGTACTGGGAGTCTTGGGCAGGTTAAAAATGTGAAACTCCGGTTTAGTGCCCCACAGCTCTGTTAGAAGGTTAATTCTGCTTCCCTCTGTTGGAAGAGACGGAGACCCTCCAGAGGGACATGAGTCCTTTCCGGCTGCCTGCCCGTCAGTCCCTGACCTGAAGGAATCCAGCCAGCAGCCAGTGGGCAGCCGGGGGGCGGAGGGGCCGAGCCAGGCATCCAGCTGGGCCCGAGGCCCGGACAGAGCCCCTCCTCTCTCCCTCCGGCTCCCTTCCCGGCCCCTGTGTCTGTATCTAGCTCATCAGAGCTTTCTCCTTCAGTGTCGGCCTCCAGCTTCTACTTCCCTCGTGCCCCAGTGCCCCTGCCCACAGGCCTCACCCTCCCACGGGTCCCCAGCTCCTCCGCCAGCATCAGGTGAGTCCCTGTGTCCAGCTGCCTGGAGACTCTTCCCACTCAGAACCCCTCTGATTGGGGTTACTGGGAATAATTTAATTTTTAACTTGCTTCCTCACCCCTGCCAGTCAAGAACCCATGCCCCAGGAGGGGCAAGATAGGAGTAGGGAACTAAGAGGTACAAACTACTGTGTATAAAATAAGCTACAAGGGTATACTGTACAGCACAGAGAATAGAGCCAATGTTTTATAATGACTTTTTTCTCTGGCCACACTGTGTGGCTTTCAGGATCTTAGTTCCCCGACCAGCGATCAAACCCGGGGCCCAACGGTGAAAGCGCCAATTCCTAACTACTGGACCTCCAGGGAATCCCTGCTTTAATTTTTTTTAAAAAAGTATGCATGTCCCTTGTAGAAAACTGAGGAAGTATAGAAACGTTAAAGAGAGGCGGAAAAAAAGATCGTCTATGAAATAAGTAGATAGTACTTAAGTTTTTTCATAGAGGTTAACATTTGGTCCCTGATTCTGAGCCCTGCTTCTTCCTATATAGCTGTGTGACCCATGGCCACTTACCTACCCTCTCTAGGCCTGTCCGCATAATAGTGATATTGCATCCATCGTGTAGCATTGAGGATAAAATGAGCTAATACTCGTAGCCCATAGTAGAGCTTAACAAATAATAGGCATTGGTATCAACTAAGTGGCAGCAGTTATTATGATTAGATGCTCAGTACACGGGGCGAGGAGTGACTGTACTGTCGTCCACTGCCAGCTCAGCACCGCGGGAAGGTCTCACCAGGCAGGAAAACAGAGAACCACTGCCACGGGTGCTGGTAATGCCTCTGGATTTGAACAAGCTCCCCGTGGAAGGTGAACAAATAGGTTTGGGTCCCGTCGTGCTGGTGGCCTCCCTCAGGACAGATTGGTCCTGGGGGTCCTCTCCCATCTGCTCTTCCTCACTAACCACTGTGCTTCACTGCCAGGCTCTCTGCCAGTTCTTCCTGGTTCACCTCCAGACCTTCCTGGCTTTTCTTGCTTTTCCTCTCTGGCCTTTAACCTGACCTGCTTGCTTCCCTGACTCCCTGCTTCACTTCCCAGAGAAACTGATGACAAAAGTGAGAGACCTCAGGCAGTTTATTTTACTAACTAGTTTTTTTTTTTTCAAATGTACTTATAAAAGTACATTTTGGAGTGTGTATATATACATATGTTTAACACAAATAGACTCATAGTGTGTATACTCTTCTGCAAGTTGCCTTTTTTACTTAATGTGTAGTGGACATCTTTCCATATTAGTTTATAAAGCTTAGCCTCCTTTTAACAGCCTCATAGGATTTATGATAAGGTTGTACCATGAGTTATTTAAATGTTTTGCCTCTTTTAGGTGTTCCATGTTTGGGTTTCATTTTGTTCTGCTTTACTTTATAAACAATACTGCACTGAACATCCTTGCCCACAGATCCTTGTGTGGCCACACCCATTTTAGAAGGCACCACCCTTGAATAAGTGGCCAGCATCTCTAGGAGGATCTGGCAGTCACAGTGGTGGTGTGTCCAGACCTGACTTCCATCCTGATTCTACTCATACTTCAGGGGCCCTCATGTAAACAGTTTGCAAATCTGCTACAAAAGTTCATGAGGAGCCCGGTTTCCATAAAGACTAGGATCACCAGTCCCTCCAACCCCTGTTTACCCACCTTCACTTCAAATTTCCATGCAGTGAGCTTTCTCTTCCTTTCCTGATAACCAAAAATAGGTCAAGGTCAGGTTTTTCCTTTTTACATTTTCTTCTCAGAGTTTGAATATGCTCACAATCTTCCCATTCCTGGCTGCCTGTTCATATTTTTATTTTGCTTTAGAATCTTGCTGTAGAATCAACTCCTGCATGAAGGAATCAGCTTCTCCTTATTTCAACCCATACAACTATGAACACTTAACTCCTTTAAAAAAGTACTTCTTGATGTAGCTATAAATATTGACATCAAACCACTATGTGTGTGGTTAAAAGATCAACTAGCACAGAGGACCTGGGAGGAAAAGCAGCAGTCCCCGCACCACACCTACCTCCTCCTCCCCAATCTCTTTTTATCTAGACCATGACTTCTACAGCTTTTTGTTTTCCTGGAGTTTAAAATTGCCTTTTTGTTCCCCTCTCTATCGTAACCCTCAAGTGTTTTCAGGTTCTCAGTCATGCTAATAATTCCATAGAATTCCTCTTTCCCATCTGGAACCATCAGTCCTCTTTCTCCAAACTCGATTATCCCTCTGCCGTCCTGGGAGTTCTCTCATCACTCATCTTTATTTTCCAATCCTTCAATTAAGAAGATGTTTTCATCACAATTTTTCCATCTCCAGAAACTCTGTTCTTTGATTTGTCAAATTTCGTAGCATCGTGTTCTTCTTTCATAGATGCTCTACCTTTGTGACTTTCTCTTAGGACACTAATTAGAGGGTATTTTTGCTGTTTGTTATAGTTCTTTTCTGTCCCTTGAATTATGTCTGTTTTCTGTTTTTTGTGAAGTTTGTCCTTCTTTTGTGCTGAAGGCTTTCTTATTCACATTTTTTAAACAAGGGAATTGAATGTTTGATTTGGAGCTCTGTGCGTGTGGGCAGGACTTTCAACTGACAGACTTCGCTTTGTGGTGAGGTTGGGAACCTGGCCATGGTTCTGGGGATCCTGAAATGCCAGCATGTGGAGGACCTAAATATGGGACATCACACATTCCGACTGCCCTGATTCTCCCCAGAGTTTATCCAATTTTTTAAAGAGAAAAATCCTATGTAATGTCATGTTATGTTTCAGATAGGTAGATAACCTCACAACTAACTGGGAAAGTAAATATTATCTCCATGTTTCAGAGGGATACAGTTAGCCTTAGAGAGGTTAAATAAAACATCCAGGGTCACGCAGCCAGTGAGAAGTGAAGGGAGAATTAAACTCAGGTCTCTCTAACTCCAAAAGTCATATGCTCCTAACCACAAGAGGGGGATGGTTTTGGTGGAGCTTGGCTTACCTCCCTTCCCCACTGAAGGATCTTTGTTCAGGTCTTATATAGAAATTGTAGGATCTTAGTGTTGAGAGAGTTACCTTTCCACCCGGCCCAGGCTTCCTGCATCTCTACATAAAAACATCGCCACCATCACCGTCACCGCCGATCCGATGGCGTCGGTTTCCCGCCAGACTCCTCCAGTTTCTCTCCTCTGCTCATCTCGTCCACTTCCAGCAACTGTCACCTCCGTGTCACTGCTGCCTCCAGACCTCCAGTCTCTAGTTCCACACCTTCAACTTCAATGCCCTGACTGCAGTCTGGTGTCATCAAGTCCAGACGGGGGTTGCCAATGCTTTTCTCTACCAATCCGTAGTAAGTAAAGAAAAAAAATCCCAAATCGTCATTTCATCTTGGATCTTTCTTCTCCCTCATCCCCCATATAAGTTACTAACGCTGCTTATTTCTTTCTTCGGAACATCTCTGTTCTCCTCCTTATCCATTTCCATCTTAGTTCTCAACTTTATCCGTTTATTCATTTAACAAGTCTTTATGAAATGTCTCGTGTGCCAAGCACTGTGCCAGAGAAGGGTCAAACACTGACTCCAAATGCCAACCTGGTAGGAGGACCCGCACGTGGCCTTCTCACCCAGCAGCCTGGGGTCTCCCTCCTCCACCTCCCCCCGCCGCTGACCCACCAGGTCAGGCCAAGCTCTCTGAGCTTCAAGAGCAGTTCTGTTCACACAAATTCTTCCCCAGGGCCTAGGAGTTTTAGCAGGGCCACTACTTCATCATTCACATATCTCCCTAAAACCTGTTACTCTGGAACCATTTCTTGAAGAAGGAAATTTAAAACATCAGCAAGAAGAATTCTCCTGAGTCTCCTTGGGCATGTTTGCCAGCAGAGTGATACCAGGGAGGAGGAGGTCAGGGCTCTAAAAGCATGGAGATTTGAGAGAGAAGACACAGGGGACAAGCTCAGTACTTGTACTGAATCCGTCTCAGAATGCAGTGATCTGGGGAGCATGAGCTTAGTTCCTTATTGATAAGCTTCCAATAAATTATAACATTGTGGAATGAGTGTTCAAGAAATGGGCCTATGGGGAATTCCTTGGTGGTCTAGTGGTTAGGGGTCCGCGCTTGCTTCCACTGAAGGGTACGGGTTCCATCTCTGGTCGGGGAACTAAGTTCCCACATGCTGGGCAGTGCGGCCGAAAAACCCACAAAAAAACGGACCTATAAACTACATTATTACACTGCTGCATTTCTATCCTTTATATTTGGGTCCATGGGGCAGATTCATTCTATTTTTTTGCTTAAGCCAGTTTGACTTTCTGTCATTTGTAACTCAAAGGGCCCACACTAATTAAAAAAAAATTAACATTTACATATTCTTTGACAGACTATAGTTTTGCCCTTACAGGAAACAACGTAAGGTAGGCACTTTGTTGTACCCTTTATAAGGAAGAAATGAAAATGCAGAGATAGAGGCTGTCCCCAAACAGCTGAAATTTGAGCCAGAGTTCCTGCCCCAGAGCCTCTGCTCTTTTCTATTGAACCCCCTTCTCTCATCTGTACAGGAAGTTTTTTAAGGGGTCTCAAACGTTTTCTGAGGATGGGTGTGGTTCACATTACTTACACATGATAAACTGAAGCAGTGCAATTAGGAGCTATGTTTTCATTGATTTTTTTTTTTTTAATGACAGTGCTTTAAAATATATATATATTTATTTATTTTGCCTGTGCCGGGCCTTAGTTGTGGCCCGCGGGATCTTCGTTGCCACATGTGGGCTCTTAGTTGTGGCGTGTGGGATCTAGTTCCCCGACCAGGGATTGAACCTGGGCCCCCTGCTTTGGGAGCGCGGAGTCTTAACCACCAGGGAAGTCCCTTCACTGATCATTAATTTGAATATTCCCACAGTCTGATTTCTTTAGGTCTTTTTTTTTTTTTTTCCCCGGTACGCGGGCCTCTCACTGTTGTGGCCTCTCCCGTTGCGGAGCACAGGCTCCGGACGTGCAGGCTCAGCGGCCATGGCTCACGGGCCCAGCCGCTCCGGACGCGCAGGCACAGCGGCCACGGCTCACGGGCCCAGCCGCTCCGCGGCATGTGGGATCCTCCCGGACCGGGGCACGAACCCACTTCCCCTGCATCGGCAGGCGGACTCTCAACCACTGCGCCACCAGGGAAGCCCCCTCTTTAGGTCCTTTTAATTTCTTTCAAATTCTGGACAATGGGGCCTGACATAAATGGCAAAATGTGAGACCCCAGACTTCCCTTTGCACAGGTTTAGTCAAAGCCTTAAGGGAATCGCTAACTTCTCAGCCAGGACACTTCCTTTCTCCTTTCCCACTCGAGAGGCATGAGCTATTTCTGCCCCTATTATCAAGTCTCTCTGCAGCCACGTGAGGGGATGGTGTCAGGTGCCGGGAAAAGTAGAGGCTCCTGCAGGCCTGACGGAGCTTCTAAATTTCCTTTGTCAGGGGTCAGCGGCTGAACCCCCTGCTGGCTGTATCACGCTCATTTCCACCATCCCGAGCTCTGAGGTCAGTCTGAGTGTTTTCAGCCCGCCTGCTGGAAATGCTATTCAACCCAATTTAGATTAATTTGGCAAGTCAGTCCTCATTAGCTGTGGCACCACCACCCTCTTCAAAACCAAAGTAGATCGTGTAGGTGTAGCCTCTGCTTTGATAAATAACAGACTTGTGCACTCAGTTCACGATGAGGCAGCCAACTGTTTTCAAGATACGGTTTGTTCATCATTAAAACAAACATGATCTGGAGATAAGTCCTCATCAAGCTCGCTCAAGATGTGAGAAGCCAACCACTGCACCAAAACAAAGATGTGTCCAGACTCCTTGTCACCCAACTAGGTGAGGGTCTCCCCTGTTCAGAGGTGTCCACGTCTCCTTGTGTGTCACCAAAGCGAACGATGGCACCAACCCAGTGAGAACTCCGAGAATCACACACTTTCTATTTTTCACCACTGTGGACCCCAAAGTGCGTAGGACTTAAGGGTACAACTGAAAGTGCCTGCCTTCCAAGGAGTGACCATGAAGAGGCATTTTCTCCATCTATTTTTAGTGCTCTTATCTCCCGAGATGTACGGAGCAGACATTGAAGGAAACGAGGGACCTAAAATCCCAAATGACTGGTGTTTTGGAGGGTAAGTTTGTGCACAGCACACTGGGTTGGGGGGGGGGGGACAAGTGCTTCCTCCTTCCATTGTTTACACTGGGATACTCGCGCCAAGGAGCGACTTGATAGGAAAACTGACAGGTGTGGGATCCAGGCCTGGACAGACTGGCTTGCCCACTCTGGCAGCCCTGCTGGGGCGAGTGGAGGTGAGGGGAGACCTGGTCTTGGGGCACCTGAACCCACAGGGTTCTACACCAGTTAGCAAGGCTTGAGGGCCAGTCAATATTTACCTTTGTTTTATCCCAGACTGGAGTTAATATTTGGCCTGTTTGATAAAAACAATCGCCATTATCCAATATAGGATTTCCTAGGTCTTCTGCTTTTCATACCTATTAATAGTTTTGGCCATTTCCTGTGAAATGGCTAGAAATGAAAGATGCAAAGTGCAGGATACCTTTACCACTTAGTGACACTATCTCTGGAAACAGATTCAACAATAAACATTTTTGAACATATACAATGCAGCAGACACTGAGCCACAAGAGCTACAAACGCTCACGTAACCCTCCAGTCCTGGTTGGAAGTATTCTCATCTTTGGACTTCAGACGAGAGCAGGGAGGCCTCATGAGGTGTCCACGTCATACGGTCAGCGTGGATTCACCCTCAGCTTCTCAGGGTAGGCTGTGTGGGGTGTGATGCGTACGTAATAGATACCACCGCACTTTTTCAGGAAACCTGGAAACTCTCCTAAAAGCCCTTCACGGTCGGGAAAACACAACCTCCCTTATTTGTTCTGGGGTTGGAAATTTTGACGAGCGCAGCTGCTTCCAGATCCGGCTGCTCGTCAGAAGTAACTGTGGAGGGACTTCCCTGGTGGCGCAGCGGTTAAGAACCCGCCTGTCAATGCAGGGGACTCGGGTTCGAAACCTGGTCCAGGAAGATCCCACACGCCATGGAGCAGCTAAGCCCATGCGCCACACTACTGAGCCCACGTGCCACAACTACTGAAGCCCGGGTGCCCTAGAGCCTTAGAGCCTGTGCTCTGTAGCAACAGAGGCCGCCGCAGTGAGAAGCCCGTGCACCACAACTAGAGAAAGCCTGCACGCAGCAACGAACATCAATGAAGCCAAAAATAAATAAATTTAAAAAAAAAAAAGTAACTGTGGAACCTCATTAAAATACAGAGCCAGGGCCCCACTCCAGGGATGTTTCAGTTCTCGCGTGGCGCCCAGCAGTTTGCATTTTGCACGCCCCCTCCCACCACAATGATTCTGATGACTAGGGAGGTTCAAGAGTCCTGGGGCTGCAGAGACCACGGCGCTGGGGATGGTTCACCTCTCTGTGCTTTTCTGTGTCTGTAAAATGGGGACAGAAAGGGCTATTAAACTGTAAGAGATGTTAAAAGTGCCTTTTCTGTGCACACTAGCAAGTGTGTAAATACAAGTATCACCTCAACCTTCTCAGAACTGGAAATCAATTATTTGAAAACTTTTGCTAATAGTATGTGTGAGATGGTCCTTTATTAGCTGAATCTGCACATAAGCACGTCGCCCTTCTCTTCTATCGATTGAGTAGTCTCTGTTCTTCTATCTTTACAGGGGAATCCCAGGAATTTAAAGCCGGAAGGCCCTTTTCTCGTAATTCTCAGTTACCTGAGCTTCATTGGTGCATCTTTCCCCAGTGCCCTCTCTCTTCAGCTGTGGGACTCCAGGCACAGACTCTCACCAGAAAGGAATACCCTGGAGCAGAACCCCAGGACTCTTCTATCCCCAGACGTGCATTCCTGAGTGACTCTGTTGGGAGGGCACCGCGGTCGCCTTCGGGGGTGCTCGGCTGGCAGAACCGCTTCCTTGGGAAGCCCTCCTGTCCCCGCACTGGCAGGGGCTCTGTGGACACACATTTCCCTCCACCGGTCAGATTAGGAGCGGGCAGCAATCAGATTCTTGCAGGAAAGCTGGAGATGGGACCCAGAGTTAGAGTCAGTCAGCTGTGGGAAGCTGGGCTGAGGCTGGAGCAGAAGATAAAGCAAAGTGCGTGCTGCAGTTCTGGCGGGAACACGGACCTCTGAAGCCAGGGAAGCCTGCAGAGCGCAGGCTGGAGGCAAACCAACGGCAAAGACCACATGGCCCCTAAGCAGGAGGGAAGAAGGGCCAGTTCCCCGGAGGACTGTCCTTCCTGCCTTTGAGCCAACTGGAGTGGATTTCTCCTTCTTACCACTAAAGAGCCCCGGGTAGGACGCAGTTGAGTAAGGATTGCGTGACGGGTGAGGATTTCCGGGCACGGGCAAGATGTGCAGAAGCAGGGGGGCCCGCAGTGGGGGGCAGGTGATGCTGTGAAGCCAAGTAGCAGATATCTTTTCCCAGAACACACACGCCTGTCAGTGTCTGCCATCCTGTCCACAGCGGGACATCGATGTGTACAGCTCAGCGTGTGTGCTGTAGCTGGGGCTGTACCACGTGCAGAAGCTGTGAGGGAGAATAGTAAACCCTGTTCCAGTCGTGGGATGGGCAACAGTGACGGGCCAGCCTGGCCAGGCCCACGGCTTAGAAATACGGAAACCTATAAAACGAGGCAGGATGCTGGAGATCATCCTGGCCAACTTTTCACCAAGTACAGATGCCCTCTTCTGCTGACCAGTTTCCCTCCGGCCACTTGCCCTAAACCACAAGTTTCTCTGTCCCAGAATACTAGTGATAGCAACAACCTAAAAGCACCTGGCAAAAATAAGTATTAGATATGACAGAGAACGTGAAACCCCAATTCTAACTTCCTGGCCTCTCTCCCTGTTCTTTTTTAGCACGATACTCCAGCCTCGACTGACATACTCAGTATTTTCATGAGGAAATCAACTACTTGGGCCCAACAGAAAAGTGTTATTTCAGATAATGCTGGGTTTTTCTTAAAAGATAAATTTATTTTTGGCTGCATCGGGTCTTCGTTGCTGCGTGCGGGCTTTATCTAGTTGCGGCGAGCGGGCGCTACTCTTCGTTGCAGCGCGTGGGCTTCTCATTGAAGTGGCTTCTCCTGTTGTGCAGCATGGGCTCTAGGCGTGTGGGCTTCAGTAGTTGCGGCACGTGGGGTCAGTAGTTGTGGCTCGCGGGCTCTAGAGCGCAGGCTCAGTAGTTGTGGCTCGCAGGCTCTAGAGTGCAGGCTCAGTAGTTGTGGCGCACGGGCTTAGTTGCTTCGTGGCACGTGGGATCTTCCCGGACCGGGGCTCGAACCCGTGTCCCCTGCATTGGCAGGCTGATTCTTAACCACTGCGCCACCAGGGAAGTCCGATAATGCTGTTTTTCTTTCCTGTCCTTTCCCAGTTGATTACTTGGTAACCATCTGCAACAGCATTTAACTTGAGACATCCACATGCAGAGGTGTTCTCATTTCAATGTACTAAGCTTGCAGGCAAAGGTTTGTGGGCTTTCAGATGAATCTTTGTGTAGGTGGTTAACAGAATGCAATCTCAGTGCTGACTGATGCTGTTAAGGTTTCACTTGCCAATGCTGTCTGAAGGTGATTAATTAGAGTTTTATTTTCTGAGAGGATATAAAGTTCGGTGAGTAATAAGCACTCACTACCTCCAGAAGTTGCATCTGAACAGGTCCATTTGCCTGGGCTCACTGCAAGGCTGGCCTGCACCCAGCAAGCGAGGGGGGCCCCTGCGCTCCTCTTACACCCTTGGCTCCATGCAGGGATCAGGCTGATTACCCAGAGGCATGAGACATGAGAAGGTGGATGGTGCAGGGCCGGCAACATTAGCACAAGATTCAGCTCAAGCTGACTCGAGTTCTAGCCTCAGCTTTTCCACAATCCCACCGTGACATGCTCGAGAATTTATCTCGGTTTACTCTGCTTTAAAAACAGCACATCTCTTACCTCTCCTACTACAGTAGGAAATAATTATTCAAAATTGCTTTCTCATACATTCAGCAAATCAAAGAAGGGGTTTCTCTTTCCTCAGTGACACTCATCTTCCAAATTTATTGTGCGTGTATAAATGACTCGTCTCACTGCTGACTTTTTGTGGACTCTCTCCCAGTGGACTTACTTAATTCAAGGCTTTCATCGTTGCACATACTGGGCACTTTCTTCCTTTTTGGAGACGGAACTGACCTCTGTTAATCCTAAGAGAATTTGTCAAGGCAACAGAGCAGGCCTCTCTCAAACACTCTAAAAGGGTATTGACCCACTTATCATGTCCTTCCCTGACGGAAGCGATCCACAGACCCGTGGGCTTGCAGTGCAGGATGAGGATGGAGCCTCATTCGGCTCCCCCAACCCAGCAGCTAGGGTGGCACCTAGGACGCAGCAGGTGAAATTCAATAAATGTCTGAAGTGCAGTTAGCCTCTCTCCCACATTTAGTCCTCTAGGGAGAGCTTCTTCCTTGATGGCTGGACTTGACGTATTCTCTAACCCTACTGTCGAGTGGGGTAGAAATGGAGTAGTGTGTATCTTTGTAAGTTAATTTCATAAAAGGCACGCTCTCCTTTTAAAATATAGGTAGTGTAGTGGGAGAGAGGGTGACGCAAGAGGGAAGAGATATGGGAACATAAGTATATGTATAACTGATTCACTTTGTTGTAAAGGAGAAACTAACACACTATTGTAAGACAGTTATACTCCAATAAAGTTGTTAAAAAAATAAAATATAGGTAGTGTAATATATATACATATATATATATATATATATATATATATATATATAAAGACACATATTCAAATATTCAAGTCAGTAATATACTCACTCTCATTATAAAAATACAGCCATCCCTCGGTATCCAGAGGATTGATTCCAAGAGCATCCTCGGATACCAAAATCTGCGGGTGCTCAAGTCCCTTATAAACAATGGCACAGTACAAGGAATACTGATGGAGAGGACTGTACACACATAGAGAAACCTCCCCCTTGCCCTTCTTCTTATTCTAGTCTCCTCCCTAGAGGTAGCTCTGTTAAGAGTTTTGTGTGTTTCCTGACTTTTTCTTGTTTATATACATGTCTGCTCATGTAGAAATACATACTTTGTTTTGCTCTTAACAGAAATAGGACCTTACTACTCACACTGATTTGAAACTTGCTTTTTACACTCAAGAATACTGAACTCAGGCTTCCCTGGTGGCACAGTGGTTGAGAGTCTGCCTGCCGATGCAGGGGACGAGGGTTTGCGCCCCGGTCCGGGAAGATCCCACATGCCGCGGAGCGGCTGGGCCCGTGAGCCATGGCCGCTGAGCCTGAGCGTCCGGAGCCTGTGCTCCGCAACGGGAGAGGCCCGCGTACCACACACACACACACACACGAAAGAATACTGAACTCTTTCCATGGCAGTATACATTCTTGGACCTCATTTTTTAACTGCTGCAGACATTCCATAATACAGATGAGTCATTGTTTAACCTTTCCCTATTGATGGATTTTTCCAGTTTTCATCCAGTTTAATTTTCTAAAGCCAGATGTATTGAGGTATACTTTATATGCAGTAAAATTCACCCTTTTAAATGTGCAGATTACGTTTTAACGAACAGTCACGTAACCACCACAACGATCAGGAGTTCCATTACCGCAAAAGTTCCCTTGTGTCTCTTTGTAGTAAACCCATTCACTCACCCTCAACCCCAGGCAAATACTGACCTGTTTTTACCCCCATAGCTTTGCTGTTTCCAGAATGTCATACAGTCAGAAGCATACAGTATGTAGCCCCACAAGTCCGGCTTCTTTCACTTGGCACAAGGCATTGGAGATGCATCCAGATGGCTGTATCATTCGGTCCTTTACTTTCATTGCTGAGTTGTATTTCACTGCATGCCTACACTACAGTTTATCTAGGCAAAAGGTGGTGGACATTTGGGTGGTTTTCAGTTTCTGGCAATTAGAATTAAATCTGCTTAAACATTTGTGTACAGCTGTGTGTGTGCATGTATTATTTTCATTTCCCCTGGGCAAATACCTAGGAGTGGGATTGCTGGGTTGTATGGTGGTATGTTTAGCTTTACAAAAAAAAAAAATGCCAAACTACTTTTCAACATACCTGTATACTTCTGCATTCCCAGGAGCAATTCTCACGCGTGAGAGTTCTGGTTGCTCTGCATGTTCATCAGCACTTGGTACTGTCAGGTTTCTAAAATTTTAGCCATCCTTGTAGGTATGTAACGTTATCTTGCTGTGGTTTTAATATGCATTTCCCTAATGACCAACGATGTTGAGCAGCTTTTCATGTGCTTCTTTGACCATCCATAGCTTCTCGGTGAGGTGTATGTGTACATCCATTGCCCATTTTTAAGTTGGGTTGTTTTGTTATTATTGAATTGAGAGGTCTTTATACAGTCTAGATACAAGTCTTTTATTTGTAGTTTATAAATATATTCTCCTGTATAGGATTTTTAAAGTCTCCCTTTCAACATCACTGATGAGAGATCATTACTTATTTCTGAAGTGCTATCAGCAGTTTCACGCTATACTGCTCTCTCTTTGGAGATCCACACGTGACAAATGTTAACTGAACGTACGGCTGAATGAATGCTCACTAATGTCTCGGCTGAGTCCCGGGGGGAATCGGGCAGTACGCTGACTTAAGGAAGGGACTCATTTGAGAACTCTTCTGGTAGCTACCATTCCATCGTCTGTAAAGCCCATCTTTGTTTCCACCGAATTAACAAAGATTCCTTAACAGTGTATCAAACAGCTCTGACACAGCTGTATTCCTCTGTTCCCATCCTCCGTTCTTGAACCCCTATGTTCACTCCTCATGGGGTGAGCATGCCAGGCTGTGCTTGCCTCTGGAAAGCCTGGATGTTTTTTGTCCTTATTATTTTTACCTGAAATACGTCTGACATAAAAACACTGTGTTAAGGTATACAACGTGATTTGATAATTTATATACTGTGATATAATTGCCATTGGAGTGATAGTTAGCTCCTCTATCACATAATTACTTCTTTTTGTGGCTGGTATAATTAAGATCTAGTCTCTTTGCAAGTTTGATGATTATTAATACAACAGTGTTGCCTTTACTCATATCAGCTCTCTAGGACTTATTTACTACTAGTTGCAAGTCTGTACCCTTAAACAGCATCTCTCCTACCCCATCCCCAGAGGCCCTGGTAACCATCATTTTTCTGTTTTTAGGAGTTTAGTTTTACATTCCACATATACGTGATATCATACACTATTTGTCCTTCTCTGACTTATCTCATTTAGCATAATGCCCTCAAGGTCCATCCACGTTGTTGCAAATGGCAGGATTTCCTTTTTCTCACGGCTGAACACTATCCCATTGCATACATGTACACTACGTCTTCTCTATCCATTCATCCATAGATGGGCACTTAGGCTGCTTCCATATCTTAGCTATTGTGAATAATGCTGCAATAAACACGGGAGTGCACATATCTCTTTAATATCCTGTTTTCATTTTCTTTAGGTATATACACCCAGAAGGGGAATTGCTGGATCATATGGTAGATCTATTTTTAATTTGTTGAGGAACCTTGGTATATTGTTTTCCATAGTGGCTGAACCAATTTATACTTCTACCAACAGTATACAAGAGGTCCCTTTTCTCCACATTCTCACCAACAGTTCTCATCTCGTCTTTCTTGAGGACAGTCATTCTAACAGGTGTGAGGTGAAAGCTCACTGTGGTTTTGATCTGCATTTCCCTGATGATTAGTGATGTTGAGTATTTTTTCTTGTATCTGTTGGCCATCTGGATGTCTTCTTCCAGCCGCTCCAGATTTTTTACCTGCAAACGGTTAAGTCAGGCCAAGCAACAACCAGCGGCTGGCTAGTCGTCACTAACTGAGGAGAAGGATAAGTAAAGAAAGCTCTATTTCAGCCTCAGCTCTTAGCTAGGTCCTCCAGTCCAGCTAGGAGTTAGTGGGCCTCCAAACGGAATCATTTGACACCTCTAGCTCTTATCCCCTATTTATCTTTATTGATTAGTTTGCAGTGGTGAGGGGCAAATCATTGGAACCTCAAACCTCTAACACATAATTGTTGGTTTGGACTGCTACTTTAATAGGCATACTAAAGAAATGTGTTCAGGAATAAATCAATGTGAAAAGCATGCTACAAATAAGGGAGCAACTGCGAGGTCTGCATCATTTTGAGCTTGTGTGTACAACCGAAGGAGGTGAGCCCTGCCTAAACCCTCATCCATTCCACCTGGGCCCAGGGTGCGATTATCTGACCTCCAAGTTCTGCCACGAGACTGAGGCTGGACTCAGCTTGTCCAGCTACACTCCTCTGCTACTGAGCGATATCTGTAAGAACACTGAAGGGGTGTGTGGGTTCTCACCCCAGCTACCTTGTGAAGGAAGGCTGCTCCCTAATGCCCTTACGCTTGTTCTTTCTGTATTTCCTGCCTCTTGACTTTTATTAAACTCCTAGACCCTTCAAAACCCACTTCAGATATCAACTCCTCTAAGAAGGCTTTCCTGATTCCTCAAAGATGAAATCAATCATCTCATGCTCCGTACTACTTCTATATTTTACATATTTTGTATATGACAAAGTTGATACTTATAAAGTACTTTCTATGTGTCATGTAGTGTTTCAAGTGCTTTATATATATTGACTCATTTAATTTTCACCACATTCTATTCAGTAGATACTCTTAATATTCCTATTTTGCAGATGAAGAAACTGAGGAACAGAAGGTAAACAACCTGCTGTAAGTCACAGGCTTTGAACCCGGGTAGCTCTTTAAACATTTTGCCATGTATTTCTACTGCTGCACTTACTACGCTATATTGCCATGTACTTGTTTCCAAGTCCTCTTCATCACTTTGAGTTTTTGAAAGCAAGGACCTGTCTTATTTGCTCAGCTCTGTACCTGCAGTCTTATGCTGATGAACTTCCTTTGTGCTCACTAGGCCATGGCAGAGACCCTCAACTGTGACCGGCCAAGTCAGCATCTTTCTCATGAGCCTGGGACTGGACATTCACTGGGCAGTCGAGAATGTAAGCAAATCAAATGCACTGGCCACCTGCATTCATTCCTGGGAAATACCTCATCTGAATCTAGAGCAAAAAAAAGGAACTTCATCCCACAAGTAAGAAACTCTAGAACCTGAACAAGAATTGGAAATAAATCTCTGAAGACAAAACAACTCAGAAGAGACTTTGCTGCCCATTAGTTAGAAGTCAAACACAAGTTATATGTCAATTAATTTTCTTATATTAAACCATTAAAGACTTACACTGCTGGTCTGTCAGATGTTACATCATACTATTGTATAATCAATGGTGGTACCTGCTCAAAGGAAAGGAAGTAGGAAGAAGAAAGGATGGGAGTATGTGAAGAAAACTAATGTTAAAAAGTGACCTCTGCTCCCTCCTCTTACACACTATGAAAATGATATTAGGCTTAGGAACCTGCTCTGGACTCACATAGCAATGAAAACTGAACCAAAAAGATACCCAGCTTACCACCTCCTGGACCGTCACACAAATGCCAGGGAAAATGGCCAATGCATTGGCCATCAGCTAGTGCCCCGTCCTCCTGTCACATTCCACTGCCATCCTGAACTCCTATGCAGGTCTAAGAGTCCATTCTAAAGCTGCATACCCTACTTGGGTACTTGAAGTGTAATAGGGATTAAAATGTCAGCAAAAGGAGTTTGACTTGAAAGGAGGGAATGTAATCTTCATCCTGTGGGTAAGGGAGGTTTGGGTGTCTGGATTCAAGCAGGGATGCCAAAGACAATTTGGCTGCCATTTTGATAGCCCTTTTCCTGGTTTGGATATAAGACTGGGAGGAGGGGGGCATGTGTGGGCTTCTGGGAAAGTATACTCTAGTATTCACTTTACCCCAAGGGTAGAATTCCCCTAAAGAGGAATCAGTACTCATGATAATATGCTGGGCAGGAAATGGTTCTATAAAATGGACATAATCTACCTCTTACTTAGCACTAATTCTTTTGTTTTTAAATTCAGTTTTATTTTTATTTAAAAAACAAATGGTGCCCAGTTCCTCCAAGACCTTATAACCCAGGAGAGATCTGACTGCATCTGCTGAAGTGTTGTCATTACTGAATTGCTGCAATGTGCCTCTCTATGTGTAATACCTGGTCATTACACTACATATCTCTAGATCGTTTATGTAGTTACATGAGCCTGTGTTACCTACACAATTAAGCAAAGCTTTAATAATAAAAAAGCAGCATTTAGTCAACAGCATAAAATATCTGTAAGAGAGAGTGGTTAACAAGCTTATTAATAAGGTTAATAAGCACATTAATAAAGTTAATATGTTTATGCTCATCAAGTTAACCGCTTGATGATATTGACGGTGTTTACTGTAGAGCAGAAGGGTATCTAGTGATTAGATCTAAGTATATGTTGAATCATTAGTTTCTTTTCATTTCAGAGACACAGAAATAGATTTTAAACTAGAAAGAACCTGACTATCTCTTAGGCAAGAGTAACTGAACAAATACTGTACATGTCATTTCAATGTCAGTCTATAATATGTGTTCATTTTTAGTTTATAAAGAGGTTATAAAAATAAAATGACAAAATACTGTATATTACTGACGTAACAGTGTTTATATAAGGTACACTTCTAAAATTAAAAAAAAAATAAAAATTATGTCTTAGTACTAATTCTGAGGATTAAATGAGATACTATTTTAGAGCATTTAACACATGGCCAGGCACTGTTTACTCTTATTATCACTAATAGGTACCAACAATGATGAAAACAGCTTCAAAGAAAATGTATTCACAGACCATTAGGAACAAATGCAACTCTGCTGAAATCCAGGAGAGCTGCTTCTGTTACAATAGAGCAAAACCTGTTTACTTTTTTAAGCTATATCACTTTAGATGTTACTGTGGCAACATGTGATTTCAAAGCTTTCCACTGCCCAGCAACTATAATCTTATTACATTCTGTCAGTTAAAATATCCCCAAAGTGGGTGCACTAGTTGAGTTTAACAATCTCATTTGTTACATATGACCTTCCTGTCCTCTTAGGATGTGACATCTTACCAGATGTGCATCTCCCTTATCAGCCTTCCTCTCTCTCCATCTCACAGTGGTTATAAGGGTTTAGGATGTTTGGCTGCCAAAACCATGTTTATCAGGGCAACAGAATCCTGGAATAAAAGAAAAAGGGAACCCAGGTGGAAGGGAGAGTCTCCTCCATGGCCAATAGCTGTATTTTTGTACTAAATAAGAAAGCAATTTCAAAAAAATTAATCAGGAATGGCACCAGTCAACCACCTAGATTAGCTCTCCTACTGAATAGGTAACAAGTTGTTTAAGAGACACAAGCGGATACTATCAGGTGTGATGAGGTACAAGGTCACTAAAACAAGCTAAAGAAACCAGGTTTGCAGAAAATACCAAAGCATAGCTTCAAATGAGATGAAGTTCTGCCTCGGAAACTCTACCAGCAGCCAGCAAGTTCAATCTGGAAGGTGTTGTCACCACAAAAACAAAAGGCAGGGGTAGAGGAGACACAGGTCTGTTTCAGGGCAGTACCATACCTCCAAAAAAGACAAGGTTTGGGGGGAAGGTATATACTATGAACAAAGAGCATGACAGGTGTCCAGAATTCTCAGCTCCATACGGATTTATCACACCATTGTCCATCTGCTCTCTGACACCGAGGCTTAAGTAACTAGGAGTTGAAAGGTAACGAGGATACAACATTTGGTTCCTGCGCCACAACAAGGCAGGATGAGACAATTGGAGGTGGGGGAGGGAATGGGACCACCCTCTTCAATCAATTTCATTTCACAGCGGGAATGCAAGGACAAAATTTTTCTTAATGCAGTGGTACCCAGCCTCAGCATTCTGCTGCTCTGCTGCTAAAAATCAAATAATACAGGAAAATATTTATCTCAGTGGATAGATTATTTCCTTGATTTGCTTTAATTACATAACATCAACAAATTTTGGCATTGGCTGCTTCCTGGTTGCAGCTGACAAAATTAACAAGTAAAAAAGACGCTTTTCATTGTGTTTAGTTTGCTAAAGCTTCTTTTGTCCTGGTGGTCTTGTTCATGGGTATGCTTTTGGATTGCCTAATATATAACATTTTCTACTAGAAAGACTTTAACCATGGACATGTATTGATTTTCCTTATTTTTTTTTTTGACATGTATTGATTTTATTTTAAATTAATTAAAGAGAAAGATAAAAGAAGCGCTGTCATCCCCCAGGGACTGGCCTCAACCTTTCTGTCTGTACCTATCAGCCTCACCCCTACAACCCGCATCTAGTCTGTAAACAGCAAGAGTCAGTGCATGCCCGCAGAGGGTGCAGGAAAAGCTGGGGGGCAAAGTCAGTCTTTGAGAAACTTATAATCTGGGTGATCTGGGTGGGGGATACATATCTTGAATTGGAAAAATATTTAATTTCTAATGATTTTATTCTTTTTTTTTTTTTTTTGGTGGCCACACCGCGGGGCTCGTGGGATCTTAGTTCCCCGACCGACCAGGGATCGCATCCGGGCCCTCAGCAGTGAGAGTGCGGAGTCCTAACCACTGGACGGTCAGGGAATTCCCAATTTCTAATTATTTTAAAAGAAGAAAGAAAATCTAATTGACCATGATTTTTTCCATTTCTCATGTCACTATCGCTAGGGTAAAATAAGCTAATGATGAAGACAGCTCTCTTAGTACAAACATAAATGCTATCCTTTCATTAATGTGTGTGAACATGAAAAACAGCCACCTGTTAAAAAAAAATAAAGACAGCGTGGTTCTTCGACAATTTCAGAATAAGGAACTCTTTTTAATTCCTTTTGAGAGTTTCTGTAGTTGACTACTTTTTTCCTGCTATGCCATTCAGTTTGGATCTGTATTACCTCAGCTCCTCAGACAGAAACAAGTACGGGGAGTCCTCATTTAGAAAACATTTCCTAATTTTACATTTTAAAAGTTAATATTTAAAAAGAAAAACCTTCTTTAACCCCCAACCCCATCATGAATAATCTGATTATGTATATAAATAAATGTGTTCTTTTTCCTCAAAAATCACTTAAGCAACTTGACAAGAATTATTGTTTAAAAAATTTACCTAGAGAAATTAAAGTACCAGTCATTTCCCCCCTATAACAGATGGTGCTCAAGGATTCACGTATCAAGGCCGTTTGCTTAGCGCATCACCCTTCAGTTGTTCTGTTAGCAGGCAGGCTTCGAGTCTTCTTAATCACTCTTTTCTTCTACTTGATAATGTCTATACTCTGGCTTCAGCTCCCATGTGTTTTTGTGGATCCCTTTTACATTTTGAATACCAATTTCTTTTAAGATTTCCTTCAGGTATGACTGAAAAACAAAAACAAAATAACCTTGACAGGTGAGATTATGAAAGCAGGAAACAAGATTTAAAATAAAATGATACACCGAACCACATTTTTATTAGTAATAAAAATTATGATCCTGAAAGCTCAACAAGATTTCTCTATAAAGAAGTTCAATAAACTGCTGTTTTGATTCCTTGCATACAATACATGAAAACTGCATTAAATATATGATCATTTGCATTAAAGGGGTTGGAAGTCCTGAATGCCAGCAACCTTGAGAGCTAAAAAAAAAAAAAAAAAAAAAAAGACGAAAAAAAAGTCTAGATGAAAATACACTAGAAAATTCGCTGGTGCTTAATTTATTAAGATTACACAGCATACCAAGTGTAATCTGCCCTTGAGTTCAGTGGCATCACCGAGTTCACAGTCAGATAGGGTTATTCTTGGATTGGAAACAGTTGTTTCAGAAGCAGGAGCATATATTTTATTTTATTTTTTATTTATTTATTTTTTTTGCGGTACGCGGGCCTCTCACTGTTGTGGCCTCTCCCGTTGCGGAGCACAGGCTCTGGATGCACAGGCTCAGCGGCCATGGCTCACGGGCCCAGCCGCTCCGTGGCATGTGGGATCTTCCCGGACCGGGGCACGAACCCGTGTCCCCTGCATCGGCAGGCGGACTCTCAACCACTGCGCCACCAGGGAAGCCCAGGAGCATATATTTTAAAAATGATATATGCCTTTGGGACATGAATATTCTATGAAGCAAGCACATGATAGGTATCCAGAATTGTCAGTTCTAAGGTGAGTTCTCAAACTTGCTATTGGGCCACTTATTTTTCTTCTGGGGGCTGCAGCTTTCTTGTGCTTGGCTCCACCAAAGGAAAGAGGTGAGTGATGATGGAGGGCAGAACACTGCATTATGGTATTTCAGGCCACTGAAAATTCAGTATTACCCAAATGCTTACTACAGTCATGAAAATGATGGTTACGACAAGTGTAATATCAGGCCCCACCTCCGCCTGCCAACGCCCACGGTGAAAAAACATTTCACTATAAACTGATCAATACAAATCACAGTACTTCCTTCTTGGGGAAGACAGAAAAGTTAATCATTTGAAACGGACTTTTTCTTTTTTTGCTGGAGAACAAACCAACCCAACAATAATTTTTATGTGTATGTTTCAAAGAACCAGTCACAGGTACATTTACAGTGACTCATCCCATGGATGGAAGATGTAATATTATGTAAATTTTAAAAATTTACTGAAATGAGGCACTAATTAGAAAAATGGCTGAGAAGCTCTTACCTTGATAATGTTTAAGGCAGTGCCTTTCTCAAGTGTGGTGCTAGACTATCTGCATCAGAACCTCATGGGGAGCCTGTGAGATAAGCCCCATTTTCGAGCTAGTCCATCAAAATCTCCTGGAGCCAGGCACGGGACTATGCATTTCACAAGCCCCCAGGAGCCTGATTTAACTACACTAAAAACCACGGCATCTGCTTAAGGGATTCTTCTGGCTCTAATAGTCTGGCACCTTTGGGTCCTCGAAAGTGTTACTTAGTTTTTCAGCCTCACTGTTGTAGAAGAGTATGCGTGAACCAACGTCACCTAACACCACCGTACACAGACTGGTACAATGCTCTACAGCTGATAAAGTACTTCCATTTAGGACCACCTGTTTAGCACTGGAACTACATACGGGTCCCTCAAACAGCCCTGGATGGCTCAGCTCTCGCTGGAGCAGCCTCCCCACCCCGGCAGCCAGGTCCCAGCAGGTGGCAGCAATGAACCGAAGGAGGCCTGGGTTTCCCCGGGAGAAGGCCTGCTTGCCTCCCACTCCTTCTGCAGCTGGCTTCACCGAAGGACCCACCCGAGTAAATGAGTAAAGCGAATTACTCAGGTGAGCTTCAGACAGCCAGGTAATGTGCACGCCTGCCACCTGCTGCTTTAGATAGCGTCGAAAAAAATGGGACACTGTTCGTAAACTACTTTCTAATTAAACAGGATTCATAAGTGGAAAATGGTGGGTTGGGCTTTGATTTTCAGTTTAGGTGCCATGAATGACTTCTTTGTAAAATTCCAAAGAATGGTTTATTGTGAGAATGGCCAGACCCTGGGCACAAACAATCATGCAATTGTGGATGCACTGTGATGGGTCAAAAATGAACAGAGCAAGTGCCAGGAGCATGCTGGTTGCCTGACAGACGCTCTTCACTTCAAGTCTAGCAGGGTCGTTTATAATCTGGATACAGAAGATGAAAAGCCTAGAAAGGGTTCAACACAAAATACTAAGAAAGTCTTAAGGGTACAAATTCAGTTGTCTTCATGTATAGCCCACCCTCACTTTATTAAACTATCAATAGTATAATAAGGTTATGGAGTATTTGTTTTTTATAAAGATGTCACTCTTTTTTCTTTTTTAACAATAAGAATGCAATGAGACAGTCACAGTCTGTCAATTTTTCAGGTAACAAGATGGGATTAGGGTCGCGATATCTAGCATGGTACAGAAATCTTTTGGGGAGGGAGGGGCAAACTTCTGAAGTTTGAGAATGTTCCAAACTGCAACCTAAGACCATTCTACTATAACTAAATGAATTAACTTGGCACAAAGCATTAGCAGAGAAAGTCGTAGTAATAACAGAGAAAAACAAGGTCAGAAAATCCTTGAAGGAAAGACATAGGTAGAGAACAGTGAGATTATGTCATTTCTCTGTTTAAAAATTCTCTCTGACTTCCCCTTTGGCCTACAGGTTAAATTCCAAATTCTTTCACAGGCATCCACCCAGGTCTGTCTTTGCCCTTTGGCCTCTTTCTCTAATACCTCCCCATACGCGCACTTGCCATTTCTGTGTCTGCATGCTCTTGGTGTTTTTCCAGGAGCTAAGAGGGTTTTGCAGGGTGTGGTTGGCTGTGGGGAGATCACTTAGAAGGCCCAAAGGAATAAACCTCTAATTGCAGTTGTTTTCATTTTTCACCTCATTAACATATAGGGCAGCGACCCGGTTTGAGAAATAAAAATTGATTAAACTGTATTACCTGAATCTGAATGACATTTACTACTAAAATCTGTATTATACTGCTAAAATATTATTTGAGACAAAGCCAACTGAGGTGGAGATTTTAAAGGTTTTAGCAGGATTGAAGATTAATTGGGAATCTAACTTTCCTTTTAAAAAATGTATATACCTTCACACTAATATTTATTCTAGTATCAGGCTGAGTGGCACACAGTCTGCTGTCATCCTCACAGAGTTCACAGTTTAAGATCGGGGTGTTAAATGGGGGAAACAAAGGCATATAAGCAGGCAATCATAAACTAAAACAGAAGCACAGTAATAGGACATACACACAGGACATTGTGGGAGCACTTGGAAGGGGCACCTAACCCAGCCGGAGTCAAGATGTTAGGTTCTTGGAGGATGTACATTTGATCATTTGAACTGAATGGCAAGTCTGTGCAAGGATCAAGGGAAACTAGTTCTCCTCTTACTAATTCTAAACACTGATTTTGCAATTTAATCTTTTGCCTCATCACTTGTATTTTAAACACCAGATTCCAGAACTGAGTAGATCACCTTTATGTCACATAGGACTGGAAAGATTTCTCATTACCAACTGTGGGCAGCTCTGCAGAACAAGCTCTGAACTAATAAATTGGCTCAGGTCCAGCAATTCTTCATCAAAGAGATGTGTGGGAGGGTATTTACAGCAAGTCCAAATGCAGAGAAAAAGGGGATAGAACATTACAGCTTTCTTGCAAGGGAAAGGCAAAGCACATACTGGAGCAGAGAGGTCTAGTGAGTAGGATGTGGTGTGCATGTGTGGATCAAGACAAAATTGTGGTGGCCAAAAAGCTGTAAATTCATAGATCAAATTCCTGATCTCTCCCCCAAGATCAAGACAAACCTATGTAGAGTCACAAGGCACAGTAGCCTACTATTTTAGCCTCTCTTCTCCCTCCTTACCAGCTTCCAGCCCTGCCATTTTTCATATTGTCTTTTCCTCTACTGCTCTGCCAGCCAAATGGAAGATTTATCTGCATTTCATTTTATTGGGAATTTTAGTGTTAAGCATTAACATACATAATAATAAACTAACTATAACTAAATTCCTAGAAGTTGATTAAAAAAACATATATCTTTGACAGAGAGCTGATCACCATATAATAATGCTTTAGATAAGCTAAAGATATAACCCTCCTAGACTTATCACAAAATCTTCCCAGAAAAGTTTGGAATAAATGTGCATCATGTAAATCAATACCAAAGATGGCACTGGTTAA
Source organism: Kogia breviceps (assembly GCF_026419965.1). NCBI lineage: Eukaryota > Metazoa > Chordata > Mammalia > Artiodactyla > Physeteridae > Kogia > Kogia breviceps. The sequence continues at coordinate 22,185,801 of NC_081325.1, forward strand.
CAGAGTCACCAAAGGGAAACTGCTATCTGCCTTTTATAAAGTGACCCAGGAGGCAAGGGCATTCATGATCAGTTATGTGATAATTTCAAAGTATCACTTCATATTTATGTGATTTTCACGTGACTGACTGTGACTCCTTTAAACAAGGTTAACAGAACAGAGGACTTACTGATGAAGATGTTAGTGGCTCCAAGGCACAAAATTCTTTCATTAAAAAAATAAACTGCACATTATACATAAGCTGTGAACAAAGGCAACCTATGTTTCTTTCCTTTAGACAGAGAGAACTGTGAACAGGAGAGGGAACACGATACTGAGGGCATCTCTGGAACATGGGCCATCTCAGCATTTTTCTCCTATTTTCCTTCTGGTTTCACCTCTGTTTTTATACTAGTCTCCACCCTGTCCTCCTCTCGGGGTCCCACAGGCTGCATTCCTCCCTTTGTAAAACTCTAAGAAGCAGAGAGATGATCGGTAATGAAATGGCCAAGCCACAAACTCTACCCACCCCCAGCCCTACTTTATGGCTTAATCCAAATTCTAAAGAAGAAATTTATTACTGCATTAATATTCATGTGCTGGTACATCATCTTACTTTTAGTTAACACTTCATCTGTCCAGCAGTGGCAATGACTCACATACTTCCATATTTCAGATAAAGTTTACTTCCTTTGGGCCAAAACTTTTAATTTTAACTGTATGTTTAAAGACATGCTTTCTAAACTGTATTAGTTTATTTGTATGCTAAGCATAACAACCTTGGAATACTGCAAGGTATTCCAAGGCTGGGATATGATGGCTTCCAACTGGGGGAAAAAAACATACATATATTCATATAGTTAATGTTAAAAATGTTAACTAGAAAAATATAATCAAAGATATCTAAAACTTAATAAAGATGAAAAAAATTCCTTTGAAATATCAATATGAATTCTTGCATTTAGAACCATGGAAACTACCTATTAGTGCATTTGGTATGACAAGTAGTTTAGAATGTACAAAAAATAAGAAGATATCAATTGGCAGAGTTATTATTAGTCCACTTGAAAATACTGCTAGAAATTCAATGGCAAGCAAAGAGACTCTTTAGGTATATATTTTACCATAAAGAATTTTTAGAAAATTAGCTAGTATTCTCAACAATGAAGCATTATTCACCCTTAAACTATTTGGAATAGATAGTAAAGTTTTACTTTAAGGCAACAGTAGATAAAAGGTTTGCTGACTAAGGATTTAAAAAGGATTGATGACAATCTGGCAGTTCCTCAGATTAAACAGAGTTACCAAGTGACCCAGCAATTCTAATCCCAAGAGAGGGCTTCCCTGGTGGCGCAGTGGGTGAGAGTCCGCCTGCCGATGCAGGGGACACGGGTTCGTGCCCCGGTCCGGGAAGATCCCACATGCCGCGGAGCGGCTGGGCCCGTGAGCCATGGCCGCTGAGCCTGCGCGTCCGGAGCCTGCTCCGCAATGGGAGAGGCCACAACAGTGAGAGGCCCGCGTACCGGGGAAAAAAAAAAAAAAAAAAAAAAAAATCCCAAGAGAAATAAAATATATGTTCACATAAAAACCTGTACATAATGTTCATAGCAGCTTTACTACAGTAGCCAAAAAGTGGAAACAACCATCTATGGGTGAATGGATAAACAAAATGTTGTATATCCATATAATGGTACACTATTTGGAAATAAAAAAGAAGAAAATACTGATACACAACATGGATGAAATTTGAAAACATTATGCCTAAAGAAGCCAGTCATAGGAGACCACATATTATATGATTCCATTTATATGAAACATCCAGAATAGGCAAATCTTTAGAGACAGAAAATAGATTAGTGGTTCTCTGGGGCTGGAGAGGGGGTGGGTGCATAAGGGAGTAACTGCTAATAGGTATGGGTTTCTTTGTGGGGTGGTGAAAATATTCTAAAATCGCTTGTGGCAATGGTTGTACAGCTATGTGAATATATGAAAATCCACTGAACTGTAACTTAAAAAAAAGTCTAACTTGTACTGAAAATAAGGTTTTAAACTGATGGGAAAAAAAGGAGACCTCTCCAGCTCCTAACAAATTAAGATAATACCATTTTTTTATTACCAAATTACCATGGATAAAATAACATTTCCAATTAACAGCGGATAGCTCTGTGGATCAGTCCATATGGACTGGAAAATATGATGGAATTAGAATATCTGTCTTGGGACATTCTAAAAGGAATGGCTCTCTAATGCTGCAATACAGAACTGAAGGTGGCCAGCCAGGCTGGCACTATAAACTCTTCTGCCACAGGCTTATCCTCTGGTATCTCAATTCCCCTGCTGAGTTAGAGAAACCAGGAGGCTTCAAACACTTATCTAAATCCACACTGTAATGTTTTCTCTTATGCAGAGACCAATGCGAAGAACATGACTTCTTCCCCGAGATAATTCCCATAAGGATGGCAAGTTTAAAACAAGTCCTTCCTTCTAGCTTGCTCAGGGACTAAATAAAGGAATCAGGAGAAAGCAGTTAATGAGCTTAAACATTTACTTTTCCCTCCCTTTAAAATTAAATGGGACCGGAAGGGTAGAGAAAGAGATTTTATGAATAATGACATTTTTCAGAATAAATGTAGTGTGGCCTACTGCTTAATTAAAAACTCTGTGAAAATTCTGTATGTAAATAATGCCCAATTTTGATTACTGGGAGCCTATGTCAGATATTGCTTTTACCTACGTAATATCTCATGTAAAATATGGACTCAACTGGTTATGTTAGAAAATTCACCCCCAATTTTACCCCATGCAGAAATAAGGTAAAAAAGAAAAAACAGTAAAAAGGCTGAAACAAACTGCACAATAAATTAAAAGAGAAAACGTTACTATTTCATAATAAACTTATTAGTAGTAAATCTATTAGTTATTAGAACCTTCTACTCATAAGGAAAGCATTAAAATTTCATAAATGTGTTTAACTTTTATCCTTTTATATTCAACATAGTTAATAATTTATTTTAGTATGACATTTCATATTCTAAAACTTTTAATTAAGGCTCAAATTCACAAGCAAATAATTATATTTTTTAGCCCCCCATTCTAACCAACTAAGTTAACCGGCCACTGCAAATAATTATTTTTTAAAATGGAAGTCTCGGGACTTCCCTGGTGGTCCAGTGGTTAAGAATCTGCCTTCCGGGCTTCCCTGGTGGCGCAGTGGTTGAGAATCCGCCTGCCAATGCAGGAGACACGGGTTCGTGCCCTGGTCCGGGAAGATCCCACATGCCATGGAGCAACTAAGCCCGTGAGCCATGGCCGCTGAGCCTGTGCGTCCGGAGCCTGTGGTCCGCAAAGGGAGAGGCCACAGCAGTGAGAGGCCCGCATACCGAAAAAAAAAAAAAAAAAAAAAAAAAAAAGAATCTGCCTTCCAATGAAGTGGACATCGGTTCGATCCCTGGTTGGGGAACTAAGACCCCACATGCTGCGGGGCAGCTAAGCCTACGTGTTACAACTACTGAGCCAGTGCACCACAACTAGAGAGAAGCCCGCACGCCACAATGAAGAGCTGACGCAGCTAAAAAAAAAAAAAGTCTCACAGAGGGCTGTCACTAGCTAATATGCTCTGCTGGGAAACTGGTGGTCTTTTTAGTTTTGGTAGTACCATTCAAAAATCAAAGAAGAGAGAACGGAAAGGAAATATGTGAACAGAAAGGAAATGATAAAGATTCAGGGGAAAAGAAGAAAAAGGAATCATGTAAAAAAGGGAAGGCAAATGTCAGAACAAGATATTATAATAAAAACAGCATTATTTAGTAGTACATTTGGGAATGAACTTCAAACACTTAAAAAAACCATTTTTGGGACTTCCCTGGTGGCGCAGTGGTTAAGAATCCACCTGCCAATGGAGGGGACACAGGTTCGGGCCTTGGTCTGGGAAGATCCCACATGCCGCGGAGCAACTAAGCCCGTACACCACAACTACTCAGCCTGCGCTCTAGAGCCCACGAGCCACAACTACTGAGCCCACGTGCCACAACTACTGAAGCCCATGCGCCTAGAGCCCGTGCTCCACAACAAGAGAAGCCACCGCAATGAGAAGTCTGTGCACCGCGATGAGGAGTAGCCCTCACTCACTGCAACTAGAGGAAGCCTGTGCGCAGCAACAGAAGACTCAATGCAGCCAATAAATAAATAAAAATAAATTCATAAAAAAATAAAAAATTTAAAAAGCCATTTTTACTTTGGATTAGAAACTGAATGAGCTAAGATAAAGCTTAGATTCCATTCTCTACGTACTTAGATTAACGATGACGATTCTTTCTTTTTTTAAGTTGGTTTCTACTTTTTAACGATACAGTTTTTAAAAATTGATTAATCAATTAATTTTTACTTTTGGCCGCACCGGGTCTTTGTTGCTGCACGCAGTCTTTCTCTAGTTAGGGCGAGCGGGGGCTACTCTTAGCTGCAGTGCGCGGGCTTCTCATTGTGGTGCCTTCTCTTGTTGCGGAGCATGGGCTCTAGGTGTGCGGGCTTCAGTAGTTGCGGCTCAACGGCTCTGGAGCGCAAGCTCAGTAGTTGTGGCGCACGGGCTTAGTTGCTCCACGGCATGTGCGATCTTCCCAGACCAGGGCTCGAACCCGTGTCCCCTGCATTGCAAGGTGGATTCTTAACCACTGTGCCACCAGGGAAGCCTGGTGATTCTTAATAACACAGACATTTGAAAGCAGTCTGCCTGAGAGAGAAATTAGCTTCCCCTCTGCTCATTAAAAAGGGGCTCCTATTGTCAGAAAAACATTTTCTTTGCTTGTCTTTGGTTGTATACACATGTCTGAATAGAAGACGCAATGTGGCTTGTGCCTTCAAGCCACTAGGCAACTTCCTTCTCTGGGACTATAACTTAGACTAGATTATCTCTAGGATTACTTTTATCTTTTAAGATCCTGAGCCAGAGATATAGAACATATATATGATATATATGTACCGTAATGTGTAATTTAGATATCATGAAGAGGAAACAGGGGTACAGATGTCTGCCTTGAGCAACGTGGGGAATGGTGGTGTCACTGCAATGGGGAAGTCTGGGGGGCGGGGTTGGAGGGGTGTAGAAATCAAGAGTTCTGTTTTCAACAAACTAAATTTGAGATAACCATCAAACGATTATGACTCATCAGGTGCTACTTCTGTACCAAGCAGTGTGGCACAAGGGTGGGAGAGGCAGTGGGCTTGGTTGATGGACTTCCGTACCCTTGGCTCAGGAATGAGCATACAAGCCCTACCAGGGCAACTAAAATCTTCCCTGAGCTTTTGCTGGAATTATCAGGACAGATATTCTCTTTCTGCTTCGAGGCTGCTAGCTGTGAGGTGCTTCAGGAGGCCACTTTGGTTACCACATGGCAAGATCCTGCCTAAGGATAAAGACAACACAGAGGATGATGAGGAGAGGTGTGGCGAGATGGGGAGGGACAGTTCTAACTAAATAATATTTGTAGCTGGATCTAGCCATGTCTAAAGCAAGATGCTTTCCTGAACTTCCCAGCTGCAGGAGCCTATAAATTCTATTTCTGTTTAAGCTAGTTTGAGCTGAGTTTCTCTTTCTTGCAGCTGAAAGAGTCCCTACCAATTCACAGATCTATAGGAGCATATACTTGTAAATAAAATTTTATTTTTTGACAGGAGAAATGCTCAGTATATCAAATTCCCTAGCTATTTTATCCTTTAAAAAAGCATATCTTCTTGTATCTTACTGATGCCAAATTTCACTTATTTCTGTTCAAGCCTTTATTTAGGCCTGTCTGGAAACAAACTCTGAGGATTATGTTAACGCTACCTTATTGCTGCATCGGTTTTATCGAAAGCTTACTTTGGGCAAATAAGCAAGTCTATTCAGCACTATTTAGTGCTGGGCAATCTGAAGTGTGGGCACCAAGCTGCTTCACAATCAAAGCCATGCAAATCTCTGCCTCATTTTTCTTGTTGATTTGAACTTACTTTATAAAAGCACGCAAATTGTTCAATTACATACACTGAATTAAACAGTAAATGGCCCACTGGATAGACATGATTGGAGCTGCTGATTTAGAAGGGGTCATCAATAATTAAAGATAAACTTCCCTGAATCTTGACGTGAAATTGAGTGGATTTAGAGCATAAGGAAATGAAGAGGTTCAGTTATAATCAGAGCTGATTTTCGACGACACTTCTAATAGAAATGGATGTTTAGAGAAACACAGGGAAATGGGAGCTGTGTTAAGAGAATGGTATGCTAGGGCTCAAAATGGTCTTGGCAGTTTGGTGTTTCAAAGGGAGCAATTACATACAGTTCCTAGTGATTTGTATTTTTGGAGGAAATGATATTACACTTCTACTTCACAGATATCATAAAATATGAAGCAAGACTAGACATAACACTTTCAAGGTGAAAGAGCAAAGACTGCCAGGAGAGAAATAATAGGCTTCCTCTGATATTTTACTTTAGAGAGGGGAAAAAAAAGCCAAAATTTAAACTGCAGAAAAACACTTCTTTAAATGGATAACGTGTTTCCAACTTTTTATCAGTTACCAGAGCCTGGCATTTTAATAAAATTGGCTGATTTGCCCTTAATGAGTAACTTTAATTCTTTGATTGCTTATGCAAGTCAGACACCGGCGAATGAGAGAAAAAGGCTAGACCTTAAGGGCAGTTTCTCTAATCAATAATTGTGCTTGTAGAAGTGAAGGTTTTTAGGAAGAAGAATATAGAAGGGAAGGAACTGGAAAAACAAGAAAATACTTCAGATTCACTCAGAATGTCAAAAATGACATTCTAAAGGTCAGAAAGCAGATGATAACTTAAGAATATAGTAGTAGTAGTGTTAATAACAAAGAGGATATACTAAAGCAATACACTTCATGGTTAGAAACTTGGTATCAAAAGTGGCATTGAGGGCCATCAGAAAACGAGAGCAGGGACTTCCCTGGTGGCGCAGTGGTTAAGAATCCGCCTGCCAATGCAGGGGACACGGGTTCGAGCCCTGGTCCAGAAGATCCCACATGCCGCGGAGCAACTAAGCCAGTGCACCACAACTACTGAGCCTGCACTCTAGAGCTCACGAGCCACAACTGCTGAGCCCACGTGCCACAACGACTGAAATCCATGTACTCTAGAGCCCACGTGCCACAAATACTGAGCCCGTGGGCCCCTAGAGCCCATGCTCCGCAACAAGAGAAGCCACTGCAATGAGAAACCTGTGTACCACAACGAAGACCCAACAAAGCCAAAATAAATAAATAAATAAATTCAAAAAAAGTAAACAAGAGCATGTCATTAAATGCATATACTAAAGAACTGATTAACACAAAGAAGATCTCTTTTCTTCCCTTTTACACAGGGCTCAAAAATTTGTTTAATAATACTAATAATAATAGTAAAATACTTTGCTGTTGACAAATGCAACTTTCACAAATGTTAATTATTATAAGGATCCTGTAAATTTGATATTTTAAAAACATATTTACAAAGTATAATATGATAAACATTTAATTTGAATATATTGGTAAATTTTATATTAAGAATGTCATATATTAAGTAAATTAAATATTAAATTATATAATGTATTAAACATTAAATGCATTTAAATACCTAGGACTCTGGCTAAATGGCTGGGCTGGGGCTTGAACTGAGATCCTATTACTTCCAGTCCCGTGCTCTTTCCATCATACCAGGAAATCTCTTTCCTGGATCACTGACCTTCATGCTACACTGGGCTCCTTCATTCTCTTGGTATTGCTGAGACTAAAATCAAATTAATAAGGGTATACTCATGACCATTAGTACAGAGTGATTTATGCCCTGTGAACCTTTTAAAGGGGATAGGTACCTACACAGAGGAGAGCTGGGCTCTGGCCACTTTCTTTCTAGGTCAAGGGGCTTTGCTAACTCAGTTCAAATGCGAGTGGGAGGTGGAGAGGAGGAGATGAAAGAGGAGAAACAGAGCATCACAGATGGAGAGCTGGAAGGGCTCACAAGGACTATCCAGTCCAACTCCTCAATTTTAGCAATGGAAGTGACTTCTCTAGATCCCACTGAGGTAAATGGCAGGACTGGAATCCATGCTGACCACTTCCTGTCCTCTCCTCCTCTCTATACAAGGATAACAATAGCTCTGGCATTCCATGCTTTCTTGAGATGGCTCTTTCTACCCTGCTCCTGCCATAAACGACATGAGGCCTGTCAAAATCCATCTGAGGAAAACATGGTGGTCCTTAAATACAGAGGATGGGCCATCTCCTGATTCTTAAATCAATTACTGAATTGCTACTATGTTTGTGTTGTGGAATATATGAATATTTAGGGATATGAATAATATACAAACCTGCCTTCAAAAACTTTACGCTTTGCCGAGGCAATTTAGTCCCTAAATAAAACTATTATAAAATAATTGTTTCTAGATCAGTGGTTCTCAAGCTCTTTGAGGTTCCCAGGCTCTCTACAAGAATCTGATATAAACTATAAATCTGCTCCCCAGAAAAATCCACACATTTTTGTACATATTCAGGGGGTTGCTGGATCTCCTAAAGCCTATCTACTGACCGTGAATTAAGAAGCTCTATTATAAGAGAGTCACTGAGTTCCACCATGTAAAAATTATCCGAAGAACAAAGACTGAGAGAAATACTAGTTATCCCTTTTCTTTGATGCAAAATGAGTAAACTTTAAAAATATGTCATCCCCTGTTAAGGGCAAAGAAAGTGCTTTCCCTAGTATCATCTGAACGGCCCTCTACAAACACTTACTTTCCCATATCTAATTGTGTGTGTGTGTGTGTGTTATTCTATGAGAATATATTGTTTGCATCCAGAATTTCTGGAATGGCCTTTTCATGTATATATAAATACAAAGGTAAACTTCATTAAAACCAGAAGAAACAGAGCTTAGCTTATGAATTATTCTATTTCAAATTTTTTATCTAGCTTGGAATGCTGTTTCTAAGGCTTTGATGCTGAAGGGAGTGAAGTCATTAAGGTGAGTTGATAATACCTCAGGCATAAGCACTTTCCTCCTTTCTGGTAAAAAACAACAACAACAAAGTACTTAGGTCTTCTGGAATTCAAATTTCTTTCTTAATGAAAAAGTGAAAGGATGAAATATAACAGTAAAGAAATCTCTACAGAAGTGGGAAGCCGTACCATCAATACTGAAGTTTCAGAAATAATTTCCTAAAGCTTTGAATAAATCAGAAAAAATTTATACCAAGCCGTTTATGTTAAAATTTTACAAAACCAGTTATCTTGTTACACATTCTGAAGCAAATAAATGGAGCAGTTAGAATTAACATATTCTTGAGTATCCTGGCAAAGAGGACAAAATGATAAAGCAAAGTGGGTAAGAGGACAAAAATAAGGCGGTTTCCATCTAATTTTTAAAAACCTGTAAAGTAAAATACTTTAAGTAAAATACTTAAAATACTAAAATATAATTCAATTTGATACTTTGCTAACCTCAGGTGTGAGAAAGTTAAATGGAAGGAAATGTGACCCAAGGCTGGAGAAAGGGTTTAGATCCCTTACTTGTTACCAACATTTTAAATGGATTAGAAACACAAATTATTAGCAAATAGGCACAAGAGTCTGGAGAAGTGATTTAAAAATGATTATTTATAGAACAAATAAAAACTTTCTAAAACATCAATTTATTAAAATTTTCCTTGAAAATGGAGAATAGCCCAATGCAATCATAATCTCAACAAGCATTGTGAGGCAGTACAGCTCAAGTTTAAAAAGACCTAATGTTAGTGCTTGATAGATTCTGATTAAAAAAAAAAAAAAATCCACAGAGAACAGTTCACAACACAGGGATAAACGTTCACCGTGAAAGACAACTCTTCAAGTTGACCTTTTTTGGAGGGAGGTAAGAGAACAAAAGAAAGACTAGAAATGATATAAACAAAGAGACTTCAGGCTTAAAGTCAAGGATCAGTCAAAAGGAGAACAAATCCACCTTTTCTTCATATGGAACTACTGATATTAAATGTATTTAAAATTGAAAACAATGAAGCTGAGGTAAAAAAACAACATGAAGGAAGGAAGGAAAGAAGGGAGGGAAGGAGGGAGGGAGGGAGGAAGGGAGGAAAGGAGGGAGGGAGGGAGGAAGGGAGGGAGGGGGAAAAAAGGCTACATTGAGATATCTTTTCCGTGTTGAAACAAAACCTGACATCAGCATAGGTACAAGTGAACTTATTCATTTACAATACACTTCTCTTCAGTAAAGCTGTATTACTGAAGCAGGACATATTTAAAGGATCAATGTGAGCATATACATACCACAGGCTGTTTTGTGATGTCCACCAAGTCCTTAAGATTATAATATTGATGTTTCTCAAAGGCGGAAAACAACATGTCTAAAACGTGTTGTTTATCAGCTCGAGCTCGTTTCCCATCTTCTTTCTTTTTCCTTTCATATTCAATCTATGTGCAAAAAGCAAAAAAACCCGAAGGCATTAATTCAACATGCTCACTCTGAAACACAGGCACTCTCTTTTCAGTCCTCTACGTGACTATTAGATTTTAAGCTGCAAAGCAGCAGGTCAAAGAGTGGTGGTTCAGTACCCGGGGTCCTCACTGCTCCCAGAGCTCCTCAGACCTTTAAGGCTCCAAGAAGGCATTAAAGCCCACCTGTAAACCGTTTTCATTATTCCCTGAAGCTTTACATAATGTGTCCATTTTCTCCCCAAAAGCCTTTCTTTACCGAAATTATATCAATTCAGCGTGGCCACCAATTAGCTCATGTTGATCACAAAGTCTAATTTGCAGTTCTTTGTTTCTGATTACCCGAAATTCAGTAAAATACTTTATCTGCTACATGCAGTTTGGTAGGTAACATCTTTCAAAATTGGAGTTTTTCAGGGCAGGAAGAGGGTTGAGGGGCAGGCAGATCACAGAACAGGTTCTCTAGGGATGAAAAGTTTGGTAAACATTGGTAAAAAGGAAAGCATATGGGAGGTGACAGGAGGTCTTTTCTCCTCCCAACTGTGTGACCTCTTTGAACTTGCTTCTTCTGTAAAATGAAGTAAGCAGTGACACGAAGAGAATGTATAAACTCTCTCCTAGTGTTACCATCCAGAGAAGTGTGCATTTGTAAAAAAATTACCTTTTTATTGAAAACGTGCAACTTACTTGCATTCACGTCAGTTGGTTAAGCTTTTAATTTTTTTTTTTAAGAAAAACTTTATTTTGATAAAGCCTCAGGAACTATATGTTATAGGCCATGTATATAAACTGCAGCAGCCCACCTGGTAAATACAGCATCAGTAGGGAGGGTGAAAGCTGCCAAGAGAACAATCTTCTGGGCATCTCTATAATCTAGAGACTAGCTTCAAAGACAGTGAAATACGTTTCAAAATGTACAACTAAATTAGGCACAAATTCCAGCTTCATATAGTTAGGCTTATTCTCTGGATTTTAACAACAGAGATGTAAAAAGATAAAGTCTAATTTCTACTGATGTCAAGACTAAAAATATATCAGAAACTTTCAAATTAGAGGCAAGAAGTTAACTCTGACAACAAGTATCTGTCTTTCAATTAGATAAAATGAGGAGCTATACAAGGAGAAAGGACTAAATCGAATGTCTTAATTTTTATGATATGGACATCTTGGAAGTAAAACTCAAAATCCATTCATCTCCTCAACAGATTAAGCATAGATTAGGTGCTTGGTGTTGCACTAAAATATGGGGCAAATAAGACACTCTCTTTCAAAAGGTATCCCTTTCTTAGGGCTTGGATATTAAAATGTATAGGCAGGGCCTTGAGCATTTTAAATGTAGCAATAGAGAGCACAGAGCTACCTAGAACAAGATCATGATGCTGAAAAAAAGTGCAAGTGCATGGCACAGACTGTATTGTTGGGGAGGAATGAAATCTAGCTAGTCTCAAGATTCTCTGGGTGGAAACAGCCTGAAAGAAAAGAACGGTGGGCAGATACAGAGGACCTGTTAAAGAGCAGTGACGAGAAGAGCTCGAAACAAGACTGGAGAGGGGAGAGGCCAGAGAAACCCATGCCCAAGGGGGAAATCCATGCCTTCTCAATTTGAGGAAGATGGAAGACAGATGAAAAAAAAATGCACTTAAGGAAAAAGGCAGAATTACAGATTCTGCCCCAATTCTGAGAGAAAGGAGGCTGCAGAGATAGCCAAGACCAACAGAGATCTACCTGAGGGCCACTCAAGGAAGAATTTTCTTTCTCTCCGGTCAAAAGGATAGAAAGAACTAAGACAGTGGCTGTATGATGGAGAAAGAAATCATGACAGACCAGGACAAAACCCACAAATCCAAACAGTCTTTGGATTAAAAAGAAGAATGAGATCATGGAATGCCTTAAGGGATTAATCTTTAAGCCTTGCTTTGCTGACCAAGGTCTCAAATATGTCATTATTTCCCCCTGTTTACATTTGTACATCCTGACATTCCCTTCCACAGTTGCACTGTATTTGAAAGGGTGTGCTTTGTCCACTGTGATGGACAGTCTAGAAAGGAAGGCCTGGTAAGAGAGTGTGAAAGTCTGGACCACGGGATGAAGATGTTATAGCCCTTTACTCTGACCAAGTGGGGGATAAGAGAAACTTAACTTGGGATCTAGAAAATAGAGGGAGATAGAATCAGACTAAGGAGGAGTGGGGAAAGCCTATTCCCTTCCCACAGGCTTGAGTGGGATGTGGGATCTCATTTAGGGAAAGGCCATTGGTCCTCAAGAAAAACAAGACAAAGAAGTGGGGACCTAGCAAAAGACCAGTGCTAGGCTTTTGTACTCTCAGTATGGAGCTACAGTTGCATGATATTCCGTCTTCTCTTCTGTCCCAGCTTTAATTTATGCTGAAAGAAGATGGAAAAAGTTAAATTAAGGAAATAGGAAACAGAAGTTATGGTATATTCAGCTTCCACCTTTAGCCATCTCTTCCTTGTGTAAAATGACTTGAGAAGTTAGGAAGATGAAAAAGAAAAATGTTTTCAAGTAAAGAAACGTGCTGGTAAAGCAAGATGGCCCAGTTCAGAGAGGGCATACATTCTAGCTGGCAGTGGAAAGAAAAACTTAAGTGTTTGTTATCAAGTTGTCCCAACCCTAAAGCCATATGTCAGACCCAAAAGGACTGAAGAAAAGAATTTAGAATAAATTAGAAAGAGACTTCAACATCAATATTGAGGATAAGGGATTTCCCTGGTGATCCAGTGGTTAAGAATCTGTCTTGCAACACAGGGGACGCCAGTTCCATCCCTGATCGGGGAACTAAGATCCCACATGCCTCGGGGCAACTAAGCCCATGCACCGCAATTACTGAGCCCATGCGCTCTGGAGCCCTCGCGCCACAAGTAGAGAGAAGCCTGTGTGCTGCAATGAAAATCCTGCGTGCCACAACTAAGACCCATCAAATAATAATATAAATAAATAGGTATTAAAAAAATACTGAGGGTAAGATTAAGAGTCGGATTAGGTTGTGATTTGTAATGTTAATGAGTAGTGAGAAAAGTACCAATTCTACACAGAAATTTTTTTAAAATCTTGGTTTACATGTTTCAACCTCAAAACACTGCATTTAACATTGCTGCTTTCCTTTAAATTGCAGAGAAAACAGACTAGACTTGTATGCTTGTCTTTCTGTGTTAACCACGTCTATCAATGGCTCAATAACCCAGGGGACAGTGCAGTCTAACTTTACTTTTGACCAGTGAAATAAAAACACTTAAAAGCGCACCTGAAACTAACACAACATTGTAAATCAACCATACTTCAATCAATCAATCAAATATTTGCAAAAGAAAAAAAACCACTTAGAAGTGTAATCTGAAAACCCAGACATATATCTCTTTAATGCCCTCAGGGCCTGTAGTATAGGATAACCTACAGAAAAGACTGTTTTAAAACAAAATTTCTGCAGTACAGCATTATTTAAATCTTTTTTGATAATGTCCAAGATAGGCTCATAACCCAAATTCTACTCTGTGGTATCAGGTAGTTCCAATATATGTGCAATTATAGAAAAGGGACTGAAATTACTTCCACGATCATTTAGTTATTAAAAACTGTTATACTCAGGACAAAACTAAGATCCCTGAGGTAACTTTTCTTTTTTAAGCCAAACAGTGTAAAAATGGCAATCTTAACATTTCATTTACAACTCTGTACTACAAATAAAATTAATTCTACAAATAAGCTACAAATGATATGAACTAGTCTGTTTAGGAGAAGACTACTGTTTTGAGAAAATGCTATTTCGTCTCATTTTAGCTCTTTTCCCTTTGAGCATTTTGTTTCGTACTGGCATTATAAGGAAACGACACTCAAAGCAGTCATATTTCTAACTTCTTAGCAGCTACCACAAAATATTAGTAGGAAAGTTACTGGACTAGAAATAGCTTTTATATTATATGAATTTTAATTACTGATCTTATATCTGCCCCCAATGACCACAGACTACTGTGTAACCAGCTGCATAGAAATAAATGTCAATTCAGAAAGAACATTAAATTTAATCTCCAGTTACAAATATTTACAATCTAAAAAATCCATCTATACAATTTTACTTTCAAAATAAAAAACAAATTATTCAAGACTAAAACGCAACCAAATGTTGAAAAATCCATTGTGGATGTGGTATAGAGCTGTTCAACCATCATTACTGAAACAATAATCAGACTAAAATTATAAATGCCACCCACTGCCAATTAAAATATTATAATACAAATGTCTGTAAATTTCTAGATTGTTGTTTGCAGAAATACTTTTTTTTTTTGCGGTACACGGGCCTCTCACTGTTGTGGCCTCTCCGGTTGCGGAGCACAGGCCATGCACGTGCAGGCTCAGCGGCCCTGGCTCACAGGCCCAGCCGCTCCGCGGCACGTGGGATCTTCCCGGACCGGGGCACGAATCCGTATCCCCTGCATCGGCAGGCGGACTCTCAACCACTGCGCCACCAGGGAAGCCCCAGAAATACTTTGATTTCTTCGTCAAGGCAGTCTTTGTGGAGGCTTTTATTTTAACTTTTAAAGTGAGCATGACAGCCCTGAATATCATGGTTTGCTTTTTAAATCCTTATGAAAGACTCCCCCCAACCCTCAATGCTCCTGTTTCTGCTTAGTGTGTTGTTATCTCTTGGAGGAAATTAGTTCTTTAGAGTTGATCAGTCCTTGGTGTGCAAATTCAAATGAACGAAGAATGTATCCTTATACTACACTATATACTATAGTAGGCAAATATTGCCGAAAGGCCTTTAGATACAGTCCTGCAGGCATCCTTTTTAATCAGCAAAATTCCAAATTTATAGATACCTGAAAACAAAACAAAAAGCCAAGCCAAACCCCCCCTACTGCCAACAACCCTAGCTCTGAAGACTAATACAGTTGGTTGCCACAAGAAGGAAACAGAGTATGCATAAAATAAATTTTCTTTTTAGTTCCTGGGGGTTTACGTCAAGATATTATGTAATAGTTCTATTACCTCCAACAGTAGTTTTCTAGTTCAATGTTTCTAATTCTCTATTATTTTCAGACTAAGAGCTCTCGCCAGGAAAAAAAAGGGAAAGAGAAATCTTTTTTCAAGCTGGGCTGGGTGGGGCACAGAGGGGGATTGATGATAACAGAGACGAGAAGATACTAAACCCTTTTTAAAAAAAGCCTTAGGTTTAGTGGAAAGAGACATCCTGGTGTCCTCCCGGGCATCATTTTTGCTCCCCACCCCAACAGGAGATGGCAGACAGAGCTATAAAAAAACGCCTGTAACTGTGGATCAGTGGCGGAATGCTAGAATTACCTAGGGAACTTAAAAATTTTAGACAGTTGGCCTCCACAGTAGATCAATACAATCAATCTCTGGAGGTATTTTTCTTTTTAAAAGCTTCCCAGGTGATTCTAGTGTACAGCCAGCATTGAGAACCACTGTCTAGACAACAGAAGACACAAATCCTTAGGAAAAAAGGGATTCCTTATGAGAAAGGTCATACGATGGAGATGACATATAAGAACACTGTGACATTTACACAGGCTGGAGGATGAAGTCCACAGCGTCAGCCAGAACACACACACACAAGCACCCTGACTTGCAATCAGGGATGGAGGGAGTTGAAAGGAATCTTACACATCGGCCGACTCTATATTTTGATTATACAACTCTATCAGTAAAAAAAATATATTTTTCCCCTCGCCACGCAGCTTGTGGGATCTTAGCTCCCTGACCAGGAACGGAACCCAGGCCCTCAGCAGTGAAAGTGCTGAGTCCTACCCACTGGACCACCAGGGAATTCCCAATCAGTAAAAAATGCAAAGCATAACTATATGAATATCTATTTGTAAATTATTTAAAAATGTACTTCTGAATTAATATGCAGTTATCTTTATAAAGCATACAAGAACAAAAAATTTAAAGAGATGAAATAAAAATAAAACTATTTTAGGAATAAGTTTTAATTTAATTTAATTTGTCAAAATTACAGAACACTTTTTTTTTGTTTTGCTCTCAAAATACAGTGGATCTGTCTTCATGTTCTGGATGCTTAGTCTTTAAATGAATTGCAAACTGTGATGGTTTTGAACCAGCAACAGCTAATACAACTTACAGTACAACACAAAGGTCAAGGGTCACTATGTCAAATTATTTCCAATAAGCCTTCACCTCCCAGCCTTGGCGGCGGTGGTGGCGGCAGCAGGGGACTGCAGGCCATACTTCCGAGACACCCCTGCCAGCCTGTTCCCAGCTGGGGCTCTGCCAATGGAAGAAGGAAGCAGGAGGAAGGGTGGTTTTCTTCTCTTGTGCTGTGGAAGCACCTCTGGAAGCAGCAGCTTCCTCATCTCTGGCAACCTCAGCCCTTCCATTTTTGTTATTCCATTCTGTAAACCATTTGTAACCAGTTTCCTACTTTAAGTCCCTTTCGGCTTGAAATATCTGGAGTTGTTTCTGTTTCCATGATAGACACTAACTGAATCATCATTAAAGACAGGGGATCACGAGCCATATTTAGAACGATAATTTCCTTTTCGGGAGGGCCAAGTTCTTCTCAGATTTGATCATGTCATCACTGTTTCTACCTCACAAAGTGAATGATAAAAGAGTTTTTTTTTTTTTTTTTTTTTTTGCTGTGCCACACGGCTCACGGGATCTTAGTTCCCCGACCTGGGATAGAACCTTGGGTGCACAGCAGTGAAAGTGCCGAGTCTTAACCAGTGGACCACCAGGGAATTCCAAGAGATCGTTTTAGAAGAGAAGTGTCAGTTTTGCCACGTTCATGTTGATATATATTTGCTTCATTAGTATTATCTTTAATCTACAGTTTCTTTGTTGGAATCTTTTTAAGCCATTTATTCACTTTCTGAGATTGAATTTAGTTAATAATAGATACTATAATCTGTAAATCCTTAAATTTAGCACCAAACCTAAAATGCTGAAAACAAAAGCGTGAGGCGCTGAAAGCACCAATGCCAACCCCTCTGTGTTGTACAACTTTTCTTTCTGTCTTTCTTTTTTTGGGGCCACATCATGTGGCATGCGGGATCTTAGTTCCCCGATCAGGGATCGAACCTGTGCCCCCTGCAATGGAAGCTTGGAGTCTTAACCACCGGACCTCCAGGGAAGTCCTTGCGTTGTACAACTTCTACTCTTCTAATGAAAAATGACTGATTAGCACAGGGACTGCATAAGGGTACCAAGGTCAATCCACATTGTAAATATTTCTAGAGTTCAATTTCTTTCCTTTATTAGGTAAAAAACAAGAAAAATATAAGTTCCAAAATCACCCCCTCCCCAGTGGGCCCTCTTGTAAATCCTACTTTGACAGTCATTATTTTTCACAGATTGTTTTTGCTACGTGAAAGGATGGGGGATGGGGAATGTGATGTTCAAATGTTTACAAAATGCAGGATTAAACAAATTCCTAGAGGTTCCCAACTTTAGTATATTAAATGCAGTGTCAATTTTGAAGGGGGAGGATATAATCAGAATCTACAAGTTCTTTTAACACACAATTCTTTTTACACAACTCTTTTTTTCAAGGAGATTCTCATAAAATGAGTGTTTCAAAAAACTTTCTCTGGAAAAAGTTTCAGAAACTTAATGATGATCTAATAAGGCAGAGGAAAGGCCATAAAGGGAGAAACCTGACAGGTCACATCCTAGTAAAGGGTGAGTTTTCAAAGCCAAGCTTTCAAGGAAGGACTGTTCTAAGAGATAACGCTACTAATATAATTCTTTTTGACTGCCAAAATGCTTTCTGAACGGCAAGAATGGTAGGTATCGTACCCCAGACAGTTTGTGAAGCAAAGAGATAAATTTTAATTTAATGCTTAGAAAAGCTCTATGGGGCTTCCCTGGTGGCACAGTGGTTGAGAGTCCACCTGCCGATGCACGAGACACAGGTTCGTGCCCTGGTCCAGGAAGATCCCACATGTTGCGGAGCGGCTGGGCTCGTGAACCATGGTTGCTGAGCTTGCGCGTCCGGAGCCTGTGCTCTGCAATGGGAGAGGCCACAACAGTGAGAGGCCCGCGCACCTTAAAAAAAAAAAAAAAAAAAAAGCTCTACGTACAAAGTAGGAATTCAGATATTTGGAGATGATCATATATACTAAATGTAAATTTATCTAGGTGTCACAGGTGAGTGAAAATGTTTCTGGGGATAAATGCAAAGTGGTTTCTTTCTGATCAAATGTATGTAGGGATATTCTTTTACAAATACATATGCCATTTCCACCCCCTTTAAAATTTTTTTCCCCTTATTTCTATCCTGAAAACTGCATTAAAAGAACCTCAACTGTTAAAATGAAATAGTGGGCTTTATGTTTATATAGCTCCACCTGGCAAAAGTTTGAGAACATTTCAATCCCATATTGAATTTAGAACTGAACATCATAAACCCACCTAAGGAGACAAAAGACCTGTATGCAGAAAACTATAAGACACTGATGAAAGAAATTAAGATGATACAAACAGATGGAGAGACAGATATACCATGTTCTTGGATTGGAAGAATCAACATTGTGAAAATGACTATACTACCCAGAGCAATCTACAGATTCAATGCAATCCCTATCAAACTACCAATTGCATTTTTCACAGAAGTAGAACAAAAAATTTCACAATTTGTATGGAAACCCAAAAGACCCCGAATAGCCAAAGCAATCTTGAGAAAGAAAAATGGAGCTGGAGGAATCAGGCTCCCAGACTTCAGACTATACTACAAAGCTACAGTAATCAAGACAGTATGGTACTGGCACAAAAACAGAAATATAGATCAATGGAACAGGATAGTAAGCCCAGAGATAAACCCACACACATATAGTCACCTTATCTTTGATAAAGGAGGCAAGAATGTACAGTGGAGAAAAGACAGCCGCTTCAATAAGTGGTGCTGGGAAAACTGGACAGCTACATATAAAAGAATGAAATTAGAACACTCCCCAGCACCATACACAAAAATAAACTCAAAATGGATTAAAGACCTAAATGGAAAGCCAGACACTATAAAAATCATAGAGGAAAATACAGGCAGAGCACTCTTTGACATAAATCACAGCAAGATCCTTTTTGACCCACCTCCTAGAGAAATGGAAATAAAAACAAAAATAAACAACTGGGACCTAATGAAACTTAAGAGCTTTTGCACAGCAAAGGAAACCATAAACAAGATGAAAAGACAACCCTCAGAATGGGAAAAAATATTTGCAAATGAAGCAACTGACGAAGGATTAATCTCCAAAATTTACAAGCAGCTCATGCAGCTCAATGTCAAAAAAACAAACAACCCAATCCAAAAATGGGCAGAAGACCTAAATAGATATACCCTGAGAAAACCATAATTCAAAAAAGGTCATGTACCACAATGTTCACTGCAGCTCTATTTACAATAGCCAGAACATGGAAGCAACCTAAGTGTCCACAGACAGATGAATGGATACAGAAGATGTGGCACATATATACAATGGAATATTACTCAGCCATAAGAAGAAGCGAAATTGAGTTATTTGTAGTGAGGTGGATGGACCTAGAGTCTGTCATACAGAATGAAGCAAGTCAGAAAGAGAAAAACAAATACCATATGCTAACACATAAATATGGAATCTTAAAAAAAAAAAAGGTTCTGAAGAACCTAGGGGCAGGACAGGAATAAAGATGCAGACGTAGAGAAGGGACTTGAGGACACAGGGAGGGGGAAGGGTAAGCTGGGACGAAGTGAGGGAGTGGCATGGACATATATACACTACCAAATGTAAAACAGATAGCTAGTGGGAAGTAGCCGCATAGCACAGGGAGATCAGTTCAGTGCTTTGTGACCACCTAGAGGGATGGGATAGGGAGGGATGGGATAGGGAGGGTGGGAGGGAGATGCAAGAGGGAGGAGATATGGGGATATATGTATTTGTATAGCTGATTCACTTTATTATACAGCAGAAACTAACATGACGTTGTAAAGCAATTATACTCCAATAAATATGTTAAAATAAAAACACAAAAAACTGAACATCTTAGTACTTCCCTGGTGGCACAGTGGTTAAGAATCCACCTGCCAATGCCAGGGACACGGGTTCAAGCCCTGGTCCAGGAAGATCCCACATGCCGTGGAGCGACTAAGTCCGTGCACCACAACTACTGAAGCCCGCGCACCTAGAGCCCGTCTTCTGCAACAAGAGAAGCCACTGCAACGAGAAGCCCGTGCATTGCAATGAAGAGTAGTGTTGGAAGCCAACCTGGAGCCTCTGTGCCATGACAGGGTCATGGAACAACACCAAGACAGCGCTGCAGGGCAGTGCTGCGCCCAGGAAGCTGACTACATCTCTTCTGATCTGTTTTGTAATTTTGTGCTTCTGCCTTGAAAAAGTACATGGGGGATTTGCCCCCTGTCCCAAGCTTAACCGTGTAAAACATCCTCTTCCCCCTCCCAAACCAAAACCTTCGAATTGGGACTTTTTAACAACAGCCCCTGGCTGGTGGGAGAAAAAACAACCAACCTGGAAATGTAGGGTTGTTTCTATGGAAAACACCAATAATAAAAAAACAATGGCCCTACATGGGGGTAATAAATGATTATGGGTATTGTTGGTTCTGGTATAAGGATAAATTAATCATACAGAGTCAACTGCCAACATTGGAATTGTTGACTTGTCCATTCAGACAAGGCTTCTTGCCCAGAAAAACACAGTGATAGATTAAATTGTGAAATATATTGTAGATAATTTAGGGGTACATTGTTAAGACTTGTCCATGCGGACCTCTGGGACACATAGGAAGGTTTAGGAAACTTCCTCCTCCATAGTTTCTTCTAATGGCTTGTTACATATTAGCTTGGCTTTGTTATTAGTACAGATTGAACCTACTCTAAGAAAAAACAATGATGTTTTGAGAACCTTTAGAATTACTTTAAAAGTACATCTAGAAATATTAGGTACAATCTATTGTGAATATCTTCTGAGGTTTTAGTTAAACACCTGATGATGTAATCACTTAGGGTATATAAATCCGACTGTGAGAAAATAAAGAAAGAGAGATCATGCTTGTATATACACAGTGTTATTGATTTATTTAACTTCCCCTCACCGACGCTGTCCGTCCCTCGGGTATTCCTGGACCTGCAGGAGCTGGACTCCTGCAGAGTAGCCCCCGCTCACCACAACTAGAGGAAGCCCGCGTGCAGCAACAAAGACCCAACGCAGCCAAAAATATATAAATTTTTAAAATTAAAAAAATAAATAAATAAATAAAATTGAACATCTTGATTACATAACCTCTAAGTCATTCTTGTTGAATGAACTACATTGATGTTTCTCAATCACTTAAAAATTAATGTTCCTGGGCTTCCCTGGTGGCGCAGTGGTTGAGAGTCCGCCTGCCGATGCAGGGGACGCGGGTTCGTGCCCCGGTCCGGGAGGATCCCACATGCCGCAGAGCAGCTGGGCCCGTGAGCCGTGGCCGCTGAGCCTGCACGTCTGGAGCCTGTGCTCCGCAACGGGGGAGGCCACAGCAGTGAGAGGCCTGCGTACCACCAAAAAAATAAAAAAAATAAAAATAAAATAAAATAAAATTAATGTTCCTGACAATAATAACAAAAGTTTTATACTCTTCTTACAGTTGGCATTACAATACTGAATATCCCTTTAAAAACTATGCAGGTGCCTTCAACCCATTTTGATACACTCCCGTGGAAAAAATTCACTAAACATTCAAATAACATCATGTGGTAAGTTACAGTCAATCTGTGTTAATCAAAGATTACTATATGACTCATCACTGTAATTACATTAATATTAACAACTCATTCACGCTATGACAACCTTAACAAAGGCTGTTACCATGAACTGAAATGTCACTTAATGTTAAAAAGAATCTTTAAAGTGGATGTGATAGCCTTTTTTTCTTTTTTTAAAATAGATCTTTATTGGAGTATAATTGCTTCACAATACCGTGTTAGTTTCTGTTGCACAACAAAGCGAATCAGCCATATGCATACACTTGTCCCCATATCCCCTCCCTCTTGAGATGTGATAGCTTTATATCCTAATGAGTGGTTTAGAATATACAAGATATTTGTATTTATTTTAGCAGTAGAAAGAAAGCAATGAAAAACATTCTAAAAATGACATTTGAAATGTATCTTCTATACCTGACAGGTAGATATAGTGCCAATGTCACTCTGTATATGAATTAGATAGAGGTCAGAGCTTTAATATTAGCAAAGGTGCCAGCTTTGATTGACCTAAGAGAGATTTTCCTTTTGCCTCAGAAATGATGGTATGTGGTAGTATAACAAGAGTGACCCTTATAATGGAATTTAAGAAAAAACAATTATAATATACAAATGTGGACTCACTAGGTCAAAGGAAATATAGATTATACCCCAACTGGGGTCTGAAATGGCCTGACCAGAGAAATTGAAAGAAGTGGTAGCTCCATGAAGACAGGAATTTTATCTATTTGGTTCACCAAGAGTAGGTATCTCAGGCACAAAGCAGGCATTAAAAAAATATTATTTTTGTTGAGAGAAGACAAATCTTAGATAACTGTGGTAGGACACTGTCATGGCTAAATATTAACACTCTTCCCTAGCTTTCTTCCCTTTCCCATCCCCAAAGAAAAGTTTTACTGCCCCCTGTAACAATTCACACAATACATGCTCACTGTGACAATTCCAACAATTCAAAAAAGATTTCATAAAGAGGAAAATTAGGATAGAATCACTCTAGAACCTACCATCAAAAAATAACAACTTAAAGTACTGAACCAATCCTTATTTTGGGACAAGTCTTTCTGACCTTTTCCTATCTTAAGCAATAGAGAGAAACACTACTGCATATACATCTTTGGCCACTTGTCTTACTATGATAAATTCTTAGATACAAGACTGCTAGATCAAAGGATGTATCCTTTTATAATGCTTTTGACACAAATTACCAAACTTCTCTCCAGAAAGGCTGTATCTTTTTATAGCCTATGGAAGGTGTGGTCTTTCTTGTCCTCACTGCAATAAAAACTTACACATGAGTAGAAATGGGTATACAGAAGCCTGACCCGTAAATGGAGAAAAAAGCATAGTCAGAGGCTACAGGAGAAGCATATTAATGAAGAAGAGAGGCAAAGACAAGTAAGACCTATCCTATTTTACTTCTCTATTTCCACTTGGCTTCAGAAAGTTGTATGTATTCCCATCTAAGAGTAGAAAAGACTAGAATAGAAGAGGACAAAGAAGGAGACTTCTACTTACTTGTCTCAATCAACAGACGTCATAAAAATACCTCTCTTGGATTATCTTATGTTTGTCCCCACTTATCTTGCCTATCCTTTTTTTTAGTTTACTTTTCCCCTGACACATAACCAGAGGCTATAAAACGGAATCCTGCGTGGATGCAGCTGAATTGTGACTTGCTTGACTAAATCCACACAGTGTCGCAATTTTTAACATCTGAATGTCTTTAGAAGGGGCACATACACTCCAGTTCATCAGTCTCTACCATTTACCTTCTTAAATTTCAGCATCCCACCCAGAGAGATGCCTGCTTGGTCCTGGAGGCACTTGCATTTGCTACCTTTCACATAAAATAACTGAAAGAAATTCAAATATCATAAAGCAGTGGTTTTGCAGATACTATCTGCATCACTGAATAAGCCTGGAACTTAAGGCCAGTCTTTTTTTTTTTTTTTTTTTTTTTCCTGCTAGGCAGGCCTCTCACTGTTGTGGCCTCTCCCGTTGCGGAGCACAAGCTCAGAGGCCATGGCTCACAGGCCCAGCCACTCCCTCCGCGGCATGTGGGATCTTCCCAGACCGGGGCACGAACCCGTGTCCCCTGCATTGTTAGGCGGACTCTCAACCACTGCGCCACCAGGGAAGCCCCCCAAGGCCAGTCTTAAAGAGTGTTTATTTCTTCCTAAACTCAGTATCAAGGGGAATTTTAAGCAACAAAGTAGGACACAGGTTATCAACTCTTAATTGCTACTTGACTTAACTTAGGCTTCCTTTTATTTTCAGAAAATCATCACTTTTCTCCTGACACTGCAGGTACTTCAAGACCTAGAACCGTTAGCCCTTTTAGCACTGCTAATGATGTGCAACAACACAGCACAGTGGTTCATTAAGAGTAAGGCTCCAACTCACAGACACAGAACACAAACTTATGGTCATCAAAGGGGAAGTAGGGGGAGGGATAAATCAGGAGTATGGGATTGACAGATACACACTACTATATATAAAACAGACAAACAGCAAGGACCTACTGTATAGCACAGGGAACTATATTCAGTATCTTGTAATAACCGATAATGTGTATAACCACATTACTTTGCTGGACACCTGAAACTAATGCAATATTATAAATCACCTATACTTCAATTTTTTAAAAAAAGTAAGGCTCTTAAAACAGACTATCTGGGCTTCCCTGGTGGCGCAGTGGTTGAGAGTCCGCCTGCCGATGCAGGGGACGTGGGTTCGTGCCCCGGTCTGGGAAGATCCCACACGCCACGGAGCGGCTGGGCCCGTGAGCCATGGCCGCTGAGCCTGCGCGTCCGGAGCCTGTGCTCCACAACGGGAGAGGCCACAGCAGTGACAGGCCCGCATACCACACACACACAAAAAACCAAAAACAACAACACAACAGACTATCTGATTCAACACCTGGACTGGCTAATTACTGTCTGTGTGACCTCAAGTAAGCTAACCTCTCTGTGCCTCAGTTTCTTCATCTGTAAAATAAGGATAGTAGCAGTAGTTACAATAATAAGAACAGTGCCTGGCACAAAGTATACATAATATGTATACATGAGTGTATACTATTTTTATACACACAGAAAGTACATACTGTGTGTGTGTGTGTGTGTATATATATATATATATATATGCTGTGTATATATATAAAATAAATATAGTATATATGATATACTTCAATAAAAAAGGTTTAAATACACACACACACACACACACACACACACACACACACACAGAGGCAGTCATTGCTTTGAATGGTAGTGTGAGGCCGTAAAAATGCCCATAAAAGCTGAAACTATGCAAAGCAATCTTAATAATCAATGGGAAAAATTATCATTGTTTCATGACCTTTAAAATTTTTTGTCAAAACATTAAAAACTCTCAGTTATGAAGGTAGTGAGGAAAAAACAGCAAAACTAATATGTATTAAGGACACTAAAATATTAGAAACATTGAAAAATGAAGTGTTTTATTTCTTTGAAAAACTTTTCAGGAGTCATTTGAACAGTGGTTGCCTTCTTCTCATCGTATGATTTAGGATACACAGGGAACATCTTTTCTATGCTTGGCAAACTGTTATCTTCCTAAGTCTGGATAACTCAAGCGCCTGACAGCAAGGTATGTGACTGCCGAGGTCCTTTCAAAATCTAAGAGTCTGTGATATTAAAGACAGAACAGAGTGAAGAAAGACATGAAGACTTACATTGTATTGATGATTAGCAACAGGTTTGTAATTGGTTGTCACAACTTTGTCTAGTTGCTGTGATAGCCTTACAGGTTTGGAAGATTCTTCTATTTGTAATCTGAAAAACAGAAGGCATTATTAACAAACTTACTTGTTTACTAGAGTGAAACCTCAAGAGTTATTCCTATAATTCTTCAAGACTAATACTTAATATATAAAGAAGATACATCAGTCTTAATACTTCAAAAACACACTGAATATGACAATAATGTAGAAACCAGACCATAAGCTAAACATACAAACCATGTCATTTAATTCTACAACTTCCTTCTAAACCTATACTTTACAGTCAAACTTTAAGTTTTAAAACAAAGAAGCTAATCATCTTTAAATTTCTGGAAAAAAATTTGCAAGTAAAAATGAATTATCTTAAGTTATATGGTCTAAAACTAATCAAGGTATTAATCCAAAACTTCTATTCATTTGATGAGATAAAAGTATGATAAAAAGATGACACATCAGCACTCAGGATCTAGTGGCTAGTAGCTGCTCTACTGGACAGTGCGTATAAATAACATTTCCATAATCACAGAAATTTCTATTGGACAGCATTGGTTGTCAAACTGTAGGACTCCACCCATCTAAATTAAAATATAATTAAAAATATCACTTTTGGAAACAGAGCCATAAAATAAACCTATGACACTAGGTATAGCATATTATAAATATATATATTCAAATAGCAATCTGAGGAGATTTTGTTTTGGACTAAATATTACCATATGCAGTGACTCACATTCAACCATTTACTTCTTATTTTATTTTATTTTTATTTTATTTTATTTTTTATTTATTTATTTTTTTGCTGTATGCGGGCCTCTCACTGCTGTGGCCTCTCCCGTTGCGGAGCACAGGCTCCGGACGCGCAGGCCCAGCGGCCATGGCTCACGGGCTTAGGTGCTCCGCGGCATGTGGGATCTTCCCGGACCAGGGCACGAACCCGTGACCCCTGCATCGGCAGGCGGATTCTCAACCACTGCGCCACCAGGGAAGCCCTACTTCTTATTTTAAAAATTAATTATTTGGTATATGAGCACAGTACATCTAAAAAATGTTTTAAGGGGGGAAATGGTGTAGCTTTTAAAGTGACTATTTTTCTTTTTTATCAAAGTGACTATTTTTTTTTAAAGGAAAAAAGGTACCACTGTACCTCTAGACTTCTCATCAGCAAGATCTCAGAATACAAGAATATAGTGAAAGTACTATAGAAAAAAAATTGCCAACCATGTCTAGCTAAATTATAATCGAAGAGTAAGAGTTAAATAAAAGTATTGAAAAAAGGGAGAAAAAAAACCATAACCAAGTGGCAACCTGTCTCTGAACACCTCTCTGTGCTCTAACCTTAGCCCCATCCCCTTAATACAATCAGTTCTCAGGGGTTTGGACTCTCTAAATGGTAATCTACCTGTTATGCTGCCACTAAATTATCTTTCCTGCTTCAATCACCTCACTCCACAATTTGATCTTATGAGACATTCAAGTAGCAAGGCATGCGCTAGCTTCTTCCTTCTACGTTAAATGATTGTTCCCATTACTTCACAATTTGAAAATTCCTTGGGGTTTCAGTTTGTTCAGGTAAGTGCATTTTTATAAATGGTAGCTTATTCTTGTCATGCTCTTACACTAGAATTTATTTTCAGCCACTGCATCCTGATTCAGGTTCATGTGTCATACTTTCCTTTCAATTCTAATACAAAAGTTCTAAAAGCCAATTTCATCATCCATTGAGTGTCATGCCATTTTTACCCTCAAAGTATTTAATCTTTTAAATATATAAAGGAAAACACTGAATTAACTTTTTTTAAAAAATAAAAAGCTCACATTAAAATTTAACCTTTTTATTATACATTTAAAAGGTCAACTCTAATGGTTTTGTTTTAATTAAAAGAGGATATCTTTATGATTCAAAACTCATAAGGTGGGACTTCCCTGGTGGCACAGCGGTTAAGAATCTGCCTGCCGGTGCAGGGGACATGGGTTCAAGCCCTGGTCCTGGAAGATCCCACATGCCGCGGAGCAACTAAGCCCGTGCACCACAACTACTGAATCTGCGCTCTAGAGCCCATGAGCCACAACAACTGAGCCAGCGTGCCACAACTACTGAAGCCCACCTGCCTAGAGCCCATACTCCACAACAAGAGAAGTCACAGCAATGAGAAGCTCACACACCACAACAAAGAATAGCCCCTGCTCACTGCAACTAGAGAAAGCCCATGCACAGCAACAAAGACCCAACGCGGCCATAAATAAATAAATAGATTAAAACAAAACAAAACACCTCAAAAGGTTAATCTATGGACTGAAAATATAACATATTCTTTTTTTTTTTTTTTTTTTGCGGTACGCGGTCCTCTCACTATTGTGGCCTCTCCCGTTGCGGAGCACAGGCTCCGGACGCGCAGGCTCAGCGGCCATGGCTCACGGGCCCAGCCGCTCCGCGGCACGTGGGATCTTCCCGGACCAGGGCACGAACCCGTGTCCCCTGCATCTGCAGACGGACTCTCAACCACTGCACCACCAGGGAAGCCCCTATAACATATTCTTAAAGAACTAAATCTTAAAATACTTTTAATTAACCTGAATAGTTTAAAATAATTTAGCAGGGTTCTTTACTTAACATTAAATAATTCATTTAACATTATCTCATGAAGTGTCAGGACAATTTGCAACTCCACTTCATCACTGAACAAAGCACCATATTAAACACCACTGACCTCAACATGCCTTCAAAGTCAAAATGAGGTTTAAAACTAGGCTTGTACAAAATAATATAATTTGGAAATATTTGGTTTGTACAGCTGAACAGCAAACTACACACAGAGGTTTTATGCTGGATTGGGAGGAAGCTAAAAGTTTTACTGTCCTAACCATTTAAAAAATTGGGTCCTAACTTTTTCAGAAAATTTAAAAACATGGTGTTATTTTCAAGAAGTAATAGAAAAATATTACTATGTGATCATTTATTTAGACACAGTTAGGCCCTGTTTTACAAACCATTAAAAAAATACATGTTGCTAACTATTACCACCATTTTAGGACAATTTAGAATACACATTCACATTCTTAGAAGACTAAGACTCAATGAATTACCAGGCTTTCTAGAATTATTATTTAAAGAGTCAGTTTTCTCTCTCATTTTTTCCCATCAAAGAAAAAGCTCAAGGGCTACATGTCCCAAGAGCTTAAACACTAATAAAATGACAACTACAACAAATAACATTTAAAGCACTTACTATGTTGCTAGAAACTGTGTTAAAAGCTTTACCTACATCTTCTCAATCTTGCTTTTTCCTTATAGAAGGCAAAACAGAACTGGAACTCAGATCTTTTTTTTTTTAACTCAAAGGTTCAAGCAGTTAATCTATACAATCTCTAAAAGGCCATATATAGAATAACATCTCTAATTAAAAGCTTATTGAGTTTAGATCAAAATAAGTAATTCTCTTATAATAACTATAAATGGAATATAACCTTTAAAAATTGTGAAGCACTTTGTTGTACATCTGAAACTTACATAATATTGTATATCAATTATATCTCAAAAAACGCTTAATTCTCCTTGATGCTCATCAACCTGCCTTCAAGTAGCCTAATTACACACACACACACACACACGCACACACACAGAGAGAGAGAAAGAAGAGCACATTCTCCTTTATAACACTGAAAAAAATATTCCTATTAAGTCAATGTCACTAGTCACTAGGCTATAATCATAGTGTATAATCACCCTTATTAAAGTTACTTAAAGATTTTCATTATACTTTATTAAGATTTATGCACTACAGTGGGAATTCAATTCTCAAATTATTTAGTATATTTTGAAAATATAAAATTCATTAAAAAAAGTAACATAAACATCCCCAAATATTTTAAAGTATGAACACTGGTAAGATCTAACAAAACAGAAAAAAGCCAAATTCTACCGCTCTAAGCTGTTGGCAGATCGGGGAAGAGAAGTCTACAAATTTTAGTCAATAGATCTTTTGTTTACCTCACTGCTACATACAATGCTTCTTATGTAAAAGTAACTCAAAACTATTGGCTAAGCAAATGAACAAATGACCTTTATTGGACACCTTTTTTAGATCACAAAGGCTGAATCCCATATTAACAAATTTCCCAATAATACCTGATTTTATACATATAGACTATTCTCCTGCCTAAGCAAAATACCCTAAGTAATATTGCCTTGCTAATCTGGTTATTAACTATAGAGTTAAACAACTACAAAAACACTGAATGACAAATGTTTCCATCAGCAGCTGCCAATGTAGGAGTCATTTTTTAAAAAAAATTTATTTATTATTTATTTAGTTTTGGCTGTGTTGGGTCTTCGTTTCTGTGCGAGGGCTTTCTCTAGTTGCAGCAAGCGGGGCCCACTCTTCATCGCGGTACGCGGGCCTCTCACTATCGCGGCCTCTCTTGTTGCGGAGCACAGGCTCCTGACGCGCAGGCTCAGTAGTTGTGGCTCACGGGCCTAGTTGCTCCGTGGCATGTGGGATCTTCCCAGACCAGGGCTCGAACCCGTGTCCCCTGCATTGGCAGGCAGATTCTCAACCACTGTGCCACCAGGGAAGCCCCTAGGAGTCATTTTATAATGTAAACATCATTATTTTAGCATTCATCTATCCTTTGTGCTGTAGCTGCGTTTGATTGCAATTGATGCTATTCTTTTTTTTTTTTTTTTTTTTTTTTTTTTTGCATTACACGGGCCTCTCCCGCTACGGACCACAGGCTCCGGACGCAAAGGCTCAGAGGCCATGGCTCACGGGCCCAGCCGCTTCGCGGCATGTGGGATCTTCCCGGACCGGGGCACGAACCCGTTTCCCCTGCATCGGCAGGCGGACTCTTAACCACTGCACCACCAGGGAAGCCCCTATGCTATTCTTAAAATGACAGGTTTCACAAAAGAAGGTAAATTTTCTTAAGATGCTGATTTCATTTTTGAAAGGGAGAGAGTAAAGCAGTGAAGGAGGTAAACAGTGCCTCCCAAGGGGGAGAAGGAGGCTGACGTTTGCCGGGTGAGAGAGAAAAGTCTCTGGGCAAGGAGAAGCAGGAACAGCCCGGAGCGCTGGGACTGCCTGTGAAAACCCCCACTGGGCCCTAAGTCAGATAACAAAAACAAGTTTCCGAAGAAGGCCCAGCTGGGGAGCAGGAGGACAGAAGGCTGTGAGAAAGGCCAGGTGAGGGAATAAACAGGTGTATGCTGAGCTGATTTACTAATACAAAAAGGTTCTGATGATGTCTAGTTTTAAGACAGTACATTTACAGGAAGCTTCAATAGGGCAGAGAGCTTCTCAGAGGAATAGTAATAGTAAAACATTTTAGTCTATTAGAATGTGGATCTGAAAACATTTTAGCACTTACAGTTGACAAGTAATCAAATATATCCTTATCTGGCAGGACTACTAGAAGGATTACAGACAGTAAATATTAAAATTAAGTATCTCTTAGAAATATCTGTTAATTATTTGTAAGCTTCCTGAAAACAGGGACCTTGCTCATATCCCTACGGCCTAGAATGGGCATGCAATACAAACGTGGTTAAGTGAGGAAAAAAAGGATGAGAAGAAGAAAGGTTTTAGGCTGCATTTAATCAGAGATGGTAATTTGGATGTAAAATCCTAAGACTTACAGTGATATATGCTAACATTTAGATCTGGCATTTAAGAGAAGAGACTGTAAAATATATTAAGGTTTAATGTTCACTCTGTAGGAAACACCCAATAAAGGAAAAAACTCCATTATCTGCTTGCACTGTCCAATACAGTAGCCACTAGCAACATGCAACTCTTTAAATTAATTTAAATTAAAACCTCAGTTCCTTAGGCACACCAGCCACAGTAAGTGTTCAACAGCCACATGTGGCTACCATACTGGACAACACAGATACAGAACACTTCTATCATTGCAGAAAGTTCTACTGGATAGCGCAAGAGGATCGCAAACGCAAATGTCTACAGGCGTCTGTCAAGTAAAGGAGAAAGTAACAGGGAGAGGTGAGGGCTGTGGTGAACTGGAAACAGAGCACAAGCTCCACCCCAAGTGGGCAACTAGTCCTCAGCACCAGGTTACTCTACAGGAGCGTAAGACTGCTATTACCAGATTGCCTAATCATTCAAGAAAATGCAGTCAGATTTTTATGTGAAATCATTCATTAGACACTGCCAACTAATTCAGTTTTTTAAAAAGGGCAATCCTCCTCCCCCAAAACAAAACAAAAACCCCCTCAAAACCAAAAAACAGGGCTTCCCTGGTGGCACAGTGGTTGAGAGTCCACCTGCCGATGCAGGGGACACGGGTTCGTGCCCCGGTCCGGGAAGATCCCACATAAGGAACTTGCACATCTGTGAATTTTGGTGTCTGCAGGGGGTCCTGGAACCAATGTCCCATGGACACCCAGGGATGACTGTTTTCAAAAAGGCAACAAAGAAATACCTTTTGTATTCAGATTCATGCTGATAATTTCCCATTTAAAAAATAAAATCAGAGATTAAGCAAACCTATGGCACACAGAACGACTCTGAACAATGCTTAGTTTAGAAAGAATGTACCATATCATGGTATGGCAGGGTCTGAACCCAGACTCCGGCTTTAAGGTCCAGTTCTACTATTAGGTGTTACCTTGGTCAAGTTAGTCAATCTCTTCAACACCTTGGTGCTCTCATGGGAAAAAATGAGAATTAGAACAACAGAAATAAGTGAGATAATCTTTACAAAACACTTAATAAATGGCCTGTCCCATGGTATGCATTCAGTACATTTTATTATTATTTTACTTACTGTAATCACTTCAGTAGCCACACTCAAATCTTTGTCCGTGGAACAATCCAAGGTAACATGCTCAAATAGCAACTGAACATACAACCTTGGTCTCCTCATGAATACATTCAGTAACTGAGTTAGCCAGGAAAAGGTGAAAAAAATATGTATGTATGTATATGTACATATATATATTTTAATAAACACATTCTAAAATATGCCCATGTTTCTTCAGGTTCAATATTCAGAGCCAAGAAAGAAATTAGTAAGGATTTGAGCTTGCTTCATTTTTATACAGATCAAAACGAGGTTATAGATGAATAAAGGGAAGTGGGCATCTGTGGGTTTCACTCACTCATTTGCAAGGTAGAGGTTAAAGTATAGAGCGTGTTTGATAAAAGCAATTTAGGTGTGAAATGAACTTGGTGGTTTAAAGTGAGCTTTTAGATATTTTAAAACAGATGGTACAGCAATAATTTTTTATCATTTAAGATGAGATCAGATTCTTGAAATTGTGAACTCTATCACAACAAACAGGCTACACCATCTTCTCCAAATAATGTATATTAGAGAATGTGTATC
The DNA here is from genome assembly GCF_026419965.1 of Kogia breviceps. Taxonomy (NCBI): domain Eukaryota; kingdom Metazoa; phylum Chordata; class Mammalia; order Artiodactyla; family Physeteridae; genus Kogia; species Kogia breviceps. The sequence goes on from NC_081325.1 coordinate 22,219,067, forward strand.
TTCTGCAAGGTCCATGTTTACGCTATGTGAAATCTGAAGAAAACACATTTTAAAAATGAAGACAGATTTATGTAACTTAGTTTCAATGGTGACTGAAGGAACTTAGAGTGGGTGTGTAGGAAGGGAAATATTTGAATGAGGTAATGCAGTTCAAAGAAGCTGACCTAACAGAAATCAGACAATAAAAGACTGGAAAAATTACTGTGATGAGAAGTACTTTCCAATTTTCACATTTATTATACTGTAGCTTGAATGCTTATAACCAGAATTATTTAAAATGGTTTAAAGCTAAGCATCCAAGATTATCAAGCAGCCCCAAATACTAACCTCTGATCACTTTCTTTTACTCCTAAAAATATTTAGGTTAGGGATTTAATAAGCTGCGTATGATGATAGATACAATGTTTCTCTAGCCAGTCTCTGTGATATATACTGCAAGTATGAATCACTTTTCGAAATTAAAATGTCTATGATCCTATGACTACGTGATGGGTGCCAAGAGAATACAACAGTGGAATCAAACAACTCTATTCAGCAAATTTAAAAATACCATTCTGCAAATTTCCAGTTGCCTCTGAGTAGAAATCAGAAATATTAGCCGCATATCATGTCAAACTGTAAGAAACTACCCAGGCATACACGAACCAAGACACTGTTGCTATGGTGACTAAGCAAATACAGCAAATGGCTACTTCATTAGTGACTCCATGAAACTATAAATGCTGGAATAATAGATGGGAAATATCTGGCCGGATGTGGCCATCAATGTGGGCTGGAATTCAGAGAGAATTTCTGAAAAAAATGAGGTAAATTTTAATATGCTGTTTTAGCAACCTTTGAAAAATTAAAAAGTGAGATTAATTAGCACCAAATGAAGCTGGGGGGGGAAATCAGAGAGTGGTTAAGTTCAAGAGAGAGTGCTCTGTTTAGGACCAGCTGCTGTGGTACTGATATTAAAGAGTGAGAGGCACCTAGACTATCATTTAGGACAGCAAAGGGAGGAAGAAGGACTCCCTACTGACTCACTGCTTCAGACTTTCCACTGTGAATGGGGTTCCAGGCCATATGGTCTCACTTTCTCCCTAACAAGAAAATGAATAGAGGGGTGAGAAAGAATATTTTTGCCTATGTTTCAACTTTGAAGAATTTAAACTTCACGTTCAAGAACGAAAATAAAAGCCGGATATGAACTTCTGTAACACAGTTACAAAAGATTAATGCCAGAATTAGATTTATCTCAAAGAATTTAAATTACCCAGCATTCCACATACTCTTACTTAATCTTATAAAAACAAAGGCTGGAAATGAAAAAAACCCAAATGTTTTTGTCTTTTCCTCATGAATTTACATGGCCTCTAAGAACTTTTAACTGCCACTAAATAGGAAGGAACTAACTAAAGACATGTTTATATTTTAGTATCTTCTAAATTCTAGTGATATAAATAATATGTTATATTAATATATCATTATGTTTGTTACCTAAATGATGTTAGTTATATCCTGACCTTTATTTTAAATTAAAACTTTTTAAAATGGAAGTATAGTTGATGTACAATATTATGTAAGTTAAGCTACAGGTATACGAACAGTGATTCACAATTTTTAAAGGCTATACCTTCATTTATAGGTATTATAAAATCCTGGGTATATTCCCCTTGTCGTACAACATATCCTTGCGGCTAATTTTATTCCTAATAGTTTGTATCTCTTACTCTCCTACCCCTATACTGACCCTCTCCCTTTCCCTTTCCCCACAAGTAACCACTAGTTTGTTCTCTATATCTGTAAGTATACTTCTTTTTTGTTATATTCACTAGTTTGTTGTAATTTTTAAGTTCCACATGTGATATCATACAGTCTTTCTCTACCTGACTTATTTCACTATCATAATGCCCTCCAAGTCCTTCCAAGTTGCTGCAAATGGCGAATTTTCGTTTTTTTTAATGGCTGACTTCTAATAAATACTAGGCAGTGCTATGCTTGTTTTTATCCTTGTTTTGATTGGTGTAAACATCAAAGTGTAAAAGCCACACTTACTAGATACCTAGATTTATCCTCCCAGATTTCGATTAGGACTTTCTAATCCTGTCCTATTTAGCCCAGTGACTTGTGCACACTACACCACAGCAGACTCTGCCCTTACTTTCTACTTGAATGGTTTTTTCATCAGCATTGCTTAAGACACACAAATTAGATTGGAATCACCTTTTTATGCCAAACTGAGCTATCAGGAATCAGCTGTTAAAACACGGGAACTACAGCAAAGGATTCACTGTAAAATGAAGATGAATTCTGGCAGCAATATGGAGAATGAAGCGGGGTAAGGAGAGACTGGTGTCAGGGAGAACAATAAACAAGAGATGAAGAGAAGCTACACAGTACCAGTGAGTGGAAGGGCAGAGCAGCATGTGAGTATAGTAAGTGTACATATGATACTGAATTCAAGAGGGTTCTGCATGGGCTTCCCTGGTGGTTCAGTGGTTGAGAGTCCGCCTGCCGATGTAGGGGACGTGGGTTCGTGCCCCGGTCCGGGAGGATCCCACATGCCGCAGAGCGGCTGGGCCCGTGAGCCATGGCCGCTGAGCATGCGCGTCCAGAGCCTGTGCTCCGCAGCGGGAGAGGCCACAACAGTGAGAGGCCCGCGTACCCCCCGCTCCCCCACCCCCCAAAAAAGAGGATTCTGCAGACCTAACATAACCTAGGCCCAGTGTCAGGTACTGGAGGAGAAACAAATATGAAAAAGCTACCAGCTGTTGGAGGAGTAGGCAAGACAGACTGCTACCCAAACAAAACAGCCTCTAGAAATTCTGAGGATCCGCTGGCATTTTCCACCTTCTTTTTCTATTCTTACTCCTCCTTTTCTGCCTGGCAAACTCCTTCCTGGGTCATCGCCTCTCCAGCAAAGCCAGACCCTACTCTGGAGGCGGCTGCTGCGTCTCCCATGTTCTTTGCTCATGGCTCACATACTGGAGGGTAACAGTATTCCCACAGGCACCTGCGAGGCGAGGGCTGACAGCATTGTACTAAAGAAGGAAAAGCAATCCAGCGTTACTCAATTACATTCTGCCTAATACATTCAGTGTCTATTACCTGTCAGGGACCATGGTAACTACTGATCTGCACTTCTTTTCAAGTTCATTAGCAAAAACTGTAATGAAATCTTCAGTGAAAGTAAATGAAGGCAAGACTATCAGAGAAGAAACCTGACTCAAGCAAAGGTTCTGTGATACTGTTTTTTAAAACAGCTTTATTGAGGTGTAACTGACACACAATAGATTGCACATACTTAGAGTGTACAATTTGATAAGTTGTCACATACGTACGTACCTGTGAAACCATGCAATACTTGTTTCAGAAAAACCACCCAGCCTTACAACCTAGGCTCCTCCATGCTGAATTTTGTATTCCCCGTGGAGGAATCTATAAACTCAAACTGAATTTTTTTTTTAAGTTGCTGTCTATTTCTGATCAATCATCTCAGGAACTTAAGGACACAGAGTTTTATTTTGTACTTTTAATAGAATGATAACTATGGATATAATTTTTTTTTTTTTTTTGGGGTGGTACGCGGGCCTCTAACTGTTGTGGCCTCTCCCGTTGCGGAGCACAGGCTCCGGACGCACAGGCTCAGCGGCCATGGCTCACGGGCCCAGCCGCTCCGCGGCATGTGGGATCTTCCCGGACAGGGGCACGAACCCGTGTCCCCTGCATCGGCAGGCAGATTCTCAACCACTGCGCCACCAGGGAAGCCCGGATATACATATTTATATAAAACTCTTCTTAATTTCATATGCTAATAAAATGTCAGTATACATTTGCAGGCAATATAACTATATACTTTAAAAAAAGAGAAACAGGGCTTCCCTGATGGCGCAGTGGTTAAGAATCCGCCTGCCAATGCAGGGGACACGGGTGTGAGCCCTGGTCCAGGAAGATCCCACATGCCGTGGAGCAACTAAGCCCATGAGCCACAGCTACTGAGCCTGCACTCTAGAGCCCACAAGCCACAGCTACTGAGCCCATGTGCCACAACTACTGAGCCTGCACTCTAGAGCCTATGCGCCTAGAGCCCGTGCTTCACAAGAGAAGCCATCACAATGAGAAGCCAGTGCACCACAACAAAGAGGAGCCCCCGTTCACCGCAACTAGAGAAAGCCTGCGTGCAGCAATCAAGACCCAATGCAGCCAAAAATAAATAAATAAAATAAATTTATATAAAAAAAAGAAACAACTGAACAATGATAGACTAGAAATAGTGCAAATATACAAAAGTAGCTTTCTTATATTCTAGCTATATAATTTTTTTAAGGGAAAGCAGTTATAATAGCAACAAAAATATAAATACACATGGCAACCCTTACCAAAAATGTTCAACTCTATATGAAGAAAACTATACATTGTTACTAAAAATATAAAGAAGGCTTGAATAAATGGAGAAAACAACTGTATTTCTGAATGGGAAGATTAAATATGCTAAGAAGCTGATTCTTCCCAAACAATTTTATAGGTTTAAAATAAAAATATATCAGAATTTTTTTAATTTGGAAAAAAAAATTGTTCTAAAATTGACATGGAAGACTGAACAGGTAAAAAGAATTAAGGAAAACATTTTCAGGGACCTAATTTAAAAGCTTTTGCACAGCAAAGGAAACCGTAAACAAAACAAAAAGACAACCTACAGACTGGAGAATATGTTTGCAAACAATGTGATGAACAAGGGATTAATTTCTAAAATATACAAACAGCTCATACAGCTTAATATCAAAAAAATAAACAACCCAATCAAAAATGGGCAGAACGTCTAAACAGGTATTCTCCAAAGAAGAAATACAGATGGCCAATGGGCACATGAAAAGATGCTGAACATCGCTAGTTATTAGAGAAATGCACATCAAAACTACAATGAGGTAACACTTCACACTAGCCAGAGTGGTCATCATTAAGTAGTCTGCAAACAATAAATGCTGGAGAGGGTGTGGAGAAAAGGGAACCCTCCTACACTGCTGGTGGGAATGTAAATCGGTGCAGCCACTATGGAAAACAGTAAGGAGGTTCCTTAAAAAACTAAAATTCGAGTTACCATTATCATCCTACAATCCCACTCCTGGGCATATATTCGGAGAACACTCTAATTCAAAAGATACATGCACCCCTATGTTCACTGCAGCACTATTTACAATAGCCAAGACATGGAAGCAACCTAAGTGTCCATCAACAGATGAACGGATCAGGAAGATGTGGTATATATACACAATGGAATATTACTTGGCCATAAAAAATAATGCCATTTGCAGCAACATAGATGGACCTAGAGATTATCATACTTGGTGAAGTAAGTCAGAGAAAGACAAAAATCAAATGATACTGCCTATATATGGAATCTAAAAATGTGATACAAATGAACTTATTTACAAAACAGAAAGAGACTCACAGACATAGAAAACAAACTTACGGTTACCAAAGGGGAAAGGGGGGTCGGGGGGAGGGATAAATTAGGAGGATGGGATTAACATATAACACTATTATATATAAAATAGTTAACAAGGACCTACTGTATAGCACAGAGAACTATACTCAATGTTTTGTAATAACCTAAAAGGGAAAAGAATCTGAAAAGGAATATATATATATGTGAATCACTGTGCTGTACACCTGAAACTAAAATGATATACTTCAATTAAAAAACACAAACAAAAACGGGGCTTCTGTGGTGGTGCAGTGGTTGAGAGTCCGCCTGCCGATGCAGGGGACACGGGTTCGTGCCCCGGTCCGGGAGGATCCCACATGCCACGGAGCAGCTAGGCCCGTGAGCCATGGCCGCTGAGCCTGCACGTCCGTAGCCTGTGCTCCGGAACGGGAGAGGCCACAACAGTGAGAGGCCTGCGTACCACAAAAAAAAACAAAAACAAAAACGAAGTCTCCCCTAGACATCCACATCCTCTCCTTGGAGGCAACCACTGACACAATTTCTCACACATACTTCAAGATGCATTCACTGACACTTTATTTCTAAAGAAGTTGTTGGGTGGAAATGTTCTGCCTGTCCTCTAGCACTCTAATAACTGTTATCTTTGGGAGACAGCTTGTCATAGGCCACTGTTATTCTCATGGAAAAGATTAATTGTTGGTGGGGTATTCAAGAGAGAAGAAACACCATACTTAGATTTAATCATAGTTTCCAGTAATTTTATCTCACCATAAAGGTAAAAAGTAGAAACATAAGCCAGTGATTTAAAAAATAGACTCTTGAGATAGTTTAGATTATAGGTGAAATATTGATCAGGTTAAACACAGAAATACATTGTTCTTGTCTACATACTATTTGAAGACTGTACCTCCTTGTTAATAATTCCTTATCAGCCAGACTAGTGTTTGTCAAAATGTGCTCTCAGCACCACTTACATCAGAATCATCAGGCTGCCTGTTAACAATGCAAATTTGTAGTCCCAACTCAAGACCTGCTGAGACAAAAACTCTGGAGGCCGGGTCCTGGAATCAGCATTTTAAATAAAGTCCCCAGGTAATCTGTATACACAGGTAAAAGTCTGAGAGCAACTGGGTACTACATAAGCCCTATAAAAACAGAAACCCTGTTTCCCTTATTCATTTTAGGCATACTACCTAGGATAATGCCTGACAAAGTACGTATCCCATTATATATGTTGGCAGTTTATTGAATGTACACTGGGCCTAACTGCAGAGTATCCTGATACGCTGTCAACACTTAATGGATTTTGAAACTGCATACTTCATCCATGATAGAAATTTGAATTTGGAAATCAACAGCTTTTAGAGATCACTAAGTTGTATGACTCAGTTTCATGGCAAAGCACTTGGAAAGATGTCAGGGAATTTAATTAGCAAACTTTATTATATATCTGAATTTCAGATAGATGGTACAGTGTACCAAGGACCAAGTAAGTGATCCAAAGGAAGGGTTCCAAATTCTACATATTTTCTATTTTGTGATTTATTAAACACAGTGACATCTGTCCTAACTAGTACCAGAAAAGAAGCAAAAAAGAGCATCTCAGCAACCAAAACATATGTCACAAGGCCAAGTATGACAGCTCTGGGCACTTGACTCATAGGCGAGCCCATTAGACCTTCACTCATAGTCTATTCAGTCCTCTTTTACACACATTATTCATTCTAATAGAATTTTAAAACTGGTTCCCTAGCTCACAGGAAATTAAAAACACTAAATCAGAACAAAGAGAGGGGCTGTAACTGACAGTAACACAATCAACATTACAAAATGATAGCTGCTAAGAGAGGAGTGAAGAACTACATAAAATAATCAAAAGAACTCACAAACTACAATACTCGGTGGCCATCTTGTGAAAGGGTAAATAACCCACTCTTCTCGATGTATCTGGAGGCAGTTACCACATAATTCAAAAATAGGCATTCTTGAGAAGAAACAAGTTAGAGAGAAGGCTAAATTATGTTCCCAATAAACTTTGTGAGGTATGGATACAAGTACAATGTGTAATATATTTTAGAAAGATTTTCATTCATGAAGCTAATTAAAAAAATGTTAAAGTTACAAACCTTTAAAAACAGTTTAGTAACAGCTATTTGGAAAACTGTTAGAAACAACTCATCTCTCTAGAGTTCCAGGAATAAAAAAGATACTAATGCACCAGACCAACAGAGGTAATTTTCAAAACAAAATGTCCTTGAAAGGCTTCCCTGGTGACACAGCAGTTAAGAATCCACCTGTCAAGGCAGGGGACACGGGTTCGAGCCCTGGTCCAGGAAAATTCCACATGCCACAGAGCAACTAAGCCCATGCGCCACAACTACTGAAGCTCGCGCACCACAACGAAGAGTAGCCCCATTCGCCGCAACGAGAGAAAGCCCACGTGCAGCAACTGAGACCCAACGCAGCCAAAAATAAATTTAAAAAATAGTCCTTGAGGGGACTTCCCTGGTGGCGCAGTGGTTGAGAATCCGCCTGCCAATGTAGGGGACACGAGTTCGAGCCCTGGTCCGAGAAGATCCCACATGCCGTGGAGCAACTAAGCCTGTGCGCCACAACTACTGAGCCTGCGCTCTAGAGCCTGCAAGCCACAACTACTGAGCCCACGTGCCACAACTACTGAAGCTCGCGTGCCTAGAGCCCATACTCTGCAACAAGAGAAGCCACTGCAATGAGAAGCCCGCACACCACGATGAAGAGTAGCCCCCCGTTCACTGCAACTAGAGAAAGCCTGTGCGCAGCAACGAAGACTCAACATAGCCAAAAGTAAATAAATAAAATAAATTTAAAATAAAAATATATAATGAGATGTCTTTAAAAAAATAGTCCTTGAAAAAAATAATTTGGTATCTCTTGGTTGACATGGTCAGCAACAGTTATTCCTATTTTCCATATTTGAAGGACTGTATAGCATATATCCTGTCATTTAGTCACCACTTGGAATCCACCTGGGGGTTATTTCTGGAAAAGTCAGGGTTCTGTATTCTATGAATTATTTTCACCTTGAAGCATAATATTTAATGAAAAAGAAATATTTTAAATTTATATTACAAAAAATAGTGCTACTGAAATGCACTAAAGATAACACAAATAGAAGTATAAACTGCTAGTGAGCTGCAATAAAATGCCATATGGCATTCAATGTAATTATGTAAAAAGCACTGAAAATTCTGTGAACAATAGCACTTGGCCACCACCATACCCGCCCCCTCCAAAACTGGTGTGTGTACCAGACAGTACTGATAAACAACAGATTTGTAAATTAACTTAAAATATTTCACATTCATGTTAGCTTCATAAAGTGTATGTGTGTGTGTGTGTTTCTTCTATACAGGAGCATCGTTCTGGACTATGCAGTAAGGCTTTTTAAAAGCTAGAAGATAGAGTGTAGTTCATAAAGTAGATTTAGTATTTTTCTTCTGAAACTACACAGAATGTTGCATATAAAAGCACAAGCTTTCTAAAGTGAGCAACTCAAGGACAAGTAAAGTGTCTGGTACATAAAAGATGCTCAATGTTTACTGAATAAATGATTTTACATAAACTTGTGAAGCTTGATCTGTGAAACCTTTGGTATTATGATGTAAAATACTGATTCTGAGGGGGAAAACTCTACTCGTTCTATATTATTAACTTCACTTTCAACAGGTAATAGCATCTTTTTTGTTTTTGTTTTTTGGTGGTATGCGGGCCTCTCACTGTTGTGGCCTCTCCCGTTGCGGAGCACGGGCTCCGGACGTGCAGGCCCAGCGGCCATGGCTCACGGGCCCAGCTGCTCCGCGGCATGTGGGATCTTCCCGGACCGGGGCACGAACCCGAGTCCCCTGCATCGGCAGGCGGATTCTCAACCACTGCGCCACCAGGGAAGCCCAGGTAATAGCATCTTTAATTCCCTGTCCAAGCTATAGTACATATAGTATGTGTCATACCAAAGACATTCCATTTTAAAGAAAAAATGACTTCTTTGAGATTTTAAAATTAACTTTGGAATATCTGTAAATTAAATATAAATGAATTCAATTTTATAAGAATTCAACAAATAAAAAAGTATTAGAACTGAACAAAGGAAAAAACCCTGTCGATCTTACGATAAATTTCCAAAATGTAAGGGGGTAGAAAGATTATGAAAAACATTCATTCATGCAACAAATAATTATTGAACATTATCCTGTGGCAGGCACTATGCTAGGTGACAGGGATACCGTCAATAAGTCATAACTAATAATTAATATAGTGCTACACAGTGCTAAGAATACAATAAAACTGGGTAATGGTGTAGCAAGTATTGGGGAGGAGGCCATACTATTTCACAGGAGTGGTCAGGAAAGGCCTGTCTCAGGAGGTAACATATGACCTGAGAACTGCATGATAGAAAGGAGGCTGACCCTTTAAGATCTGGTGAAAGACTTGTGCTTAGGCGGAAAGAGCCCTCAAATGGGACTGTTCTTGTTCCGAGGGACGAAAAAGTGGCCATTTTGGCTGCTGCCTAGGGAATGAGAGAGGAGTGCGGTAGAAGAAGAGGTTGAAGAAGCTTCAGGATCACATCACATACAGTCTGGAAGGCCAGAGCATGGAGGATTCCTGTATATTCTAAGCAGGCAAATGGCATGATCTGATCTACTCTGATGACTCTGACTGCTATGTGAAGAATGGTCTATAGGGGGAAGCAGGGAGCCACTAGTTAGGAGGCGTCTGCTATAGCAGAGGGAAGGCCAGCTTTACTAGCAAGTGCCACCATGCAGTCACACTGCGCCTGCACTTAGAAGGGCCTTGCACTTGATTTAATGCAATGCTGTCACCATTTTGAAATTCTTAATAATTTATGAACAAGGGGCTCTATATTTCCATTTTGCAACAGGCCCTGCAAATTAGGTAGTCAGTCCTAAATATAGCCAAAGAAGGCAGCTTAGAACAGTGTAGCAGCAGGGGTGAAACACAGTAGCTCAGGGTGTGTAGTGTTGGTACAGCTGACAGACCCTGAAAATTGACTGCATGTGTCTTGTCAAGAAAAGAGGACTCAAGGATAACTCCCAGGTTTTTTATCCGAGTAACTGAGTGGAAATGGTGAAGAGTGGGGGAAGAACTGCATTAGGGGTGGGAGGGGGGGTAAAAACCAAAAATTCAATTTCTGGCATAGGGAATGTTGTACATGTATGAGTATGAAGGTCAGGAGAGAGGTCTGGGCTGGAGATACAAATTCTGGAGTTACTGTGTGTGTATGGTGGAAGGGGATGGGATCACTTAGCGAGATAATGTAGCGGGGGAAGAGATCAAGACAGAAGCAGGAGCTACAAAGACTATTAAGGCAAGAGGAAAACTAAAGAGGACCACAGTAACAAAGGGAGGAGAGTGTGCCAAGGACAGAGCTATGAAGGAGACCTGGGACCTCCCTCAGAGGGAAATATGCTCAATCAGTTGATTCACTGGCTCGCCTGCCTGCTCAGTCTAACACTGAAATTCCCTACAATCAGCCCTCTGTCTAATCTGCCAGGCTGATCTACTATGTTTCCTAAAACACTCCTACTGATTTATCTCAAACTATGCTGTGCTGTTCCACCCAGAATCCCTCCCTCCCCCTCTTCATCTAGTCAAACTCTCTGACTCCTTTCTCTGACTTTACCATGTCAATATTTTCTGAAACCTGATATTTACTGCTTGTGCCAACCTCTCTTTCATGCCCCTGAATAACTGTGGTAAAACACTGCCAACGAGCATTAGACGTAGAGTATGAATCAGAAGTGAATTGCTTTAAGGCCTTGATTTTAATCACGTTGGGCTATAACCTAGCTATTCTAGCTGATATGAACCTCTTAGTTATCAGCTAATTTGTTACAAAGATCTACAGGAAATTCTGCAACCAAGTAAGCCAGGAGGAAATCCATCCTGGTAGATCCTGAAATCTGTGTAATATAATACTTGTGATTCTTCATGTAAAAGGTGATGTGACCCAAATGGTTCAGTCCTTTCTAATAACAAAATTTGTGCTTTCTGGAATATTTGTGCTTTGTAATAGAAGTCACATCGTAAGTACAAAGAACACAGTTTTTGGAAAATAAACTAATTTTTTCTCAAAAAATATGATTATAAAAAATTATAATCATATAATACTCTAAATTATTGTTTAGGACCCATCTATGATCCATTCCCCAAAACGAATAAGCTCTGGTTGCTTTATGTTACACTGCTTAGTATACATTAGATGCTCAATAACTATCTGTTGAGCAAATGAGTAATAAATGACACTCTGAAGCTATGAAGCATGGGGAAGTGACAGAAGGAGATAAATTAACTTGGCATGCAACAGCTTGAAAAGGCATGACTCATTGCCATCAAAGTCCTAGGCAGCCTGTGAGACAAAACCTAAGTCTCATGCCTTCCTTTCTTCATTCGACAAATATTCACTGTGCACCTACTAGGTGCCAGGCACTCTTCCAGCCATTAGAGATACACCAGTGAATAAAGCAGACAAGAAGTCTTGCCCTCATGGAACTGCATTTTAGTGGGAATACCATTCACTGGCATATTTTGTTTTGTATAAGCTTACTACTAAGCCCACATCTTTCTCCTATTTTTCCCACGTGTCTACTATTTTTCAGTTTGAAAAGTTTCTGCCTGAACATTACGATGATTGTTAATTCCGTATTTTCAGTTTTCCTCAAATACATAACACATTACAAAAAAAGGGTTTTAGACATTCTGAGGCCTTCAAAGTCACATACAGATCAGTATACAGTATATGACAACCGTAATACTAGGGTATATTAAAGAGAACTAGATCTTCAAAATGGTACAACTACTAGTTCATCAAAAGTACTCAAAGTATTACAAATTTCACATAAACTTCACAGAAGTAAAATAATAAACTTCATAGACACAAAATCATTTAATACTCTACCTCTCTTCTACAGATATATGGAGCTTTGAAATTCAAGCAAGTTATTCTAACAAAGCTCATTTTTAAGTTGTAGAATCTGAAAATTTGATTTTAAAAATCTAAACTGAAACAATGAAGCCATTATATATTTTATATATAAATCCATAAATGTTATCCGATTGTATAATGAAATAGAACTATGGTACTAACGATATTAGTTTAAGTTGTGGGGCATCATCCAGTGTAAGCGAGGAGAGAAAGAGAACACACTCCCTTCCCTTTTCCTACGGATAAGCCAGGCAACGTTTTGAAACTACAAAAGCCAGAAGAGGCAGCCTGCCACCTAACACATTGGAATCAATTAGATCTCGGTTCAAATTCCAGCTTTGCCATTCACAAACTGTGAGCTTGGGCAAATCACAACTTCTCTATGACTCTATGATCATTTGTGAAAATGGAAATAAGACTAAAAAAAACCCAGTAACTAAAATAAACATCTAATTAATATAAATATGAAGCCATTTAAGAATGTGTGACCCCTAAAATCAGTTCCCCAAAACAGTCTTTTAAAATCTGTAGGGCTTCCCTGGTGGTGCAGTGGTTGAGAATTCGCCTGCCAGTGCAGGGGACACGGGTTCGTGCCCCGGTCCGGGAAGATCCCACATGCCGCGGAGCGACTGGGCCCGTGAGCCATGGCCGCTGAGCCTGCGCATCCGGAGCCTGTGCTCTGCAACGGGAGAGGCCGCAACAGTGAGAGGCCCGCGTACCGCAAAAAAAAAAAAAAAATAAAATAAAATCTGTAAGCAATATCTTCTCCTTCTCTACTTATAAATTGAAAGATTCTTTTTAAAAAAATCCAAGTTTTCTTTACAAATACATCCCATGGCAATTGCATTAGAGACTCAAGCAAAAGAGATAGTATATAAGAAGTTTATGAGTCAGGTTTTCTTGTACTTTGACTAACTACTAAGCATATTTAATGCCCGATCATCTCAAAGTTTAAATTACTTCGTCCGAGCAATAAGCTAAAGGCTTGATTATCATTATTCCTACTGATTCAACATACTAAATGGGACCCTTGTTCCCTAATAAAGGAACATGTGGTATCTTTCCTTAGTTTTCAAGTGCTTCAGGGAATCACAGACCAAGAGATGAAAATCCAGTGCCTGCAAGGACCGGGCAGGCAACTTAAATTTTAAGCCAACTAGTAAGAAAATAGGACCTGAAGGCCTGCAGCAAACCAGAGAGTATAGCTCCTTCCCAGGTCTGTCTGTTTAGCGTGTACAATGGCGCCACATGAAGGGGCACATTCACATCAGAGACAGCAAAGATTTGTGCAATTATTGTGACAGTTTTCTGGCAGATGGTAGTAATGTCTTATTTAACAAAATATGTAAATTACTATGATTTTCTGACAGATACAAATAAAAACACTTGAGGAAGGATCACCTTTAAAAATGTGTACAAGGCATCATACAGACTAGTGGTGGTCCTGATCCTGCCTAAGGACATTTGGCCCCTTCTGTGGGTCACATTCAGCAGCAAGTTTTAAATTCTCAGAACAGATCTCCAACAAACACAGCTAGGCCAGATCTACCCACTTGGGCCAGGAAGCACAGATGGTTATCCTGGTGATAAGTAACCCTGACAAATGAAAAGGCATGCTTAATCTGTGTTTAGGGCCAACTTATAAATGCTATAATTTCAATGACTTTCCTTCCTTTCTCATGAAAAAAATGTGCCTACTCAAATACCTTGAACAGGTAACCTGATGGCTATTATTTCACATTTAGTAAGAAAAGGTTTAAAATCAAATACCCAGTTTGACTTAGGCCCATTCATTCTTAAAATATATTCAGAATTGATAGAATAAAAAAGATTAGAGCAGGATAAAAAGTAAATAGATGCATAAAGACAGCATCACTAAGAGGAAAAGAAATGAAAAAAGGAGATGCTGGGATAATAAAGATAAACTTTCCATACTTCACAGTTTTGCCTAAGGTTTAGCGCTGTTGATTTTCAATTGTGAGTGAACAAAGAGAAATTGTGTACTGAGGTATTTTTATCCTGCAAAGCTGTGAGGCTTTGTAGAAACACCACCACATGCCAATACTGTTTCTCACGACCTATTATTCGAATCTTAAATACAGCTAAACGCATTTTTAAAAGAGTATTAATCCTGGAGAGATTCATTAATTAAGGTACACTGTAATTTCTTAACTTTAAAGTACTGATTTTTCGTCAGTTACCCTACTAGCATTTATTGAACATAAAGCTGTTGGAACAAACATGAATGAGATTATAGACCCTGACCTCAAGGAGCTCACTATCTAGTAGAGATGTAAACAAAAGTAATAAAAGTGGAATGAAAAGCAAAATGTGATTAGTGGTTTATTAGAAAAAGTATAGGCAGGAGCTTGGTGGAATGGTACTTAACTTGGGTGGAGAGAAACAGTCGTGCAGGTTGACATTTGAGCTGAATCTTAAAGGACGAACAGGAGTCTGGAAAGCAAGGAAAGAGCACAGCAGACAGTGGGACATGAAAGCACATGGGGAAGACTGAAAATGACTGGTTTTGCTTTAGTGCACACTTGAGCTGGAACAGCAGCAGAGTAAGAAGGGGTCAGAAGCCCCAGGCACACCAAGACAGCAGGCAGAAGGGGTGGGGAATTCATTCCAAAGACAAGCTATGTTTAGGGTGAAACAGTACCCAGATACCGAACAAAATCCCTCTCCTCCTGCAGTCTTAAGGTAAAAATATCTGAGGACTTGAAAGAAGGATTATATGGAACCTTTGTTTGTTGTTTAATTATGCCAATGGTTTAATTTTTAAATATATCAATATATTCCTGATAACTTTTTATAATCATTTGGAAAATCCTTATTTCATCAGAATAGTAAATCTTTAGGAGCAGTCTACAGCTCAAGGGCTGTGGGGACAGCTGCTATGGCTCTTCAGACGGAAAAGGGACATCTTTACTGTCAATCTCCCTAAGAAGTCTTTCTTACACCAGGAATGCCCTGGCAATCCAGTAGTTAGGACTCAGTGCTCTCACTGCCGAGGGCGTGGGTTCGATCCCTGGTCAGGAAACTGAAATCCCACAAGCCTCACGGTGTGGGGAAAAAAAAAATATATTATTGGGACTTTCCTGGTGGCACAGTGGTTAAGAAACCGCCTGCCAATGCAGGGAACACGGGTTCGAGCCCTGGTCCGGGAACATCCCACATGCTGTGAAGCAACTAAGCCCATGCGCCACAACTACTGAGCCTGTGCTCTAGAGCCCGTGCACCACAACTACTGAGCCTGTGCTCTAGAGCCTGCAGGCCACAACTACTGGGCCCGCGTGCCACAACTACTGAAGCCCGTGTGCCTAGAGGCCGTGCTCCGCAACGAGAAGCAACCACAACGAGAAGCCTGTGCACCACAACAAAGAGTAGCCCCCGCTTGCCCTAACTAGAGAAGGCCCACGCACAGCAACAAAGACCCAATGCAGCCAAAAATAGAAGGCTTCCCTGCACCAAACAGCATTCCCCATGAAGATATGTCTTTAAAAAAATTCTTGGGCTTCCCTGGTGGCGCAGTGGTTGAGAGTCCGCCTGCAGATGCAGGGGGACGTGGGTTCGTGCCCCGGTCCGGGAGGATCCCACATGCCGCGGAGCGACTGGGCCCGTGAGCCATGGCCGCTGGGCCTGTGCGTCCGGAGCCTGTGCTCCGCAGCGGGAGAGGCCGCGGCAGTGAGAGGCCCGTGTACCAGGAAAAAAAAAAAAAAAAAATTAAAAAAATTCTTGATAAAACACCATGACTACCTTTTCGTGGTAGTTTTATCCCACTGGTATTTTTGCATGTCTACTGCAGCTATCTATTTATAATACGTTCAAAAATTATTGTACTTCAATGAAGACATCCAGCTTCTTTCACATAATCATTCATTTTTAAATGGTAGTTAAAAAGGAGCAGTTGAAGGTGAAAGGATGTGAGAGCAAGGGCACACTTACGGCAAAGAAGGTTAGCTGCCTTCTTGGGTTAGCTCTTTAGGACTTCCTGTTCCTGGCCTTTAAAAAAATCTCTGATGAAGATTTACAGCCCTATATTTTATTTTATTTTTATTTTTATTTATTTTTTGTGATACGCGGGCCTCTCACCATTGCGGCCTCTCCCTTTGCGGGGCACAGGCTCTGGACGCACAGGCCCAGCAGCCATGGCTCACGGGCTTATCCGCTCCGTGGCATGTGGGATCCTCCCAGACCGGGGCACGAACCCACGTCCCCTGCATCAGCAGGCAGACTCACAACCAGTGTGCCACCAGGGAAGCCCAACAGCCCCATATTTTAAAAATCACACATCTGGGTACCTCAGGAGGGGACGATAAGACTGTTTCCAAAGATAACTTGGGAAAATTTCAGGATCAGTAACCTTTACAATTTCCATAAAGATTCTGAACATCCAGTAGAAGATTTATAAACTAAAAATCCATGGGTTTTCGATCTGTATATGATGGTGGGCACATTAAGGAGTTCTTGAAAGCAAGAACAGGGTAGATGAAAAGATTCTGAAGAGAGGGTTAACTCAGTTCCTTGGGTCTGAATCTCGATAATATCTAGGAAGTTCTAAACCACCACTTTAGGGTTTTTGTTTTGAAAAGAGATTATCATGAACTCTATAAAAAAATCTTCAGATTCTTTTTCCTAGCTCTAGTTCTCTTTCTGCTCTATTTCCAACTTAAACTTGATTAAACTAATTTATCTACCTCAGGGCAGGAATTCAAAAAGAATCCTTGTGTGCAAGTCTCTTTTATCGGGAGAACTAAGACAAACCGGGTTGGGTTGGGAATGTCTCCAGAGGGTTTTAGGACAGGAGTACTTATTCAGGCAACTGTCATAAACATAATGGGTCATATTTATTGAGTACCTACTCTGTGTCAGACACATCATGTATTATATAGTATTATTTAATCATTATCATAACACTGAGATAAATGCCACTACCACATTTTACAGATGAGGAAACAAAGGCACCGAAAGGCCATGTACTTTGCCCAAGATCATAGACCCAGTAAATGGGGAATCCAGTCTTTGAAACCAGGCAGTGAGACTCCACAGCGCAACCTCCTCACCATCTTACCCTATTATTAAGGTATCTTCACAGAGTTGCTTTCTAATAAAAGTTCTGACTCTCTTTCAAGAGAGAAGACGGTCATTCCTCAAGAGAAGCAATGAAGGGTACGAATGTCCCTGATGAGTGTTTCTTACAGCTAAGATGCTTTTCTGGTAAAAAGAGCTTTGCCGTTGATCTTATGATTATCTCCCTAGCACCCATCCTGTCCCTCCCCTCCTGAGCAGCAGCCACATGTTTTGTTTGATGGGACTGACCCTCCCTCCTGTACATTTCCACAGGTGGGCCCTAAGCATCAGTGCACACTTCCCACCTTCATTAACACATTTATTGGTTTCTGAAATAAATTCAGAACCCATGTTGGCCCACAGAAGGAAGTGAAGGGTTCTGTTTAACGGTTGGTTGAAGACAAGGTCACTTAACTCCTGGGGCCCCATATAAATAATGAGGCAGATAGTCCTGGGAGCTGCAAGGAGTCACCTTGCTACCAGGAGAAAAGCCAGTCTGAGAACAGGCAAGCTGGAGAGAGACAGACCCAAGAAAATTCAAAACAGTGAGAACACTAAGGACGTTGAGAACTCCTAGGTAAAGACACGGCTAAAGCCCACAATACCACTGGATTCAATTTACGTGAATCAACAAATTTCTTTTATCTTTAAGCCAGTTTGCACTGGGTTTTCTGATACTTACAAATGAAAGCATCTAATTAATACAAGTATATTAACCATTAACCTCAACATTCACCAAAAACTCTGTTTAATAAAATCTGTTTCAAATAAGATCACCAGAAAACTAAAATCCAATACTGTATTTCCCTGGTCATAAAATTATCTTTACTGAACCCTGAGTTACGTCTATAACCTCATCTTTTATTCAGGAATAACAGAAAACTGATTCTCTGTAAAACTAAGTTTAGTTTATTATTCATTCTGCTGTTTAATAAACTTTATCTACAAATTTACATTAAAATTATACAGATATACATTTAAACATTAACATAGCACTGTCATATGCCCAGCTTTGGGTGGCTACTGGGACTCACACAACAGTTTATGTTCAGCCATAGCAGTTTCTATTCTAGATTTTCTGATATATGTTTCCTAATTGCCAGAATTTTCATTATTTGACTCTTTAAGTTCTCATTTTAAATTTAGCATTTTAATATATCCAGGCTAGTCACAAAAAGGGTGATCTTACGTCGCAGTTTATGTGGGACAGTTTACCCTGCTGTCTCAGTGTGGCTCTCAGGTTAGGCCTACTTTCATTCTTAAAAGTATCCTGTTTTAAACGATAAATTATATAATTACCCTATTTACAACTCATCTTGTACTTTTTTAAATATAAAGGGACATAGCTATAAGATAATCATCCTAATATATAAGAAATATCATTTATAAAATAATTATTCTTTATGCAATTTTATATGAAGAAAAATAGAAATTACAAGGACTAAATATATTCAAAACCTAGTTTAAATATGGTGAAAAGAAAATGCTTCAGTGCTGTTATTGCATTAAGCACAAATTTTATTTGCAGAAACTTCTTTGGGCATGAATCCCATCACCCACAAATTATGTAAAGATCTACTGAGTGAGAGGGTCCTTTCCACTTCCCCTACAATAAGACATTCTAAGACATCTTTTACCATAATATGAAGCATCAGGAATCTAGGCAGGTACAGCAGGTACACATTCTCTCCCCAGGAGAGAATGTGAATCACAACTTGCTTCCTCTGTCTGGTGTCTTAGCATAGAAAAGAAAAATCTGCTTTTTCTTTTCTCTACCCCTCTACAGCCAATGTTCTGTTCCCAAAGGGAAAGGCTTTTCTTATTAGGTTTTTGAAGAAAACCCACAAACACTGAAAGAACTAAAAATAAAAACTTTTGAGACAAATATTTTTAGATGACTTAGTGACAAAAACATGCAAAAGTTAAAAAGCCATATATTTTCCTATTACTAGGATTTCCTACACGAAAACACGTTAGGATGATTGTCTTATATTTATGTCCCTTTACATTAAAAAAAGTACAATATGAATTATAAATAGGTTGATTACATAATTTATCATTTGACTATTAAGGAAAAACTCAAGATGCTTAATAAAGTTACACTTAATGAAACAATACAAATTAAATTTTAATTATATATCAGATATGAGCTATTTTAAATATATTTACATTTAGCAATTCAAAATAAATTTCCTCCTAATAAAGTATCATTCAGATCCATCCAAATTTATGTCAGATAAAGAGAAGGTACTAGAAGCACTGGAAAATTTATTTTTCCCATTTGATTTTTAGATTTTCTTGCGTGGCTAAATGGATTTTTGTAAAATTTTATATACATGATGGGTTTGGACAAAAGAAAATTATAGCACAGGATTCATTTCTTTCTTGGCTTAAATTTTACTGATTCAAGGTTTACATATTTCTTGGGTTTACTGCAATACTAATTTCCACCTTCATTTAAATGAATGACAGACTAACACTAACAGAATCTTACTTACATTTGATTAATATGGGAGTTATAATTCTCATAACATTCGGCTAATTTATCAGCTAAATTTTAATAACAGAGAGCTGTAATAAGAATCTACTACTAAAATTAAATTCCCACTAAAGCAACACATAGTTCTTAGAGAGTATTATTTATAAATATAAAATACACTTTGTACATACCCATTTACATTATTAAGAGTATAGTTCAGCTGCTATTTGCTAAAATATAATACAGTAAAATCTCACTGATTTAAGGAAAAAAATCTCTCTCAATTAAGTCAAGGAAAGAAAGGTCTTCTTTGATACCAAAGGCTTTCTTTTCCAGTCCTCTGTAAATGGAAGACTATTCAATTCTTATTTTATACTTTGAAAAACTTTTTCGTTGTTGATGAAATGTTTCTGTATTTGTTTTACAATCACTTTCTTCTCAAAGCAAGATGTGTGTGTGTATGTATGTGCACACACATGCACATGTAAATGAAATGAAAATCAAGTCAAGGTTTCAAGTGTAGCTCTGAGTGAAAAAAAATAAATAAATAAAAGAAGCTGAGTGCTGCTGATTTCCATGTGGCCGTACCTAGTCTTGCCATTCATTTCTATTTCAATCAATTTCAACCCAACAGATACTTCTGGATATTTATTATTTGTAATGTGCTATGCCAAGTGCTGAGATACAAAAAGGAAAGGAGGAGGAAAAACGGAAAAGAAAGGAAGAAAAACAACACTTACAGTTCCTGCTCTTATGAAGTTTATAATCTTATAGAAGATGCAACTATATACACCTAAGTAGAAGAAAACATAGACATTTATATATACCATTAAAGAAGAACAGTATGTGGGAACATAGGAAAGGGGCAGGGGAGGCAGATCCTGACTGGAGTGGGGAGTGGAAGATATGAGAAGGTTTCTGTAAGTGACACTTGGGTTGGTTTTAAACACCCTTGGCAGAAGGTAGCTAAGGCCTTCCAGATAAAGGATGCAACATATCACACAGCCATAAGAGGTACAAGTGCCTAGTACATCTGGGAAAACAACTTGTAGTGTGATATAACTATCGGACATCTATGTAAAGGAGAAGAGCTGAAAATGAAGCCAGGAAGTGAGACAAGAGCCAGATTATCAAAAAAAACCTTGAATGTCATTAAAGAGTAGGCAGTCAGAAGAAGTCCCTGATGGAAGATCGAAATAGACATTTCTCCAAAGGCAACATACAGATGACCAAAAAGCACATGAAAAGATGCTCAACATCACTAATTATTAGAGAAATGCAAATCAAAACTACAATGAGGTATCACCTCACACTGGTCAGAATGGCCATTATCAAAAAATCTACAACCAATAAATGCTAGGGAGGGTATGGAGAAAAGGGAACCCCCCTATACTGTTGGTGGGAATGTAAACTGGCACAGCCACTATGGAGAACAGTATGGAGGTTCCTTAAGAAACTAAACATAGAGCTACCATATGATCCAGCAATCCCACTCCTGGGCATATATCGGGAGAGAACCATAATCTGAAAAGATACATGTACGCCAATGTTCATTGCGGCTCCATTTACAACAGTCAGGACATGGAAGAAACCTAAGTGTCCATCAACGGATGAATGGATAAAGAAGATGTGGTACATATATACAACAGAATATTACTCAGCCACAAAAGAGAACAAAATAATGCCATTTACAGGGACATGGATGGACCCAGAGATTGTCATACTGAGTAAAGTTAAGTCAGAGAAAGACAAATAACATATGATATCGCTTATATGTGGAAACTAAAAAAATGGTACAAATGAGCTTATTTACAACACAGAAACAGAGTCACAGATGTAGAAAACAAACTTAAGGTTACCAAAGGGGAAGAGGAAAGGGAGGGATAAATTGGGAGACTGGGATTGACATATACACACTACTACATATAAAACAGAATACTAATAAGGACCTATTATATAGCACAGAGCACTCTACTCAATACTCTGTAATGACCTATATGGGAAAATAATCTAAAAAAGAGTAGATACCTGTATATGTATAACTGATTCACTTTGCTGTATAGCAGAAACTAATACACAACTATTAATCAATTAAAAAAATTAATTTAAAAAAAAGAAGAAGGCCCTGAAAAACTTTGAGCCTATGTATGAAATATCTAGGTACAGGATATCTGAAATACTGAATTGCCAATTCTGTTCTCAAACACTTCCACTGTGATATCACCCACATCTGAAAATCTGTCTTTCCACTGTACATCAATAGTACCACAACACTTCCATTCCTCCCCCACTACACTGTCAATAAATATTTTAAAATAATCCTCTGTGTGTGTTTTCTTGCAGTTCAAAGACTGAAAGCTCTCTAGAGCAAGAACAGTATCTAGTGATTTTTCTAAAATTGAATATTACCTTAGTGATCACAGCAGACATTGGAAAATGTTGAATAATGAAAAACAAAACGCATCAGATACAACTTATGACTAAGATTACTTTCCTATTTTGATAATTTACCCATTGGTACGCTTCTTGAAGTTTAAGTACTTGCTGCTTCTTTAAGTTTTTACATAAATTGTCAACCAGGATTTAAATTAAACTATAAGGACTTCTTTCTCTCTCTGACCTCGTCTGTGCATTGCACAGGATGGTATGGAGCCAGTCTGAGACTCACAGCAGGACGTGTATCTAGGCCACAACACAAAAGCCACCACCATCAGTCTGGTCCTAGAGAAATCCCCTGTCCCACAACTATGGAAGTTTTAATTAAGTAATTTATCTATCTATTTATTTATTTATTTACGGCTGCATTGGATCCTCGCTGCCGTGCGCGGGCTTTCTCTAGTTGCGAGGAGCGTGGGCTACTTTTTGTTGCGGTGCGCGGGCTTCTCATTGTGGTGGCTTCTCTTGTTGAGGAGCATGGGCTCTAGGCACACGAGCTTCAGTAGCTGTGGCACGCAGGCTTCAGTAGTTGTAGCTCACGGGCTCTAGAACGCAGCCTCAGTAGTTGTGGCACACGGGCTTAGTTGCTCTGCGGCATGTGGGATCTTCCCGGACCAGGGCTCGAACCCAGGTACCCTGCATCGGCAGGCGGATTCTTAACCACTGCGTCACCAGGGAAGCCCAACCATGGAAGTCTGAGATGAGTTTATCAACTCCCACAAACTCTACCTCCACATATCCTCAAAACCTAGTTTCTCATCTCCCTTCTGCCTGGAACCACCTTGTTTAGTCATTCTGACATTTTGTACCTTGGGCTATTACATCAGCCTCTAATTTATCTCCCTGGTTTCAATCTCTATACTACGGCCAGAATGACTCTTCTAACACACAAATCCCTTCACTTTCCATCAGCTTAAAATCCTTCAGTGCCTCCCTAATAGTAAGAGCACACAAAGTCCAAATTTCTTACCACAGCATATAAGACCTTTTAACAAGTAATTTAACAAGCATATGAGACTAACATTTCAACTTTTCTCCTGCCATTCATTCACTGAACAAATATTTCCTGGGACTTCCCTGGTGGCACAGTGGTTAAGAATCCGCCTGCCAATGCAGGGGACACGGGTTCGAGCCCTGGTCCGGGAAGATCCCACATGCCGCAGAGCAACTAAGCCCGTGCGCCACAACTACTGAGCCTGTGCTCTAGAGCCCGTGAGCCACAACTGCTGAGCCCACATGTCACAACTACTGAAGCCTGCATGCCTAGAGCCTGTGCTCCGCAACAACAGAAGCCACTGCAATGAGTAGCCCCCACTCACCACAGCACGCAGAATTGAAGACCCAACGCAGCCATTAATTAATTAATTAATTAAAAACAAAACCCCAAAAAAGCAAACAAAAAAACCACAAATACTTCCTGACAACCTGCTACATGTCATGAACTATTCTAGACACATGGGGGTACGCGTGTATCAGTGAACAAAATAGGTGCACACACACACACAAAACAAAACATAAAACAACCTACGGGAGCTTAAACTGCACTAGGGCAAAGCTGGTAATAAATATAGTAAATAAATTACATTAGGTGATATGTGCTATTGAAAAAAATACAAGCATAGAAGGAAATAAGGTGGTCAGGGTGTGCCTTATTGAAAAAGTAGAATTTGAGAAGAGACTTGAAAGAGGCGAGGAGGTAAGCCACGCAGCTAACTGGAGAAAGCGTGTTCCAGCTAAGAAAGAACATCCAGCGCAAAGACCCTCATATGAAAGTGTGCCTGTGCTCATGGACTGTTCCGAGATCAGTGTGGATGGAGCCGAGTGAGTGAGGGGGAGGGAAGCAGGAGGTTCGAATGGGGAGAAGGGGAAGAGAACGGTGGGGAGATCATGTAGGTCCCTGTAAACAAGTATAAGGACTTGTATTTTGTTCTGAGTAATACAGGAAGCACTGAAAGTGACGTGTGAGCAGAGGAATGGCACAACTTGGCAGGTTTTAAAAGAACTGCTCTGGCTACTGTGCTGACAATAGACTCCAGTGGGGCAAGGGTGGAAGCAGGAACTCTGCTAGGAGGCTACCGCCGTGATCCAGGGGAGAAACAATGGCAGATCCTGTGGGTGGTGAGAAATGGTCAGACTGCAGATGTATAATATTTTGAAGGTGCAGTCAGTTAACATTTTTCTGACACACTGGACGTGGGGTGTGAGAGAGGAGTCAAGAATGCAACCAAGGTTTATGGGTTGAGAAAAATGGGAGGACAGAGTTGGCATGAGCTCAGATGAGAATGAATACCGGTGGAGCAGGTTTGAGGGGCAAGACTGGGAGTTCAGGTTTTGACATATTTGAAATGTCTACTGGACATCCAACCAGGCTTTTGGATATTTAAGTTCAGAGTTCAAAAAAGGGCTGGAGCTTCTGCTTGTTCTGCCCCAAACAAACCCTGTGTTCCACGCTTGCAGAACTACACACAGGTCCCTGATGTCTTCCCCGGGTCTCTGTACCTACATGTCTCTCTGTGTAGAAAGTGTTCTTACTCATGTCTTTTTCCACTTGGTCAAAAAAAACTCAGCCTTCAAGACTTAGGTCATACAGCATCTATTTTATGAAACTCACATAATTATCATCTCCTGAATCACCCTGTTTCAAGTCACTGAAGTAACTGAGATATATAATGGCTGGTCTTTTAGCATACTCCAAAAGGCTAAACAATTTTAATGTCTTTTTTGGCAAGGAAAAAGCAGCCACTTCATAAACACAGCAGCAGGTGACTTGCCTAATCTCATCATCCGAAATTTTTAGAAACTTTTAAAGAAAATTAAGACCACAGAAAAATATCTTGGCAAGCAGCTGAGTAATCGGATTTTGCATTTTCCAATTTCAGTAGTTATCTGAATAAAAATTCTCAAAAAACTTGTATTATATAATAAACTTGACAGGCCAAAAACAAAAAGAAACATCTGCCTGCGTTCCAAAGTTATTTACTGCTATAAAAATTTTTCACTTTGACTGTCATCCTTTTACTTGCCCTGGGGAGGCACTGAAATTAGAGGAATTATTGGACAAAGCTAGTAGTCTCTTTGTTTCATTCCCAGGAGACAGACTTCCAATCTAATTGAGAAAAGGGGAAACAATTTTTAAATGTGAAACTGAGAGCTGATCCAGCTCAGCCAGTTTGGATATCCACAGGAGCTGCTGCCGTCACTTGAAAGTGTCCTCCCAACTTCCAGTTCTGAGCAGCTACAATCTTCTAAAATGTAAGTTCCATGAGGGTAGAGATTTTTATTTGTTTTGTTCACTACTATTTCACATAGTAAGTGCTGGGTAAATGAAAAAACGTGTAATTCTAAACTACATGGGGTTGAAATACATTCAATATAAACTATAAAGCAAGTACAATAAATACATTTCTTCCGGGTTTAAAAAATTGTTGACTCTTTGAAAGTCACAAAGTTTGAAGTATCAAGAATTCGCGATCATAATCTTTAAATATTAATTACAAAAGGTTAACCACGTACTAAAGTGGGGAGGAGGGACCCTGAAGCAAAATCTCTAACAAAGTAATAAGTTTCTAAGAAGTTATTCGTAGATTAAGAGAAAAGTCTGGTACTCTAGCAACTAACTATACTTGCTTTTAATGTATAGTATTTTAGATACATATTCATCATGGGAAAATGATAGCCCTTGAAAATAAAATAGTACAAAGATCTTATTACATGTCTTTGGAGAATCAAGATTTATAAGGACAACTAGAAAAAGACATTAAAAAAAATTTGATTCCAGGTTATATTAACACAGTAGCTTAACATACCCCAAATTAACAGCAAAGGTTCTGAAAGTTCTTTTGCCAAAGAAACTCTTACTTGAGTTTTTAAAAAATTGAGGTATAACTGACATACAACATTATATTAGTTTCAGGTGTACAAGAAAACAATTCACTAACTGTATACATTGAGAAATGATCACCACAATAAGTCTAGTTAACTTCCACCAGCATAGGTAGTTAAAATTTTTTTTTTGTCTTGGGATGAGAACTTTCAGGATGTATTCTCTCAGCAACTTTCAAATGTGCAATAAAGTATTATTAACTACAGTAACCATGTTGCACATGACATCCTCATGACATTTATTTTATAACTGGAAGTTTGTTCTTACTTGGTTTTAAAACCAAACAACCTTGGAAGAAAACACTTTCAACAATAACCATTGTTTTCATGCAGTCTATAGACAATCTACTATATGTATTTCAATCCCAAAAAAGAAATATCAGGTATTATTTTAAAGTTAAAAAACACTAACCTCTTTAATCTCATGTAGTTTTCACTGGCAGCAGGTCGGCATTCAGCTCTTTGTACCACTATTCCTTCCAGTGAAAGCTTATCTTGAATGGAAAGACAAAAATTAACAAATGTATTGAGAAATAACATTTTTCATGTTCAGTACTGTATTTTGACATACTAACCAAGGTAACAATGATTACAATCAAACATAGTTAATAATAAAAATCAAGGAAAGAAAAGGAATATTTTTAAGTTTACAGTAATATCATTGGTCAGAATAGAGAAAAACCTTATTCTTGGCTAGTAAAAAACTGGGCTCCTGTCAGGTTTATTTATTGGGCTGCTGCAGCCCCTTGCCAATAACAGCTTTTATACACTTAGCTCTTCCTAAAGAGAGTGGCTTAAAAGGGCATAAAAATCAAGTTAAAATTTGAAGGGTGTGGCAGCGATATCATTTTTGGCAGAGAAGTAAGCTCTGAAAACACAGCTAGCCTAAAGCAGTAAATCAAAAATTCATACACACACGTATATGCATGCATGGGCACACACACATATATGTGCAAAAAAGAAAATTCTAGAATACACGGTGACTAGAACAGCTAGCTTTGAAAATACTGTGAAACTATTCAGGTCCTTGGTTGGGTTATACTGTGTACCAGTTCTGCCTGCCAGTTGCTCTGACTTCTATTTTCCAGCGAAATGATTAATATGGATGTGTCTAAACTAGAGCTTTAACTGCTATGAATATCTGTCCAAACAGAAGGGCAATTTTTCCCACCATTAGTAAGAATTCTTAAGGTGACCCTGACACAAAATTCAAGAGAAAACAAAAGTTAGCACCTACTGCGTACCTACTAGGCACCAAGTCAGTTTAAGACCTCATTTTATTTGATAATGCATGTATGACTGACCTACGATGGTACCTGCTTTACTGCAGTCTGGAAATGTACGACTATGGTTAGGAACAGTTATGGTTCAGTCGTATTTCCCGGAGAATTCACCCAGGTTTCTGGAAGAGATTCAGGAACTCCTCTGGCTCATCAGCAATGCATTTATGATCCATCTTTTCAGGGCCAATGACCTCATGCATTCCACAAACATTAGCTAAATGCCTATGATGTGAAGGGAACAATCTAGGCATTGCAGAATCGAAGATGACTGAAATACAGTACTGTCTTCAAGAAGCATACAGTTCACTGGAGGAACAGATAAGTTGACCAAAACATAGAATGCAGATAGAACCATGCCCACATGACTTATGTTAGAAAATTTTTCTTATGGTGACCTTTCTCGATTTTGCCTCCAAAGCCCAGGAACTCCTTATTATAGCCCCTAAGTACTGATACACACAGTAACTCAATTGTTCAATGTAACATATGCAGCAAACCTCAAGTAGAGGCTGACAGATGACTGCAAAGAGCAATGATGAGAAGCATGTCTACCTTACATCAAAATATGCCAGTAAGGAAATAATAGGAAGGCCGCAATTATTTTATATTAAATTTAAGTTTAAATATCTAAAAGTAATTTCCTCTTATTAATGAATTTAGTAAGATTAAAATTTGAATTTTCTTAAAGCAAAACCAAATATTATATTTGAGCGTGCCTCTCCACTGAAGCTGACAGTTGTATCTAGAAAAACTCTTGCCATAACAATAACAAGATTTGGGAAAGATTCCAATCTATAGTGTCTTAAATGCATGAAAAAAGTTCACTTTTTAAACATAAATTAATCCTTTTTAAAAAACAAAATAGATCTGGAATACTGTCTCTGAAAATAATTTAGTTACATATCCAGATGTTTACTAATGCTGAATACTAAAAAGCTACCTTTCAATACCACCTGTGAATGTTCCCCACTTATTTATCTGTACCTTCTCCTGGTGGACAGGATGGGTTTAATTTCTAGTTAAAGGTTTCTGCTGTCAACGTTCCACACATAATACCTGAAAGGGTTAAAAGCATCCAAAGCACCTGCCCATTTCAACTTGGCCACCAATCATCACTCTTCTTCAATCAAGGTCACTCACACAAAGCAGTAAAATTCACTTCCCCAAACCATGATTTTCTGTCCATCATATCCCCTTTTCAAATCTAAAATAGCCTTCAAATGCTTCTCAAATGAAAGGAAAAGTCTTCATCAGCAGCAATGAAAACTTCTACCAATTGGCTGCTCTTAAATAACCCCACATCTCTGTTAACTCTTTGCCGTTCCCGCTCTCTTCCTAAATAAGTTTTTTAAAAACCAATTTACTTATAATACAGCCCCCTAAGCAAGATTTAAAGGTGTCACACACTTTTTAAAGCCTCACAGGAACATGTTTTCATATTCTATCCACTAAACCATGCTTCTCTTCTTCTCCAAAACGTTGCTTAAGATTTCAGGGGAAAGCTATTAAATATCGCATTTTAAGGCATTTGAAAGCACCCACTTGCACACCACTGCTGTTAATTACAGATCATATTCATTAACACAGGAATAGTGACTTAAGACTACTTCATTGGCCCAGTTTGAAAGGCTGTAAATACTTGAAAAATAATCTTTTTATGCTCATATATTTATCAAATATTTACTAAGTACCTTTATGTAAAAGATAATGCAAAAACGCATCAGGAATAACAAAGATAAATGAAACTTGGCTCCTGCCCTCAAGGAGTAGAGGTTAGTGTAGCCATTCACAAACGTGTGGCATATATGCCTGAAAAGTAGTGAGGAACCCCAAAGAACCTTTTATGTGGGTTTACTACTGGTATTAATCATACTAGCAACTAAAACTGAAAAATGTTTAGAAAATCAGAGTGAAAAAGGCAAAAAGGCTTGGTATTATTATAAAAATAGTTTTGATTTCACAGGCCCCTTGAAAGGGTCTCCAGGACCCCTCTACCCAGTGGTTTCCAGATCACATTTTGGGAGCTTCTGGTCTAGTAGGATGATGAGACAGGTATATAAATCACTTTAACACACTAGAAGCACTTTTGATAGACCTCCACTTAACCCACGTCTAGATTACCAAGGCTCTCAGTTCCCCTCTTAACTATGGTGACAGATTCCCACAGCTCACTATACACTAGTGGTAGTAGGTTAATCTCTACTACTCCCACACACTTCTGCTCAAACGATGCGGAACTTGTTTATGCTAGTTTTACTCTGTTAGTAATCATGCAATTTGATTATATATTACATAATCTCATTAATTAAGCGTATGGGGGAGGGAGACGTTTCTACAAAAACTAGGCTTAATGCTTTGTAAGATGTGATATAAAGATAAGTTGCTAAAAATCTGTCAAATTAGGTACTGGAGAGACAACTAGAGATTAGAAGAGAAACATAAAAGTCTAGAAGGATTCTGCATTCATATTGTTTCACAGTGTCTAAGTTTTTGCTCCTTTTTAAAGAAACCCAAACTGAAAATCTAAACTAAATTATGGGCTTAACTTTTCACAGGAAAGAGAAATCAGATGCTCCAATCAGCACCCTATACCGAAAGCAAAGGCCTTGTCCTACGTGTACACTGGTGACTAAATGTACATTTGTGGGTCTTAAAATGTTTAAGGCAGTAGGAATATATACTATTATCATTTTTATGATCCCCTACCTTTTAATTTAACTACTGGAAGGACTACTGGTCCTTCCATAAAGGCTGTGGGATCTACTGTACTACGTAGAAGTTGCCATGGTTTATGAGGGTTATAATCTACTGACAGAGACACAGAGTACTGGGATTTAAACACATACACACAAAGAGAATATGTCTAGCTGGGGATTAAGAAGAGCTTTGATAGAGAAAGCAATGTTTGTGCTGGACCTGGAAAAATGGGTAGGATTTAGAGTGGGAGGTGAAGCAGAAAGGCACCGAAGGTGGTGTGAACAAGCATGAGCAATGGCTTTTGTCTCTTCCCCGTTTCTCTGCCTGTGTGTCTCTCTCAGAATTTTAAACTAAGGGACCCATACCAGAGTCACTCCACCTCAGAAATCTCTGGAAGGACACGGTCACAACAGCACTCTGAAGAGAAGCCACAAAGGCTCATCCTCCTGAAAGCCCAGCCATGGCTTGGTTCCTATCTTTCCCTAGGCTTGGCCGTTCGTTCAACTCTTCTTTAGATTCTGGGAACTATTCCAGGATCTTTTTCTAACTTTTCTCACCTCCCCCGCTTTTTGGGCTAGATTGGTTTGCTTATTGGTTTCTGCTACTTGTAACCCAAAGAATCTTCATGACTATGAACATACACCTTTGGTGATGGTATTTTATTGATCTATACCCTGCCACCTAGTTTCAGAAAACAATTGAGAGAAAGTTTTAAAGGGTAAGTTACACAAAGTGCATCCTATAACAAGAATGGAAGTGTTCTAATTCTGTCTCTAAACAGCGGTGTTACTTTGGAGAAGTTACTTTACATCTCTGGGCCTCAGTATCTATATGTATAATAAAGTCACTGGGATCTCTGAGATCTCCTCCAA
The DNA here is from genome assembly GCF_026419965.1 of Kogia breviceps. Lineage (NCBI taxonomy): Eukaryota > Metazoa > Chordata > Mammalia > Artiodactyla > Physeteridae > Kogia > Kogia breviceps. The sequence continues at coordinate 22,250,196 of NC_081325.1, forward strand.
TTCTCTCTCACTAAAATAAACAAAACAAAACTGGCCTTCCCCTCCAAATGAAGATGTTTTATTATTTCATTAGTATTTATTTTGTTTGCCCTAATACTTTCTAAAAGACCTAGACGTAATTAAATTTTCTTTGAGCAGAAATAAGAGAAACACTGTTTCTTGGAATGACAATGAGAAGATGTTGAGAAGCTGTCCAAGACTTGAAAATATACAAACTTCTGTTCTAAGCTGGACCTTCCAACATACTCTATGTTGAGGAACCCAAGAGAAACAACTGACTGGCATTTTTTACAAGTTAAGGGTCTGGCTAGTTTGAAAAAGTTAAAGTGGAAGTAAGCAGGAAGGGTGTCTATTAGCAATGGCATGTAAGTAATGAGAAGTAATGTGTTAAGAAGAGGTTGCGCATCAGAAAGTTACAGGCGTTCATTTCCACAAGACCACTCGATCCAGTTCAATGTGGAGGCCTTTAAGGGTACTTCCAACTCAAGTTAAAACACAGACAAGGTTAGAACCAAGATTTTGGACTGATCCTTGAGCTGTGAAGCTACTTTCCTGATTCTTCCTTATATCACACCTGTGTCTATCCTCACTGGATAAAGAACTAATATTTCAACAGAGCAAGAGCATTTAAAAGATAAACCATTTTTAATATTCCTACCAGTCTCCACTGTTCTCATTTAAAATCTTTTCCAAGCAGTTTCTGCCTGTGGTTCACAGGGCAAGGCCTATTAATACATGCTACCTGGCATCTTAACAAACCAGTTGGGCAAAGCTGCAATCCCTATGTTATTAAGAAGGTGTTTCTTACTGTATTCAAATTTGTCAACTGATGTTCTGATCTCTATCTAATACTCAGGAATTTTAGGAATAAAAGATCATGCTCAGATTTCAGTAAACCTACAGTCAGCATTTGATTAATTACCTCAAAAGTAACGAAATGAGCAGCCATATAAGTACTCCCCAAAATTATCTGTTTATGCAATATGTTTTCTTGTAATGATATTCAAATTACAAACATGATTAAATAGCTGGGAATTCCCAATTTTAAACCAAATACTGAAACCATAATTTGAGGACTCGACTTAGGATTAGAAACCATCTCGGCTTCCCCACTCCTACTACTGCTCTTCAACTTTTCCCCTATGGACTGGGAGAAAGAAGGTTTACGTACATTCCTCTACAAGGGATGCTGTAATTCTCATCAAAGAGTACCTGTGAATGACAAGACTGGTTGTCCGGGAATAGAAGAGTGGTTACATAAGGTACAAAATCGAAGATGGAAGCCTTAAATGTACAAAGGAATTTGGATTGTTCTATGAGTCTACAGAAGACATAACAAACTTTTCGTCAAAGAAATAACTTAGAGAACGACATTTTAAAAACAAACATTTGTATGTTTTACTGTTTACAAGGCAAGTTCACAAGTTATCATTCCTCCTATACTTCACAGTAGTCTCCTTTTTGCTTGTTATATATCATTATATATATAATTTAATATATATAATTAATCAATATAAATCCTCAAATACAGATGTGGGCATACTGTTGTAATGCTGTATAAACAGACACAATCCCTAATCTAAAAGTTGCTTTCAAGAATCAGAGGTTGGCTCTACCTCTCCACACCAGCTTTCTAGTTCCCAATTCCCTCTTCCTCTTTCTCCTCTTGCCCTTCCAGTCCTCTGACTCTGAGTCCCCAGAACCAGCCTCTGGCCCCATAAATGTACTGCCGCCCCACTGCAGGACCTCTGGTTTGCTGGCAGCTGTGTCTCAGAAAAAGCTGTCTTCAGCAAGCCAGAAGCAGTTCCCTGCTGGTATTCCCAGAGTCTGGTGGAATGCCTAACACATACTGTGTGGCTGACAGGGTCTTGGTGCTCCTGCCAGGTGTCAGGCCTGAGCCTCTGAGGTGGGAGAGCCAAGTTCAGAACAATGGTCCACCACAGACCTCCCTGGTAGTATCAATCAGTGAGAGCTCTCCCAGAGATCTCCATCTCAACGCTAAGACCCAGCTCCACTCAACGACCAGCAAGCTCCAGTGCTGGACACCCCATGCCAAACAACTACCAAGGCAGGAATACAACCCCACCCATTAGCAGAGAGGCTGCCTAAAATCATAATAAGTTGACAGACAACCCAAAACACACCACCAGACACAGTCCTGCCCATCAGAAAGACAAGATCCAGCCTCATCCACCAGAACACAGGCACCAGTCCCCTCCACCAGGAAGTGTACACAACCCACTGAACCAACCTTACCCACTGGGGGAAGACACCAAAAACAAGGGGAACTATGAACCTGCAGCCTCTGAAAAGGAGACCCCAAACACAGTAAGTTAAACAAATTGAGAAGACAGACAAATACAAAGCAGATGAAGGAGCAAGATAAAAACCCACCAGATCAAACAAATGAAGAGGAAATAGGCAGTCTACCTGAAAAAGAATTCAGAATAATGATACTAAAGATGATCCAGAATCTTGGAAATAGAACAGAGACAATACAAGAAATGTTTAACAAGGACCTAGAAGAACTAAAGAGCAAGAAAAACAATGATGAACAACACAATAAATGAAGTTAAAAATTCTCTAGAAGGAATCAACAGCAGAATATCTAAGGCAGAAGAATGGATAAGTGACCTGGAAGATAAAACAGTGGAAATAACTACTGCAGAGCAGAATAAAGAAAAAAGAATGAAAAGAATTGAGGACAGTCTCAGAGACCTCTGGGACAACATGAAATGCACCAACATTCGAATTATAGGGGTCCCAGAAGAAGAAGAGAAAAAGAAAGGGACTGAGAAAATACTTGAAGAGATTATAGTTGAAAACTTCCCTAATATGGGAAAGGAAATAGTCAATTAAGTCCAAGAAACACAGAGAGTCCCATACAGGATAAATCCAAGGAGAAACATACCAAGACACACAGTCATCAAACTGTCAAAAATTAAATACAAAGAAAAAATATTAAAAGCAGCAAGGGAAAAGCAACAAATAACATACAAGGGAATCCCCATAAGGTTAACAGCTGATCTTTCAGCAGAAACTATGCAAGCCAGAAGGGTGTGGCAGGACATATTTAAAGGGATGAAAGGGAAAAACCTACAACCAAGATTACTCTACCCAGCAAGGATCTCATTCAGATTCGGCAGAGAAATTAAAACATTTACAGACAAGCAAAAGCTAAGAGAATTCAGCACCACCAAACCAGCTTTACAACAAATGCTAAAGAACTTCTCTAGGCAGGAAACACAAGAGAAGGAAAAGACCTACAATAACTAACCCAAAACAATTAAGAAAATGGTAATAGAAACATATATATCGATAATTACCTTAAATGTAAATGGAATAAATGCTCCAACCAAAAGACACAGACTGGCTGAATGGATACAAAAACAAGACCCATATATATGCTGTCTACAAGAGACCCACTTCAGACCTAGGGACACATACAGACTGAAAGTGAGGGGATGGAAAAAGATATTCCATGCAAATGGAAATCAAAAGAAAGCTGGAGTAGCAATTCTCATATCAGACAAAATAGACTTTAAAATAAAGACTATTAAAAGAGACAAAGAAGGACACTACATAATGATCAAGGGATCAATCCAAGAAGAAGATATAACAATTGTAAATATTCATGCACCTAACATAGGAGCACCTCAATACATAAGGCAAATGCTAACAGCCATAAAAGGGGAAATCGACAGTAACACAATAATAGTAGAGGACTTTAACACCCCACTTTCACCAATGGACAGATCGTCCAAAATGAAAATAAGGAAACACAAGCTTTAAATGACACATTAAACAAGATGGATTTAATTTATATTTATAGGATACTCCATCCCCAAACAACAGAACACACTTTCTTCTCAAGTGCTCATGGAACATTCTCCAGGATAGATCATATCTTGGGTCACAAATCAAGCCTTGGTATATTTAAGAAAACTGAAATTGTATGAAGTATCTTTTCCGACCACAACACTATGAGACTGGATATCAATTACAGGAAAAAGAAATACAAACACATGGAGGCTAAACAATATGCTACTAAATAACCAAGAAATCACTGAAGAAATCAAAGAGGAAATCAAAAAATACCTAGAGACAAGTGGCAATGAAAATACGATGACCCAAAACCTATGGGATGCAGAAAAAGCAGTTCTAGGAGGGAAGTTTATAGCAATACAATCCTACCTCAAGAAACAAGAAAAATCTCAAATAAACAACCTAACTTTACACCTAAAGCAATGAGAGTAAGAAGAACCAAAAAAACCCCAAAGTTAGCAGAAGGAAAGAAATCATAAATATCAGATCAGAAATAAATGAAAAAGAAATGAAGGAAATGATAGCAAAGATCAATAAAACTAAAAGATGGTTCTTTGAGAAGATAAACAAAGTTGGTAAACCATTAGCCAGACTCATCAAGAAAAAAAGGGAGAAGATTCAGATAATAGAATTAGAAATGAAAAAGGAGAAGTAACAACTGACATTGCAGAAATACAACGGATCATTAGAGATTACTACAAGCAACTCTATGCCAATAAAATGGACAACTTGGAAGAAAAGAACAATTTCTTAGAAAAGCACAACCTTCTGAGACTGAACCAGGAAGATATAGAAAATATAAACAGACCAACACAAGCACTGAAATTGAAACTGTGATTAAAAATCTTCCAACAAACAAAAGCCCAGGACAGATGGCTTCACAGGTGAATTTTATCAAACATTTAGAGAAGAGCTAACACACATCTTTCTCAAACTCTTCCAAAATACAGCAGAGGGAGGAACACTCCCAAACTCATTCTATGAGGCCACCATCACCCTGATACCAAAACCAGACAAAGATGTCACAAAAAAAAAAAGAAACCTACAGGCTAACATCACTGATGAACATAAGTGTTAAAAACCCTCAACAAAATACTAGCAAACAGAATCCAACAGCATTAAAAGGATCATACACCATGATCAAGTGGGATTTATCCCAGGAATGCAAGGATTCTTCAATATATGCAAATCAATAAATGTGATAAACCATATTAACAAACTGAAGAATAAAAACCATATGATCATCTCAATAGATGCAGAGAAAGCTTTCAACAAAATTCAACACCCATTTATGATTAAAAAAAAAACCCTACAGAAAGTAGGCATAGAGGGAAGTTACCTCAACGTAATAAAGGCCATATATGACAAACCCACAGCCAACATCATTCTCAACAGTGAAAAACTGAAACCATTTATACTAAGATCAGGAACAAGACAAGGTTGCCCACTCTCACCACTATTATTCAACACAGTTTGGAAGTTTTAGCTATAGCAATCAGAGAAGAAAAAGAAATAAAAGGAATCCAAATTGGAGAAGAAGAAGTAAAACTGTCACTGTTTGCAGATGACATGATACTATACATAGAGAATCCTAAAGATGCTGCCAGAAAACTATTAGAGCTAATCAATGAATCTGGTAAAGTAGCAGGACACAAAATTAATGCACAGAAATCTCTTGCATTCCTATACACTAACAATGAAAAATCTGAAAGAGAAATTAAGGAAACACTCCCATTTACCACTGCAACAAAAAGAGTAAAATACCAGGGAATAAATCTACCTAAGGAGACAAAAGACCTATATGCAGAAAACTATAAGACACTGATGAAAGAAATTAAAGATGATACCAACAGATGGAGAGATACACCGTGTTCTTGGATTGAAAGAATCAACATTGTGAAAATGACTATACTACCCAAAGCGATCTACAGATTCAATGCAATCCCTATCAAACTACCACTGGCATTTTTCACACAACTAGAACAAAAAATCGTACAATTTGTATGGAAGCACAAAAGACCCCGAATAGCCAAAACAATCTTGAGAAAGAAATACAGAGCTGTAGTAATCAAGCTCCCAGACTTCAGACTATACTACAAAGCTACAGTAATCAAGACAGTATAGTACTGGCACAAAAAACAGAAATTTAAATCAGTGGAACAGGACAGAAAGCCCAGAGATAAATCCACACACCTATGGTCACCTTATCTTTGATAAAGGAAGCAAGAATATAGAATGGAGAGAAGACAGCCTCTTCAATAAGTGGTGCTGGGAAAACTGGACAGTTACATGTAAAAGAATGAAATTAGAACAGTCCTTAACACCATATACAAAAGTAAACTCAAAATAGATTAAAGACCTAAATGTAAGGCCATACACTAAAAGCTTTTGCACAGCAAAGGAAACCAGAAACAAGATGAAAAGATAACCCTCACTCAGAATGGGAGAAAATATTTGCAAACAAAGCAACTGGCAAAGGATTAATCTCCAAAATATACAAGCAGCTCATGCAGCTAAATATAAAAAAAAAACAACACCCCAATCCAAAAATGGGTAGAAGACCTAAACAGACATTTCTCCAAAAAAGGTATACAGATTGCCAACAAACACATGAAAGGATGCTCAACATCACTAATCATTAGAGAAATGCAAGTCAAAACTACACAATGAGGTATCACCTCACACCGGTCAGAATGGCCATCATCTAAAAATCTACAAACAGTAAATAATGGAGAGGGTGTGGAGAAAAGGGAACCCTCTTGCACTGTTGGTGGGAATGTAAATTGATACAGCCACTATGGAGAACAGTATGGAGGTTCCTTAAAAAACTAAAAATAGAACTACCATACGACCCAGCAATCCCAGTACTGGGCATATACCCTGAGAAACCATAATTCAGAAAGAGTCATGTACCATAATGTTCACTGCAGCACTATTTACAATAGCCAGGACATGGAAGCAACCTACGTGTCCATCGACAGATGAATGGATAAAGAAGATGTGGCACATATATACAATGGAATATTACTCGGCCATAAAAAGAAATGAAATTGAGTTATTTGTAGTGAGGTGGATGGACCCAGAGTCTGTCATACAGGGTGAAGTAATTCAGAAAGAGCAAAACAAATACTGTATGCTAACACATATATATGAAATCTAAAAAGAAAAAAAATGGTTCTGAAGAACCTGGGGCAGAACAGGACTAAAGACGCAGATGCAGAGAATGGACTTGAGGGCACAGAGAGTGGGAAGGGTAAGCTGGGACGAAGTGAGAGAGTGGCATGGATATATATATACTACCAAGTGTAAAATAGACAGCTAGTGGGAAGCAGCCACATAGCACAGGGAGATCAGGTTGGTGCTCTGTGACCACCTAGAGGGGTGGGATAGGGAGGGCGGGAGGGAGACGCCAGAAGGAGGGATATGGGCATATATGGATAGCTGACTCACTTTGTTATACAGCAAAACTTACACACCATTGTAAAGCAATTATACTCCAATAAAGATGTTAACAAAAAATAGACAAATGGATAAAGAAAAAAAATAAGAGGTTGAATAAAACTCAGACATAAAATATAGTTTTATTTTAAAAAATGAAGTAATGCTGTGTTGAAATAATAAATGAAAAGGAAAATCATAGTACTGTGGTAGTTTGCCTTAGTTAGACCTTCATCAAAGGGTGCGATCCAGCTTTGGCTGTTGCACTTGAAATAGAGAGAATTAAAAAACAATAGCAAATGTGATTAAGTGGAGAGAAAAACAAATCCTTCTCGGAAAGATTACGTCTCCCAGAGAAAAGACTTTTACTATAGTGCTTCATTACAGTTAAATAGTGCCAAACACTGTGCTAGATGTGATGAGGGGTACAAGGGAAGAAAAATACAGACCCCTGCACTTAGAAAGCCTGTAATATAGTTGAGGGATACAATATTAATATAGACAACCTGATGACGCTCCCCCCCCCGCCCCACCCCCACCCCCCCGGTATGCGGGCCTCTCACTGCTGTGGCCTCTCCCGTTGCGGAGCGCAGGCTCCAGACGCGCAGGCTCAGCGGCCATGGCTCACGGGCCCAGCCGCTCCGCAGCATGTGGGATCTTCCCGGACCGGGGCACGAACCCGTGTCCCCTGCATCGGCAGGTGGACTCTCGACCACTGCGCCACCAGGGGAGCCCCCGATGACTCATTTTAAAATCAACTGAATATGATTCAAGTTTCATTACTTTCATCCTCAATAACTCTTGTTCTCTTCACCATGTTTAGGAATAGTAGTAATACCACATACTAGTTTAGTTCTTTACAATTTTCAAGACACTTTAATAGTAAGTGATCCTCATAACTACGGAGTAGAAATTATGCCCTCATCATTAAGAACTCCTTTAAGATAAGTTCCCCTTCCTGAGCTCATCAATTTCCTGAATATGGTAGTTCTTCAACTCTGCTTGATCCTAAGAATCACCTGGGAGGCTTTTTTAAAACTACTGGGCCCACCGTCAGAGATTCTACCTTAATTGCACTGTGTGGGCAAGAGGTGTTTTTACAACCTCGCTAGATAATTCTAATATGCAGCAGGCAGGGTTGAGAACTACTGCCCTGATATTGCTCTTCTCCTCTCCCCCACATCTTTTCACATCTTTCGTATCTCTGGTAATTTTATTTTCTGGTGGTATGGGGATAACAGCTTACAGAACTGCTCAAATATTTCATCAAATCTAAGATACCATCAATTGTAATGGTCACCATCATTTTATGTGCCACCAAGAAAGACAAAATACTACCATGAAAATTTTACAAGCCAATGATTTTAAGACATACCCTGATTTCAGAAATGTTAAATGTGAAAAAGTGTGCAATATGATAGACTTCTCCATCCCTGATTTGCAATCACTCTACTCTACTCTGTGTAAGAAACTCCATTTCCTCCTATGAACCATGATATCCTGTCCTGCTGGTTCAGGACCCCCCTCTCTCCTCCATACCATGTCATCACTGAAGACACAAGAGAATCTAAAATCGAAATGATAACAGGAGGGACACTGTTAGGGCCCAGCATCAGCAGCAGAGGCTCTTTGGGTTACTGATTTCATAACAATATTAACTTTACAACTTTTCAAAGTCATGTCCCTCATTTTGAGATTGCAGACAATGGTTATTAACGTAAAACATCTCCTTCTGAAAGAGGAGGCAAAATTCCGTTTTGCCAAACAGCACTATAAAAATGAGTTCTACACAATATAATTTCAGTGAGTTCATTTGATGGCTCATAGAAGTGCTTTGCTCATCTAGTTACAATAAAATTTTCCAGTGAATAATAATGCATAGTTGGCACTTCAAAAAAAAAGCAAACTCATTTTTAAAAATTTAAATGACTTCTGCCTACAGAATTATAAAATACAGGTTTCCCTGAAATACTCATCTCCCAAAGTATATTTAAAATATGAATTAATGTGATTTGTAAATTGTTTTCAAGATTACCTCTGTAATGAAAAGCAAAGAAACATGGAATGGAATTTTGTCAGAACTTCTCATTTAGTCTGTCATTTTTATTTGTGCTCCTTTTGATACAAAGTATTTTCATCTTTTCTACACTCCTCATGTGAGGTTTAAAAATTTGCTGATGCAGCAAAGTTTCCTGGGCTTCTTTGAAGACTCAGTTCGACACTGCAGAACATTTACAAGCTTATTCATCTGACTGGAATTACACATCCACATCACCTTCCTGCCAAAAGCTATACTGAATGTGTCCTAGGAGGACTTCAGCCCTCTGCATAGGTGGTGAGACACTGTGGTGAGTCAGCTCCATAAGGTAGTACTTGTGGGGATAGAAGCCCAGTACAAGACAACATCTAATTTTGCAGAAAAATTTTATATTTCAAATGAAACTAAAGTTTTGATGTTCAAATAGAATTAGATTAACACAGAAAAATCCTTGATTCTTAAAATGTTAATACATTACACTGTGTAATTTATTTATATTTTTAACACCAAAAAAGAGGCTAAAGTAACATGATTACAGCTGAATATCAAAGTGAATATTTCTCACATTCAATGCTATTAACAGGAGGCTATGAAGAAACAAGAAAGCCACACATTAAAAAAGAGAAACTCAGCTTGTGAAAGGTATAGGAAGATCAAGGCAAAAAGGAATCAGAGGACATGAAAGTCAGATGGCCAAAGGTCAGCTAGATTTTGGAAAATGAACAGATAAAGATATCACTGCAGAATCAAGTAGATGGGTATCAAATTCAAGTGAAGAAGAAAGACCCAGATCAATAAGCCTTAAAAAATCTGCAAAAGACCAGGGCAGAGACAGAGTGCCAGCTTTAAGTGAAAATTGACAACTACTGCTCTTTCTGTAGTTCGTTTTACTTTCTTCCTAAGGTAACAGGAAATAATCTTTTTTTAAAAACAGGCATTAATGTATGCAGGTGAAAATAACCAAAAAGATTTGGTAGAGGCAGAGAATGAGGAAACAGAAGCCCAGTGTTTTTAATAAAGGCAGCTTCTGAGACCATCCCTTTTCCTTGGAAAGGAATGCCTGAATTTCAGAAAGGAGTGATCTGTTCAGTCTAGGGGAATTATCAAATCTTATATCTTCCAACCAAGAGAGACACCTTCTTGGTAAGGTTCCACTTCCTTCCATGGCAGGAGAATATCTCTGGCATATAAATGGAGCAAGCATATATTATGATCATATTCTGTGTCAATAATGTTGATGACGATGACCTCGTTTCCCATCAAGAGTCGGTAGATAAGATGGGAATTCCCACTGGCCTGGAACAAATCCTGCCTAATCCAGACAGTGGAAGATTAGCATCACCATATAGTGCAAAGGTTTCGCTAAAATGTGGTTAGGCATTGGGCCTAACCAATGAATATACTCATAACAAGAACCTGACAATAACACTGCTTACATCCTCGAAGTTGGCTATCATCAGCAGGAACACAAATGACAAATGTTGGCGAGGATGTGGAGGAAAGGGAATCCTCATACACTGTTGATGGGAATGTAAATTGGTGCAGCCACTGTGGAAAACAGTATGGAGGTTTCTCAAAAACTAAAAACAGAGCTACCACATGAGCCAGCAATTCTACTCCTAGGTATATATTCAGAGAAAACTGTAATTCGAAAAGATACAGGCACCCAGTGTTCATAGCAGCATTCTTTACAATTGCCAAGATATGAAAGCAACCTAAGTGTCCACCAACAGATGAATGGATAGATACACACACACACACACACACACACACACACACACACACACACACAGGAATACTACTCAGCCATAAAAAAGAATGAAATTTTGCCATTTCCACAATATGGATGGACTTGGAGGGTATTATACTAAGTGAAATAGGTCAGACTGAAAAAGACAAATACTATATGATATCACTTATATGTGAAATCTAAAAAACAAGACAAAACAAAACAAAGAAAGGCAGATAACACCAAGTGTTGGAAAAAATGTGGGGAAACAGGAAACCACAGGCACTGCTGGTGGGAGAGTGAACTGATAGAGCTGATCTCAGGAGTCATCTGGCAGTTCTAAGTGAAACTGAACATGGCCAGCAAGCCCTCAAATTTCCACAGACACCCATAAGAGGACACGCTTGAAACTGTTCATCACAGCAAGGGATTGAGGCAGCCTGGGTGTCCATCACTAGGGAATCAAAAACAACATTTATTGGGTATGTAAGTGTGAAATACCAGGTGCCATCCACAAGTAGTGAAACAGATGTATATACAGAAGCATGAACTAATTCAAAAATCAGAGTTGAATGAAAAAAGTAAGAAACAGATATAGATATAGATATATGAGAAAATAAATCTTCAAAGTTGACTAAAGGGCTCTTTTATATGTGTGATTACAGATGTCTATGACAGACACTTTTTAAAAAATATATCTTTCTGCCTGCAAAGCGGATGAAATCTTCAAGTCCAGTGGTCAAGTGGATTTAAGCGAGCTAATCTTTGATGTGTAGGTTAAGCCCTTCTGCTGAAACCGCTGAACTGATTACTTCCAGTTTGTATCTGCAGTGAGGCAGAGAAATGTAGTCACATAAACCATGGATGTTTGCCTTGGAATAGTTTTGAAGCACAACTCATACAGTTTTAGGGATGTGTGGACTTGATCGACATGACTCTCCCCACCCTACAGCCCCCAAAGCAGGTAAATATAAGCTTAAAAAAGACTAAAAAGAAGACAACCTGGCTTTCTCCTGAGGGGCATATGAACCACCACAGCAGCAATGATCAACAAAGCCCCATGATTTCTGTAAACTGCAATCAGCTTCCTTTAATGGGGATGGAGTAGAGTAATGCAGAGAAGCTGGGACCTACTGGGTACCATTTTTCTTCCTTAAGACCGCAAGTTGGGAGCAAAAGGACATAAAAGAAAAGTCCTATGGATTCTTATCAGCTTCCAGTCAGACAAGGCTTCTGTTACACTAGCGTTGCCAGGCCACGGCTGGCAAACAAATCATACAAGTCAGGTCTGCAGAAGCCAAGAACATCAGAGTGAAGTCTAAAGAGAAAGGGCGGTCAAGGGTTAGAGGCACATGATAGGGTGGTTCAGAGTCCGTCAAGGCAAGCCAGTGGAAACAAAGAACGCACACCAGGAATTTTAAAAACCAGAAAGCAGAAACCAGAAGTGAGCAAGTCAGCAAGTGTAAGGTGGCCCTGGGGGTGATGGCTGGATCAGTTGGATCAGTAGTCCAACTTCCTCCAGTCCTGCCTCACCTCCCCCGCCCCCACCCCATGGAAGCAAATCCTCCAGCGGCACTAGGTTTAGGGCTCCCCCAGGAAGGCATCTATAAACATGCCAAACAGTGTATAAGGAAGCAGACTAAGCCTTACGTAGAATTCAACCATATCACTTTATTTAAACATACAAAGAAAATTCTAGCACAGTCTCCACCACTATACTACGGTTATGTTCTATTGATTCTGGTGTCCCACAAAGTTCACTGAAACAGGACTATCACTGTAAATGAAACTGGCATGCCTTTGCTGGTTTTGCCATTAAATGGTGCTACTCATGTGCATTGACTATTGACACAAGAATTCCGTTTCTAAAGTTGTACCCCCCAAATCTATTCAGTATTTCAGAAAAAGTCATAGCCATAGGTAAGACCTGATTCCAAAACCACAAAATCAACACACATGAAATCGTTAGAATATAATAGTAAACTATTCTTAAATGATGCAGTACTGAGAGGAAGCTCTAGTCAAAATGTCGGCTTACTATTAACAAGTTGTAAAGTTCTATATAAAACACTAAAAACTCTCGAGAACGCAATCTTATCTTTGGTTCAATTTCATGGTCTCAAAGCAAAAACTCAGCCCTATTAGATTCCTAGTTTAATTTCAATGAACTTTTGATAAGCTCAAGGATATGTAAATACTAAATTCAAAATGCGCTATAATTAAAAGTAAAATTTTTATATCTGAAGAAAATCTAACATTGCTTAGAGAAAATGCAAGACAAGCATTTTTGGAAGAATCTGCACCAATATTTCTATCAACACAAAGTTGAAAAAATTTCAAATACCTTTAATGTAATAAAAATATAAATCAATTTAACAAAATCTAAAGTCTAATTCCAAGGACAATGTGGTTCCTCAGAATAATTTAGCAGGTAGATCAGCCAAACAATAGTGTACTGGAGACAATGCTCACATTTCTTACCACTGGGTCTTTAAATTCTAGATATGAAAACTCAGGATCCCTAAAATGTTTTGGAAGGCAAGTTACAGCGGAAGGAGAAAAAAAAAAGAAAGGGGAAAAAAAACCACCACACTCACACTGTTCCAGCTCCAAAAAAATAAAAAAGGCAGCTAGGCTTTGGCCTTTTCTCTCTCCCTATGTGAACACTGAAAAAAAACCAACAGCGGCAAAAGGAACCCAACTAACTTGGCCCATGACACTATTTTACAGTAGGTATTTTGAATGTGTGTCTCTGTTATCTTCTCGAGGGAGCACACGCACATGCGCACACACACACAGACACACGGTTACAGTATTTTTCACAGCAGTCCAAGGCTTTGTTCAGCAGTGAAGCACATTTAGGGTGAAACAAGCTTATGAATTTTCCATAGGAGATCTTAACCAAAAAAAAAAAAAAAAACTACTGTAAAACCTGTATATTTGATTTTTTACCTTTAGGGTAAAAAGCCAAAATAACAGAGACTTTTTTTTAAAGGACATGAAGAAAATTTCTTTCTTTCTTTGCTAAAGATCCACAAAGCAGAATCACATGCAAATCCAATTAAATTCAAGTACAATGTCACAGACAACAGGTTTAAATATTCTCACTTGTGTCTCTAAAATGACTACACCACTTGTGAAATGTGTGACTTTTTTTAGGAGAAAAAATTCTACACACCTAGGTCCTTTCTCTTTGGGTTTCCTACTTATGATTTACTTTAAAAAATTATACTAATTCAACATACATTATTCTCCAAAAGGTGACACTATTATTCAATATTAAGCCTGCCTGATTAATAACTTAAAGGACATTTAGAAGTGGATAAAAATTCACACTTAGCTGGAGAATTAAACACATGTAACTGCTTAACTGCCAACAGGAAATTCAATTTATTCAGTAACTTTCATTACTTCAAAGAATACACATGAAAACCTTTTCACAGCGAGTTCCTTCCCTGATATAGTTAAATGCAAATTACCTTTTTTCCCTCTTACTCCAGAAAGCTCCTGCATACATAGCTGATACGCCACCTACTGCAAAACCGAGCTGACAGCACAGGCAACGCTGCCAGCATTTCCATTCCATCACCAGGCTGGGGCTGAATAAAGGCGTGTTTGTGTGGTAGTGTTTCTTTTTAAAAAATCTCAACGCCAAGAAGAACAAGCTGAAATAGCATTTTCAAAAATGGAGCGTAAAATAAACAGAAGAGAAAAAGAAAAGGAGTATGAAGGGAAACACAACAGCCTAGAAGATGCTGACCAGGGAAAGAACTGCAAATCCACCCTGATGACCCTCAACGTTGGTGGATACTTATACATTACTCAGAAACAAACACTGACCAAGTACCCAGACACTTTCCTTGAAGGTATAGTAAATGGAAAAATCCTCTGCCCATTTGATGCCGATGGTCATTACTTCATAGACAGGGATGGGCTCCTCTTCAGGCATGTTCTAAACTTCCTACGAAATGGAGAACTTCTGCTGCCAGAAGGGTTTCGAGAAAATCAACTTCTCGCACAAGAAGCAGAATTCTTTCAGCTCAAGGGACTGGCGGAGGAAGTGAAGTCCAGGTGGGAAAAAGAACAGCTAACACCCAGGGAGACTACTTTCTTGGAAATAACAGATAACCATGATCGCTCACAAGGACTGAGAATCTTCTGTAATGCTCCTGATTTCATAACAAAAATAAAATCTCGCATTGTTCTGGTGTCCAAAAGCAGGCTGGATGGCTTTCCAGAGGAGTTTTCAATATCGTCAAACATCATTCAATTTAAATACTTCATAAAGTCTGAAAACGGCACTCGACTTGTACTGAAGGAAGACAACACCTTTGTCTGCACCTTGGAAACTCTTAAGTTCGAGGCCATAATGATGGCCTTAAAGTGTGGTTTTAGACTGCTGACCAGCCTGGATTGCTCCAAAGGGTCGATTGTTCACAGCGATGCACTTCATTTTATCAAGTAATTACCTGTGTCACAAACAAAGGCAACAAGCATGCAGCCAGCAAGCTTCGGAAAAGCACAGCACCAAAGGCATCCCAAATAACGTGCCCAGCTAGCTCTGTACTCAGAGACCTGCTGCTAATCAATTACTGTGAGCTAACGGTATGTAAATTCTATTGCTAAAGATGTCCTTCTCCAGGGTGTTCCTGCTGATCAGACTCGTACACTTAAAGTGAAAACAGTGATCTTCTACGTATTGTAAATAAAGACTGAATGCTTTTGCTATTTGTTTATTTTTCCTTAAGCTGTCTTTCAATCAGAATGTCTTGAGTATTTGCACAACGAACAAGCATGTACATTATCTATCGTTCTTTCAAGTAAATGGTAATAAAATATTTTAAGGGACTGTAAGATTTTAAATCCTTTCTAGTTATGGCAAAAATCTACAAAGAAACTGAACTGGTAAAATTAACCATTGAGACCAAGACAGATGTGCAGATGTACTAAAACAGAGCTGTGGTGAAACAAAATGAGATTGTAAGAATTAAAGCTATGGATTTAATTTTTAATGGTAGGCACCAAAAGCTTGTTCACAGTTTCTGTATTTCATACTAGAATTACAGCTGAATCTGAACTGATATATTGCTGAAAATTCCTAGAAAACTGCTTGATGACAATAAAAAAAAAAAAGAAAGCACTACTAACTTCTTTTCTTGTATTAATAATTACAGTAAAAAGTTAAATGTGTCACTTTTAAAACAAATAGTACCTTTTGACGACTTCACACAAAATTATGCATTGATGTGGTCAGCTGGCAGGCTGCAGTAACCCTGGCTGGACTTGCAAATGACAAATATCAGCCAATTCATTTCTTTGCAGGCTGAGCTCCGACACAGCATGTATAACTTAGTCTCAATACAGTAGTACATGGTATTAGAATAATGAAAGAGTTCCCTTTCAGAATCATCCTATCCATTCATCTTTCAAGCTCAAAAATATTAGATGAGCATCGCTAAACATCCTTATGAAAGAACTTTATTCTTTTCAGCACCTCTTTTGATGCTAAACCTCAGACTCAGTGAGTTGTGGTAATTTCTTTGCTTCATACTAAATAAGAAGGTATTTTTAGAAATTAAGTTTTATATATGGCTATTTCAGTTAAATAATCTAGAAACTTAGCTTTAAATGTGAGTATTTTTTTTCCTCCCAAAGAACAGCTAATTCATTTATTTCTATGCCACTTATTTTCTTTGGCTTCTAAGAACAAATTACATCTTAAATTCACTCCTTTAAAATTTAACCATTAAAATTGATAATTAAATCTTAACTTTAATAAACTTCAACAAAATATTTCTGAAAATCTTGACTGAGGTTACATAAGTTAGCATATAAGCCAAAAGTTTGCTTACACATAAAAACTCAGCAAAGCTAATATTCATTCTCAGAACTATAACTGACTTCCCATTACAACATCTGAGGTAATACAAATGTTGGCTGTACATACTAAAAGAAATATTTTAAAACTTCTTGTACAAAAAAGTCCTTTAAAAATCCACATTAAAAACAAAAATCTCCACATCAACCTCGCAATCTTTTTGTATTACAAGAAAAAAAAATGTTTCTATGAAAGCATCAAATTATCTCTTATGTACTTTAAAATGGCTTAATCAAGATTTAAAAGAACTATGAAAACAGAAAAAAAATAATAAAATCTATTTTAGCAGTCACTATAACTGAACTGTTTATATACCTCTCCAGCTTACAAGTTGACTTTTCCTTGGCATTTAGACTTCGTAATGAAAAAAAGGGTAGTGATTTAATGTCAAAGCAAGATTTTCTCTAACAGGGTTTCATTACAGATAATAAAAATAGCCCTGACATCTCTTTTTACAGGAAATATAGCTGAACAAATCTCCTTAGAAGTATTATAAGTGAGGTTTTTGCATCAGTTCACAAAAAGAAAATTTAACTGTTATAACAAAATTATTGATGGGAACCATTACTTAAAGAAATTTGTCACTTGTGTTTTTGTATACCTCTAAAAAATCGTTTCTGGAATGCATTTAATTTTTCCTCAAGTTTTTGATAAATCATAATATCCTAAAACAATTTAGGAATCTACAAGGAAATATGGCTAGATTGATAACTCTTGTGTAACTTTTCATTAATGTACCTTTTTAAATTCAAAATTACTTGCACTTGTATTTACATATTCAAGTACCTAAATATTATAAGTGTACAGAAAATATCTAGCTTTTAAATTTCACTATTAAAAAAAAATCTTAGAAATACTTTCCATTCAAAAAATTCAAGAAATCATACAAAATGCCAACTGTAAGTCAGAGTGAAGCTGTCATAACATTTTTGTTTGCAGTCAATGAAGAACTTCTTCCTCAAATCTTTTCTCATAAGTAAATATTGCTCCAAAGAATAAATCACAAAGTGACTCGTCATCTTCTTTTCCAGAAGAAAGGTAATAAAAATAGGTTATTGTACTTGCCATGAGCCAAACATATATACACCTGTATTTGGAATTACACCACACAGTGATTCCGGCATTGCCCTTAAAATATTAAAAATAAACACATAGCTTATGGTGTACTATATCTCTAAAATGTGTGCAGTGTGCAGAACAAATGAAGGGAAACACTTATGAGACTTTTCAAATGATACAAAAAAGATGACTACCATCCCAGACTGAAGATCATGATACCAATTAAGCTTGTTCAGTTATTTTTTTTAAAGAAAATTACTTCTATTTCAAGTGCTATTTTTAAGATGATAAGAAGGTAACATTTATTGTTTTATTACATGCCAGGTACCATGCTATGCACATATATTATCTCAATTAATTCTCATGATGACCCTAAAAAGGATACTATTATTTTTTCCTTCTCACAGATGAAGAAAGAGCCTAAGAGGGCTAAGGAACCTGCTAATAAGATCATACAGTTATTGAGAGGTAAAGGTGGAACCAACATTTGAAACCCAGCTATACCAGTTCCAGAGCCAACAGGAACTATGTCTGCTTTTGCAGGCCACTTATCTTTCTAACACCTAGAACCTGGTGTTAAACAGGTTAAAACAGGCATTCGTGAAGAACATGCTAAATAAATACCAAAATACAGGTTTGCCTCACTTGATGAAAATCTCACAATGCAGGTATTCTTAAAATGTTGAGTAAAACAGCTGAATTTTGGGAAAGCAAATAATATTTTAAATGTCATGCCGTGTCATTTAAAGAACATGAGATGAATCATCTCTCAAGAATAAAGAATATCCCAAATTTGTATATTGGCAAATCTAGATTTTCAAGTGTCAGGTTTGCTGAAAAGGGGGGTTACTTTTTATGACTTATACAGTCCACAGAACTGACATATTTTTCCTCATAGGAAGAAAATATGGCACAGTGAATGGGCTCTGGAGTCAGACTTGGGTTCAAATTCAATTAACTTCCACTAATTTGCTTACATGACCATAAGCAAGACTCTTAACTTCTTTGAACTTCAACATCCTCACAGTAAAATGGAGATAATAATGACTAATTGATAGAGCATTTATAAGGCTTAAATTCTAAATTACATGTAAAATGCCTCACCCATCACAGACTTCCCATAAGCACTGGTTATTATCTTATCCATTGTAAAGGTACCTTCATGACATAACCATGAAGAATAGGCAAAAAAATGCACATTTACATTAATTCGGCTTTCAACTTAGACATGAACAGAACAGAGGACTTTTGACAAATGCATGCTTAATATTGTGATGAATACTATAAGATACAAGAATCGACTTTAAATTAAATTGCTCCAGGCAAATGCAGTTTTCAACTTTATTAGTTTAAAAATACATATAATGAGTTTTTCTTGGGGCTTTTATCTTCTAGCTTCATGCACAAAATCTACAAGATCAAAATAATCACTGCAGCTGTTTTATTAGCAATTTAAAATCAGTCAGCAATAATATATACCATTCCTTTAAAGATACCCCTGTCTAATAAATTATGATCAAATGCCTTAAATTGCAATGATGTCAGTCAAGGTTAAAATCTGAGTATTTGAATCTTATCTTGCAAATAAAGCAGAAATGTAATATGGACTATCCAAAACAGCATGCAACTTAGAAATTATTTGTATTTAGCTTTTTAATATTTTTTATTTAAGTATAGTTGATTTAAATGTTGTGTTAATTTCTGCTGTACAGCCAAGTGACTCAGTTATACACATATATACATTATTTTTTACATTCTTTTCCATTATGGTTTATCTCATGATACTGAATACAGTTCCCTGTGCTATACAGTAGGACCTTGTTGTTTATGCATTCTATACGTAATAGTTTGCGTCTACTAACTCCAAACTCCCAGTCCATCCCTCCCCTTTTCCCCCTCCCACTGTATTTAGCTTTGAAATATATAATGGCTATTTCTGTAGCAGACTTATCTTCCTAATCATATTTTGCTTAAGCTAATATTAAAATTAATTTGCTTCTGTGAATAAACACCAAGGGGGTGGGGATAAAGGAAGATGTGCCGGGCAGAGGGAAATATCTAAAATGAAATTTTATTTATTTATTTATTTCTTTGTTTAATTTATTTATTTATAACATCTTTATTGGAGTATAATTGCTTTACAATGGTGTGCTAGTTTCTGCTTTATAACAAAGTGAATCACTTATACATATACATATATTCCCATATCTCTTCCCTCTTGTGTCTCCCTCCCTCCCACCCTCCCTATCCCACCCCTCTAGATGGTCACAAAGCACTGAGCTGATCTCCCTGTGCTATGCAGCTGCTTCCCACTAGCTATCTATTTTACGTTTGGTTGTGTATGTATGTCCATGCCACTCTCTTACTTTGTCCCAGCTTACCCTTCCCCCTCCCCGTGTCCTCAAGTCCATTCTCTAGTAGGTCTGTGTCTTTATTCCCATCTTGCCCCTAGGTTCTTCATGAACTTTTTTTTCCCCTTAGATTCCATATATGTGTTAGCATATGGTATTTGTTTTTCTCTTTCTGACTTACTTCACTCTGTATGACAGACTCTAGGTCCATCCACCTCACTACAAATAACTCAATTTCGTTTCTTTTTATGGCTGAATAATATTCCATTGTATATATGTGCCACATCTTCTTTATCCATTCATAAGATGAAATTTTAAATTTGCCTAATTTATAAAGAGGTGACTGTATTCCTACTTCTTCTCTTTGTAAAGATACACAATAGTTCAAGAGTTTCTATCAAACAAAAGTCACTGATAGAAGTCTTATAAGCTATTATAAATAACTTACATTTAATTAAATCTTTCCAATAACACATAAACTATACAATATTAAGCATTCTGTACGTAAAATATGGCAATCTAAATTTATCTAAATTACTACTTATTTTAGAAAAACACTGAACTGGATATTAAAGAGCTAGACAATTATAATATACTTCTTTATTATCTGTCTTAAAAAACTGTTCCCTAGCATAAAATATAACACAGTTAACCTAATAGTATAGCAGGTTTTTCCAAACCAAGGATTCCAGAATATTCAGTTACATTTAAAAGCAAGTTTTGCTAGCTATTTTTTTTAAAGATCTAGTTAATTTTATAAATTTCTTTTTGAAGAAAGGCCCAACTTTTCAAATGTAATTTTGACTATGGCCTTCTAGAATCTTTAGCACATATTTTTCTACATCATTAAAGTGTAAAATTGGGCAAATTTACCGATTTTTAAAAAAAATTCCACCCTACTGATTTTGCCTCGTTATAAAAGAGATTTATTAACTAATTTTAAAGGTTCTTGAAATTGTTGAATGATACTAACTTTAACCTCAATGGTTGCTTGAGTTTGATAACCTTCTATGACTTACTGTGGTTTTACAAAGGACTACAACATTTAGCATTTCCTTCAGGTACCATTTGATGAATTTTTATTTAGATTTATTTTTTAAAAAACATAAAAATTAAATATACATGCAGACATCCTACGAAAACTACTTTGAGGTTTGCATATCTTTTCTATCCACGTATAGATATTTTTAAAGAAACCACCATGGAAAGAAAAAGGAAAGACGCAGGGTGCGGTGGGGTGTGGGGTGGGAGGGAGGCGCAAGAGGCAGGGAATGTATGTACACGTACAGCTGATTCACTTGGTTCTACAGCAGAAACTAACACAGCATTGTAAAGCAATTATACTCTAATAAAAAAAGGAAGAAAAAGCAAAGACTACATACAGCTGTGTGCAGAATTATTAATAAAGGTTGGTGATTACTGGAGAGAAACCTCAAAAGAATCTAAAAGTCACAGGTGACTGATTTATAAAACAACAAAACCAAAACAATGCAACCACAGGCATTTATGACACATATGTTTACTTGTTACAACACAGCCAGAAAATAACACATTGGGATTCAACATATAAATATTCAGCTACCTTGAAAACTGGAGGCAGGCTTTATCAAAATGTTATTTTGGTTCCCAGTTATATATCCCTTCCCTCTTTTTTCTATCTTATCAAAATTTAGATTATTTGGATATAAGGCAGATTGTACTTAATAAGAGGCAAGAAAAGAAGGCTCGACTATAGCTCTATTATAGAACAAAAATCTGTGTATTGTAAAATTCACTACATGGTGAATATACAGAAAAATAGCAAAGCTTGATATAAAAATTTGGTAGTTAACAATGAGGTGTTTTAATGAAGCAAGGCTAATAAGCATTAAGTAAAATCATTCCCAATCTTCATTCTGGATCACCCTAAGACTTCCCATTTAACTAAAGGATGTAATAAAAACTAAGTAGAATTCTCTTTATTAAAAAAAAAAAGAATATGTACCAATCAAAGTAAAAAAAGACGTATCAACTCCACCAATGTTAAGAACTGCTAATGAAGCAAAAAAAGATGAAACTTCTACAGAGGCTAATGGTTTTCCAACAAGGGAACAACTACTACCTACCTAGATCTTCCCTTCAAAGAAACCATCTATGGTTGTTTCTGTAAGTTTCAGCTATTGTATCATGGTATTATAAAAGATCACTACCCTGCAAAGTATATGAATGGGTGGAAAGGAATAAGAAAAAGTGGGACGTGCTGGTAATCCGACCTTTTAGCAAAAGTCATAAAAATGCCTGGTATTCACTGAGGTGTTATGATTTATCAGTCAGCACTTAGTACTTTATTTGCCTTATCTCCTTTCTAGTAGAGCTACACAGATTGCTAGTTACTTCCCCAACACTCATTCTTCCCTTACTTGTTAGTAACTGAACTCTAATTCCATTGAGGTGGCAACTGTACCCAGATAAAAACCTGTATTTCCTGATATTCTGTGGCTGCAAGGTCAAGTTATCAAGTTCCGACCAACGGAATATAAGCAAAACTGAGAGGGTGTGACTTTTGGATATGGTCCTCTCACAAAACGGTGTGAGCCTTTCTGCCTTGCCCTCCTGCCTCCATTTTGCTGCCTGGAATGTAGATGTGATGTTTATAACCACAGCAGTCATTCTGGATCACCTTGAGAATGGAAGCCACAAACTAATGAAGGCAGACAGTTGCTGATAACCATGGAACCGCCATACCAGACCTGCACTTCTTACCTCGGAACTTCTGTACAAAGAAGAAAAACGCATTAACTCACTGATACTTTAGATGGAGGTGGGTGGTATTAAAGCCCCCATTTTACAGATGAGAAAAGAGACCCACAAAGTTAAACAACTTGCCTCAGGTACACCGCTAGCAAGCACTCTCTAACCACTGTGTAAGACCACTTTCACCCAGGCACCAGGAACTGAGCGGGAGACTCGGCAAAGGACGACTCAGTAGACTACGCCAAAACCTGGCTTAAAATACTGGAAGACGCCAAAGTTAACGAAAAGGGCATCCAGTGAGCCTGGTGAGTTGCTACAGAAAAACCACACTAGAATAGAGAATCCATTGATGAGAAGTGCGGGGCCACAACCACAGAAAGGAAAAGGGGTAACTGAAAGGTCCGGGAATGAGTGTAACCTGGAGAGAAACCTCTGTAAGCCAGGCAGATTTTTCCTCATTCGGGTACAGATTCATTACTGGATTAAATCCAGAAGAAGAGCTACCTGGGAATAACCACCAAACTGATTTCTAAAAATGAACTAAAAATTCTTAATGGGAACATCTAAGGAAAAGTAGAATACCTTTATGCAAATAGGGGGAGAGGAAGGGTGTTTATATATCAGGTAGGCACAGCAACAACTTCACAGATTTCTGAGATACAGTCAACTTTTATACTACCACCCCCTCCCCTGCTTTGGGGGTGGAGGGGGAGTGTGAGGGTGGAATGGAGAAGAGCATAATTCTCCTGTTTCCCTGTGGTATCAAGCAATTAAAATACTTAGGACGAAAAAGCATCTTGCATGCTCTGTTTTAGAGTCTTCTGGGAGGGAATGAAGTAAAAAAACTGAGAAACAGTCTGAAAACCTGAAATTGTGGAAGCTGGGCGCCAGACATGATCAATTTTTTAGAAACAGTAAGGGATGAATGAACGAAGAGTTACATAAGGAGCTACCTCCAGACACAGAGAGGGGCCCGAGGCTTTAACCAGCAGGGCGGCTGTTTGTTCCCTAAGTAGCTAGTATTATCTTCAATTTTCCAAATTAATAAGCTTGTAGTAAACTACTCAAATAATTAGACATTTTCCCCAAGAACATGTTAACAGAAGGATCAAGAAAAGCAACTGCTAGCTTTTTTACACTTAAGTTCAAATACTGGAGCACAGATGATAAAGCTCACATATTTTTTAAATAACCAGATAAAAAGTGACCTAAAGGACACGGATAAGTGAGTTTTTCTGGTTATATAACCTAAATTTGATGATCCCTTAAGAGGCAAAACGTACTCACGCACATATTAACAGATTTATTTTATATTTACTTCTAAATACATACTACTTGTTTTTGTATTGCACAACTTTAAAAGATAAAATACAGTTATTGTTGCTTAAAACCTTATTTTACAAAGCCACATGGGAGGCAAATTATTTATAAATCATTAGAAGACTTAAACACAAGAACACAGTGTAAAAGAGTTCATCAGAAAGAAAAAGTATTTCGAAAATTAGTAAACAAATAAATGAAAGATGTCAACTAAGACCAATACAGTTAAATAGACCCGAATGTTGCCTTGCATCTTTTAGCTTCTAGTCACTTATAGTGCATTAAATAACTAAACAGATGAGGACAGACAGAGAAATGTTCTTATTCTCAAACATTCAAGGAAGATGCCCGCTACCCTAGTTCCTACCAGTCTTTTATAAAATTAAATAGAGAAGCACAGGACCAATGTCCGTGTGTGGTCAATCTTTCTGGATTGAACACACACCTAACTAAAGCTGCTAATAATATCTTCTGCTTGGCTTCACATTAATGACAGACTGCTTTTAAATTTTCTTGTAATCTGATACAGGCCAAAGCAATTCATCTTCTTAGACCCATATTTTTAAAACATATTTACACTGGACACTTATTTTAAATTGTCTTTGTAGCCGAAGACCCTTACACCTTTAAGTTTATTGCTCAGCTCTGTTCAAAATCCTAGCCTGCACAATTACAGGCTCATATTATACGTGTATTATAATAATAATAATAATAAATTAAAATAAGATGAATAAAAGGTTAAAATGAGCATTAAATCATGCCAGGCACTCTGCTAAAAACATTGTTATTGCTACATCTAATTTACAAATGGAGAAACTGAAGTCTGGCAAAGAAAGAAGTGTGTCAAAGACTTCAGATCTCCTAATGAGAGATTGAGGAGGGTTTTAATTCAGCAGTCAGTTTCTAGAACCCATTCTCAATTACTACCACATACATTCTGTCAACCTACATTCTCCTTCTAGCTTTGAAAAGCAGAAAACTGATTTTTTTCCTCCATCTATGAAAAATAGTGTTCATCAAACAACGTAAATATGATTCAGAGGTGAGGTGTTCAGCTCATCAAAAAAGTGTTTTTAAGAATATTAGAGATGTTTACATATGTAAGTAATTGACACATTTTAAATAGTCTTATAGCTATTCATTCGAAGATTCTCCCCAAATCTCTCTGGGCCAAGCTTTTTGACTCTGATTTATTATTTTGAAATAATGACAATGACTTTCCTTAAAACTACTATGAATTGGGACTTCCCTGGTGGCGCAGTGGTTAAGAATCTGCCTGCCAATGCAGGGGACACAGGTTCGATCCCTGGTCTGGGAAGATCCCACATGCTGTGGAGCAACTAATCCTGTGTGCCACAACTACTGAGCCTGTACTCTGGAGCCCGAGAGCCACAACTACTGAGCCCGCGTGCCACAACTACTGAAGCCCGTGCACCTAGAGCCCATGCTCTGCAACAAGACTAAACGAAAAGTACAAATCTATTTATACAATTAATACTAAGGTTAAATAACAGGAGAATTAGCTGCAGAACAGAATGTTAATCTTAATAAAGTGAAAATACAACCAACAAAACTTGAGAAATTGTGTTTTGAGGAAAATAATTTCCTAATTTTTCATAACAGAGAATCAACAGATTGTCAAAAAATGAAACCTGGAGTTAAAAAAAATAAACAACGTAATAACTCCAATCCCTTGATTTCTCTTCCCTCACATCCACACCCCCAACCCCCAACTTTAGAAGGAGCTCTTGGAAACTCATAGTTTTTGCGGAAAAGAAGCATTTGTCTGACATTCAGCAATTCTTTCTGTTATCTTTCTTCTGTTAATTCAAGTAAATTAACTAGAGTTTCTCCTATTCCCTGTAATGGTGGGCTAAGTTATTTAGATCAAATCTCACACCAAAAACAACTGTAAAAAGCTGAATAAAATTTTGAAAGTATTAAAAAGACTACAAGGTAATAAGTAATCACCAAGCTCCAAAGATAGGGAAAACAAGACTCTCTGAGGTCACGGGCCAATCTGAAGAACACGAGACCCTTTGTTTAGACAGACGCCCAAGGCAAGTGTGGAGGGACAGAAATCAAAGTCCAGAGTGCACAAGGTGGAAGGCCTAACAGAAGTTCCTTACTTTAAAAATTAAAATCCCAAAAGACTATACCCAGAGGGTGAGAGTAAACAGGATGTGGAAAAGTCAAAGTCCCCTAAGGTTCTATTATTTAAAACCTGCCCACTCAGACTAATCAGTGAATTCTGCTAAATATTTAAGTTAGAAATAAACCCAGTCTCACATAAGTTCTTCTTGGTAACAAAAAAGGGGGTCACCTCCCCAATTCATTTCATGAAGACAGTATAACCTCAACACACCAAAACCTAACAAGGACATTAGGAGAGAGGAAAATTATGGGCCAATTTTACTAATGAACATAAATGTAAAAATCTTAAACCAAAGATAAACAAACTGAATCTAGCAATATTTAAAAGTATTATAAATCAAAGCTGAGGTGGGCTTATTCTAAGAATAGACGTTTAATTAGCAATAAAAAAAATCAACATAATTTTCCACATTAATAAGATAAACCTTATAAACATCTCAATAGATACAGAAGAAGTATTTGATAAAATTCATCATCCATTCATTGACACGCTTAGCAAACTAGGAAGAGAAGGGAATTTCCTTAATCCGATGAGGACTAACTACCAAAAACAGCAAACTAACTAAAAGTTATAGCAAACAAAGATAAATGTTAAACAGAAAGTGACCTCATCACTTCCTCAACTAGTAAAACAGAGCAAGAAAAAGAAATGACAGGTATAAAATTTGGAAAGAAAGACAAAAAACTGTGATTATATTCACAAATCTTATAATTATTTAGTTATAAATTTTTTTTAAGTATATAAATAAACGAGTAGAATGTAAAAAGGCAGTATGGCAAGGTTGTTGGATATAAGATCAATGTTAAAATTCAACTGTATTTCTATATGCCAGCAACAAAGAGAGGATAATCTTTTTAAAGATACTTTATACAGCAGTGTCAAAAATATCAAATATATAGGAATTATAATTAAAATATATAAGAATTCTATAGAGAAAACTATAAACATTACTGAGAACAATTAAAGAAGACTTCATAAACGTACATATATTGCAAGAGTCAATAAAAGATGTCAATTTTTCCTAAGCTGCTATAGAGAGTCAAGACACCCCCCGCCCTGGCCAAATCCATTCAAATTCTTTGTGGAAAATTTCAAGATGATTCTAATTTATAAAGAAATGGAAAGGGGCCAAGAATAACCAAGAAACTCCTGAAGAAGAACAAGGTGGGAGGGCTTGCTGTCCTGGATATCAAGAATTATTAAGTTAGAATAGGAAAGAAAGTGTGGTATTGCACAAGAATAAATGAATTGACTAACAGAACAGATAGGAAGTCTAAAAAAAGACCTGTGCTTCAATAGATACTTAAGGCAAAGATAGCACTGCATAACAGTGAGAAAAAGATGGTTTTTAAAAGTACGTGATATTGGGCTTCCCTGGTGGCGCAGTGGTTGAGAGTCCACCTGCCGATGCAGGGGACACGGGTTCGTGCCCCGGTCCGGGAGGATCCCACATGCCGCAGAGCGGCTGGGCCCGTGAGCCATGGCCGCTGAGCCTGCGCATCCGGAGCCTGTGCTCCGCAACGGAGGAGGCCACAGCAGTGAGAGGCCCGTGTACCGCAAAAAAAAAAAAAAAAGTACGTGATATTCATCCATAAGGAGGAAAAATAAAATACGACCCCTATCTCACACCATACAGAAAAAACAATTCCAGGTAGACTGTAGATCTAAATGTGAAAGACAAAACAAAAGAGCTTCTGAAAAATGATATGAGAATACCTTCATGATCTTGGAAGCTGAAAGATTTCTTAAATGGGACACAAAAAACACAAACCATAAAAGAAAAGACTAATAAATTGGACTGCACTAAAGACAATAACTTCTGTTTATCAAAAGGCACCTTTAAGAGAGTGAAAAGGCAAATCACAAAATAAAAGGCATTTGTAACCCATGTAACTATGGGCTATACCCAGAATATATAAAGAATTACAACTTGAAAAGAAAAAGTCAATGCAATAAATAATAGACAAGAGATCTGAACAAGTATTTCACAAAACAGAAAATCCAAATGGACAATAAATACATGACAGGGGTTCAACTTCATTAGAAATCAGGGAAATGTCAAATCAAACCACAAAGACAAGTCACTACACATCACGATACCAGTTAACATTAAAAAAAAAAAAAGGACAATACCATTGGAGAGGAATTGAAACAAAAAGAACACACATACACTGCTGATGGGACTATAAACTGGTGTAACTTCTTTGGAAAACAGTTTGGCATGATCAAACTAGAAGTGAACATAAACTCTGTGACCAAAGTCCACACTTAGGAACATACTTTTAAAATTTCACGTACCAGGGCACAAGTATAAACATGTGGCAGCAGCACTGTTAATAAGTCACAAATATCCAGCAACAGTAAAAATGGATAAACTGAGTTAAATACACACTGTGGAATACAGCAAAGAAAGTGAATAAACTGACGCTATATATAACATGGATTAGTGTTAGAAAACAATGTTCAGTGAAAAAGCCATGCCAAAAAATAGTGCATACTCTGTGATTCTATTTAACATTCAAACAAAGGCAACATAAACTATATTGCATAGGGATGAAGGCTTAAATGCTAAAATACGGGAAAAAAGTGATTATCATAAATGTCAATGATAATGGCTACCTCTTTGGAGAAAGGAATGAGCTATGACAGAAGAAAGATATCCATGTTCTATTTCAACTGCTTATGTTAATGCATTTTTTCTGTATGTGAGTGTTCACATTTAAAATGTTTTTTGGGACTTCCCTGGCGGCTCAGGGGTTAAGAAACCACCTGCCAACGCAGGGGACACCAGTTCAATCCCTGGTCCGGCAAGACCCCACATGCCGTGGAGCAACTAAGCCCGCGTGCCACAACTACTGAGGCCACGCGCCACAACTACTGAAGCCTGTGTGCTCAAGGGCCCGCATGCTGCAACTACTAAGCCTGCGTGCTGCAGCTACTGAAGCCCACGCGCCTAGAGCCTGTGCTCCGCAACAAGAGAAGCCACTGCAGTGAGAAGCCCGTGTACCACAACAAAGAGTAGCCCCCGCTCGCTGCAACTAGAGAAAGCCCGCGTGCAGCAATGAAGATCCAACACAGCCAAAAAAAAAAAAAAAATTTAATGTTTTTAAAATTATCTATATTGTTATTTTTTAAAATAGCCACTCTGAAAAACAGTTTGGCAGTTTCTGACAGAATTTAACATGCATTACCATATGACCCAGCAAATGCCTTCTTGGGCTTAAATAAAAACTTAAATTCACACAAAAATCTATACACAAATGTTCGTGGCAGCTTTATATGTAATAGCAAAAGACTGGAAATAACCCAGATATCCTTCAAAGAATGACTAGACAAACCGTGATACATCTATACTATGGAATATTCAGTGATAGAAAGGAATAAATTATTGAGACATGCAAAACCTTGGATGAATTTCCAGGAAATTTATGCCAAGTGAAGAAAGCATTTATATAATGTTTATTTACATAACATTTATGATACTTTTTAAGTGATAAAATTATAGAAATGGGGAACAGGTCAGTTGTTGCCAAGGGATGACGATGGGGCTGGGGTAAGCGGGGGTTGGGGATTGGGAGGAAGGTGGCATGGTTACAGAGGGTAACACAAGGGATCTCTGTGGGGATGGAACTCTCTGTATATTCATTACGGCAGTGGCTACATAAAACTACACAAGTGATAAAACTGCATGGAACTAGACACACGCAAATAAGTACAAGTAAGAGTGGGGACAGCTATCTGAATAAGATCAAAGAATGTCAATATCAAAGTCAGTGGACTGTACTATAGTTTGGCAATGTATTACCATTGGGGGAAACTGCGTAAAGAGTACACAGGATCTCTGAATTAGTTTTTACAACATGTGAATCTACAACTATCTGAAATTAAAAGTTTAATTAAAGTAATTTCAAAAACAGAACAAACACAATTTCTCTACATTTCTTTCTGTCTCTGTGTATCTTTATGATGTACAGTTGGGATGATGTTCACCAAATGATAATTACAACACTTATTTCTTGATGGTGTACCTCTGGGTGATTTGAATGTTCCTGTACTGTTATAATATTTTTTAAAACAGGCATCTCTTTTTAGAAAAATAACAAGTCATTACTTATTTTTTTAAAAGGCAATATAGTATGAAACTTAGGCTCTTAAAATTATAAGACACTATTAAACAATTAAGAAGACCTAAATTAATGAAAAGACATCTATGTTCATGGATTGGAAGACAATATTGTTAAGATGACAATAACTCTCTAAATTGATCCACAGATTCAACACAATCCCTCCCAAAATCCCAGCTGGTATTTTTGCAGAAATTAACAAACTGATCCTAAAATTCACAGGAAAATTCAAGGACCCAGAATAGCCAAACAATCATGAAAAGTAAAATGAAGTTGGAGAACTCTCAACTTCACACTTTCTAAATTTACTACAAAACTATAGTAATCAAGACTGTGGTACTGGCATAAGGATAGATATATAGAGCTATGGAACAGAACTGAGAGTCTGTAAAAAAATTTCTGATTTTCCACAATGATGCCAAGACAATTCAATGGGGAAAAGATAGTCTTTTCAAAAAATAGTGCTTGGACAACTGGATATCCACATGCAAGAAATGAAGTTGGACTCTCACTTCATACCAAATACAAAATTAACTCAAAGTAGACCATAAGCGAAATGTAAGAGATAAGACTATAAAACTCTTAGAACAAAGCATAGGAGTAATTCTTTATGACCTTGAGTTAGGCAAAGCCTTCTTAAATATGACACCAAAACCAAAAGCAACAAAAAGGAAAAACAGACAAACTGGATTTCTTCAAGATTAAAAGTTTTGTACTTTAAAGAATACCATCAAGAAAGTGAAAGAGAACCTACAGAATGGGAGAAAATGTTTGCAAATCATATAACTGATAATAATACACATGTATACAGCCCTTACAACTCAATAACAAAAGACAACCAACTTTAAATATGGGCAAAGGATCTGAATAGAAATTTCTCCAAAAAAACACAAAATAACAAAAAAACCCCACCCCAAAACAAAAAACAAATGGCCAACATACACATGAAAAGGTA
This sequence comes from Kogia breviceps, assembly GCF_026419965.1. Classification (NCBI taxonomy): domain Eukaryota; kingdom Metazoa; phylum Chordata; class Mammalia; order Artiodactyla; family Physeteridae; genus Kogia; species Kogia breviceps. The sequence goes on from NC_081325.1 coordinate 22,281,801, forward strand.
TTTACATAATTAGCTATCAGGGAAATGCAAATCAAACCCACAATGAGACCACTTCACACTCACTAAGATGACTATAATCAAAATGACAGACAGGGGCTTCCCTGGTGGCGCAGTGGTTGAGAGTCCGCCTGCCGATGCAGGGGACGCGGGTTCGTGCCCCGGTCCGGGAAGATCCCACATGCCGCGGAGCGGCTGGGCCCGTGAGCCGTGGCCGCTGAGCCTGCGCTCCGCAGCGGGAGAGGCCACAGCGGTGAGAGGCCCGCGTACCGCAAAAAAAAAAAAAAAAAAAAAAAAAAAAAAAAAAAAAAGACAGACAGGACTTCCCTGGTGGTCCAGTGGTTAAGACTCCGCGCTTCCACTCCCGGGGGCACGGTCTGACCCCTGGTCGGGGAAGTTCCACATGCCCGCACTGTGTGGCCAAAAAAACCAAAAACAGACAGACAATAACAAGTGTTGATGAGGATGTGGAGAAATCAGAATGTTCATATACTGCTGGTGGGATGAAAAATAGTACATCTGCTGTGGGAAACAGCTGAACAGTTCTTCAAAAGGTTTAACGTAAAGTTACCATACGATCTAGCACTTTACTTCTACGTATATACTCAAGAGAAATGAAAACATAAGTTCACAAAAAACTTGTACACAAATGCTCACAGCAGCACTATTCATTACAGCTCAAAAATGGAAACAATCCAAACATCCATCAATTGATGAATGGATAAGTAAAATATGGAATATCCACACAATAGAATATAATTCAGCAATAAAAAGGAATGAAGTACTGATTAATGCTAAAACATGGATGAACCTTTGAAGCATTACGCTAAGTGAAAAATGCCAGTTACAAAAGACCAAATATTATATGATTCCATTTACATGAACTACCCAGAATAGATATATCTATAGAGACAGAAAGTAGATTAGTGGTTGCCTATGTGATGCGGGTTTGGGGTGAAAATAACAAGTGACTACTAATAGGTATGGGGTTTCTTCTTGCAGTGATAAAAATGTTCTAAAATCGATTGTGGTGTTGGGTGCAAATCTCTGCAAATATACTAAAAAGCACTGAATTGTAGTACATTCTAAGTGGGCAAATTGTTACTAAGTGAATTATATATCAATAAAGCTGTTCTATTTAAAAAGGCAATATAATGCAAATACTTTTTCATTTATAAGACCACTAAATGACATCACATTTACTTATAGACGAAATAGTGAATTACGAAAAATTCAATACAATGTTTAAGCAGAAAACAGACAAGTTTTCATTTTGGAGCTATTTATTATTTTATTTTATTTTAAATAGGAAGGATAAGAGCAATCCTTAAAGAAGGAGTAGGATCTGAGGACCAAACTAACATATGCACAGAAAAGGTGATAAACCTGGAATCTGCTTTGAAGTAATCTAGCAGTAGATAAGGGAGGTAGGAAAGGGAGATTAAAAATGTAACAGGATTGGCTGTTGTCAATTTTTGAAGCTAAGTAATAAGCATATTGAGATTCATTTATTACTCTCTCTACTATGTTTGAAGTTTTCCATTAAAAACTAAAAAGTATTTTTCTAGAAATAAATCAATAATTATATTATATTCTAATATAACGTCATAATTTACTTCATCACCTATTTGTTTTTGGACATCAGCTCTGTCCAATTCCATTATCAGTATGAATGCTAGGTAAACAGTCCCCAAATCACTTAATGCAGACTTAGCTGGACCACAACACCTTGGGAAAGAAGGGAAGATCAAAGGAAGCAGTAGAGGATACAATTAAGGTGCACATTTTTTGCTTTTGCCCCACCCTCTACCTGGTACTGACAGATATCCAATTACCCCATGGTTAGCTCTGGAGGTTTTGAGATAGACTCTTAGGATGATAATACGTTAATCATATCAGAAAAATAAATAAATAAAATTAAAAGTATAACCTTAAGCACCAAACTTCCAAAGAATTATTTTAAATATTACAGGGACTTCCCTGGTGGCAGAGTGGTTAAGAATCTGCCTGCCAATGCAGGGGACACAGGTTTGATCCCTGGTTCAGGAAGATCCCACATGCCACAGAGCAACTAAACCCGTGTGCCACAACTACTGAGCCCACACATTGCGACTACTGAAGCCTGCGTGCCTAGAGCCCATGCTCTGCAACAAGAGAAGCCACTGCAATGAGAAGCCCGTGCAACACAACGAAGTGCAGCCCCCTCTCACCTCAACTAGAGAAAGCCTGAGCGCAGCAATGAAGACCCAATGCAGCCAATAAATAAATAAATAAATAATATTACAAAATCGGTTTTACAATGATATCTATGGTTCTGCAGAAATGGTACAAATGGTTTTCAAATAAATCTAATTTCCTAAGCAGCTTAGAGAGCGCTATAGCATCCTCCACAATAAGGCAGAGTGTTTTAAAATGGAAATTCTTACCAACTTATATCAAATATGTATCATCTGATTAGATCTAAAGCAGATTAAATGTGTTTCTTACTATTTATAAACCATCGTTATACCCAGCTAATGATCTGCATAGTCAATTAGACAATATATCAACCAAGACAACTAAAAAACTGGCTCCAGGAGCTTCCCTGGTGGTCCAGTGGCTAAGACTCCATGCTCCCAACACAGGGGTCCTGGGTTCCATCCCTGGTCAGGGAACTAGATCCTGCACGCCACAACTAAGAGTTTTCATGCCGCAACTAAAAAAGGTCCTGAATGCCACAACTAAAAGATCCCCGCATGTTGCAGCTAAGACCCAGAGCAGCCACAAATAAATAAATATATAAATTTTTAAATAAATAAATAAATAAATAAAAACTGGCTCCAAATAAGGTCTAATGATTAACATAACTGAAAAAGATCTTAAACAGAATTATAAACACTAGCAAAGCTAATTCTTTGCACTGAAGGGTAATGGCATGAAACAAATGATCATAAAATGTGAAATCCTTCACAAAAGTATTCAAAGCAAATTAAATTTTAGAATGACAAATATTCAAGAACTACAGTATGAGAAGTATTGTGCATTGTCTGAATAAAAGTAATGATAATAATGATAATGCTAATAATGATAATGATAATAATGCCTCTTTTCACCATACGTGAAAGAGGCACTTAAAGAAAGATAATAGTCGTCTTTTGAAAAATACTATAGCCCCAAATGATTAAAATATTCATCGTTCTTCAGTATGAGCAATAAGAAGATGAAATAGAAATGCATATAAAATATTTATAGCTGCATGACAATGAACTTCAAAATGATACTGAGTCTCTCATGAGAAAATGGTAGCCCCCAAAAGAATGAGCCACTTTGGAATTACATGTCTGACAAATTCCAGGCATTAAATATCACGTCTCTTTTCCCCTCCTTTCTTCAAACCTTTATTCTAGTAGCACTGCTCAGTCTGAGATGCTCTGCACCACAGCCCCTCCCGACCTCCTGGATTGTGAGGATGCTACCAATCTTTAATGCTTCCAAAGCATCTTCACCAAGATGCACACACTTCCAGGAGCTACCACTTTCCTTCAGCAAAGTAGGGGAAAGCAGTCATCATCAGAGCTCCACTCACTCTCTGATGTGTACGCACATCTAGTCCCAAATCTCCTCACTCCGCGCCTCATCCTTTACACTCGCAAAATTCCAAACCCATCCTGCTCTCGCACCTCTGCACACGCTGTTTCCGAAGGCCACGGGCATGCTTTGCTTGCTCAAGTAGAACCCCAACTAACACTTCAGGTCTTAACTCCGGCTAGGTTCTCAGCGAAGCTTCTCTCACTCATCCAGGATAATCTGCTGCAGCTTCTCCCTTTTGCTCCCAGTAAACCACTCCCATTTCAGAAGCCAACTCTCGGAGGACAGGAACTGTGTGTCTTTCCAAAACATTTCGTTCTCAGGGCTTGGTATGACGACCTCATAGTAGGTGGTCAAATTATATCTCCTTAACCCACCTCGAGTTATTTATTTTTCCTATCAGAATTCTTGAGGGTCATGTGATAGTACTGAAAAAGTATTTTGTAAAAGTACTGTACAAATGATGGGTTTGTATAGGCTGTACTTATCTTTTAGACAGTGAATCACAGTGCTTTTCATCCTAAATTATAGTTGGGAAATATAGACACCGTTAGTCTCTATGGTCGAATTTCTTAATTCCCTAACCAAATAAACTAAACAATTCCATCCCTAAGATGGATCTGACAACCTTTAGGAATATTAAGATTCCCACTCCAGGAATTTTTTCTTTTAATTTCCCCTAGGGACTTCTCTGGTGGCGCAGCAGTTAAGACTCCGTGCTCCCAATGCAGGGGGTCTAGGTTCGATCCCTGGTCGGGGAACTAGATCCCACATGCATGTCGCAACTAAGAGTTCACATGTCACAACTAAGACCCAGGGCAACCAAAATAAATAAATTCAATAAATAAATAAAGTTTAATATCCCCTAACCTCAGATATAAAGGAAAATTTATAGTGTTTATTATTTTCCTCAGAGGTGCAAAATGAATAGTCAGGCAGGACCCCCCAAATCACTTAAACCTATTTCTTTCAAAGTTTTGTCTGGACTCCTAAAGCAAAAGCTACAGAGCACATTATCATTCTGTCCTGTGTCCGAAGAGATACAACTTGGCTTCTTACTCATCTCTTCACTTCTTTCCTATTCTTTCAATGGCAGGAAGGACATGGATACAGAATAAGAAAACTGGCCTCTAGTTCTCTTTCTCAAAGGCATTCAAAACAATTTTGCTACCTCACAAAAAGAGACTAAAAAAAAAAAAAAAGAGACTGGACTAAAATGAGTCAGTCTCAAATTGGGGCAGGTAAATGTTACGTAAACCAACTGAGTAGTTAATAAGGAATAATGGTTACTATCCTGGCCCTCTGGAGAAGAAATGTCCTGCCTAAAAATCTCAATATTCACTAAAAACAAAACAAAAAGCTAGCCAAATAAAATAGACCTGAAGGCTGGACTCAGTTTCTTACACCAGCAGTATTTTAGTAGACATAACACACATAAATTTGTGAGTTATATTCGTGAGTTCCTTGCTGAACCTGATAATCTTTAAGCACTGCCTCTTCTACCTCTGAAATTTAACTCAAAAAAAAGGACCATGAGAGCCATGTTTTCCAAATTAAAGATATTATGGCTGGGAGATAGTTTCAACAGGCCAGAGTTTGCTGGTCCCTATTTTATTCTAATAATGAACCAATATCTTTGAATGTCTTGTCCTAAAACATCTTTGGCCTAGTACTAACTCTACCTTCAGTCTATAACTTTTTATTCTCCCAACATACTCTCCTTTCTTTTTTTAAATCGAATTGTATACTTTATTTATTTATTTTTAATTAATTAATTAATTTTAATTTTTGGCTGTTTTGGGTCTTTGTTGCTGCACGTGGGCTTTCTTTAGCTGCGGCGAGAAGGGGCCACTCTTTGTTGCGGTGCGGGGGCCTCTCACTGTGATTGCTTCTCCTGTTGCAGAGCACGGACTCTTGGCGCACGGGCTTCAGCAGCTGTGGCACACGGGCTCAGCAGTTGTGGCGCATGGGCTCAGCTGCTCTGTGGCACATGGGATCTTCCCAGACCAGGGCTCGAACCCATGCCCCCTGCATTGGCAGGCGGACTCTTAACCACTGTGCAACCAGGGAAGTCCTATACTCTCCTTTTAAATGTGCAGCAAAGCCACCATCCTTGAATGTCAGTATTACAATACGTTTATTCGTAAACTAAGGTCTCTTCCAACCAATATCCCAATACCACCACAACCCCACACACGTGCACACACACAACTCCTATTCAGAAATGGTCTGGTTCATAAGGCGTCTCCCTCTCCACTAATAATGTGAGAAGATTACCATTTAAATCGCACTCCTTCTAATTCTATAAATTCAGCCAATATGATTCCATTGGTTGAAGTATATACTATTCTCCAGTGATGCGTAAATTACGGGACAGACATAATCTTGTGCTGCAGAGTCATTCTCAGGTTCCCAATCAAATGTCATAATATCGTCACCCACAGGGTGAGCTTCTGGAGAAATCCAATCAAGACAAAAACAGTAAACTGTAACTCTACAGTTACTGTACTCTACAGTTAGTGTGGGCCCTAATGCCACACGACTGGTGTCCTTTGGTCATAAAGAGACACACCAGGGGTGCATGTTCACAGAGGGATGGCCATGTGAAGAGGCAGCAAGGGGGCAGCCATCTGCACGCCAAGGAGAGAGGCCTCAGAAGAAATCAAACCTGCCAGCACCTTAATCTTGGACTTCTAGCCTCCAGAACTGTGAGAACATAAACTTGTTGTGTAAGTCACTCAGTCTGTGATATTCTGTTACAGCAGCCCTAGCAAACTAATACAATGTGATTTAATACCTGTGATTAAAAATTTTTGAACAACCTAAAAGATGTGGTTGCTGGATTTTTAGAAAAATGTGTTTTCTCCTTGTGCTTTGCTTTCTTTGTTAATAAAATTTGTATTGAAATATAACCTACATTTAATAAAAGTATACAAAACGTAAGTTTCCAGCTTTGATGACTTTTCACAAAGTGAACACATTCATGTAACCACCACTCAGGTCAAAATAGAAAACGCTGGTAGCCGTGCTTTCTGAATTCATGGATTCAAAACTGAATTCTCTATACTAATTGCTTACATATCTTGAGTAACTTTGTTTCCTTCCTAACACAGATTGTTTTTTATCTTTCAAGCATAGGTCTTATTGGACACAACCAGTATTATTTAGAAATATTGCAATATCAGAAACATTAAACTTCTTAAGGACTAACATGTTAAAAAGAAACCAACCAGAGTCATGGTTCCATCATTTTATCTATCTATCTATCTATCTATCTATCTAGCTATCTAGCTAGCTAGCTAGCTATCTAGCTATCCTTTTTTTAATGGGAAGAGACTATGGTTATCTTTGTGAGACACTCAGTCTGGTAAACTTATCACATAGGCTCCAATTAGTTTTTCTTTCTCCCACTTCACATCTTTTAACATTTTTTTCCGACAAAACTTCACAGCAAGTAAAGGCTTTTGTGGAAAGTGAATGTCAGTTGAAGCAGTGATGCAGTTAATCTATCTGAATTACTTTTCATGAATTTTATAGTCCTGAAATGAAATTGTTTCCAACAAGTGATAGTTTTTTCAGCTAATGAGGTCCCGTGTATTATTTTCCCCTTGCAATTGTCTTCCTGAGTAAATTATATTCTAATGGAAAAGTTCTACGGTTTTCAAGTAGTTATTTCAAAAAGCTGGAGAATACAGAGAAACTGCATAAATGAAAAACTAGATGCTGAAATCCGAAAAAGATCAGAGGCAGTCTCTAAGAGAACTTTATTGGAATCAGAACCACAGTTCATGGAGGAATTGGAGAAGTCCAGATGAAGAGATGAAAAAAGACAGGACTACCCCGGGGGACTGAGGGGAGACGGTGGTAAAAGGGCAGCGAAGGCACAGCAGCGCGATCAGTCATCCTGGTGGGGGCGCAGGCAGGCACGGAAGACACCGGTCCGTCAGATCGGTAACAGGCAGCTGACGGGGACAGGAGCGGAAACGGGCAGTGATCTGAGGCAGTGACACAGAGATGAAGAAACTGGTGTGCCCTAAAATTACATCTCGACTTCCTATTCAGCATCTTCCTGAGCCTCAGTCTCAGGATATTTGGGTCTATTCAAGTCTACTTTATGTGTGGTATCCCCAGGAAACACATTAGGGGTCTAAATCTCTTGGATGCACAGACCCTCCAAGAGAGAAGGCTGAGGACCAAAGAACACATCAGAACTCTCACAGAAATACTCGTATAAGTATATACAGTCAGTTGTGAAGTATGACATTAACTTAATGAGGATTATAATACCACATTTGGTCCATGCGTTTAAAAATGGGGTGTGTGCCAGGGAATTCCCTGGCGGTCCAGTGGTTCGGAGTCTGCGCTTTCACTGCCGAGGGCGTGGGTTCAATCCCTGGTCGAGGAACTAATATCCCGAAAGCCACATGGCACGGCCAAAGAAAGGGGGGGGGTTGCTAAGGTAATCCCTATAAAGACATCATTCTCACTTTCTGAATAAAGGTAGAGCTACAGTTTACTATCTCTATCTTGGTCTGTATTCCTCCAGAAGCTGACTGAGACAAGTTTTTAAAGTACAGGTAGTTTATTTGTAAGGTGATCCCAGGAAACACTGGAAGAGGATCGAGGAAAAGAGACAGAAAGAAGAAAGAAGTCAATAAAGAGCTGAGTCTAGAAAACGGGTACCAGTTGCATGCCACCGTGGACAACTGCAGAACTGCAGTTCTGCTGCAGAACTCTGCAAGACAGTGTAGGACGCGTGCCCCGGGTCACCCCACCTGAGGGTTAAGGGAGCTGGGTATTTACCCACCAACTCCTGTCAGATATTAGTTGAGGGCCGCTCCCAGAGTGAGGGTTAATACCCTGACATTTCTGACCCGCCCTCCAGGCCAGCAGAGGAGCTGGCAACAGAGAAAGCTCTCAGGCAGAGATATAGATACGGGGCTTTAGAAGTTGGCCAGTGTGCACAGAAATGGCAAGGGCTGAGGGACTCTGGGAGGGCACTGAGAGCATCCAGGGCATGTAGGTCACAGTTCCTAAACCAGGGGAATCTGTCCCTAACTTGGGAATGTAAAAAACATTACCCTTCACCTAGAAGATGCAGAAAAAGGACTGAGAACTGCTCTAAATCAATAGACATTTCCCTTTGCTAAACAGTAGAGGTGCTCTTCTCAAGAAATTGTTTAGCTCTGATACATAACAAGTTACAAAGAAAAAATCTGCCAAATCCTCGTAGTTATTAAGTTCTGCATAGTTACATAAAAGAAACCAAAGCTGTAAACAACCCTGGGTGGTGTGCTTTTTTTCTCTATGAGCAGAGAAGGCCACAACTTCCAACCATAAAATATTCTCCAGAAAAGCTCTTTTAAAGAGAACAGAAAAAAATGTAAAAACAGTATGTTTGTAGAGTTTTCCCCCTTCTTCTGTTGGAATAGCTAATGACACAATATAAGCAGGAAACTGAGGACTGATACACATACACATGGTTCTTACAATAAACTAAAAAATGGACTTCAGCTGAATTTCTTTTCAAGCACAGTCTTTCAGAGTACGCTGGCTCTCCATCGGTGTTCCACCTCTGGCCAAGCCACAGCTGTCTATGTCTAACAGTTGGTAAGAACATATAAGAATAAGGTTTTATTTAAGAATTAAAAATGTTTATTAAGTCATTTTGCATTAAAGACATATAACTGACCTAACTTTCAAGAGGTTTATTTTAAACTTAAACTCAACTTAGATGAGATCGGTTTCTCTAGTCTTCTTGATCAATTTCTTTAATTTTTCCAAGAAACTGATATTCTAAATTGAGGTCTGTACACAAATTGTATATGTCCCTATTGTTTCTATTGAGATAAACTAGTACATTCCCTACTCATAGTAACTATATTGAATTAAATAACATTTTTTAGTCCATTCATCATATAAATTCTTACACAGCTTCTATTTTATTGTTAACTTTTATTTTAAAAGCCCTCTATGCCTTTAGAGTTTGGTCATATTGGGCTGACAACATTTTCTTCTTTCTAAATGTATCTATTTGTTAACTTTAACTTTATGCAATCTGAAAATAATCCATGACATTCGGTAAACACAGTTTAAGTGTTTCCCTCTCCAACAGTGTTACAAATTTGACATCAGTGCCTTGGTACAGCTCTAAAAATGATTTCCTATTCTGTCACTTCTTTGCCAGTCAAATTCCTGAAACAGTTCTGCAGAAAGATTGCTTCATGCCTTCACAGTAATACAAATGACTTGATGAATTGTATTTTCTCCAATGGTGCCTTCGTAAGTGGACACTGTAAGCTGATAAATTGCAAACCACTGTGATTTCAGATAAAGTTGAACCATAAATCAGAAAACAGAACATAAAGAGGAAAAAAAATCAAGAAACACTGGAGTCTGAGCATTAAAGAGTTTCCGCTGACTACATCTATGATGATATTTTGGAATTAATGTTCATTTTTTTAGGTACCATAATGGTACTGTGGTTATGTATTTTTTAAAAAGGATTCCTTATGGAGACATGTACTAAGAATTTAAAGATGGAATGATATGCTGTGTGAGATAAAATAACCTTGTGAGGTCCAAAGGGCAGTGGCTGGGCTATAGCTGAAGCAAGACTGACCAAATGTTGATCCTCTGAAGTTGGACGACAGGCATGGAGTTTCACTATACTATTTCTCTACTTTTGCATATGCTTAAAATTTTTTCCACAATGAAAAGTTAAGCTGCAGGCCAGAAGGGAGTAGCATGATATTTAAAGTGATGAAAGGGAAAAAACCTTTCATCACTTTAATTCTCTACCCAGCAAGGCTCTCATTCAGATTTGACAGAGAAATCAAAAGCTTTACAGACAAGCAAAAGCTAAGACAATTCAGAACCATCAACCCAGCTCTACAACAAAAGCTAAAGGAACTTGTGTAGGTGGGAAACACAAGAGGTGCGAACAAAAGAGTAAGGGAAGGAAAAGGACCTACAAAAACAAACCCAAAACAATTAAGAAAATTGCAATAGGAACATATATATCGATAATTACCTTAAACGTAGATGGATTAAATGCTCCAACCAAAAGTTAAGCTGTCTCAAGAACAGTCTCCTAAAAGCACAGAAATTTCTTCTGATACAACAAAAGGAAGAAAAAAGGCAGAAGGAGGAGGGGAAGGGGAAGAACAGAAGGAGAAGAACAAAAACCAACTACTGGGGAGGTGAACAGGTTCTGGTCACTCCTGTTGGCTCCGTCAAAAAAAAAAAAAAAAGGCATTTTTATTTTATAACTTTAATCTGATCCGTAGTTATACCAAATAGCTTGTCCACTAAAAATAACAGCTTCTCTTACACTAGACAAGGGTTTCTTATCCTTGGCACTACTGACATTTGGGCTGGGTAATTCTGTGTTGCGAGGGGCTGTCCCTGTGCACAGCACGATGTTCGGTGGCATCCCCAATCACCAGATGCCAGGAACATGCAGCCAGTGTGACAGTCAAAAACGTCTCTGGATGCTGCCAAAGCAGCCCCCAGGGGGAAATCACTGCACTAGGTAATACACAAACACAAATACACGCCTGGAAAGAGGCAGGTTAAAAACATATTGATAACCTGCAGACAGACAATGATCAGACAGATTATTTTTGATTCTGCAGGGCAAACCCAATAGGGAATTTATGAAGGAATTGAGGTTTAGAATAAGTGAAGCTATATATCATTTCGATAAAATCACAGTGATAGGCCTTACAGAGGCTTAGGAGACATAATGCAGCAGGGCAATGAGGGGTGCAAATATATATGAAAAAAAGCAAAATACCTTTTTACAGAAGTAATTTGTTCTTTATCACTGACAGCATGTTAAAAAAGCTGGGTGGGGACAGTACACAGGGTTTATTATATTATTCTACTTCAGTGTATGTTTGAGATGTTCCAAAATAAAAAGTTAATTTTTTTCCATTCCGTTTCTCTCTCTTTTTTTTTAATGCTGCCAATGACTCACAAAATTGATTTTGCACCTGCACTCTGAAAACCACTAGAATGATGATTAAGGGCACAGGTCTACAAGCTGTATGTTGGTCAAATTATATCCTATGTAAACTCCATTTCTCTCATCACTAAAATAACAATAGTGCCTACCTCATAGGCTTGTTGTGTGAAATAAATAATTCCTGTAAAGTGCCTAACATAGTGAACAAAATAAGTGCTCAATAGGTTACCTATTTCTGTTTAGCTATCACTGCTTAATGACAAGAAATACATAAACCTTAGTAAAAAGTTCCTTCAATTTTTCTAAACCAAATAGTTATGAGAATATAAAACAAGGCACTATGTGTCACAGCAAATGTAATCAAGAATATAGTCCAACTATAATTCAAAGATACATACACCCCTATGTTCACAAAAGCACTATTCACAATAGCTAAGACATGGAGACAACCTAAATGTCCATCAACTGATGAATGGATAAAGATGATGTGGTACATACATACAATGGAATACTACTCACCATAAAAAAGAATGAAATAATGCCATTTCCAGCAACATGGATGGACTTAGAGATTATCACAGTCAGTGAAGTAGGTCAGACAGAGAAAGACAGATATCATATGATATCACTTATATGTGGAACCTAAAAATATGATACAAATGAACTAATTTACAAAACAGAAAGAGACTCAGAGACATAGAAAACAAATTTATGATTACCAAAAGGGAAAGGGGGTGAGGGAAAGACAGATTGGGAGTTTGGGGTTAGCAGATGCAAATCATTATATATAGAATTGATAAAAAACAAGGTCCTATTGTATAGCACAGGGATATTCAATATCCTGTGATAAACCATAATGGAAAAAATTTTTAAAGTAATGTATATATATGTATAACTGAATCACTTTGCTGTACAGCAGAAATTAACGCAACATTATAAATCACCTATACTTCGGTAAAAAAAAAAAAAGAGTCCCACTGCAATGGCAACTAGTAATATGCAGATGGTGATAATTTATGCAACAGTATAATTCATGTAAAAGCAGTCATAAGAAAAAAATTCAAAGAAGAAAACAGCTGTAGTTGGAAAGCTATAAAGCACACACAGATACACATAAAGTTTAATTCAAACCAACTGACTCTCAACAAACAGGGGAAATGCACCAAGCATTATTATAATGTGTCCAGTGGTTAACAAAGTGTCACATCACACAGCACTGAACTAATCTGATTAGCAAAGAGAAAGCAGAAGAATCATCTGTGCCAAAATAAAAATATAATGAGCAAGAAATAAAGTAGGGAACAAAGGAATTTAATATTCAATTTTGAACCACAAGTGTCCTAAGAAAAAGACTTAACTTTGAAGGAAGAAAATCTATCCTTTTGTCCCTAACAAGCCATCTCACTTAAAAACATGCTAAAGAGCACCTTTAGAGTATCAGTAATTCTTAGGAGAAAATAAAGGAAAACAAACTATTTCAACACATTTTTGCTTTAACAAGCCCTCGTGCTATGTGCTCAGTCCTACACTAGACACTCTGGAGATAAGCATGAGCCACAGTCCCCTGCCCATAAGGTTTAATTCCAGGACAAAATGAGTAATACAAACGTTACTGCCATACAAGTCCAGATGAAGGAAGAATCAACAAAGGCTACAGCCATAAAGGGCAGACTGGTTATGGCTGTAAAAGGCAAACAAATCCCTGGCAGAGGAAAACAAGGGGAAACGGAGAGGCAGCAGTGTCAGGAAGCTATTGTGAGAGAGAAGGGATTCCAGCAGATTGGACTAGAAGAGGGTAGAGAGGGTGGGTGAAGTTTTCAGAGGATTTTGGATTAAGTGGTATCGAGAAATGTGTATGTGTGATGTCTGCTATCGGAATGACCAAGTGGGCAACTGACTGAATGTGAGAGTTAGAGGAGGCTAAGAACTACCATGGCCAAGAGAACAGAAGAATGAGATGTTATCACTGACAGAAATATGGATACGTAGAGAATACAAGAATGCAGAAGTCAATTTGATTTCGTAACTTCTGAGTTTCAGGTGATAAGAAATCCAGGTGGACTGTCTGTTAAGACAACTAAAGATGAGATGAACATCAGATGAGAAACTAGACCTCTGTCACTGTTGCCACACTGGCCCAAGTCTCTGTCATCTCTCCCCGGATTACTGCGATAGCCTCTAGCTTCTACCCTTGTCCTCATGGTCTCTTCTCAACTGGCCAGAGAAGGCCTTCAAAATGTAAGTCAGAGCACATCACTACACTGCTCAAAACCCCCCAGTGGTTCCCCATTTCACTCAGTAAAATCCAAAACCCTTACAATGGTTCACAAATCCCTTCATGATCTGCCACCGCCAACCCCCTTCCTCTCCAGCCTAATGGCCTCTTCTCCCTGCCCATAGATTCTGCCCACACTGACTTCCCTGCTTCTCCTAGAACACTCCAGGTTTGCTTCCACCTTAGGGCAAATGTGTTCTCTCTGCCTTGAAAACTCCTAGCTGGATAACTAACTCCACAAGGCTACCCTTTGCCTCTTTCAAGATTTAGTTCAAATCCCACCTTCTCAATGAGCCCACATCTGACCACACTATTTAAAATTTCAAGCCCCACCCTCAACCTAGTACTCCTGACTCCACTTCCTGCTTTTTTCCCAGAGAACTTACCACCTTCTAGGCTGCAATACAATTTACTTATTATGTTTACTATTTGTTGTTGTCTCCTCTTACTAAAATGTAAGCACCATGAAAGCTGAGATTTTGCTCACTGAAGTATCGCAGGCCTAAGTAAAAGAGGGCTTGCAAAAACTAGGTACAAATACCAATTTTTTGAATTAACGAGCTGCTAAAAAGGGGTCAAAGATAATGAAAACTGGGGCTTCTCTGGTGGCGCAGTGGTTAAGAATCCGCCTGCCAATGTAGGGGACACGGGTTCGAGCCATGGTCCGGGAAGATCCCACACGCCGCGGAGCAACGAAGCCCGTGAGGCACAACTACTGAGCCTGTGCTCTAGAGCCCATGAGCCACAACTACTGAGCCCACATGCCACAACTACTGAGCCTGCAAGCCACAACTACTGAAGCCCATTTGCCTAGAGCCCGTGCTCCACAACAACAGGAGCCACCGCAATGAGAAGACCACGCACCACAACGAAGAGTAGCCCCTGCTCACCACAACTAGAGAAAGCCCGCATGCAGCAATGAAGACCCAACGCAGCCAAAAATAAATAAATTAATTTTTAAAAAAAGATAATGAAAACTTAGAGCGAAAAAGTCACCTTGTCTCTATCTACTCTAAGCCTGCCCATTTCTTCCAATACTTTGTAACTCAGTAATGGTCTCACCATTCAACCAGATTCTCAAGTCAAAGAAGCTTGGAAACCATCCTAGACTTCTCACTCTTCCAGTCCCTGCCTGGTCAATTCATCACCAAAAGCTGTCAAATTTCCTCTAAAATTTCTAAAACAGGAGCCTTCTTTTCCACTGTCACTGTACCAATACAAAGATTTTCATCTCTAAACTAGACTATGAAACGAGCTTTTTTGCTTTGATCTAACCAGGACCATTGAACGGATTTTAGATGATGACAGAGTATGACAGGTTGCAGAAAGCTAAGTGAAGAATAGGATACTTGAAGGTGAGAAAAATAAATTTTATCTTCACTTTCTTCCCTCCTATTGATGTGCATTTATTCATATATTTGAGGTCCAGCTCAAATATTTTCTCCACTTTTTTTTTTTTTTTCTCCACTTTTGAAGCCTCTCCCAGTTCCTTCAGGCAAAGTACATACTCTTTTTTTGTACATAACTCTAACAGAGCACTTTCCATAGCAAATATTTTTTCACATATCAGTTGCCCAACTGGACAGGAGTCTAGTCTTATTCTAGCGTAGAGCCTAGCATCAAAAATATCTGTTGAACAACTTTTAATCTAGAATTGGCAATTGTAAAATGAAAACAGAAGTTTGAGCAAAGGTAGTGGTACAAAGGACAAAAGAAACAGAAGTTATCTGGTTACCAGAAAATAGTAGATAAAAATACTAAACTGAAGACCCAAGGGAAAAAAAAAAAAAGGCCAAACACATGAGGCTTTTTCATGTAGATGAGGGTAGAGAGATAAGCTAATAGAGATCCCCATGGAAATATTTAATAGAGAAAATAGATTATCTGGAATTTCACAGAGAAATCTGGAGGTGGAGGAAGGGCTAATCCAAATGGCCCTTAAAAATGAAACCCATTCTCTGAGATAGGAATGCTCAACTAGAAACAAATGAATTGTGTTCATCAAATGCTCATAAAATGCAGATTGTTTTAATTAAGGAGAAAGCAATCTAAAACATATCATCAGGCCCCTCTAACCCCATCACCCCAAAGACATTCAAATATGTAGAATTCAACCATTAGAAAAACTGGCTCAAAAGAAGTATCTCAAAAACCAACAAAAGTATGTTCACTGAGAAAATAAAGCTATTAAAAATTTCAACACACTGAACTTAAGTGACGGTCTAATCTTTTCTTATAAAATTCTGCTTTGTAGACCTGGGCACTAGTAAAAAGAAATAAAGAGCCCAGAAAAGCAATTTTTTTAATAAGAAGGTACAGTTCTATGCTTGAGAGAAAAATGGAAAAATATTCAGGATAATGTCCGCCTCCATGTATATTTCAATGTAAAATAAATGGCTTGCTCATTGTAAAATGACTCAGTTACTTACACTTTGGCAGGTTCATGACAAACCAAGCTAATACTAGAGTGGTGGCTCTTTAGCTTTTTTGGGTCCCAGATCCCTCTGAGACCCCAATGAAAGCTAGGGTCCTGTCCTGCAGAAAAACATGCAGATATACACACTTAGCTAGCATTTTGAACATGTCAACAGCAGTCACAGAGCCCCTGTTGTCTGTTTATGACTTCCTAGACAGCCAAGGAACCCAGTTGTAGAACTGATGATACCTTAATGAGTAGAAGTAGCAAATGACGGAAGGCTCAGAAAAGGAAATGAACTGTTAATAATTCTAGAGCTTTTTTCTTGGTCCTCCAGGCAATTACAAACACTGAACATAAAAATCTCTTCTGGTTGAATTTTATCAAGTGATATACACCCAGATATAGGTAAAATGCATGCACACACCTTAAAATATATTTGAAACCTAAAAAAGTAAAATCTAATAGTAATAATAGTAATAACAGCTAATAGTTACTGAGCATGTACTATATACCAAGCATTATTCAAAGTGTTTAAAATATATTCATATTTATGCACTAATGTAAATAACTATTATCTGTATTGCATAAATAAGGAAATTAAGGCATAAAAAGGTGCAAAGAGAGTTACGGAACAATGACATGAAACAGAAATGACTGAGATTAGGCAGCAAAGACCTCCCTTATAGTGTGCACCATCTAATAGCAACTTAGACCTGCACTTGTATTATCACAGTCCTGCAAAGCAAGAACATATTGTACAAACTCCAGAAGAAGGATGACAATCTTGATCTTTTTCCATATTCCTGGCAAGATAATCCTTATAATACCATGTTCACGTTGGAGTACACTGTAACCAGAAATGTGAATACAAAATGTTCAAAAAGATCACAATGCTAACTAAAGGATTCACGAGATTAAAAATGAAAGATTAATTTTGAGGATAACAAACCTTAGTTTTCTAAACCACTGTCTTCTGTATACGTACCAACAATGAATCATGCTTTGGAAAAATTAACAACTTGATAAGAGGTAAAAAATCTGAAATAGGGTACCTTTTTCTACCAAGGAAGTTCAAGTTTCCCTACCTCAAACTTTTTTCCAGACTGCTTTCTTTTTATCATCTTGGTGCCAACACCTCTTCTACTCCAGGGACAACCACAAAAGTAGAGAAAACCTCACAGGTTCAATAGGTTTTATTAAATCCCATCAGTTTCAAGACTAATTCAGATTCCTTGGATGTGCCTATGCCATGCCCTGCACAATGTAGCATACAATAGATATTTGTTGAATGGTTGAATCTTCTCCAGGAGAAAATGCATACGTTTAACATCTTCTACTTCCCATAATACTACACTACAAATTATTATGGCAACAGAGTAATGTAATAATACAAATCTTTTACCTTACCATTTTTAGTCCCAGGGGAAAAAAAAAAAGACTAATTTTTTTGACATCAATTTATGCAGCTATTGGCAATCCAAGACACCACAAAAAATTTATCTGAGTACAGGTGAAGCCTGAACAACACGGGTTTGAACTACACAGGTCTACTTATATGTGGATTTTTCTCAATGGTAAACACTACAGTACTACACAATCTACAGTTGTTAAATTTGAGCACACAGAACCACAGATATGGAGGAACCTTGCATTTTCAACTCTGTGAGGGTTGGAGCCCTTAACCTTCCCATTTTTCAAGGAGCAACTGTATACTCTATTTAAACAATAATGTTCTTAACATATTATAAATTCTTACAGCTTTCTTTTTTTTTTAACATCATAACGGAGTATAATTGCTTTACAATGGTGTGTTAGTTTCTGCTTTATACCAAAGTGAATCAGCTATAAATATACATATATCCCCATATGTCCTCCCTCTTGCGGCTCCCTCCCACCCCTCTAGGTGGTCACAAAGCACCCAGCTGATCTCCCTGTGCTAGGCAGCTGCTTCCCACTAGCTATCTATTTTACATTTGGCAGTGTACATATGTCCATGCCACTCTCTCACTTCGTCCCAGCTTACCCTTCCCCCTCCCCGTGTCCTCAGTCTTACAGCTTTCTTTGTAATGTTTAATGAAAATACAACAAAACCATGGATGTTTTTCTTTTATACAACCAATAAACTTTCTGAATCAGGTAAGAGAAATTAGTTCTGTTAAAGTGAGGTGGCCTGCTGCTTTACTAGTAATATTCTAAATTCAGTGAAGCTTAAAAACCAAGAAACAATGAAAATAAACATATACTCTTACATATGCCACAAAAAAGTTCTCTTTATATTTAATTCACAAACTGAAACACCTGCTCTGATTTACTGAACTGTTAAAACATCTGAGAGCAAACACACAAAATTAAAAACTATACAGTTTCTTAGAAGTTGATACCAATTAAAAGAAATTAATCTCTATGCATTAAAAAGTATAGAAAGCATACAAGAGCCGAAATATTCCCTCTATTTGGACTAAATATTCCCTAATATTAAGCAGTAGTTTTTAAAACACAACTTATAGTTACTGAATATTAATTTACCAAAACAGGCAAGGATGACCTTATCTTGGCAAAACTCATAATACTGTTTCCTCAACATCCTAGAAGACAGCTTGATGCACCACACTCTTCCATCTGCTTTGTTCTATTTCTTCCTGCCCCAACTGGAAATTAAACCCTTCCAGTAACAGCCAAAATTTCATCAATCACAGGAAAGTACTTGGAGCAGAGAAGTAGTATGATATGAATAAGAGGTAGAAAGAATAGGTGGAACAGCCCTGGTAATGACCTTAGAGTATGTGCTGAGAGAGAAAATCTACACAACATGTACAGGAATTGCATTTAAATAGTTCTATTCCCACTTACCTGATGAGCTCTCAGTAAACACCGTTAATGTCTGTCCTCCAACACTTTGCAAGACAAATGGATGTTCTCTAGGAGCACTGACTGATGCTGGTTTTCCGCCAATATCATGAATATTTGCAAGATCCTCATTCAAAGTAAATGACACCTAGTAGACACATTAACCAGAGCTTGTTACAATAGACTTTTATATTCAAAGTATCTGTACAGAAATTCTAACTATAAATCAAATACTTTTTTTAATGTGAATCTTTTCCAGTCATTTTATTAAGCATTTTTAAAAAACGTTATCAAAAAATCTTTAATAATTAGTCATAATGAGAGAATCTATCCCCATTTGTCAGAATAATGGGGCTAATCTACCATTATATCGACAGCTTTCAAATGTTTTCTCTGGTCTATGGCTGAAAAACTTCTATTTATAAAACAGAAATAAATTATTTTCCTAAGGTGTCTGAGGTCAAGGAAGAAACCATGTCTTGTTATATTTATAACCCTAAATAAATTAGGTAGGTATTAGGTGGGTGGATGGATGGATAGATTGACAGATAGATAGACAGATTAGATAGACAGACAGATCTATCCATCCATTCATCCATTCATCCATCCATCTCCTAGCAAAATGCCTGGCACACAGAAGGAGGACAGTATTTGCTGAATGACTGAACATTTTTTTTTTTTTTTTTTTTTTTTTTTTTTTTTTTTGCGGTATGCGGGCCTCTCACTGTTGTGGCCTCTCCCGTTGCGGAGCACAGGCTCCGGACGCGCAGGCCCAGCGGCCATGGCTCACGGGCTCAGTTGCTCCGCGGCATGTGGGATCTTCCCGGACCAGGGCACGAACCCGTGTCTCCTGCATCGGCAGGCGGATTCTCAACCACTGCGCCACCAGGGAAGCCCCCTGAACATTTTTAAAGTATTAAGAAAGCAACTGTACTTGAAGCAGGGGGAAGTGAGCTATTTACTCAGGAAGCTTAAACACTCCCATAAGCAGAGGATGTCTTTCTTTTTAGATCCAGTAACTGTATGAGTACACGGTGCTGTTTTACTTTTGAATATTTCAACAAATACAACTAAATATTCATAAGGATAACTCAATATTGAGGTTTAGAATAAAAAGACACAGTAGGTGTTCTTTCAAAATGATTTTTACCATATCTCCCTGAATTTTACATCAAAGTTATTTATAAACTTAACATACTGATCTCTTAACCACGTAGAAAGATTATGAAGTATTATTTAAATATCTCTCTACTATGCAACAGGTACTGCAAATTATGTCCTGGACTTAATAGGTCAAAATCTAAAGCCTTCAAAAATCCAAATCAGGGCTTCCCTGGTGGTGCAGTGGTTGAGAATCCACCTGCTGATGCAAGGGACACAGGTTCGTGCCCCGGTCTGGGAAGATCCCACGTGCTGCAGAGCGGCTGTGCCAGTGAGCCATGGCCGCTGAGCCTGCGCGTCCAGAGCCTGTGCTCCACAACAGGAGAGGCCACGACAGTGAGAGGCCCGTGTACCGCAAAAAAAAAAAATAAATAAATAGATAAATCCAAATCAAATGCATTTGCCACACTGAAATAAGGTTTAAAGTATTACTGAAACTACTGAAATTACTAATTTTCATAGTACCAAGAGAGGGGATATTTAGGTCAAAGTAGAAAAATGCTAAGCATGAACAACTAGAAAGGAGCCTATTCATTCACACAAGAGTGGCATTTATACTAGTATGTGTTCCTGACCAGCCACCAGTTTGATGTGGAGTTTTCCAGAATGTAAACACTACCCTCTCTTTACTATTACTAATGCACAGTAAAATAATCTAATGTTTTAAATAAAATTTCCATAGAAATAATCTTACCTCGGTCCTTCCTTGATTTCTGAAAGAGAGGAAAGAAAAAAATTTCAATTATTTAATTTCATATTTTTTTCAAATGTAAGCTAAGAACTAATGCTACTTCATATTTACAAGAAAATATTACATTTACAGAGATTACTTAATATTTATCCTTGGCTCTCCTAAACTATTCTATTTGTAATCCTATAGGAAAAACAAATACACATTAATCCCACATAAGTATTTTAGATATTATGAGTTTGTGTCTCTTAACACTATTACAAGCTGACCTAATAATATCTTATCCAAATAATGATCTTATTACAATTCTTATTTTAATTTCTGAGTATTTTAATTTATTATTTATTTATTATTTTTGGCTGCGTTGGGTCTTCGTTGCTGCACGCAGGCTTTCTCTAGTTATAGCGAGCCGGGGGGGCTACTCTTTGTTGTGGTGTGCGGGCTTCTCATTGCGGTGGCTTCTCTTGTTGCGGAGAATGGCTCTAGGCACGCAGGCTTCAGCAGCTGTGGCACACGAGCTCAGTAGTTGTGGCTCGTGGGCTCTAGAGCACAGGCTCAGGAGTTGTGGCGCATGGGCTTAGCTGCTCCACGGCATGTGGGACCCTCCTGGACCAGGGCTCAAACCCAGGTACTCTGCATTGGCAGGTGGATTCTTAACCACTGCACTACCAGGGTAGCCCTCTGAGTATTTCTAGCATTCAGCAGCATGTGAATGGCATATTTAATACCAGATAATATAGAACTTCAACAAATTTTACTATTTATTTTGTCTAGCTGAAGAAGTTTCACTTACCTAACAAAATCTTAAAGATCAAAAATTATTTTTAAATTACAAGCAATTTTATCTGCTATAAAAATAATATATGCCCATGTAGAAATAATTTTATTACAGACAAGCCAAAAGTTTTAAATTAACCAAGATTCTACTGTTAACATCTACTGTTACCTACAGTAAATATCCTTCCATACGATTTTTTATTTATTTGAATTACATTTTTAAATTTTTCTTTTTCTTTTTTTAAAAATAAATATGGGATCAATGTACATCCTAATAATAGCCTAATTTTAAAAAAACGTATTAAATACCTGCAAAGTACTGAGTGGAAGGCCCTTATCCCCAGCCAGCAGAAGATATAAAAGCTAAATCCATAACTATAAAGTGAGATAAACTTTAATTTTAATAAAGAGACCACAATGTGCTAGGATTAGGTAGGAGGACACCATTTCTTCCATTTTAAGAGCTAGGATTGGCTCAACAAGAGGCAGCTTTTGAGCTATAATATCAAAAGTAAATAGCTAAGTGGGACTTTCCTGGCGGTCCAGTGGTTAAGACTCTGCACTTCCACGGCAGGGGGTGCAGGTCTGATCCCAGGTCAGGGGAACTAAGATCCTGCATGTTGCGTAACAGGGCCAAAAAAAAAGAAAAGTAAATTGCTAAGCAAAGCCAGGAAAATGTGATCAGATTTGGCTGGGAGGGAAAGTACAAAATAAAGAATCGTAGGAGATGAACTGTAAAGGAGAAATGGGGCCAGACCATGTAAGATCTTGAATATCACAGCACAGAGCATGGACTTCACTCTTCAGGCAATGGAGAGGTACAAGCATTGTTTGAACAAAAGTGTAACAAGTACAAAGACATGTTCCAAGAAACTGACATCAGAAAATATACATAGAATGGATATGAAGACAAGTTAGAAAACTACTATTTCTCCATAACACCCGGCTGAGTTCCAACCTGTCTTCCTTCAATGGTACAGTCACTCACTGTCATTAAGTGTCTGCTATACATCCACTTGGCACTGTGACAAGTGCATGGTATAGTATGAGTATAGGTCTTTATCCGCAAGAAGGTCCCAGGCTAATGAAAAAAAGACAGCTCAAATCCATATGAACAACTACAAACAGGACAATAACTTCAAGACAGAGTTACAACAAACTGTCATGGAAATGCAGATAGGAAAGCTAGGAAAAGATGAACTGAGTGGGGGATGAGATCGACAACAAGTAGCCATTCCAGGCTAAGAGAAGAATCCAACTAAACACCAGAAATGACAAAGTACCCAGCATATTCTTTCTAATATCAGTGAACGGTAGGCTGGAGTCAAGTGGTAAAGAGCCTTTTAGGCCAGACTAAGGATTCCAGATTCTTACAGAGATTTGTTTACTGTAGGAATTCCCAGTCTTTCATACATTAAAATACAATGTCAATCTTCTTTTTGTTGGGGAAGTACCTAGAACAGAGGTGAACAAAGTTTAAGATTTCACAAAAAAATAATGAATTTCCAGCTTCTCTTACAAGACCGGAAGATCTGGCGACAATGTGCTCCCAATTCAGCATGACAACAATCCCCTCAACACGCATAGACAGTGAGGCACTGAATTCACTACAGTCCCTTCCCTATCTCTCCAGAACCTTCCTTCTAGAGGAATTTAATTTAGCTACCCTAAGACAGAGGCACTGTAGGCAAAGCCACAGAAGGCACTCACGTAATGTTTACTGAATTGAACTGAAGCTAATGCAGAAACACATATAGAAAGTAATGAAGGCCTGAACCAGACAGCTGTAGAATGCAAGGAGGAGTGCGTGGCAGGACTAATAGAAGAGGAAATGACTGAAAGTGGGAAGCAAAGGAAAAAGGACGGATTAAAGATCATGCTGCCATTTCCCGTCAGTGACTAGAAATCACCCAGATGCAATCAGGGAACACAGGAGGGGAGGTCAACTTCCTTTTCATATA
This sequence comes from Kogia breviceps, assembly GCF_026419965.1. Lineage (NCBI taxonomy): Eukaryota > Metazoa > Chordata > Mammalia > Artiodactyla > Physeteridae > Kogia > Kogia breviceps. The sequence goes on from NC_081325.1 coordinate 22,305,465, forward strand.
CAGTTGACCCTTGAACAATGCAGGGGTTAGGGTGGATGACACCCTCTATGTTCATGGTTCCACGTCCATGGATTCAACCAACAGCACATCGTGTGGTACTGTAGCATATACTGACTGAAAAAAAAACCATGTAATCAGTGGAACCGTGCAGTTCAAACTCTTATTGTTCAAGGGACAACAGTATATATTATAATAGCACCTTAGTTGGAATGATAAGAGATTGATCAACTCTAGATGAGTTAATTTTCTAGAATAAATATTAACCCTTGAAAACTTATTTTGAAAGGATTATGTATTGCTTTCTCTTGGTATATGAATGTATGAAGTATACATGACCTTTTGTCATTCTACATTACAACTAAAATATACCCTTTCCATGATGATCTGTGGTCAAAGTTATAAACATCCACTACTGTTAAACACAGTAATGTCTTCAGAAATGGATGAAGTAAACAGCTGGTCCACCCTTTCACTGAAAGTCTCATAATGTTTCTCGTTACTCTGAGTCTGTTTCTCAATACTCCACAGGTACTTCTTTAGACTCCAGCCTCATTCCTCTTTAAAAATTAATGTCTTTCCTTTTTCTTACACTTTTTTTTTTTTTGCGGTACGCGGGCCTCTCACTGCTGTGGCCTCTCCCGTTGCGGAGCGCAGGCTCCGGACGCGCAGGCTCAGCGGCCATGGCTCACGGGCCCAGCCGCTCCGCGGCATGTGGGATCTTCCCGGACCGGGGCACGAACCCGTGTCCCCTGCATCGGCAGGCGGATTCTCAACCACTGCGCCACCAGGGAAGCCCTTTCTTACACTTTTAAAATACATCTTAGATTTGACACCAATGGCGCCAGACTTTTCACTAATCACTGATAACCAATAAATCACCTGCTTCTTCAGGATAAGAAAACCAACCAAATAATAATAATAACAACCCTGTGCTCCACAGGATTTTTTGTGGTTTTTGTTTTGTTCCATTTTGAATTCCTATTCATATGTCCCCTTCTTGAATAATATAGCTCAAACACCATTAGGGGAGGCCAAGCAAGGTAGGCATCTGCAGAGTGGGTTGAGCAGGGCAGTCACAGCCCAAGTGGAAAGGAAGTGCCTGGGGTGGAGAGGGCAGGCCGGGGCAAGGTGCCAGAGCCCAGTGGGGTAAAGGCGGGCACCCCATAACGGAACGGCTCAACAAGAAATGGGTCAGAGCCTAGTGGGGCGAGGGCATCCACATGGAAGGACTGCCTGAAACAGGCTGTTGGAGCCCTAGCGGGGTAAGGAGGCATGCCTTTGAGGAGAGGGCAGCCTCGAGAACAGGGGGTGGAAGCCTAGAAGGGCTGAGGAGAGCATCCCCGTGGAGGGCAGCAAAGGTTAACAACAGCCTAACAAGGGTTGCTATAGCGCAAGGAGGGTGAGGAGGGCAATCACCAACGCGGGGAGAAGTGGGGGACTCTGAACAAGTAAGGACAAAGGTCTGCACAAATAAGTGAATATATTAAGAATAACAGGAACCAGGTTTCTCACTTTCAGAAAAGAGGTGCAAATATGAAAAGGGAGGAAACTAGAACACACCCTGTAGTGCTGAACTGGAACTGGGTATTGGTATAAATTCATGATTTTCAATACATGTAAATATAAAAATAAATGTAGACCTCGAGGTGTGTGTGTGTGTACATATACATCCACTTAGAGGTCTGGGAGCAGCCATGAGCACCTGTGGTATCCAGAGCTTAGTTTCCAAATCCCATTTTCCTCTAGAGGAAACCAGGGATCTTTGGAGAAATGACTGACTCCAGGGCTCAGAAAGAAATGTACAAGATGAGTCTAAAACATCTTTCCTTAACAAAAAGTTAAGTGCTCCAAGAATGATGAAGACATGCCCAAAGTCTATGGGACTTACACTATCGAACTGTACACTTAAAAATGGTTAAGGTGGGGGGCTTCCCTGGTGGCGCAGTGGTTGAGAGCCCGCCTGCCGATGCAGGGGACATGGGTTCGTGCCCCGGTCCGGGAAGATCCCACATGCCGCAGAGCGGCTGGGCCCGTGAGCCATGGCCGCTGAGCCTGCGTGTCCGGAGCCTGTGCTCCGCAACGGGAGAGGCCACAACAGTGAGAGGCCCGCGTACCGCAAAAAAAAAAAAAAAGTTAAGGTGGTAAATTTTATATGTATTCTTTATCACAATAAAGAAAACAAAGATCATGGGTGCCAGCTAGAAGGAGCTTCCATTGGCTAAACTTTGGACAATTTGAACATCAGAATAAATGATGATAAATTGAGTCTCTCAGTGTCTTTCTGTAAGGGCAGCACCAAGAACTGAACATAATGCTTGCACTGTGAGCTAACCGGCAGAGGAAACAGTGGATTATTATTCTGCTTTGTTTTGATCAGCAATGTGTATCTGTGCCTATGTGTGTGTATTCTATATGTATATATACGTATATGTGTGTGTGTATATATATGTGCATTGATATACATGTGTGTTTTGCCAGACTGCTCTTCAGAAAGTTTGTACTGATTTATTAAACTCCGATCAACAGTGTAACACTGTTCTAAACTTAGTCCATTTTTATAACAAAAATTATCTCATTGATTTTTTTATTTGCATATTTTCTATTATTAGTGGGCCCCGATATGACCTTGGAAGTTAAGTGTGTTTAGAAATAAAATTAGAAATTAAACGTCTCTGAAAGAAGCTGTATTAGTACAAACTGTATGACTGTCAGTAAAATATGACATATATCAAACATTTTGAAAACTGAAGTTTTCTGAGGCAGGATGGTAATGTAGAAAGGCTGGTTTTAAAATTAAACAAACTAAGGCAAAACTATAAACCAATTAAAATGCAGTACACATCAGATGTCCAAAGGTATAAGAATAGTCCAAGTACAGTGATTTAGGGACATGGCATGAATTGCTTGACGAAAATGGCCCAAATGTTACCAACTGTTAAAAGAAGCTGTTACTCTCATCTTATTGTGGACTCTCCTTTTTTCAGGTATAAAAACAACCAAATTTGGGAAGAGCTGCGTTCCCAGCGGCATGTGTTCCCCCCTCCTCTGCCTCTCTTGATTCCTTTACTCCACAGTGCCTGTCTCTGCTGGAATCCACGTCCACACCATGTATTTCTTCCTAGCTTCTGGCCTACTGCACAGCAAGCTGGTGCTGCTGCTTAACTCTGGGAGGGCTGACGGGGAGGGGAGGTGCCAGACATGATGCAGGGTCTACTGCCTGTACTTTGTGGCATGTGGGGCATGACAGCAGGCAAACACTTACGGGGTATTTTACATGCACTGAACCTGTGAGGTATTAATACCATCTCCTTTTCACAGGTGAGGAAACAGAGAGGGTAATAAGCAACTTCCCTAAAGTCACATAGCTGGTAAATGACAAGGCCCGGATAAAGCCCAGAGCTGACCGCCTCCTGAGTCCAAACTCATTATCGGTATACTACACTGCCTTTTTAAAACCTTAGCTATTTTTCATTTTTTACCCAAATATACGTTTTTTTCAACCACACAGATAACCCACCAAATGGTTAATCTGCCTCTAAGGATCAATAGTTGATCATACATCTTCTAGGCTTTAAAAATATTTGAAGACAGTTTCACTGGTTTGCCCTAAGTCTTCTCTTAAACAGCCCTCATGCCTTCAAACGTTCCTCACAGGAAATTGATTTTAGTTTTCTCATTGTCCTAGTCTCACTCCACTGAATGAACCTATTTGTCCGCGTCTCTAAGTGCAGCGCTAAAAACTGAACACAATGTTTGTTCTGGAAGCTCACTGGCAAAGAAGAGTGGGGTTATCATCCCACTTCATTCTAAACAACAATCATCTATTAATGGAGCCTTTTGTTTATAGCCACAAAACCTTGATGAGTCATATTTAGCTGAAATTAAAGTACTGATAACCTAGTCACCGGCACTGCTAAGCCAAACTCCTCGCTCATCCTACACTTGTTTAATAGTGAATCTAGTAATCAGTAAGAAGAATGAAAACTAAGTAAATTAGAAACATAAATAAGATAGCCAGTAGCCCTACTTCAGAACAAGCTGTTTTCAAGCATTTCCATAGCAATCTTAGGATACCAGCTACTAAAAATCTGTTCCCACCATTAAAAGTACTAGCTCTTCTACACAGCAAGATTATATTTCATGTTAGGTAGAAAATCTGCTAGATTTTTTATTTACATATAAAATACACATACACACATCTGTTAATATTGAGGGCAAACATAGAGTTTATTGCCAAAACCAAGACACTCTGGAGAGTGAAAGAGGGGACACTATTAATAACTACACAGGAAAAATATGTAAACCAGCGCTGTAAAACATGTAAACTGGTCATGACCTAGGGATACAGCCTCCCTATGCATATTAGATGTAACTATGTAAAACATCTGCTTTAAACTAAGGACAAGCTTGAAATTTTCTTCCAAACAAAGGGTAATCAAGAAAAGGTGATCACAGCACACCCATTACTGTTTATTTAGCATGCTATCTTTAATATTTACCTTAGGGATGAAAGCAGTACTTAGGGCTTACATAGGTTTCCCTAGAGCTTGGCTCCTTTTACTTTGTTTCCCATACCAGTTCCCTCCTCCCCACACCAAAAGATTTTACATTCCTTAACTAGGTATTTTCTTTACACAGAGGTTTTCAGGAACGCAATATTCATGGTAGGGAAAGGTAGCGAATCTAAACTCAGAAGATTAAGTATCTGTCCAAAGTCTCACTGATAGTAAGTGATGGAGCTGGCACTGGAACCTGTTGGAGTTTTCTTACCACTCAAAGGACTGAATTTAAGTCCAGTTCTGCTATTAAATGTGTAGCTGTTTCTTAAGAAAAGAAGATATTACTTCTCTCTACCTAACATTAGAACTTTGGATATAAAAGCATGCCCATTTCCAATAAATATATTGTGAAAACAAAAGGAAGAATTAAAAGATTTGTCTGAAACTAATGCAAGTAAGATAAAGAACAAAAATATTGATATTTAGGGCATAAACCATGAAAGTATCGAAGCTTCTTACTTTAAAGACATGACATCATCCAAGAACACAGGATTGCTCCTCCAAAGAACAAAACCCAGAGGGTGTCCAAATAACATTTAGAAATTGAGAAGATGAGAAGGAGCCAGCAAGAGAGTGATGTCTCAGAAGTGAGGTGAAAAAAAAGCGTTTGAGGGTAGAAGTGATCACCTATGTCAAGTTCTGTTGAAGGTCAATTGAGAAGAGCTTCTAGTTGACTCTTAGATTTAACAATGTGGATGTGGTAGGGGCTTCCCTGGTGGTGCAGGGGTTAAGAATCCGCCTGCCAAAAAAAAAAAAAAGAATCCGCCTGCCAATGCAGGGGACACGGGTTTGAGCCCTGGTCCAGGAAGATCCCACATGCCACAGAGCAACTAAGCCCGTGTGCCACAACTACGGAGCCTGTGCTCTAGAGTCTAAGTGCCACAACTACTGAGCCCACGTGCCACAACTACTGAAGCCCACGTGCCTAGAGCCCGTGCTCTGCAACAAGAGAAGCCACAGCAATGAGAAGCCTGTGCACCACAGCGAAGAGTAGCCCCTGCTCTCCGCAACAAGAGAAAGCCCGCGCACAGCAACAAAGACCCAACACGGCCAAAAATAAAATAAATTTTTTTAAAAAACTTAAAAGAATGTGGATGTGGTAGATTGTAAAAAAAAAAAAAAAAAAAAAAAATCTAGGACTACAAATTATTTGCCTCAAATCCCATCAAGAGGTAGAGTCTACTGCAAGTTACATTTACATTTGGCAAACATGATGCAAGCACAAGCTTGCAAAGCGCTTGTGTAGTGGGGCTTCCCTCTCTCTTGCTACTAGGAACTCCTTCACATGGAGCACGCTGGAGATGAAAAACACATGGCAACTGCCCCAGATGACAGCAAGTCAACCACTGGACACATAAATGAGGCCATTCTAGCCAGGAAGACCAGCCAGGTCAGCCTCAACCAGAACTGTCTAGAACGGCCTCATAGAATTATAAGCTAATAAAATGGTTTAGTTCTAAGCCACTAAACTTTGGGGTGGTTTGTTATGAAACAAAAACTCAGTGATAAAGAGATGGATATTGGTGGTATACAAGAGCCATTTGAATGGAGCAGTGGGCATGGAAATCTGATTAGAGCTGGATTAAGAATGAATGGACAGTAAGAGGGGAACACAAGGCCTATGGCTGACACCAGCTGAGCTATGGAGGCTTCCTTTTCAAACACGGTTACTTTCTCAACTAGGAAACAATACTCTTACATTGTTTACTAGGTGTTCCCTACCCTCATCCAAAGCCTCTATAAATAGGCATGGTGGAACAATGGCAAAATCCTTCTCCTGAAGCCCTTAACTGGTGCATCCAGTTATGCCCAACTCAAGCATACCTCCTCAAAGATGAGGAGCAGGGCTTCCCTGGTGGCGCAGTGGTTGGGAGTCCGCCTGCCAATGCAGGGGACACGGGTTCGTGCCCCGGTCCGGGAAGATCCCACGTGCCGCAGAGCGGCTGGGCCCGTGAGCCATGGCCGCTGAGCCTGCGCGTCCGGAGCCTGTGCTCCGCAACGGGAGAGGCCACAGCGGTGAGAGGCCCGCATACCACAAAAAAAAAAAAAAAAAAAGATGAGGAGCAGATAGATGGATGAGGGAACTACATACTCTGCTACTTCACTGCCAATAGGCTTTACCAATAAATTTTACTTGATATTTATACCTTTCATTAGAGGAATGTGTCTGTGTGTGTGTGTGTGTGTGTGTGTACACATGTGTACACATGAATCCTTACAGGGCACCTAATCATCTCCTGACAAGCCTTGGCATGCTCATTACTTCTTATTTTTCACGTAAATTGTTTGAAAAAGAACTCTAATTACATTTAAAAACACTTGTAGGGCTTCCCTGGTGGCTCAGTGGTTGAGAGTCCGCCTGCCGATGCAGGGGACACGGGTTCGTGCCCTGGTCCGGGAAGATCCCACGTGCCGTGGATGGCTGGGCCCGTGAGCCATGGCCACTGAGCCTGTGCATCCGGAGCCTGTGCTCCGCAACGGGAGAGGCCACAACAGTGAGAGGCCCGCGTACCACAAAAAAAAAAAAAAAAAAAAAAAAAAAAATCACTTGTAAAAAAAATTCAAAGAAGTTTTATAAAATGTCAAAAATTCATAAATAACTTACTTGGCAATCCGCAGTTTCCCAACTTCACCTCTTCCAGGGGCTTTAGCCCATTGCTGTGACAAATATTTAGGAACCTAAAACAAAATAAGACACTATTAGACAATGTTTTAGATGCTAACAAATCTTTTTAAATATAAAGTGATATATGGCTTCTATATATACTTTCTGTCTGTAATAATCGCTAATTAAGTAGCAAGCTCTCATTATATGTTTTGCACTAAAGAGGTACTAAGATATGAAAGAAATGATTTTAGCTCTCAAAGTGTTTGAAGTCAGTCCAGTTGATGACACAAAACTAAAACTGGTCATATAACTTAAGAATAATGAAGTGCTAACTTATGTTCCCAGATAAGTCCAATAAAAGTTCAGAGATGAGAAAGGCTACCAGAAGAGGCTTCTTGGAGGAGCATAACACTCTGACATGATATTATTTAGAGACACTACTGAGCTGAAGATGATTCAAAAGTCATATTTTATTATGTATAAGATTATAACTCTGACCAATATGATGAAGGATCTGCTGAAATAAAAGAAATTATTCAATATAACAGCTAGCAGTTATATAATAGTACTTTCCTAACACATATGTACTTTTCATACATTTATACCTCACATCTCTACGAGGTAGGTACTGTTAATTATCCCCATTTTACAGGGAATTTTTTAAAAAATTAATTAATTTTATTTTTGGCTGCGTTGGGTCTTCGTTGCTGCATGTAGGCTTTCTCTAGTTGTGGTGAGCGGGGGCTACTCTTCTTTGCAGTGCACGGGCTTCTCATTGCTGTGGCTTCTCTTGTTGAGGAGCACGGGCTCTAGGCGTGCTGGCCTCAGTAGTTGTGGCGCATGGGCTCAGTAGTTATGGCTCGTGAGCTCTAGAGCACAGGCTCAGTCGTTGTGGCACACGGGCTTAGTTGCTCCATGGCATGTGGAATCTTCCCAGACCAGGGCTGGATCCCGTGTCCCCTGCATTGGCAGGCAGATTCCTAACCACTGCACCACCAGGAATATCCCCATTCTCCAGATTATGAATTTGGAGCACCCAGGGATTATAAAATTTAGCCAAGGGTATAAAATTAGCAAATGAGGAGCCAGGATTCAAATCCAGGCAGTGTGGTTCCAGCATCTAGGTTCTTAACTGTGTTGTGTCTGAAATTAGATATATGTAATCAGAAGGGTTTTAATTCTCAAAAAGATTAAGGGAATATATGCTGAATGCCTACTATGGACCTTATCTCATTTCTTCTAACAAGTAGTTTGAACTCGGGAATCAGTACATACTTTTAAGGTATGCTTCATACTTTATATGTACATATAAAGTATGAAGCATAATGCCTCACACAAACAAGTACTCAGTGAGTGTCAGGTGTCATTATTATTTCCCACAGTAATCCTGGAATGACAATATGAACATGAATGTGTAACTACGTCAGAGAGACCTTCCAAGGCTGGAAAGGAAAAAAATAATTCTATCTAGCAAAATTTCTTTTGCAAAAAGAACCACTTGACCATTAGTCAAACAAATAGCAGTGCTCTGGATATAGTAAAAATTCAAGAATAAAAGAAGATCCTAATGGTATTTGTTCATTCTTTACACTGAAATATATTGAACAACGACTGTGTCAGACAATATGCTAGAAAAGATGAAGGGGAAGGGAGCCAACAGTGTCAGGTACAGGCTACACATTTTACACCCACTATCCCATTTAATTCTCCCAATCACCCTGCAAAATTGCTACCGCTCTCCTCATTCTATAGATAAGAAAACCAAGGCTCAGGGGGTTGAAATAACATGGTTAGCTAGTATCAGCCACAAGAGGACTCCAGATTGGTCAGATGCTCTCTTTGTTATACAACTAAATAAGAGTATATAAAAGATCCTAAAGGAAAAGGGGTTTCGAAGATTCTACATCTTAAGGTTTCAACTACACTGCACTCCACTTATTCATGCATGCTTAGAGGATTTGGCAAACTCCTTCTGATAACTGTATCTACCTATTAGGTCTCCTTTGATTACAAAAGGAGAAGAAAACCCACTTAGGCATACAGAGGATTTACTGGCAAAAGTAACTAAAAATTCCAGAGGTAGTCTTAAAGCAGCTTGATTAAGGGCTCAAATGATGTAACCAGGACTCTTTCACCATCTCTCATCTCTTCTCACCACACTGACTCACTTCTTTGACAGCCTTGCCCCTTGTGTAGCAAGATGGCTGAAGCTGCTCCTGAAGAGCAAGAGTTCTCCTTCCCCAAATCCCCAGCAAAACTGTAATTGTCTCTCGTGGCTCTGACTAGGTCATGTGTCCTTCCTTGGGCCTACTATTGAACCCACAGATGAGATCCTTGCACTGTCAGCCTGAGTCAATGACACCTCTGGTGAGGGACAGTCAACATCATTAGAATCACACAGACTGAAAAGAGGGAGCACTAAGTAAGCGCTGTTACCGCACTTACTGTAAACGCAGGGTGCTGTTACAGTGTCAGAGCAAGAGGATACTGGTTAGTCAAAGAAGCAAATGTCAACATTTCCCATCAGAACTAAATACAAGATCTGAAACTGATCTGGACAAATACTGTTACAACATCAGACAGAACCCTGAATCCTTGAACTATGTAAATTATTACCTCATGGCCTCAATCTTGAAATACTGCCTAAGGAGTGAGACTTTGCTTCTTGCTTGTCTTTGATTTTTAGCCCCAGGGAACCTTCTTGTCAATTACTCTAACAAAAAGAGAAAACTATGTTCTACAGATAGCAGCCTACTCTACCAAGCTAGCACAAGCTGTATTCCCTAACAAAGTCTTTAGGGGAAAGATGGTGGCTTTTCTTCATCATATTTCAAGTTACCGATTCAAATGAGCCCTACATTTAGATACTGTAAGACTTTCTCGTTATCACTAACAGTACCCGCTTTCCACAAACTGTATTTCAGGGAACAATTCTGACCACCACCTCCTAACTTCCTGGCCCTTTCCTCAGTACTTTGACTCCAACAATTCTTCCATCCCTCAAATCATAGACTCTACATCTGTACAATGTCCCTGTCTGCTTATGTCCTCACGCCTCTCTTTAACGGAGCTACATTTCACAACCCATCATTATAACCATTCTCTTGCCCCTAACTCCCTCCATCATACTGGCCTGGCAGAACCTAATCCCGATTAAAGCCAAGCTATACTACTACTTATTTTATTAATTAATTTATCTATTTATCGTTTCATTTGATCGTGCTATTCTTCCTCCACACTTGCACCTGAGCTGCTGAAGAAAAACAAGCACGCTCGACGGTCTCCCTTGAAATACACGGCTACTAACATCAAGCAAGCCCTACAAGATGCCAGGCAATTTAACGCCCTCTCCCTGGTCAATTCTCACCTGCAGTGGGAAAGCCACTGCAGACAGGTCACATGTTCTCGTCACTCCTCAAATATGTAACACTTCTTCCTTCCTCTTCCACTGAGAAAGACGAACAATCAAAAGGATACTTCCAAATCTACCACTTAGGACTTCCCTGGCAGTCCAGTGTGGTTAAGTCTCTGAGATTCTACTGCAGGGGGCGTGGGTTCCAACCCGCATGCCTTGAGAACTAGGATCCTGCATGCCATACCGCTTGGCCAAAAAATCAATCAATCAGTCAATCAATCAATCTGCCGCTTAGCCACAGGTGGGGCTTTTACTCTGTTTTCCCCTTTTAACAGATGAACTATGTATGGCCAATCCCTCCAGGTGTGCACTGAATTTCTCCCTGTGGTCTAATCAAGGACACCTTTCTCTCAATTCTACCCTTTCCTCCACTCCCTTTAGGTAATTATTCCCCCATCACAGTAACAATGACGATGGTGACAGCTAACTCTCAGAGCGCTTACTAAGTGTGGCAGAAGACTCTAAGATGGCCCCCAATGATCCCCACCTCCTCATATTTGCACCCTTGTGTAACTGCCTCTCCCTGGGTGAGAGTAGGACCTGTGACTTCCTTCTGGTCAATGCAATATGGCAAAGGTGATGGATGGGATGTTACTTCTGTGGTTAGGTTACATCAGATTGTGATCTCTGTCTTGCTTCGAAGCCCACGTGGCAGAAACCTAAGGGCAGGCTCCGGCCGACAGTCAGCTACGAACTTAGGCCCTCGGTCCCACAACCTTAGAGGAACTGAATTCTGCCAGCCACAGAACCTTGGAAACAATCTTTCCACAGGCACAGCTTCAGCTGAGAGTCCAGGCCTGGCTGACCCCTTGACTGCATCCTGTGAGAGACTCTGAAGCAGAGGACCCAGCTAAGCCACACCAGGACTCCTGATCCACAGAAACTATGAAATAATAAATGCACACTATTTAAGCTACTAAGTCTGTGGTGATAATGTTATATAGCAATAGATAACTAAGACATTAAGTGACAAGCACTCTTTTAAATGTTTTAAATATATTAACCATTTAACTCTCACACAATCTTTTTATTGTCTCCATTTTACAAATGAGGAAACGGAGGCACAGGGAGGTTAGCAAAGTAACTCACGATCACACACCTGGTAAGGGCAGGCTCTATAATTCTTTCCACCCACTGTCCCGTCTCTCTGCCTCTCTACAGCAAAGCTCTTTGAAGAGCCGTCTCTGCTGACTGACTACAGTTCCTCCTCTGCCACTTTGTTCTGCTCTAGACAGGCTTCCCCCTCTACTACTCTGCTGAAACTGGTTCCCATGGTTACAAAAGCTCCTATCGCCAAGCCAATGTTTAGTCCTCGTCTTGCAGACCTATCAACAATATTTGAGAACTCACTGTTTCCTCCTTCTTCAAACACTTTCTTCACTTGGCTTCAAGTCACCCCAATCTCTCTTGATTTTCCTCCTACTTCTCTGGACTCTCCTTTATTGGTCTCCACACATCTAGATTCTCATCTTCCTGACCTCTTAACCCTCAGAGGGCCCTGATTTCAGTCCTCAGACCTTTCCTCTTCTCTATCCACACTCAATCTTATGTAATCTCATCCAATCTCTTGACTTTAAATACCCTCTATGTAATGACAACTCCCAAATTTATAGCTCTTCCCTCCAAGTCCCAACTTATATATCCAACTGCCTACTCAAACTCTCCATTTGAATATTCACTAGACATTTCAAACTCAAAATATCCACACCAGAACTCTTATTTCTCCCTCATAAACCTGTTCCTCCTGCAATTTTCCTATCTCAGTAAAAGTCGACTCCGTCATTCCAGGCACTCAGTCTGAAACTGGAGTTACCCTGAATAGCTCCTTTTTTCTCACATTCCACATCCAATTAACTGACATAGCCTGTCAGCAATACCTTCAAATTATATCCGGACTCCATGTCCTTCTCACCAATTCCTGGGTTACCAGGCTAATCTAAGTCACCATCATCTCTTGTAATCGCCATCTCTTACTGTAATAGCCTCCTGATTCCCTTGCTTCCACTCTTGTCCATGTACACTTTAGTCTCAATACAGCAGCCAGAGTGACCATATTAAAACCTAAGTCAGATGATACTGTTCTGCTCAAAGCCTTTCAATTCATTTAACAGACATCTACATAGTGCTTAACATGTGCCAGGTACTCTTCTAAGCACTTTAAAATTTTACTTCACTTAATCCTCATAACAACTCTATTATTATTCCATTTCGCAGATGAAGAAACTGAGGCACCAAAAAGTTATCATTTGTCCAGTCTCACAATTACTAGCGGTGGGGAGCCAGGATTCTAACCTAGGCAGTCTAGCTCCACAATCAGCATGCCAAGCTGCCTCTCCATGGCTACTCGCTTCCCATGTCACTCATTGTAAAAATCCTCTAATGTCTTAGATGATTCAGCCCACTGCAATCCATGGCCTCATGGATCTATGGATTCATGACCCTCCTACTGCCTTCACCCACTTGACTCTAATCACACAGATCTGTGAACATTCCCAACACCATCCCATCCGAGGGCCTTTGATTCGTTGTTACTTCCGTCTGGAACGCTCTTCTTCCAGATATCTGAAGGGCATCCCCATAACTTCCTTCAGGTCTCTGCTCAAGGTCCACCTTATCAGTGAGGCCCTTCCCCACGCTATTAAAATAGCATCCCCAGCTACCTTCTACACCTTTTACCCTGATTTGTTTTTCTTCAGAGCACTTATCACCTGCTCTATACATATCTGTTTATTGTCCATTCTCCCTCCCCATTAGAATGCAATCTGCACGAGGTAGATATTTTGTGTGTTTTGTTTACTGCCACATCCCTAGCATCTAGAATAGCCTGGCACACAGTAGGAACAGAGTTATTATTTTAATGATTGGCTATTGTTGAAGAAATGTTACTAATGTTAATGTAATGACAATGATGGTGTTATTAGGATAAATCCAGGATATAGAATTTAATTTTAATAAATCTCACTGCATACTCGAAGGGAAACCTTATTTCAGAGATCAACCTTAAAATAAGGGGGAAGAGAGGAAAACACCAATAGTAGAGTGGAGCGTTTTCCAACCTGCCACTGTCCCCTCACTGCTGGTTCCCTGAAATGCTATTAAGATAAAGGGAAGACAAGAATGTTCTGGAGCTCTTGAGGCTTCCCTGGTGGCGCAGTAGTTAAGAATTCACCTGCCAATGCAGGGGACACGGGTTCGATCCCTGGTCCAGGAAGATCCCACATGCCACGGAGCAACTAAGCCCGTGCGCCACAACTACTGAGCCTGTGCTCTAGAGCCCACATGCTACAACTACTGAGTCTGCACTCTAGAGCCTGTGAGCCACAACTACTGAAGCCCGTGTGCCTAGAGCCTGTGTTCCATAACAAGAGAAGCCACCACAGTGCGAAGCCCGCGCACCACAACAAAGAGTAGCCCCCACTCGCCACAACTAGAGAAAGCCTGCACGCAGCAACAGAGACCCAACACAGCCAAAAATAAATAAATTAATTAATTTTTAAAAAAAGAATGCTCTGGAGCTCTTGATGAGACCACTGTTCTTCAATACATTAACCAGGTCAGAAGATTCTATGATCAAACTGCTGGAGACTACAATTTAGGCCACCAAACAACAAGACAATAGTTCTAAGTGAAGTGAGTATATATCATACACTAAAACAAATTTAAGAATCAAATCCAGTACAATAATTGTATCTAATACAAGCAATTGCCAACTTAAAAAAAGATTACGTCCCAGAAGTTAACTGATAAAAACAAGTTTGGAACTCATACTGCATTGTCATCATTATTATAATAAAACTGTAAGTTCCCATGGAACTTTCCTGGTGGTCCAGTGGTTAAGACTCTGCGCTTCCAACTGCAGGGGGCACAGGTTCAGTCCCTGGTCAGGGAACTAAGATCTGGTATGCTGCGTGCAATGGGGCCAAAAAAATAAAAAATAAAATAAGTTCCCAGGTAAGCCTACCAGCTTATTTAATTCAAAAGGTTGCCCAAATACTATACCCTGGTAATGAAAAACAGTAGAATACAATGAGGATACTATGTCAATCATAATATAACTTTTTACACCAAGAGCTTACGGAAATGGGCTTCCCAGAAGTCCCAGCCCATTAAGTTGTGAAAAGAGAGGTAGAAGGAAAAGGAAAAAATAACAGTATATATGGTTCCAAGGCTTCAAAATACTTTTTTTTGAACAGCGGATATTTTTATTGTTATTTTAATTTTTTTTTAAGATTTAATTTTATTTATTTTTTGGCTGTGTTGGGTCTTCGTTACTGCATGCAGGCATTCTCTAGTTGTGGCGAGCAGGGGATACTCTCTGTTGCGGTGTGCGGGTTTCTCCTTGTGGTGGCTTCTCTTGTTGCTCTAGGCTCATGGTCAGTAGTTGTGGCTTGCGGGCTCTAGAGCGCAGGCTCAGTGGTTGTGGTGCCCGGGCTTAGTTGCTCTGTGGCATGTGGGATCTTCCCAGACCAGGGATGGAACCCATGTCCCCTGCAGTGGTAGGCACATTCTTATCCACTGCGCCTCCAGGGAAGCCCCTGGACAGCTGATATTTTTAATTAAAACATTATATTTTATTTTTAAGGTGTACAACATGATGATTTGATATATGCAGTGAAATGATTATGCTAGTCAAGCTAATTAACATATCGTCTCCTCACATAATTACCTTTGTTTCTGGATGAGAACACCTAAATTCTATTCTTAGTAAATTTCCGCAAAACACTCTTGTCAACATGTCACTTGTGAGATATCTATGTTGCTTCCACTGTCTACACATTCATTAAAGAAAATGAGATGGAGACAAGATAATGGGTACAGGGATGTTTTCTCATATTTCCCAAGACCAGGGAGTGTGACAGAAAATGACTCACTTAAGCATTATTTCCTCAGGGAAACTCCCTTGACCTCCCAGACTAAGTCAAGTTCCTTTGCTATTCACACTCACAAAACAGTACTCCTTGCTTCAGTGCCCTTATCTGTTTGGAACTGTCTTCATTAGGACTTGACTGACGTCTCTCTCCAGCAGCAGACTACAGATCCTAGTTTACAGAGTCCAGGCCATGTCTGTTCTTGCTCACCATAACCTCAGAGCCTAGAACAATGACTGGTGATCACTGAAAGCTTGTTGGACGAATCAATCCGCTCGCTCAAGCTACAGGTCAATAGTAAGGTCGACAGTGCCTTTGAAGCCAAGGTGCGAAGGTGATATATACAGTAGTTACTCCTCTAAGCTTGTCTGCCAACTTTGCATCATCAAATATCTAGTTGCCCAACTACTAGTCTCCAAAGCCCTGTTTCTCCCAGAGTATTGGACACTGTATTAGACACTGATGTGACCCCCTTTTCCTCGTTTAGGATTGAAGGCCTTATTCCCCTAGCTGCTGGGAGTGGCTACAGAGAGCCCTCAGCTGTTAGCTCTCTGTGGAATTGCCTCCACTGAAGACAGGCCCTTTGGCCACGATCGCCCCCGGTTCCTTGGGGCAAATCACCCTGTGCCCAATCCTGCATAAGTTCTTTTCCTCCCATAGGTGATGATCCCAGGAGCACTCCATAACAAACCTCTGCATTCTAACCTCCTCCTCAGAACCAGCTTCTCCGGGAACCCAATCTATGACAGGCAGCTTCTACTCACACGTTTTCTTGAAGGTCAACATATGGAGCTGACAAGACCCAAGGCCATAAAAACAAAGTCCCCCACCTCACCTCTGGTCTCCAAGGAGATGATTCATTAAACAGAACCAAGGGGGAAAAAAAAGACATTTCCTATTCCTGGCATAAGCTTTGGAGCCAAACAGACCTAAATTTGAATTACTGTTCCATGCTTGGGCAAGATAATTAACCTCCCTAAACCTCAATTTTATCATCTGAAAAATATAATTAGTACCTACTTCACAGGTTTGCTGTGTAAAATACTTGGTACATTGTAAATATAAGTTCCTTTTTCTCCTGCAAGACTTTGGGGTATCACCCATTCCAGTTTCATCTCTCCCTGGTACATAGCTTTGTCTCTGGCTGCCAACGTCCAACTGTTTAACTGTGTGAAAAAATAAAAGTTGAGCTTGGTGGCATTTGAGTTGTTGAATGGAGGACCCAATACTCTCAGGGGATGGTGTCCATCCCTCCTGTCCTGATCCTCTCCTCCAACAAGTATCAATCAAAACGCTTATAAGAGGAAGGCTGATGGGGCTTGAAACATACCTTTTTGCTGGCTAGGAAGCTGTTGGTTGGACCCATTGCAGCGTTTGTCAATATCTCCACCTGTCCATTTCCCTCAAAAGATAGCATTTCTTATAATTCAAGCTCCAGTATGATATTCATTACTTATAAAAACCCCACCACTCCTAAAAACCCTGCCAGCTTTATCTCCCCCTCTTCCCCATCAGGTACCCTACTCTCCTGCCAGTCATAACTAGATAAGATGATTTTTTTTCCAGAAGTCTAAATATTGGAAGCCGGGCTTCCCTGGTGGTGCAGTGGTTAAGAATCTACCTGCCAATGCAGGGGACACGGGTTCGGGCCCTGGTCCGGGAAGATCCCACATGCCGCGGAGCAACAAAGCCCGTGCGCCACAACTACTGAGCCTGTGCTCTAGAGCCCATGAGCCACAACTACTGAGCCCACGTGCCACAACTACTGAAGGCCACGCGCCTAGAGCCCATGCTCCACAACAAGAGAAGCCACCGCAATGAGAAGCCCTCGCCCCGCAATGAAGAGTAGCCCCCGCTCGCCGCAACTAGAGAAAAGCCTGCGTGCAGCAACGAAGACCCAACGCAGGCAAAAATGAATAAATAAATAAATTCTAAATAAATAAATAAATATTGGAAGCCAAAGAAAAGAACTATGCTAAAAACTTTTTAAATATCATTTTTAGCTCCTGATTTGGTACCAGGTGTGTAGTAGTAGTGTGACCAGCTGGCAACCTAACAGTGGCATAGACTGAGCAACAGAAATAGGGCAATGCAAACTACAAGGGACTAGCTCCCTGACCAGGTAAAAACTGCGGCTGTTTATGTTTTTTAGCAGGTGACATCTATTGTGAAGTTAAATCCAATCATGTCTATTATCTATCAATACTTATTTAGATCATCATTCTCTTGTAGATTCAAGATATTCAAAACTCCAGAAATGGCATTTCATTAGGCCAGGACAGTTCCAGGTAGTGGATATTCTGGTACACAATCTTCCACTATATTTGCCTTTTCCTGAACGCACTCACCAGCGCTGCTGGGAAGTTTTTTCTAACTAATCAACTCCACAGGCTCTTCTTTTTTTTTTTTTTTTTTTTTTTGTGATACGCGGGCCTCTCACTGCTGTGGCCTCTCCCGTCGCGGAGCACAGGCTCCGGACGCGCAGGCTCAGCGGCCATGGCTCACGGGCCCAGCCGCTCCGCGGCACGTGGGATCCTCCCGGACCGGGGCACGAACCCGCGTCCCCTGCATCGGCAGGCGGATTCTCAACCACTGCGCCACCAGGGAAGCCCCCACAGGCTCTTCTTAAACGTCACCTTCCCCAAAGTCTTCCCTGTTCCCACCTGACAACTTTTTTCCTACTTAAAACTCTCAGAGATCTTGTACGTATAGCCCTTACTGTATTTATCCTTTTCTATACCTGTCTAGTGATGGAATTAATAAAATATCAACAAAATGGCCCATAAACTTGCGATACTCTAGGAAGAAACTCATGTATCTTACAAGAAATGATCCTCAAAGATCAGAACTCAAGGCGTTATTTATAAGAAATATTAACGTGTACTGAAAAGATTTAAAGTCATATGTAGTTCTATTCACAAATTCTAATTGGGTAAGAATGAAAACAAACTCTACAAACAACATATTACATTTTAATATCACACAAAGAAAGCTGAAAATGAAATTAACCATTACAACTTGAAGCTCTCATATAATTTATTCCTATAATTCAGAGATAAAAATCCAAATATGCTTAGGATATGGGTATGAAAATCATACTGGAGGCTAATCCCAGAGCAAATGAAACAAATTCAAACTTTCTGACAGGTGTGCAAATCAAACCTCATTGCCTACTAGCATTCCTTTAACTAAAGCAGAAATAAATGTCAAACAAAGAGGGAACATGAATGGATTTTAGAACAGAAAGTATTTGATAGCGATTCTCATCCTCTTTAAGAGATAAGGTTGTCAGAGAACAAGAACTGGCAAAAAAAAAAAATAGTCCTTTCACACCCTGGTAAGATGTAGTATTTGCAAGCCTGTTATTTTTCTTTGATACCTAAGGTTAGAAAAAGAAATACTGCAGGCCAAATTGATGTAAGGAAACAATGATACAGCAAACAATAAATAACTGAAACATTATAACTACCTTTATAAAGCAGAACAAATCATTAGTCTGAGGTGAGTTCTTTTTAAAGTGATAAAATGTATTCAAATGGCCATATATGAAAGAACACTAAAATTTCTTAACTTTAGAGCCACTGCTTTCTTTCACATCCTCATTTAGTCAGTCACCACATCCTGACAACTTTTGCTGAAAAAGTTTCCCTAACTCCTCAGAATTCATTATCAAATGCCTATGATCCTGTGATAATTTTCTAATTTTGACTCTAATTTTGTTATCTTCCCCTCAAGTTTTTTTCCCCTAAAAGAATCATTTGCATCCCTGCCTTACTCAAAAACTTCCAAGTTTCCTCACTTCTTGTAGACTAAAGTTAAAACATCCCCATTTCACAATGTGACAGTATCAGTATACAGTCCCAGGCATAATAATCTCCTCTTTGATTTCCAGGATACAGCATGTTACTGTGCATTTTCACTCTCGCATTTCAGTTCCACTCTCCATGGTATACTACGGAGATACTATGGGTGGCCTCTGTCCACCCATCCAAATCTCTCTGTAAGGAAAACATTTCTTGAGCATTTACTGTTCTCCAAGCACAAACACATCATCTCAAGCTTCACCATCTTTTCAAGCTCTTTCAGTCTGTAAAGGAGCTCTCCTCCCTAATAATTCCCCTCCATTTAGCATGCAGGAGGAGAGAGAGATGCTCATTTACTCCATCATTTTATTTTAGTTTTATAAATTTATTTTTTATTTATTTATTTTTGGCTGCGTTGGGTCTTCGCTGTTGCACACGGGCTTTCTCTAGTTGCGGTGAGCGGGGGCTACTCTTCGCTGCGGTGCGCGGGCTTCTCAATGCGATGGCTTCTCTTGTTGCGGAGCATGGGCTCTAGGCACGCGGGCTTCAGCAGTTGTGGCTCGCGGGCCCTAGAACGCAGGCTCAGTAGTTGTGGCGCACGCAGGGGGCTTAGCTGCTCCGTGGCCTGTGGGATCTTCCCAAACCAGGACTCAAACCCATGTCCCCTGCATTGGCAGGTGGATTCTTAACCACTGCACCACCAGGGGAGTCTCTACTCCATTATTTTAAATCACACTGATATCGTCGTGATAAGTCAAATGAGTACCAGAGACTAAGGCTAGCAATGAAGAACAAGAGTTCATTCACTCATTCATTCATCACATATCTGATCTATTACCATGTGCCAAACACAGTTCTGGGTGTGACAGGCAAGGAGCCTAGTCGCGCGAAATGTGTGCATGTGCTGGGGAAAAGGAGGTAACCAACACTGAACACAGAATCACTTTGGACTCTGCCAAGTGCTTTGAAGAATATAATACAGGTTCGACTGGCTAGCGAATAAGCATAAGAGAGCTACCTCAGAGAGGCAGACAGGACGGGCCTCTCAGATTTAACTGATGAGAACTCAGCCATGTGATATAAATTTTAAAAAATCTAACAAACCAAAGGTCCCTACATTTTACTTGAGTTTCAGATACTGTCACAATCACATTTTGAACATACATATGTCTTATGAAACCCTCCTAAAAGACAACACTCCCCAATGTTTAAAAGTAAAGCACAAATACCGTGCTCACTAAGGGCTAATCAAGATTGCTGTCTTTACAAAACAAAACAAAACAAAACAAAACAAAACGAAAAGACATTTGCTGACAGTTTCACGAGACCAGGTCATGCTCTAAAAGAATACTCCAGTCCACGGCCTCTCCTTCCCTGAGTTCAGGGCTCTCTCAGCTCTCTTGAGAACTTCATAAGAACCAACAACCTAAAAGAACACTTTAAGGGTATGCAGAGACCAGTTCTACTTTCTGGCTGAGAAAATTCTAACAGGAAGCAGACACTCAACTTCCTTATACAGACTGATAACTAAAATCAGTTTCACCAAGAGAAGATGCAGAAATTCTTCAGTTTGGGGTTAAATGCACCACTCACATTGGGGGACACCAAGACAGGGCCCCAGAAAAACCAGGTCGTGGGGAAAGAAGATCCATGCCAGGCAGGTTCGGGCTCTTAATTGGCTGAAAAACACTGGGCGTCCCTCAACTAATCTTCTCGTCTGCAAACGAGCATAACAATGAGTCCTGCCTCTCAAGATAACTGAAGCTCTTATGAGAAGGCCGTAAAGAACTTTAAAAGGCGCACGGGGTGGGACAGTCTCAAGTCACTGAAACTACTTTAAGGAGGAGCGCTTTCGGGAGCCGCGTAAACCTTACCTTGACCAGCCACACTCCGGTGTTCTGCTTGGCGCCTGTCAGATCGAGTTCCCCGCGCTCGGCCATGGATCTGTCGCCGGCGGAGGCGAGCGGGCCAGAGCAGCGGCCCCGGAAGCTGGGGGACTGCGGGGCGAGGACCCGGAGCACAGGGAAAGCTGGAACCGGAGGCTGACTGTGAAGAGTCGGGGTCCACCCGCTGGGACGCTGGGATCCCAGGAAAAGAGGAACACGCCGCCGGGAAGCGGCAACTGGGCCTGCGCGCTGAGACCGTCAGTACGGCGCGCTGCTGCGGACAAACTTCCTGAGCGGGCAACTTCTTAAGTGGGTGTGGCTACTGCCATGGGCTGTGCCCGAGTGATTAAAACATAGGGTGGGATGGGCCAAAACGTCAGCAATACTTTCAAAGACTAGGTCAGCGTAACTAAAGAAAGAAGGTGTCAAAACAGAAAAATGGGGTTCAAAGAGACAAAGGCTGTCAGTATCTGTCCAACCCTGGCCAAGGAGAGAGAGACAGCATTTGGAGGGCAGGGTAGGAGTAATAAAGTGAGTTAGCACAAGTGGTCTCAATTGAAAGGCACCCTGAGCACCTCCAATTAAACAAGCAGCGTACACCCCTTTCAGACTCCAAAACCCGGAGCCCTGTAATTAGGTCAATGACAATAGACATGTAACAGACAAATCTGATTGTTAAACTTCCCTGCTTATAGAATTTCCTCTCTCTTCTTGCCTCTAGAATAAAATTCAATCCTCTCCACACAGGCCCTCTCAGTTTGATCCCTGCCCCTCAGTGCACCACACATCCAAACACACCTAACCCATCAGACCTCCCTGAATACAGCAGGATGTTCCTCAATTATTTCAGAGCCTCTGCACACTGGATTCCCTTTACTCAGATGCCCTATTCTTCCCTTACCCTCATTCTCACCTCTGTCTTCTGACTGGCAGACTCCTACTTAGGTGTCAAGACTAATGGAAATGTCACTTCCTATGAGATCTTTTATCAACTCCCCCAGAGGAAGTTTCATTTTTCTTCACATCACAGTGTGAGATACTTAGCACAATGCACTATAATATACATGTTTACCTGCTGCCTTTGCTTTCTACACTATGAGCTCCTCCTAGGCAGAAATAGTGTTTTTATTCATTTTTTATTCACAGCATCTGGCACAATGCTTGACATCCTGTCAGATTTCAATAGGCTTTGGCTGAATTAACATTTGCTGGAAGAGAAACAGACAGTAAGATATTGTTAAGAATGGCAAGTAATGTATTGAATCCTGGATCAGAACCGTACACATAATTGAAGAAATTCCATGTCTGTGCAGCATAGGGCTAGGAAAAGCTGTCAGGTCTCTGAGATCAGCTGGGAAAACTAACAGGAAAAATAGGAGACGAGGCATGTGTTAAAAAGGAAGATTGCAGTCTTGTGTTACAGCTTGGGAAGTGGCCTTAAAAGATGTAAAGGACAAGTGGATAAAGAGAGCTGCTTTAAGCTTTGATCGAATAGAAGGAATAAATTAAAATATGAGACCATAAGAGAAGAGACTTAATGTAGCCTGGATGACCCTAGTAATGAACTTTAGAGTAAAGGATTAGAACCTTGGCCTTGATCTGTGGCTTATGGGAAGCGTAAATGTGTGTTTGTGTGTGTGTGTATGTGTTTACAGGGATTGGGGAAGAACAAATAGCTAAAGAAGAAGAAATGCCTAGAGAAGAAAGGAAAAAGTGAAGATTTTTAAATGATTATATAAAGAAGAAGAAAAAAAACAACTTATTAAGCACCTCATCCTCCTACATTGCTGAATAAAGAACAGACTTCTCCTATCTGTCCTTTTCAAATTTCCTTCCAGCTTGAAGAGGATGCTTATGAGCTGTGAGAGGAAAGGAGGATGTGGGCTCCATGAAGCAGATTCACAGATTTACTTTGGAGACCAGCAGGGTAACATATATTACAGCTAGATCCTTCACCCTCCTAAGGGCCTATTATATGCCAGACATTGATAATTTTGGCCCAACCCAGCTTTATGTTCTTTCCACCATGATCCCATACCCTTAATATCCATTCTCACACACACGGTTCTATGGATTTCTGCTTGTGGTCAATTAGGCATATCCAGTGCAGATATTTTAAGTATCTCTATTGCCCAATCATGCCAGACACCATTAGTGTTCTCTTTACTACTTGAAATAGAGTCATTAGCATTTTAAATCTAATTAGATTAGACAGCTAGTTCCAAAAACCCAGAACCAATTTAGGAAAACTTATCCTTAACATCCTGTTCCTCTAGGATCACTCTCAGTACCAAAATCAGTATTAGTCAGGGTTCTCCAGAGAAACACATGATAGATAGATAGATAGATAGATAGATAGATAGATAGATAGATAGATAGATAGATAGGCATTTACTGTATAGGAATTGGCTCACATGATTATGGAGGCTGAGAAGTCCTAAGATCTGCATTTGGCAAGCTGAAGACCAGGAGAGCCAATATGCTTCTAATCTGAGTTCAAAGGCCTGAGAGGGAGGAGAGATGATGGTGTAAGTTCCAGTCCAAATCTGAAGGCAGGAGATGATTAATGTCCCAGCTTGAAGACAGGCAGAGAGAGTGCATTCTCCCTTACTGAACCTTTTTTTCTACTTCGGCCTTCAACTGATTGGGTAAAGCTCACACGAATTGGGGAGGACAATCTACTTTACTCACTCTACTGATTCAAAGGTTAATTCATCCAGAAATACCCTCACAGACATACCAACAATAATGCTGGACCAAATATCTGGGCAAACTGAGGCCCAGTCAGGTTGGCACATAAAATTAACCATCACAGACAGATACAGAGCTCACCACGCAAAAAGGAAACTCACAAATTCTTTACTCTCCCAGATGATTGACTAGTCAAGTTTTTTTTTAATGGAAAATTTCAATATCTTATTTTATTATTATTAATGTAAGTATGTGATGCCAAAGAAATGAAGGTAATTTTACAAACTCAGAGTTTCGGCAAATACATGAAATTTCCATTTTATTACAGTTTTATACCACATTAGTTCAAATGTATTTCTCTACAGCTCCTTCAACAAAGCTCCTCTGGAATTATTTCAATCATCCTCAACATGTGACTTTACCAAAGACTTTGAATGTAAATTAAACATATAAAATTTCAAATTAGTAACTTTTAATTATGAATGAGATAAGAAATAAAGTCATCAGATGATGGCTGGGGATATTCATTTCTTTTTTTTTTTTTTTTTTTTTTTTTGTGGTATGCAGGCCTCTCACTGTCGTGGCCTCTCCCGTTGCGGAGCACAGGCTCCGGATGCGCAGGCTCAGCGGCCATGGCTCACGGGCCCAACCGCTCCGCGGCATGTGGGATCTTCCCGGACCGGGGCACGAACCCGTGACCCCTGCATCGGCAGGCGGACTCTTAACCACTGCGCCACCAGGGAAGCCCGGGATATTCATTTCTAACAAGACACTTTGTTGAAATGTTTTTTCGGATACCCCAGGTATAAATGAGAACCTTCAAAAAAAAAGGGCAGAACCAGAGTACAATAAAGAAGCCTCTGCAGCTTAAGCCTCCCATAGTCCTAAACCTCTGACAGAAGCTAGGCAAAGCATCTTTCTTGCAAATTAAGTGGCTTTCCAGTATTTCCATGTAGTTGAGCTTTCAGGGACAGACACTCAAGCATATCCTTAGGATATACCATCTTGGCTCTGGTTGTATTAATTATGCCTGAAGAGTTTAATACCCAACCAAGTCCAAAGGTGGAAGAACACATAAATGGGTGAGGTAATCAACAAGAGCAGACTGTAAAAGCACACCACAGAGGCCGAGTGTAACAGTCCTGCTAAAGAGACCAATGGCATAAGGACAGTCAATGTAGGAAGAGACAGAAACATTCTTTTCCTCCACTTTTTACACACCACTCTTTTTTTTATACATTTATTTATTTTATTTATTTCGTTGCTGCATGCAGTCTTTCTCTGGTTGTGGCGAGCGGGGGCTACTCTTTGTTGCGGTGCACGGGCTTCTCATTACAGTGGCTTCTCTTGTTGCAGAGCACGGGCTCTAGGCACGTTGGCTTCAGTAGTTGCGGCATGCGGGCTCAGCAGTTGTGGCTCGCGGTCTCAGTAGTTGTGGCTCATGGCCTCTAGAGCGCAAGCTCAATAGTTGTGGCACATGGGCCTAGTTGTTCCACGGCATCCGGGATCATCCCGGACCAGGGCTCGAACCCGTGTCCCCTGCATTGTTAGGCAGATTCTCAACCACTGCGCCACCAGGGAAGTCCCCACTCTGACTTTTTAAAAGGTGGATGGTATTTAGAAAATTTAACTGTGCTGTTGTTTTCAAGTATGACCTAATGCTGCTTCATTTCTTCTTGCTTCTTATTTTGATGTGTCATCCTAGCTGCCTGTGGTATCATATTAGGAATCCCATCAATAATTGGATAGGCTATTCCTAACTTCGTTAATCAATTCATTTGGTCGATGCTTCATATCTGAGCGGCTTCTTGGAGAGCGGGCATACCAGGAACTGCAGCAGCGCTGGGTCGAAGGCGCGGGGCGGTTTCCTCGTCCCCTCGCTCTTGTCTGTGGACGGCCGCGACACCGACGCGTGCAGACGCCTCTGGGCGCCCGCGGACGGCTCTGCGTGTGTCCCCCGCAGCGCTGAGACGAGCTGGCCGCACACTCCACTCAGCATGTCCCGGCGGCCCACGACCGGGCCTCTGCGCGCCCCTTGACCACCCCCATCAAGTTTTTATTAAATCTTTTTTTTTAACATCTTTATTGGAGTATAATTGCTTTACAATGGTGTGTTAGTTTCTGCTTTATAACAAAGTGAATCAGCTATACAGATACATATGTTCCCATATCTCTTCCCTCTTGCGTCTCCCTCCCTCCCACCCTCCCTATCCCATCCCTCTAGGTGGTCACAGAGCACAGAGCTGATCTCCCTGTGCCATGCTGCTGCTTCCCACTAGCTATCTGTTTTACATTTGGTAGTGTACATATGTCCATGCCACTCTCTCATTTTGTCCCAACTTACCTTTCCCCCTCCCCGTATCCTCAAGGCCATGCTCTAGTAGGTCTGAGTTTTATGCAAGCCAAGGAGGGAAAGCTCAAGAACTCACTAACGGGCTGAAAATTTTTCAAGAACATGACATGTTTTGTAAATTTAGAACACCACAGTTCTATCATGTAGCCATTAGAGGATAAGCAGCAGTCATTAGAGGAGATGTTACAAGTGAGTTGAGGGAATTAGAATGATATTAACAGTAGCTGAGTCCACTCTCAGATTTTGTCCTTGGCCCTCCCATAGGGGCCCAGTGTCCCTCTAGGCCAGAGATTCTCTTTGTTCATACTTGCTCAGAAACATTCTAGCAAGAGGAAGTATTACCTTCAGCAGCATTCATATAGGCAGAAAAACACCATCACAAAATCCTTTCTTTAAAAAATTTTTTTCTTCCAATTTTATCGAGATATAATTGACATACAGCACTGCATACATTTAAGGTGTACATCGTAATTATTTGACTTACAACCTGAAATGATTATCACAGTAAGTTTAGTGAACATCCATGATCTCATATACATACAAAATCAAAGAAACAGAGTAAAATATTTTTCCTTGTGATGAGAACTCAGGATTTACCCTCTTGACAATGTTCACATATAACATACAGCAGTGTTCATTATATTTATCATGTTGTACATCATATCCCTAGTGTTTATGTATCTTATAACTGAAATTTGTAACTTTTGCAAAATCCTTCTCCATAAGCCAGACTTACTCTGTATTGGTTATTAACAGAAAGATTTTCATTCAAAAATTACAAATGAATGTGGCCGTGTGGTCCTTAATTAGATTTCCCCTACACTCGTGATGGTATAGGTCGATAATTTTGCTTTGGTATCACACCAGGGCTTTATGATTCCACCTGTAAATTCTCCCTGCCTCTCCCTTCGTCCTCTCAGTTCTCTCTTTCACAGAATACCTGCCTTCCCTGGCAGAGTCCTTGCTTCCCCAGCCATCCACAAACAAAAAGAAATACTCCCTGCAATCGTTTCCATGTTGTTAGCACGAGCACATTGTCAAGCATGAGCTATGGAGTCATGGCTTCAAGTTATAGCACTGCTGCCTACTAAATGATTTCATCATCTCGGCACCTAATTCCTAGCTTATAAAATGGGGTTATTGTACCTACCTTGTAGAGTTCGGACATGATTAAATGTGAAAATAAATCAGAAAGACTTAACACTACAATGTGAAAACTGTGTGGTAACTGCATTCATTATATCGGGTCAAATAATTGAAAGGAAACACAAAAGATGTATTATAGGCAGTGGTGTGCTGGTGAATGTTTAACAACTGGCTTTTTCTAACCCCCAGAAAAAGCCCTGGTTTGTAATGTTTGCCTGATTTTTTTTTTTGAGGATTCAGTTTATTTATTTATTTATTAAAATTTTTTTTTGGGGGGGGGCCACACCTCACGGCTTAGTTCCCCGACCAGGGATCGAACCTGGGTCCCCTGCAGTAGAACCTCAGAGTCCTAACCACTGGACCTCCAGGGAAGTCCCTGTTTGCCTGATTTGCAGTGTGAAGTGGATGAGATGCATATTAGCATGGCATGGTATAGTATTTTCACCCTATGGCTACATTAGATGTAAATAGAGCACATAGACAATCGTAAAGTACAGTAAAATAATAGGGAAGTGATGAGGTTTTGGTTTTATTATCTTGGTGTTCAGTATAATTTATTTAATCATTAGTGTTCTGGAGAAAAGGGAGTAAGTAGCATGAGAACCTGCTGTATAGCATAGGGAACTCCACTTTGCTATACAGCAGAAACTGATAAAACATTATAAAACAACTATACCCCATTTAAAAAAAAAGGGAGTAGCATCTGCAAACCCCAAAGGGACTTATGTGTTGATGTCTGTGGAGTGGGGAGATGCCAGCAGGCAGGGCACAGTGAGTGAGTGACAAAGCAGTGACAGTGCCACCAGTTGGAGAGGGAATGGGAGGTCAGCCCATGCAAGGCCTTGCAGGCCTTGTTCAGATCAAATATAAACTTGAAGAAGCAGGGTTTTTTTTTTTGGCTGCACCGCGCGGCTTGCGGTATCTTAGTTCCCTGACCAGAATTCAGGCCCAGGCCCTCAGTAGTGAAAGCGTGGAGTCCGAACCACTGGACTGCTAGAGCATTCCCTGAAGAAGAATTTTAAGCCTGAGTATAAAATAATCAGATTTACATTTTTAAAAAGATCTCTTTAGCTACTGTGGAAAAACTAAGTGGATAGGAAGGGGCCAGAATGGAAACCAAGAGACTAGTTCAGACGTTACTGCACTAATCCACGTTGGAAGGAGCAGTGGTTTGCATTAGGAAAGTGGCAGTGGAGATAAAGAGAAGTAGATGGGGGCTTCCCTGGTGGCGCAGTGGTTGAGAATCTGCCTGCCGATGCAGGAGACACGGGTTCGTGCCCTGGTCCGGGAGGATCCCACATGCCGCGGAGCGGCTGGGCCTGTGGGCCATGGCCGCTGGGCCTGTGCGTCCGGAGCCTGTGCTCCGCAACGGGAGAGGCCACAGCAGTGAGAGGCCCGCATACCGCAAAAAAAAAAAAGAGAAGTAGATGAACTGGAAATATATAGATAGATTTAGGAGGTCGAATTGACAAGGCTTTGTGATTCCTTGTTGTGTAGCAAAATAGGACAATTTACTGGGCAGAAGACCTGAATAGATATTTTTCCAAAGAAGACATACAGATGGAAAATGGGCACATGAAAAGATGCTCAACATCGCTAATCATCAGAGAAATGCAAATCAAAACCACAGTGAGATATCACTTCACACCTGTCAGAATGGTTATCATCAAAAAGTCTACAAATAAAAACCGTTGGCAAGGATATGGAGGAAAGGGACTATACACTCTTGGTAGGAATGTAAATTGGGGCAGCCACTATGGAAAACAGAATGGAGGTTCTTCAAAAAACTAAAAATAGGGACTTCCCTGTGGTCCAGTGGCTGGGACTCCGCATTCACAATGCAGGGGGCCTGGGTTCAACCCCTTGTTGGGGAAGTGGATCCCACATGCGTGCCGCAACTAGGAGTCCACGTGCCGCAACTAAGAGATCCATGTGCCACAGCAAAGATCCTGTGTGCTGCAACTAAGACCTGGCTCAGCCAAATAAATAAATTAATTAAATATTTTTTAAAATATTAAAAAAAACTGAAAATAGGGACTTCCCTGGTGGTTCAGTGGTAAAGAATCTGCCTTACAATGCAGACTGAACGTGGGTTCAATCCCTGCTCGGGGAACTAAGATCGCACACGCCACGGGGCAACTAAGCCCGTGCACCACAGCTACTGAGCTCGCGTGCCTCAACCAGAGAGCCTGCGTGAGACAAACTACAGAGCCCATGCATTCTGGAGCCTGTGCGCCACAACTAGAGAGAGAAAACCCGCACGCCACAACTAGACAGAAGCCCGCATGCCTCGACAAAGATCCCACATGCCACAACTAAGACCCCATGCAGCCAAATAAATA
The DNA here is from genome assembly GCF_026419965.1 of Kogia breviceps. NCBI lineage: Eukaryota > Metazoa > Chordata > Mammalia > Artiodactyla > Physeteridae > Kogia > Kogia breviceps. Next base: position 22,335,136 of record NC_081325.1, read on the forward strand.
AATAAATAATAAATAAATCTTAAAAAAAAAAACCCTAAAAACAGAATTGACATATATGATCCAGCAATTCCCCTCTCGGGTATACATTTGAAGAAAACAAAAATACTAATTCAAAAAGATACATGCACCCCAATGTTCATAGCAGCATTATTTACAGTAGCCAAGATATGGAAGAAACCTAAGTGTCCATCAACAGATGAATGGGTAAAGATGTGATATATATATATATATAAAATATATATATATATATATAAAATGGAATACCACTCAGCCATATAAAAGAATGAAATTCTGCCATTTGCAACAACTTTCTAGATCTAGAAGGTATTATGTGTACTGAAATAATTCAGGCAGAGGAAGACAAATACTGTATGTTAGCACTTACAAGTGGAATCTAAAAAATAAAACAAGCAAATGAATGTAACAAAACAGAAAAAGACTCACAGATATAGAGAACAAACTAGTGGTTACTGGTGGGGAGAGGGGAGGGGGGAGAGAGGAGATGGGGCAGGGGATTAAGAGATACAACTATTATGTATAAAATAAACAACAAGGATATATTGTATAGTACAGGGAAATATAGACTTTATTTTATAATAACTTTAAATGGGGTATAATCTCTAAAATTATTGAATCACTGCATTGTACACCTGAAACTAATGAAATTTTGTAAATCAACTATACTTCAATGAAAAATAAATAGGACCGGGCTTCCCTGGTGGCGCAGTGGTTGAGAGTCCGCCTGCCGATGCAGGGGACACGGGTTCGTGCCCCAGTCTGGGAGGATCCCACGTGCCGCGGAGCGGCTGGGCCCGTGAGCCATGGCCGCTGAGCCTGCGCGTCCGGAGCCTGTGCTCCGCAACGGGAGAGGCCACAACAGTGAGAAGCCCGCGTACCGCAAAAAAAAAAAAAAATAAATAAATAAATAAATAAATAAATAAATAGGACCATTTACCAAGTGATCAGTCAATACAAGAAAACAGAACAAAACACACACACATAAATACACATAGCTTTGCTCCTTCTGGGAGATGAGACAAGACTCTGCGTGTATTTTCCCTGATGGATAACACAATTCAGTTGAATTGCTTTTGTTAAGTGTCTTGTGTCTGATGTAACATATGGTTTCTGTGGCCTCCTAGAAGCCCTCAGTCTCAGTAAGTCAGTTTAATTGCCATTAGGGATTACTCTGGGAATAAAGCGTTAAATAAAGCATGAGAAAATTTAATTTGTCATTGCTGTAATGAAATCCAATTTGTTTTCATATATGATTTACCAAAACATTTATATCATACTTTATATATTAAATAAAATTATAGTTAGGAAACAGCACTGAAACCCTTGATCAAAGTGCCCAGATAAAAATCACAAATAACAGTAAGTCCTAAAATATCATATTAAACAGATGGATCCTCACGAGTGTTCAGATTTCAAAGCCAGGGAGGCCATGTGTGCTGAATATCAATGAGGAATTATGTCCATATTCCTGCTAAGAGCAAAAGCAAGGCCCTTCCTTATTGATGGATCTGACTTCCCACCCGAATACACAAACATCAGGGACAGGAATAGTTTTCACATGCAGGGTGAGGTGCAAATATTAGCTAAAGCAAGGATGTGCCTACCCATCAATGGGTAGAGTCAAAAGTTCAGTTTAAGGCTCCTTTCTATAAGTAGAGCTCTTGCAATAGCTTTGTCAATGCATTTGTGAGTGTGTGTGTGTGTGTGTGTGTGTGTCAACGCATTTTTTACTTCTCTCTCATGTAACAACTGAGATGATGATGGCTCTGCTCCATGTAGTTGTTGGGGACCTAGGGTTCTTCCATCTTACTATTTTGTCATCTCTGGGGTGTTGTCCTCCTCTGCATGATGGACCATAAACTCTGCGTCTTCCAACCAGCAGGAAAAGGAAAAGGGGAAAAGAATTATACATCACTTTGGCCAGAGCTTCAAAACATTTTTTTTCATGGCAGCATTATTCACAAGAGCCAAGAGGTAGAAGCAACTCAAGTGTCCAAGAACGGATGAATGGATAAACAAAATGTGGTCTATACATACAATCGGGTATTATTCAGTGTTAAAAAAGGAATGAAATTCTGTCACCTGCTGCAACACGGATGAACCTCAGTGACATTATTCTAAGTGAAATAAGCCAGTCACAGAAAGATAAGTATGTGTGATTCCACTGACAAGAGGTACCTAGAGGGCTTCCCTGGTGGCGCAGTGGTTGAGAATCCGCCTGCCGATGCAGGAGACACGGGTTCGTGCCCTGGTCCGGGAAGATCCCACATGCCGCGGAGCACCTGAGCCCGTGAGCCATGGCCGCTAGGCCTGCGCGTCCGGAGCCTGTGCTCCGCAACGGGAGAGGCCACAGCAGTGAGAGGCCCGCGTACCGCAAAAAAAAAAAAAAAAAAAAAAAGAGGTACCTAGAGTAGTCAAACTCATAAAAACATGGTAGAAAAAAGGTAGCATAGAGGTTGTCAGGGGCTAGGAGGAGCGGGGAACGGGAGTTGTAGTTTAACGAGTACAGAGTTTCAATCTTGCAAGATGCGAGAATTTTGAAGCTGGATGATGGTGACGGTTGCACATAAATGTGCATGAACTTAATGCCACTGAATGGATAAGATGGTAAATGTTCTGTATCAACAGTGAGAGGCCTGCGTACTGAACAAAGAAAAAGAAACTAGATTAGTTTCTTAGATATAGTTCTTTAACTATACACTTTTCTACATTCTGTATTTTACTCATTGCATCTGAGGGTATCATTTATGATGCTTCTCCTTCCCTTTTATTTCCTGCAAACTGCTAGTTAGATCTTGAGGCATGATCAGACTCGGGCTTGATTTTGGTGGAGGTGAAGATGATTTCCTTCCTGTGTGCTCTTGTGCACTTCCAGCCAGAGAGAGATCACATCTAGCTTGCTTTCTTCTTGCGATGTTGTCAACCATCGATGAGTATTACATAGACCCAATAATTCATTAGGGATTGCAAAACTGTTATATTCCAGGTGCTGGGCTGAGTCGCTGCTGTCCTGGGACAGAGACTGCCCCAGAGGAGCCAGGGGGGACCAGGGCTGAGGGGTTGAGGCACATTAAACACCGACCCACCCACCATTTGGCTTAGGTTCCCCGTGTGGATTCATTGACACAACGACTCAAGGTTACTGTGTATGGGTTTATTTGGATGGACTTGTAGGTACTACATTAAACATTTTTACCTACATTAACAGAGACTCTTTTAGGCTGGAGGAGTACTCCAGGGAGTTCGGCTCTCAATCCACCTGTAGTACTCTGATGCCCAGTCTTGCATCCTCTTTATCCCTCAACCCCAAAGCCACAGCCTTCCTTTTCTGTTTTATTTTCCTGCAACATCCTTTGATCAACCACCAAGAAGAGCTTCAATGGCCTATTAAAATTGGAGCTCCCAAATCGATTGCCTAATTGTTTTTGTTCCTACACATAATAGATTTCTACAGCATTTGCCTCTCAAGCATCCAGAAAGAAAAGCACTGTCTTTGCTAAACTAAGAGAATCAAGTGCAGACTAACTCCATTCAATTTGCACAAAAGTTCGGCTCTGCGTGGGGATAAACCAGGCTGGGTCACAAGTCTGCTCTGTAAGTAGCTGCCCCATGTGGACACATCTCTGCAATGCCTCAGGACCAGTAAACAAGCTATTTGTTTACTGTCCTCTGGGAGGACAGAACTGATCAAGATGGAATGACCCTGAGGGGAGTCAGTAGTTAGTGATATTTCTGTTCCACTGCTATTTTATTTTTCTGTCTTCAAGGATCAGATTCAACTCTAGCAGGAGAGAAAGCCCTTAGCAATTACTTATTATTTTATATCCTTTTGTTCCTATGTACTCCTCATTAATAAGATAATGAGAATTTGCCTATTTCCTGAATCCAAAGTAAATCACACTTTAAAACCGATTTTGTCATATTGACTCTTTTGCAATTCCTTCCAGCTTGCAGAGGCCTTGAGCCATGAATGCTTTCTTGTGAAAAGGATGTTAATTTCTTTCCCTGGGGTCAAACACACTCTTTGTAAATCAGGAATCCAATACTCACTAAGAACCCAGATGAAGAATTGACCACCACTAGTCTTACAATTACAAGAGTTACAATTGAGCTTTTTTTTTTTTTTTTTTTTTTTTTGGTGGTACGCGGGCCTCTCACTGTTGTGGCCTCTCCCGTTGCGGAGCACAGGCTCCGGACGCGCAGGCTCAGCGGCCATGGCTCATGGGCCCAGCCGCTCCACGGCATGTGGGATCTTTCCGGTCCGGGGCACGAACCCGTGTCCCCTGCATCGGCAGGCGGACTCTCAATCACTGAGCCACCAGGGAAGCCCCTAATTGAGCATTTTTTATTTAGCTCTAATGCAGATTTGTTTTCAATGGATTTTTTTCTATCATCTTGTAAATAAAATAATTACTGTGAATCTTTAGACTCAGATTATTCATTTATTGTATGAGAATTCTTTCCAAGAATCTCTTCCCTCAATGACTAAAACATCTCTCTCTCTCTCTCTCTCTCTCTCCCACCACCCCCCCCCCCCCGCCCCCATCTGTCTGTCTTTTCTTCGGTCACTGATGATTTACAAAGTGAACTTAACAGTCTTGATTTTCCATATTGGTTGTAGTGGTGGGGTTGGCAGGTGGTAGAGAGACAAATGCCAGGATAAAAATTCCTCTCCATATCCAGACAGATTTAACCAATATCATCTTGTGTGACTGGGCAGACTAGAGCAAGTATGTTGCACCTGCTATGTTACTATTTGAATTTTGATGAACTTTCTATGTACTATTTAAATTCCACCAGGCAAGAAAAAGGAAAACTATAATACTTCTATTGAGAGAATGCCAGAGCAAGCTACTATTGGACGTGAGTTACTGACTATCTTCCTGGGCAACTCCTGTTGCTGCCATTGGCTATGATTCTGGAGTGGTTTTAAAATATATCCCAACCTAATCAAACTTACAAGTTTTTGCACAGCAAAGGAAACCATAAACAAAATGAAAGAACCTACAGAATGGGAGAAAATATTTGCAAACGATGTGACCGACAAAGGCTTAATTTCCAAAATATAAAAACAGCTCATACAACTCAACAACAAAAAAACAAGCAACCCAATCGAAAAATGGTCAGAAGGCTTAAATAGACATTTCTCCAAAGAAGAAATACAGATTGACAATAAGCACATGAAAAGATGCTCAACATCACTAATTATTAGAGAAATGCAAATCAAAACTAGAATGAGCTATCAGCTCACAACAGTCAGAATGGCCATCATTAAAAAGCCTACAAATAACAAATGCTGGAGAGGGTGTGGAGAAAGGCGAACCCTCCCACAGTGTCGGTGGGAATGTAAGTTGGTGCAGCCACTGTGGAAAATAGTATGGAGGTTCCTCAGAAAAGTAAAAATAGAATTACCATATGATCCAGCAATCCCACTCCTGGGCATGTACCCAGACAAAACTATAATTCAAAAAGATACATGCGGGGCTTCCCTGGTGGCGCAGTGGTTGAGAATCTGCCTGCTAATGCAGGGGACACGGGTTCGAGCCCTGGTCTGGGAGGATCCCACATGCCACAGAGCAACTGGGCCCATGAGCCACAACTACTGAGCCTGTGCATCTGGAGTCTGTGCTCTGCAGCAAGAGAGGCTGGGATAGAGAGAGGTCCGTGCACCGCGATGAAGAGTGGCCCCCGCTTGCCACAACTAGAGGAAGACCTTGTACAGAAAGGAAGACCCAACAAAGCAAAAATAAATTAATTAATTAATAAACTCCTACCAACATCTTAAAAAAAAAAAAAAGATGCATGCACCCCAATGTTCATAGCAGCACTATTCACAATAGCCAAAACATGGAAACAACCTAAATGTCCATTGACAGATGAATGGATAAAGAAGATGTGGTACATATATACAATGGAATACTACTCAGCCATAAAAAAGAATGAAATAATGCCACTTGCAGCAATGTGAATGCAACTAGAGATTATCATACTAAGTGAAGTAAGTCAGGAAGCCAAATACCATATGATATCAATTACATGTGGAATCTAAAATATAGCACAAATGAACCTATCTACAAAAGAGAAACACTCACAGACATAGAGAACAGACTTGTGGTTGCCAAGGGGGAGGGGGTGGGGAAGGGAAGGACTAGGAGTGTGGGATTAGCAGATGTAAACTATTATATACAGGATGGATAAACAATAAGGTCCTACTGTACATCACAGGGAACTATATTCAATGTCCTGTGGTAAACCATAATGGAAAAGAATAGTAAAAAAAGAATGTGTGTAAAACTGAGTCACTTTGCTGTACAGCAGAGATTGGCACAGCACTATAAATCAACTATACTACAATAAAAAAATTAAATTAAATTAAAAAGAAAAAAATATGGCACAGATGAACCTATCTATGAAACAGAAACAGAATCACGGACATAGAGAACAGGCTGGTGGTTGCTGAGGGGGAGAGGGCTGGGGGAGGGATGGAGTGGGAGGTTGGAGTCAGCAGATGTCAGCTTTTATATAGAGAATAGGTAAAAAAAAAAACGAGGTCCTACTGTAGAGCACAGAGAACTACATTCAACATCCTATAATAAATCATATGGAAAAGAATATTTTAAAAAGAATGTAGGGCGGGCTTCCCTGGTGGCGCAGTGGTTGAGAATCCGCCTGCCGATGCAGGGGACACGGGTTCGTGCCCTGGTCCGGGAAGATCCCACATGCCGCGGAGCGGCTGGGCCTGTGAGCCATGGCCGCTGAGCCTGTGCGTCCGGAGCCTGTGCCCCGCAATGGGAGAGGCCACAACAGTGAGAGGCCCGCGTACTGCAAAAAAAAAAAAAAAGGCTATCTATGTATAACTGAATCACTTTGCTGTAAAGCAGAAATTAACACAACATTGTAAATCAACTAAATTTCAATAAAATAATATTAAAATTGAAAACTAAAATAAAATATATCCCAATTCTTTGACACTCCTTCCTTCAAAATGTGAAGCCTAGGACTTCCCTACCCCTTGATACAGTGACTCACTTCAAACAAAAGGAATGCTATGAAAGTGAAATTATATGATTTCCATGGCTAGGATAACAAGGCTGGCTTTCCACCTGTTCCTCTCTTTCTCTCAGCAACTAGATGAGTCAGTTGATTTCGTATGCACACGGGCCCCAAATGCTCATTTGTAAACGCAACTATTATAACACAATCCAATTTAAAAATCTCTACTCAAATGAATAAAACAAAATAGCCACTACCATAGGAAAATTCAGCTGTGTATGTTTTAAGATGAAAATACTAATGGGAAGTTTAAAATTTATGGTTTAGAGCCTCATTATTCAAAGTGTGGTCCCCAGACTAACAATATCATATCACTTCAGATCTTTGTGAGAAATGCAGAATTTAAAGCCCTACCCTAGACCTACTGAATCAGAATCTGCATTTTAAACATCCCCAGGTGATTCATATGCAGTTGAAACTTTGAGAATGGAGGTGGGATGGGGGTGGTTAATTCATATACTCATTATTCAATAAATATTCATTGCACTGGGGATAGAGCAGTGAACAAGGCAAGTCAGAAACTTTCAGTTCTCTTCCAGCTTGAAAGCCTTACATTTTAAAAATCGAATTCTTTGACAGGTAGAATTATTTTTCTCTAGCTTTTCTCCTACCATCACATGATGACGGTACCATGAAACTCTGAATAGAAAAACAGGTGTCAGAGAAAGCTGGGTGGGGTGTGTGGAAATTCCTTCAAGATTATTACTCTACCCTAAAACTGGAGTAGAAGTATGTGCATATACATTAAAACACCCACTACTGCCGCTGACAGCTTGCTACATATTGCCTCCTTAAGGATTCCAAGGTTCTCTGACTCGAATTTCAAAATTGCTCCACAAATCGCTGTGAAAGTTCACAGTATTTTGGAAACAGTGAGATTTTGACAGCATGTCAGGCATACACTGTTGTGTCTTGCAAAGTTATATCTCTAATGATAAGCCATGGTGCTAGAAAAAATGGCAGAGGTTCACCTATAACAACAAAGCCAAAACTTGCTATTTGCCACTAGCCACACGTCTAGAAACATTTTTTATCTTTTACATTTCATGAATAGGCCTTTAGGCAGGGAAAAAAGAAAATGGGGAGGAGAATAAAAGGACAGAAAAAAGAAAAAGAAAGATGAAAAAGAAATACAGTATATCAGAACTAACCTCCATTCCCATTCACTGGTCCCAGGTGCCCCAGGCTGCGTGTCTTTGGTCTAACTCCTTCATTTAGCAGTAGTGAAGAAAAAGCTAAAGCTATTATTTTAAAATGTCCTTTCCGGGGCTTCCCTGGTGGCGCAGTGGTTGGGAGTCCGCCTGCCGGTGCAGGGGACGCGGGTTTGTGCCCCGGTCTGGGAGGATCCCGCGTGCCGCGGAGCGGCTGGGCCCGTGGCCCGTGAGCCGTGGCCGCTGGGCCTGCGTGTCCGGAGCCTGTGCTCCGCGACGGGAGGGGCCGCAACGGTGAGAGGCCCGCGTACCACAAAAAAAAAAAAAAAAAAAAAGTCATTTCCTTTCCCTCAGAGGTCAGATTTACAAGACGACTCTTTTTAAAGGCTGAAGGAAAAAATTGATTTTTAACACAAAATACTTTGTTGATTTTATAAGATCGCTTCTTTTTTAACCCTTGCAAAGTGTTTTCCGCTTTTTATGCATATGTGAAGCAGGGTGCTATTTGGCTGTAACATCTTTGGTCCTGTAAATCTATACAAATGTGATTAAACAACATGGTTCAGATTATTTGTTGGGGGAAATTTTTGTCATAATAATTACACCACTGTTTAACAGTCCTTTAAAATTTTAATGAGTGCCTGACATACATTAATATAAAGAACATATCAATAAATATTTGTTGGGCTTCCCGGGTGGCGCAGTGGTTGAGAGTCCGCCTGCAGATGCAGGGGACGCCGGTTCGTGCCCCGGTCCGGGAAGATCCCACGTGCCGCGGAGCGGCTGAGCCCGTGAGCCATGGCCGCTGAGCCTGTGCATCCGGAGCCTGTGCTCCGCAACGGGAGAGGCCACAACAGTGAGAGGCCCGCGTACCGCAATAAATAAATAAGTAAATAAATAGATAGATAGATAGATATTTGTTAAATAAATAACTGAAGCAGAGTTCCGAAAGACAACAGAAAATATAATTTAGACCCCCATCTGTCAGGGACTCAGCAGTTGGTTACATGACCAGTCACCTCCTGTTACCACAGCAAGGCTATTTTAATGAAAAGGGATAACATTGATTTATACCCTTTGGTTTCAGTTTGACTCCGGGATTACTAAATATTAAGGTCTTTGGGGAAGCAAGACTGTTAAAAGCAATGCTGGATGAGGCAAACATATAATGGTCAAACGACTATGTAACTGAAAAATCCTCCCAAACCAAACATTCACAAATGAGCTTGGTTTGTGGGTTTAGAATTATAATGAAGAGAAGGCAGTGTTTGAAGCCCTAAAGACTGTGTGTGTGTGTGTGTGTGTGTGTGTAAGCAATGGCTTCTGAAGCACACTTTACAAAAGTATGCTTCAAAGGAGCTAGCTGAATGTTTTCTGTTCACTGCATGTTTGTTAGTAACTGCCCTCATTTCTCCTGTTTACTTCTTTTCTTACTGATCTGAAGAATGCAGTTAAAATCCCAGTGACTTGTGGTTTCTGCTAGAGAGATAAACAGTGCCTGACCCCAAGTGATCTGTTGCACGAATAGAGATCAGGATTTCATCTTCTAGCAACTCAATTTTGGGTGGTTGCTAAGGAGACTATTGGCATCTCTGTGTCCTAGGTGCCATATTGCTTGGAAAGAATTACAGCAGCTTCGCCTGTTACTTTCCCGGAGAGAAAACTTGAAAACTCATTAAGGCAGCCAACATTTTAAAATTCTGCTGGTCTCTTTGATGTTTTGAGTGCCTTTGGCCTTGGAGTATAACTTGTGAACATGTTGGCATCTAAACGAGAACACTCTCAGAAATGACAGTGCAGCCTTGCTATAGAAAATAGAAGCATGAGTGGTCTGGCTGTGGGTACCAAATTCTCCAAGCCAGCCTACAGCACAGGCCTGGTTTGTTTTTTGTTTCTTTTTTTTTTTTTTTTTTTTTTTTCCAGTTCTACTCACCCTCCTTCAAGGTCAGTTCCAACCTTATTTTTAATAAGCCATAAGGTCCTGGGCAAGTACCCTCTCTGACCTTCAGTTCCCTTATCCTTTAAGGCAGAAAAATAGTGATCCTTCACAACGTTGTTCATGGAGATTAAAGAAGGTACTGAGAACATGAGGTCAAAAGCTACTTGTAAATTGCAAAGCATGTGTAAATTACTATTCCTGCGGACAGTAAATTTTGCACAAATCTAGATTAGCTCTGAAGCTAGAATGACCCTTCAGGATTGTCCCACATAGGGCTAATATGGCCAGGCCTTCTTTGCCCTCTGTTACGAACTGAATGTTTGCATCCTTCCCAAATTCATTGTCAAAGCCCTAACCCCCATGTGATGGTATTTGGAAGTGAGGCATTGGGAAGGTTATTAAATTGAGATGGATTATGAGGGTGGCACCCTGTGATGGGATTAGTGTGTCCCAGAGCTCTTTCTCTCCCCACCGTGTGAGAACACAGTGAGAAGGTGGCCATCTGCAAGTCAGGAAGAGAGCTCTCACCAAGAACCTGATTCTGCTGGCACCCTGATCTTGGACTTCCAGCTTCCAGAACAGCAAGAAAATAAACGTTTGTTGTTTAAGTGACCCCGTCAATGGCATTTGTTACAACAGCCCGAGCTGACTCAGACACCCTCTGTCAATCAGTTATTGGATGTCGGCTGCCCCGGGAAGTGGCTGGACTTCTGTCTACACAGTTCAGGTAATCCCTGAAGGGGCTCATTAGCTGAAGGCTGTCTGTGGGTACACATCACAGTGGACACGCAATCACTGTTATTATCTCTCTCTCCTCCCTAACAAGAAACCCCATTCTGTCCAGCTAGTTTATGTCAGGCAGTAATAACAAGCTCATTACTGACTTCACATTTCATTTTTTTATCTCTATTGGGCTCCACTCCTCACCTCTTTTGCACAAAATCTTTTTAAATAGCGGGTCTCAATTACCTTTTCATTTGTACTGCATCCAGGGATACAACACGCACCAATTAGCAATGGTAGCCTGTGATTTTCCCCAGGTGGGAACGGTGGGATATGGGCTCCTTCCTCCCCTCAGGGCAATATATTAGGATCTTAGAAAAAATAACTAATCACATCCATTCTGCGTGGAGTATAACTCTTACTATTAAGTCTTGGGGCAACTCATTGTTACTCTTAATGTAACAAAAACAAATGGATTTAAGCAGATGAACGCCGTGGTAAAACTTGCAATTTAGGGCTTCCCTGGTGGCGCAGTGGTTGAGAGTCCGCCTGCCGATGCAGGGGGCGCGGGTTCGTGCCCCGGTCCGGGAGGATCCCACGTGCCGCGGAGCGGCTGGGCCCGTGAGCCATGGCCGCTGAGCCTGCGCGTCCGGAGCCTGTGCTCCGCAACGCGAGAGGCCACAACAGTGAGAGGCCCGCGTACCGCAAAAAAAAAAAAAACAAAAAAAAACTTGCAATTTAGAAAGATATCTCAAACTAGAATGTGGACCAAGTTGGGAAGACTAGGAGCGGGGAGGTGGTAGGACTTCCAGTCAAACCCTGGAAGTGTTAACTACAGATTAATTTTCTTATTTTGTCTTCCCTCAAATTCCCACTAAAAGGATGGTACCTTTAAATATATTTTTTAAGAACAGAATAACAGCAAATGAGGAAAGAGTTAAGCCCCATTTGGGAAGCTAGAAAATAGATGGAAGAATGAAGAGTGACAGCAGCACGGAGAAAGGTACCATCTAAGTGCCTGGGGAAAGAGATATCAGTTAGGGATGTGTTCAGCTGCATGTAATGGAATATGCAACAAGCAGAGGCTTCAATATGCAGGGTTTACTTTTCTCATATCAGAAGAGGTCCAGAGGAAAGTGGTTTCCAGCATTAGTTCAGCTATTCACCTATGCCGGGTTCTAGCTTTCTGCTCAGCAATCCTTAGCTAGTTGACTTTTGTTTACCTCATGGTCACAAGTTGATCCCTGCAGCTCCAGGTATCATGTCTGCATCAAAAAAAGAAATGGGTAAAGGAGAAGCCTCAGGACAGTCACATCCATCCCTTTCTATTGGGGAAACAAACATTTTTTTTTCCGGTACGCGGGCCTCTCACTGCTGTGGCCTCTCCAGTTGCAGAGCACAGGCTCCGGACGCGCAGGCTCAGCGGCCATGGCTCACGGGCCCAGCCGCTCCGCGGCATGTGGGATCCTCCCGGACCAGGGCACGAACCCGTGTCCCCTGCATCGGCAGGCAGACCCTCAACCACTGTGCCACCAGGGAAGCCCGGAAACATTTTAAAAAGTATCTCCAGCAGACTGCTGCCTACAACAGAAGTGGTTCTATTTGGTCTCTGTGGCTACACGGGAGGCTGGGAAAGTAAATACCTTGCCTGAGGCTGGGCACCTGGTTGTCTTAAAGGTAACTGATATCCCGTTAGCAGAGAAAAGGAGGAACTAGATATCAAGTGGGTATCTGACAGGCTTGGCCATATATACCCACGAAAGGTGAGTGATTTGCCTAAAGGGCATCAGGTCCTGTGGAAGGAACAAAGAGCAAGCTGAAAGCCTTGAAATGTGTTGAAAACCTGTTGCTAATCCAGGTGGACGCCTCTGTGGATTGTCTCCTACACCCATCCTGCCAGCACTCAACCTTGCCCCCTCTCTCCCTTATGGAGACAGGACCTATTCCCTAAAGAAACTGAAGGAAGAGAGGCTCTGGATCAGAGGACACTAGGCTTAGCAGAAGGCAAGAGTGAAGATCCAGACAGAAAGAAGGGGATTCAGGGGAAGTTTGCATGTGGAACGGTGAAACTCCAAGGAGGTTGCCTTGCTCCTGGAATGCCAGCATCTGTGTAGCATCCAGGCAGGAGTCCAGAGGTTCCCTTTCTGGAAAAAGGGAAAATCCTCAGAGAACAGACCTCCCGATACTTCTTGTCACTGTCATTTTTGTCTTAGTGTTAATGTAAAAGAAAAGTTTTGTTTTGTTTTGTTTTTAAATTGAGGTGAAAAGCAACATGGATGGACCTAGAGATTGTCATACTGAGTGAAATAAGTCAGCCAGAGAAAGAGATATATCATATGATATCGCTTATATGCAGAATCTAAAGCAATCTAAAGATTCAACACAATCCCTATCAAATTACCAGTGGCATTTTTTTTACAGAACTAAAACAAAAAGTCTTAAAATTTGTATGGAGATACAAAAGACCCCGAATAGCCAAAGCAGTCTTGAGGGAAAAAAACAGAGTTGGAGAAATCAGACTCCCTGACTTCAGACTATACTACAAAGCTACAGTAATCAAGACAACATAGTATTGGCACAATAACAGAAATATAGATCAATGGAACAGGATAGAAAGCCCAAAGATGAATCCATGCACCTATGGTCAACTAATCTATGACAAAGGAGGCAAGGATATACAATGGAGAAAAGGCAGTCTCTTCAATAAGTGGTGTTGGGAAAACTGGACAGCTACATGTAAAAGAATGAAATTAGAACACTCCCTAACACCATACACGAAAATAAACTCAAAATGGATTAGAGACCTAAATGTAAGACTGGACCCTATAAAACTCTTAGAGGAAAACATAGGAAGAACACTCTTTGACATAAGTCACAGCAAGATCTTCTTTGATCCACCTCCTAGAGTCATGGAAATAAAAACAAAAATAAACAAATGGGACCTTATAAACTTAAAAGCTTTTGCAAAGCAAAGTAAACTACAAACAAGACAAAAAGACAACCCTCAGAATGGGAGAAAATATTTGCAAACGAATCAACAGACAAAGGATTAATCTCCAAAATATATAAACAGCTCATGCAGCTCAATATTTAAAAAAACAAACAACCCAATCCAAAAATGGGCAGAAGACCTAAATAGACATTTCTCCAAAGAAGACATACAGATGGCCAAGAAGCACATGTAAAGCTGCTCAACATCACTAATTATTAGAGAAACACAAACCAAAACTGCAATGAGGTATCACCTCACACCAGTTAGAATGGACATCATCAGAAAATCTACAAACAACAAATGCTAGAGAGGGTGTGGAAAAAAGAGAATCCTCTTGCACTGTTGGTGGGAATGTAAATTGATACAGCCACTATGGAGAACAGTATGGAGGTTCCTTAAAAAACTAAAAATAGAATTACCATAAGACCCAGCAATCTCACTACCGGGCATATACCCAAAGACAACAATGATTCAAAAAGACACATGCATCCCAGTGTTCATTGCAGCACTATTTACAACAGCCAGGTCTTGGAAGCAACCTAAATGCCCATCGACAGATGAATGTATAAAACAGATGTAGTACATATATACAATGGAATATTACTCAGCCATAAAAAGAAATGAAATTGGGTCATTTGTAGAGACGTGGATGGATCTAGAGACTGTCATACAGAGTGAAGTCAGTCAGAAAGAGAAAAACAAATATCGTATATTAACGCATATATGTGGAACCTGGAAAAATGGTACAGATGAACCGGTTTGAAGGGCAGAAATAGAGACACAGATGTAGAGAACAAATGTATAGACACAAAGCGGGGAAAGTCACAGGGGTGGGGTGGTGGTGGTGGTGTGATGAATTGGGAGATTGGGATTGACATGTATACTCTAATATGTGTAAAATGGATAAATAATAAGAACCTTCTGTATAAAAAATAAATAAAATAAAATTCAAAAAAAGAAAAAATAGGGCTTCCCTGGTGGTGCAGTGGTTGAGAGTCCGCCTGCCGATGCAGGGGTCACGGGTTCGTGCCCTGGTCCGGGAGGATCCCACGTGCCGTGGAGCGTCTGGGCCCGTGAGCCATGGCCGCTGGGCTTGCGCGTCCGGAGCCTGTGCTCCGCAACCAGAGAGGCCACAACAGAGAGAGGCCCATGTAACGCACACACACACACACACACAAAAATAGATGCAGGGACTCATGTGGTTTTGGCTTCCCATCTTAGGGAGAAGGGGAGTGACTTAGGTTAAGCAGATAGTCTGTTGTTCAGAAATTTAAATATGAGAAAGTTCAGAGGTTGAGTAGCTACAGTTGTGGACTGTTGCAGATACTGACTCTCCACACCCATTCCAACCACCTGCTGGCCTGGTCATCTGCATCATATCACCCGAGAAACAAAAACCTACATTCCCAGACTCCTTTGCAGCTAGTCTCCAGCTATATTTCAGGCTTCCCTGATTGGATGCACAAATGAAATGTTGACTTGGAATGAAGACTATGGAGAGAGAATCAGGCTCTGAGTCATCTCTTGGCTGTTTTGGGTGATGATAGATGTTGCATAGTCTGACAACATCTGTGCTTGTGGCTTCCCGAGTGGACAGGTTCCTAGTAGTGGCAGGGGCAGCAGCCATTTTGGCAGACTTGGCAGTTCTTCGGTGAGTATGGTTTTGGTTTGTGAGTCTAGGTTTTTGAGTTTTTAAAATTTTTGTTTGGTTTTTGTCAACAGTTCTGTGAGTTCTTTATTCCCCTCAATAAATCTGGTTGTACTTAAACTAGCCAGAGAGGATTCTATTCTCAACTACTTTGGAAGTTGATAGTTCACTTTTTGTCTTGTGATATGATAAACCCTTTACCTACATTATCTAATTTAATCTTCACATCATCAAGAGATAAGTACTATTATTTATTTCTATTAGCAGATGAGGAAGCAACTTTTCCAATCTCTTCTGAAGGTAAAGAAGGGATACTACAGGAACTTTTAATTATGGAAAGTTGCAAGAATTGTACAAAGAACTCTTGTTTACTTTTCAGATTCCCCACTTGTTAACATTTTACCACATTTGCTTTATCTTTTCTTTTTCTCTCCATACACACACAAACACACACACATGCACAAACACACATACAGTATTTTTTTTTCCTTCTGAACCATTTAGGAGTAAGTTTCAGACATGATAACCCTCAGTATATATTTTCTAAGAACAAGGACATTCACTTACATAACTGCAGTACAATAATCAAAATCTGGAACTTAACATTGATAACATTCTATTCTCTGATCTACAGACTTTATGCTTTGCCTACTGTTCCAATAATGTTATTTATAGAAAAAATAAAAATAATATCTTTTTTTCTGGGCCAAGATGCAATTCAGACTCACAAATTGCATTTAGTTCTCAAAGCCAATTTAGTCTACCTTAACTGGAACAGTCTTTCAGGTTTTGTCTTATCCTTAATATTTTTGAAGTACAGAAGCCAGTTATTTTTTTAAATGTCTCTCAATTTTGGATTTATCTGTGTGTTTCTTGATGGAATAGTTTTAAATATACATATTACATGTACATTGCAAAGAATTCGGAGAAGTCTTTCAAGTAGAAATAAAAGTTGCCTCTTTTCCAACCTCTTCACCATAAATAACTGTTGTTAACAATTTAATTCTTCAAACTTTTTAGTTCAAAATGTTGCTTAAAAATAATTGCTTTATTTGAGTATGCATTGCTAAAAGTTTAAGAACATTTCCTACTTTCCTAGGTGGCTGAAATAACATCCGCATCTTAAAATTAATAATAGTTCCTTAATATTATCTAACACCCAGTCCACATTCAGCTTCCCATAATTGTTCCAGAAATGCCCTTTAGAGTTCATTTGTCCATACCAAGATTCAGTCCAGAATCAGACATGTGTAACTGGTTGCTATGTCCTCTAACTCTCTTTTCATCCTGAAGAGTCCATAAGGTTGAATGGTAAGGAACAGTACGGTAAGAAAGCACTAACCTTTAATGTTGACCTTGGGAGTCTGTCAAGAAGAAATATTTGGCTGAAGTTCCAAGGGATCAGAGGTCATTCCTACAGCAGCAGTGAGAGTCCTCACTGCCTGTGGACCAGGACAGGTGACTCAGGACCTGGCTGTTCAGGTAGATCACCTCTCCATGCTTTCTTTGATTTTCTCTTTTGCAAAGCAAATAAGAGAGTACCTAGTCCCAGGGTTTTGTGAAAAACAACAACAACAACAACAACAACTAATTATTGATCAAATATAAAGTATTAAATACAAATATACTTGCTATAAGAAATTACATCTAAAGCAGACAAGGGGAAAACTCAAGCCACAACTAATTAGATAATGAATACTCAACTCACACAAAGGAAGAAAAGTCTGTAGTCTGAAGATGTTTCTTCTTTTGACTTATTTTTCAATTTTTTTCTTTCAACGTTTTCTTTTTCATATCATAGTGGCAGTAGGTGAGACCAGATAAGTTAATGGAACACAATGGAGCAACATTGTATTTATGGACCTGGTGTAGTGGGAGTGAACTGACAGCTATGACACAGGAGAACAAACACTGAACAATGTTTCACAAACCTTCTGTCATGTCAACAAATGCTATGGCTATTACTTTTAAAGGAGACTTCAGCTTGCTTTGAGATTAGATTATATGACTATATTACCTAGAAAAAGGAATCGTTTGTTTAGTACTCCTTTGGTTGTAAGCATGTTAAAAAGTCAAAAAATGAGACATAATTAATGATGACTTATGGATCTTTGTACTAGATTGAATAGTGTCCCCCCAAATTTATATTCACCCAGAACCTCAGAAGGTGACCTTATTTGGAAGTAAGGTCTTTGCAGATGTAATTAATCAAATTAAAGTGAGGTCTTTCTGGATTAGGGTGGACCCTAATCCAATGACTGATATCCTTACAGGAAGAGGAAATTTGGACGCAGACATACTGAGCAAAAACCATGTGATGATGGAGGCAGAAATTGTTGTAATGTGTCTTCAAGCCAAGGAGTACCAAGGACGGCTGGCAGATCTCCCAGCAGTTAGGAAGCAGCAAGGAAGGATCCTCCCTTAGAGCCTACAGAAAAAGCATGCCCTGGCGACACCTTGATTTTGGACTTCTGGTCTCCCAGAACTGTGAGAGAATAAATTTCTGTTGTTCTAAGTCATCCAAGTTTCTTGCCATTTGCTACAATGGCCCCAGAACACTAAAACAGCCTTGAGGTGTCATATGCTGCTGGGCTTTGGAGGGCTGACTCATTATAACCAAAATTCGCCAACTGCTTTATAAACTCAAATTTCAACTTATTAATCTCCAGTGGGAAATAGCTGGCAGGATAACAAGCATTCTCTTAGGGAGCACCAACCTGGTATATGGGCCTAAATTATAAATCAGGAAGGAGAAGGAAAAATTAATATTTATCCAGCATCTGATGTGGTTCAGGCACCGTCTGTGTCACAAATGATAAAGTTACAACTGCGATATGTGTCATAAATAGTTACAACTGTGTTTTGAAGAGAGGTATACTGTGGACATGAAGGAGATCAAAGAAAGTGAAGCTGAGGAAAGGATCTGGAGGAAGAATAGGAATTAACAAGGGGAAGGTGATACAGGAGGACGGCAGGTACAAAAGGCTTCTGTGTTCAAGGAACTGAAAGAAGGGCCAGGGGTGGGGCATTGGCTTGTACAGTGTGAGGCAGGGAGGAAAGTAAGGCGTGATACATGCAAGGGCTCCCAGATGGGCTTCAGGCTCATGTCTTTCTCCTAAGGATGATGAGGAGGTGTTAAGGTTTGCTATACAAAGGAGTGACCTGATGAAATTTGCATTCTCAAAAAGATGACTCTGACAGCAGTTGGGGTACAGGTTGGAGGGAAGGGGAGAGTCTGATGCCAGCAAAGGATCCAGGGGTTAGGACTGGACAAAACACACTCAGCAGACACTCTGTGAGACCCTATGAGAGTGACCAGGAAGCCAGGCCCCTTGTCCCCCAGTGCCAGGAGTTCCCCCAAAGCATACCCCTCCCTGTAGAGCCAGACATCCTCTTGGACAGAACTATGCCAGAGCATTTGCCTAAGTTATCCAAGCAGAGAGAAGGTAACTCAAGTGGTTATTGAGATCATGGAACTGGATTAAGATTGTGGTGCTGGACTAAATTTTAACCCCGCTACCCCAAATGATGTGAGTTCATAAGATCAGATTTGTTACGGGATACGATGACCTTACATTCTATTCATACACCTGAGTGCTGTGTGAGTGAATTCACAGCCCTGACACAGGTGAAGAATAAACATTGATCAATGTACCATAAACATCCTTTCAGGTCAGAATATATACATCCTGGGCATTCTTGTGTGAATGTACTGCCATTTATTTAACTATTTTCTTATTTATCCATAAACAATCTCTCTCTGGTGTTTGCTATTACACCAGCACCTTGAATGTGTATCTAGATACCCTTCTGAGAGATTTTTCTATGGCATAGAGCTTCAGGGAGGAGGATTTTCAGATATAAGAGGAAGCATATTCAACCACTGATAGATCCTGGCAAACTTCCTAGAAGATTTTCTGATACCACAATTCTATCAATAGTCAGGGCACGCCTTCACAAGGATTTCAACCTGGGTATGATACACACTACAGTTGCACACATGTTATCTAATTTTTGCGTAACGTTTTTTTCTGCTTATAAAAGTTATATGTGTTTCAGAAGATGGACAGAATTTCTTCCACTTGACCCATCGAGGAAAGCACTGTGTATGCTGGGATGAGATGCATGAGGTGCTGCACGGGGCGAGGGGTAATTCTCCCTCTGGGCTGTTCAGGTGAGAAACTCCCTCAGGAGGATGGGCTTCTGCCTTTGCTGAGCTTGCATTTCAGAGTAAACCCCGAGCCAGAACGGACACTTCTGTGTTCCAGAGGGGAGAATTTGAAGGTGGCACATGGGATGGGGATTCTGAGAGGAAGGCCCCCGAAGCCAGTGACAAGAAAGCCGCGCAGGGGAAGGATGGGGAGGTAAACCCCAGATGCAAGGTAAGTAGAAAGGATTTTGGAAGTCAATGTATCATTTCCTAGAGTTCATAAATTCCCTTCTTGTTTGTGTTAGTTGTGCCTCAGAATATGTATTTAACCTCTTATTAGAGATTTTGTGAGTTGATGAGTTCTGGCCTTTGTCCCAGGAAGGCAGCTGCACAGCTTTCATGAGTTGTTTCAACACAGCAAAGAGAAGCCAGGAGAGCCAATTTCCGATGGCAAGAGTAGAAGAAGGTGAGGAAAGGTTGCCACCGATGGATAAGACAGCATATCTGAGGGCTTGCTCTTGGTACTGTTCTAGGGAACCCATGTAAATCTGCTTTGCCCTCCCTTCAAAACCCATGTGAGCAAGTGAAGGGGCAGGGGGTCACTTCAATGTAAGACTCAGGCCCAAGCTTTTAGTCACACCTCTGGAAAGGGCTCTGGGAATCCTTGTAGACGGTCCCAGAAGGGTTTAGGTATTGTGCACCTGTGCAGAAGAGATGGCCAGGGACAGCTGGGCGTCACCAGAAAATGCAACACGGAGCAACGGGAGAAACAACCTGCGAAGTGTGAGAGCCATTGGGGAAGTAGGGGCCACCTGAGAGCGGGGAGGGCCTGCCTCTACCTGGGCTGGTCAGGGGATCTTTCCAGAGAGCACAGCACCGGAGCTGAGTTTGAAAGATGGGCAGCAGATCTCCATAAAGACCGGGGTGTGCAAGGGTGAATCCGATCCCTAGGCCTGCAGTCACAGAAATGTATTCTGCCACAATTCTGGAGGCCAGATGACCGAAATCAAGACGTTGGCAGGTTGAACGCTTCCCCGGAGGTTCTGGGGGAGACTCCCTTCCTTGTCTCTTCCACCTTCTGGTGGTTACTGGCTTCCTTGGCTTGGGGTCACGTTACACCAGTCTCTGCCTCCATCTTCACGCTGGCCTTCTCTTCTGTCCCTTTTAAGCACACTCGTCATTGAATTTAGGGCCCACTTGGATGACCCAGCATGACCTCATCTCAAGATACTTAAATCAATTACATCAGCAAATAAGGTAACATTCACAGATTCCAGGGGTTAGGATGTAGACAAGTCTTTTGGGGGCGGGGCACCAGTCAACCATCAGAGGGCACTCCATTCAGAGCATCTCTGGGAAGAACACAAACTCCTTAACAGAAGGTCCTGAATGATCATGACCCGGCTATCTTGCAAGTCCTAACACCCACTATTTCCCCTGACCTCAAGGTGTGATTAACTGCTTTTATTTCTACCAGTGAAAGGTTTTTCCATGTCTCCATGCTTTGTACATGCTGTTCTCTTTCCATTTCTTTCTTTCTTTCTTTTTTTCGATACGTCACGGGCCCAGCCGCTCCGCGGCATGTGGGATCTTCCCGGACCGGGGCACGAACCCGTGCCCCCTGCATCGGCAGGCAGATTCTCAACCACTGCGCCAACAGGGAAGCCCCCTCTTTCCATTTCAATGAATCAAGTTGGATGGTGGAAGGAAAATCAATAGGATGGAATGGTTATAGGGAACAGGTTTAGGGGGTGAGGCAAACAGGCTTTGTGGTTCCAAATGTTCGTATCTCCTCAGTAAAATCTTCCTTTGGACAATCTAGCTACTTTCAGGAGGTCCCTTTACCATTTTGTCTGGCTTTAAGAAAGTCAACAATTAAAAGGTTTATTTGGGTGAAATGTAAAGTGTTCCTCTCTGAAATTTGATTTCATGTTTACTCATGAATAGCAGCTGCTCTCAAAAGAGGTTCACTTTTTTTTTTTTTTTTTTGTGGTATGCGGGCCTCTCATTGCTGTGGCCTCTCCCGTTGCGGAGCACAGGCTCCGGACGCGCAGGCCCAGCGGCCATAGCTCACGGGCCCAGCCGCTCCGCGGCATGTGGGATCTTCCCGTACCGGGGCATGAACCCTCGTCCCCTGCATCGGCAGGCGGACTCTCAACCACTGCGCCACCAGGGAAGCCCAAAAGAGGTTCACTTTTGAGTAAATTAGAAGTCTGTCTCCGATTGCATAAAAACCCTAAAGGTTTGTTTTGTTTTGTGCCTCTGGAGAAGTAAGTAGGGCAGAATGAGCTGGATATTCACAAGGCTGCAGGTAACTTGTTTTGAACGCTCTCAGCAGACTGGAGAACAGCAGCTGAAGTGGAGAGATGCTTGAATTTCACTGGGAATTGTCAACACGAAGCGAATGACAAAGCTGCCAGCCACAAGATCAATGTCCTCATATCTTTCTTTTATTGCCTCATTGTAATTAAAGCCTAAAGTGAATTATGAAAATATACAAACAAACATCTTCTGCCTTGGGTTTATGCCTGACGTGCTGTGAAATGGGATGATTGCTTATGTATTATGCATGTTATACTACAAAGGAGGGACTTTAATATGTAAATTTCCATGTGATAAAAATGGGTCTACCAACACAAAGGCAGATGAAAAGTGCATTGCTTATAAAAGATCATAAATAGATGAGGAGACGTAAAGAGGCAGGGAAGAAAAAGAAGCCAATGTGGGCCAGACACAGAAAAGGTAGAGGATATCTGGTGCACAATCAAAGGCACATATTTTGGGGGTATGTGGTAAATAAAATTCTAAGATGATCACCCAATGGTCTTGTATAATCCCTCCTTTTTAAAAATTATTATTATTTTTTTTTTTTTGCGGTACGCGGCCCTCTCACTGTTGTGGCCTCTCCCATTGCGGAGCACAGGCTCCGGACGCGCAGGCTCAGCGGCCATGGCTCATGGGCCCAGCCGCTCCGCGGCACGTGGGATCTTCCCGGACCGGGGCACGAACCCGTGTCCCCTGCATCGGCAGGCGGGCTCTCAACCACTGCGCCACCAGGGAAGCCCATAATCCCTCCTTTTGAAGGTGGGCAGGATCTGTGAATATGACGTGTGTCACTCCTGTGATGAGGTTGTGTACTTATGGCAAAGGTTAAGGGATTTTGCCCATCAGTTGATTTTGAGTTAATCAAAAGGGAAATTACCTGGGTGGATCTGAATCAGATGAAACTCTTGAAAAGTGTAAGGTTTTCCTGCTGGCCTTGAAGCAGCCATCATGAGATCTATAACTGCAAGGAGAATTTTGCCAGCAACCAGGTGAGGCTCTGTCTCAGGGCACTGACACCTGATCGCAGCTTTGCGAAACCCGGAGCCGAGGACCCAGCTTATGCCACATCAGGTCTCCCAAGATACAGAAACTGTGATCTAATAAATATGTGTTATTTTAGGGTGCTCCATCCCAGGTGATTTGTTACACAGCATCATGCTAAGCACTGGGGATACAATGGTCCCCAAGGCAAACACAACCCTGCCCTGCAAGGGACACAACAAGGAAAGAGATGACCATTGGCTGATGTGTGACAAAAGGGAGGTACTTTTCAATTAACTCCTCCTATTGCCCCTGTAGTGATTCTTTCACTACAGCCCCTCTGCCATTATGCCTGTAGGGAAGCGGAACAGGGAATTTGGAAAGGAAGGGAATATGAGTGGGGGAAATCCCTGCCGGGCAGGCAGGGGAGGAAAAACAAATCCTGTTGGGTTCTGAGCGGTGAGGCAGAGGAGAAAGAAGGCGGGGGTCGGGGGGGCAACCACATGGGCTGGTCCGCACCCCCCCCCCACTCCTTCATCCTCCCCAAAGTTGGGGGAGGGGAGAGGTTTTAAATAACCGGAAAAGTTCTGGGGAGATTTCAGAGTAAGAGGTATTGTTCCTCTCTTTTCTGGGTAAATACTGGGACATTATTAAGTGCCTTTGGTAAGTGCTGAATCCATCACGCCCCTGCTTAGACGGTAAGCTGCAAACAGACCTAGGCAAAGGGATAGCCAGAAATAGGGCCCGTTCCCTCCTGTCAGGTCTGCGACCCGATCAACAGTCAGCTCATTCAGTCCCACTTGCTTCTCTTGAGACACAAGATAAAATAAACCTTTAGGACGCTTATGTGCTCAGAGGCAAACTTACAATTTATTCAAAAGTGAACAACTTTTGTGAGCAGCTGCTATTCATGAGTAAACATGAAGTCAAATTTCAGAGAAGAACTTTCCACATTTCACACAAGAAAGAGATGGTGTTCAGCCAGAAGAGAACAGGGTACCTTTAACAAGCAAGCTGAAGTGTTTTCTCTCAGTGTGATGGTGGCTTGAAGGCAAGATCAGACCACTATTAGCAAATAATGGAATCTTTTTCTTCTTCTTTTTTTCCTTAGCATCTGAAAGTATCTGGGGTATAATTGGCCCCAATATAAGCAGTACCTTAGAGCGGGGGTTTTCAGTGGGTGCAGTTTTGCTCCCCAGCAGACATTTGGTAGTGACTGGAGACATTTTTAGTTGTCAGAACCTGGGGGGCATGGTTGTGCTAGTGGTATCTAGTTGATAGAGGTCGTCGATGCTGCTAAACATCCTACAGTGCACAGGACGGCCTTCCTCATGAAAAACGATCCAGCCCCAAATGTCAGTGATGCCGCTGAGAGACGCTGCCCTGGGGAAAGCACGAGTTGCTAAGGAAGCATTGATGAGGATCCCCCACTCAGGTGAGGGTGAAAGGGAGGAGCAGGGAAGGAAGGGCACAGACAGGGACTGGCCTGAGCAAAGGCCGTGGGGTACCTAGAGTTGGAGGCGGCTGAGAGACAGGAGACCTCTGCAGAGGTGAGCCATGCCCAGACTCTGGACTTCATTCCAAGGACCTGGGGGAGACGTCGGGGGGGTTTTAGGCACAGAGCAAGTTTGCCCTTTACAGCGTACAAAGGGATTTCAACTGCTTCTCATCGGATCTTCATAATAACTCGGCGAGGAAGGAAGTGAAGCTGTTATGATTTCTATTTAAAAATATATCTGTGGGCTTCCCTGGTGGCGCAGTGGTTGAGAGTCCGCCTGCCGATGCGGGGGACGCGGGTTCGCGCCCCGGTCCGGGAAGATCCCACATGCCAGAGAGTGGCTGGGCCCGTGAGCCGTGGCCACTGAGCCTGCGCGTCCGGAGCCTGTGCTCCGCAATGGGAGAGGCCACAACAGTGAGAGGCCTGCATACCACAAAAAAAAAAAAAAAAAAATATATATATATATATATATATATATATATATATATATATATCTGTATTTCTTGACTTTCCTCACACAAACTGCCCTCCTGCCTGTGACAGGAGGAAATGCCGACGGAAAGAAGAAGGGAGCGATGCTTTCCTGCCTTCACGCGTGGAAGTGGCAAAGCTGTGCCTTAAGGGGTGGTAAGTGCCCGATTCTCCTACGGACCATCAGTGTGTTGATCTTGCTCTGCTTACTGTCCCTTTGGTGAACCACGACTAGGCAACAGCTACTTAGAACCACACAGTTAAATCAAGTTCTGCTCTGGCAACGCTCTGCACAAGAATTGTGGGATTAGTGGAAATAAAAATGAACTATGAGTTCATATAGACAGAAGTAGAATTATCACTGTGGGAGCACGATTAGCTTGTCAAAAGTCAATGGGCTGGGCTTCCCTGGTGGCGCAGTAGTTGAGAGTCCGCCTGCCGATGCAGGGGACGCGGGTTCGTGCCCCGGTCCGGGAGGATCCCACATGCCGCGGAGCGGCTGGGCCCATGAGCCATGGCCGCTGAGCCTGCGCGTCCGGAACCTGTGCTCCGCAATGGGAGAGGCCACGACAGTGAGAGGCCCGTGTACAGAAAAAAAAAAAAAAAAAAGTCAATGGCCTGCGCACTATGGAGAACAGCATGGAGGTTCCTCAAAAAACTAAAAGTAGAGTCACCATATGATCCAGCAATCCCACTCCTGGGCATGTATATGGAAAAGATGAAAACACTAATTCGAAAAGATACATGCACCCCAATGTTCATGGCAGCACTGTTTACAGTAGCCAAGACATGGAAGCAACCTAAGTGCCCATTGACAGAGGAATGGATAAAGAAGATGTGTTACATATACACAAGGGACTATTACTTAGCCATAAAAAAGAATGAAATAACGCCATTTGCAGCAACATGGATGGACCTAGAGATGATCATACCAAGTGAAGTAGGCCAAAGACAAATATCGTATAAAATCACTTATATGTGGAATCTTAAAAAATGATACAAATGAGCTTATTTACAAAATAGAAACAGACTCACATAGAAAACAAACTTATGCTTACCAAAGGGGGAAGGGGAGGGTAAATTAGGAGTTTGAGATTAACAGAAACATACTAGTATACATAAAATAGATAAGCAGTAAGGTCATACCGCATAGCATGGGGAACTATATTCAATATCTTATAATAAACTATAATGGAAAAGAATCTGTATATTTATATATATGTAAAACTGAATCACTTTGCTGTACACCTGAAACTAACACAACATTGTAAATCAACTATACTTCAATAAAAAGAAAGTCAATGGGCTGTGAAACCTTATTGAACCAGATGTTAATTAATCAGTGTGGAAAGATAAGCTGCACAGAAGGACAGGTTACCTTATAAATGGGGTGACGTACTGGTACTCAGATAGAATTAGGGCAGCACATTTAGAGCACCCTGCGTAAAGTATGGCTCGTTCACATCACTGACTTTCAGAGCATCTCCTACTCTTTGTCTGCCAACGGACTGCCCTGAATGCGCAATGTGCTGGCTTTTCCTGGGAGGTACAATGCAATGAACCTTCTCCACAGACTCTATTTATAAAAGTCCTCCAACCACGCAGCAGGTGAAGGTGTAGTGTTTTGCCTTCTGTTCTGCAGGTGGTGAAGAGAAGGATTCTGTGTATTCACTGTCCAGGGCAACGACTGCTTAACAACTTCTCTGGTATATCTGAGAGATATTTGCCAAGAAATATAAATTAAATGAAAACCAGAATAAATTCAAGAAATAACTTCCATCAGGAACCGTGATTGTTTTTCATCGTTTAACTTTGGGGACTATGCTAGGACCTCTGCACTTATTTTCCTTAACTGTAAAGGACACACGCAACACCCCTGTGCTCTAGAACCTTCAGGGGCGCCCTCCATTGTCAAAATTAAATTCAAATGCCAGGCACACAAATTATTTTACAATCTGACTCCAGCTACTCTGCCTTCCTTCCTCCCCTTTTGGGACCCCAATATGGAAGCAGTGCAGAGGCCACATCAGAGGCCCTGTCACTCCTCCCTTGGGATGCCCATTTAATGCCTCCTTCTTTCTGACAATGTTAGACAATGTTAGAAACTGCCCTTCCAGACATCTATCTGGAAGATGTCTCTGGATCACTTCAAATGATGAATTGGTTCAGGGTGTAGGCAAAATGAGTGTGCTTGCAAACCCAGATTTTGGGCATCAGAGCCAAGCTCCTTGTCCTTTGACCTGTACATGAATGTCAGTTTGATTTTTTTTACATCTTTATTGGAGTATAATTGCTTTACAATGCTGCGATAGTTTCTGCTATATAACAAAGTGAATCAGCTCTACGTATACATATATCCCCATATCCCCTCCCTCTTGAGCTCCCACCCTCCCTATCCCACCCCTCTAGGTGGTCACAAAGCACGGAGCTGATCTCCCTGTGCTAAGCAGCTGCTTCCTACTAGCTGTCTATTTTAACATTTGGTAGTGTATGTACGTCAAGGCTACTCTCTCACTTCGTCTCAGTTTCCCCTTCCCGTCAGTTTGATTCTGAGATTGGTCATTTGCAAGTACCGTTCAGCTCACAAGGATCCCCTGCTTTGGGGAACTGCCATCCCCATCCACAGGTCTCTGCAGTGGACCTCTGGCAGCTGTATTTGTATCATAGGATCCATAGTTTTTAGAGCTGGCACTTGACCCTGTAAGGGAATCTCTTTTCTGGAAATTTTTAATTGGGATCCAGGAAGAATTAGGTCGTACACATTAGGTGGCTGGAGCTGCAACTTACAAATTTAACAGCCATGAAGCAGCCACCTTCACTGTGAACCTGCAGAAGATGCAGAGGAAATAAGTCCTCTGAGAGAGGAATGTAACAAATCCATATGGAGAAGCAGAGACGAGAGATGGAGAAAGAGACCTAGAAGCTTGGCAGACCTTAATTTCTGTAGCTTTCTGAAGCCCAGCCCAGCCACATTCCTGTGCTTGTGGACCAGGAAGTAACATCGTATCTTTACAACAAATCCTTGCCTTTTCATTTCTGTCTTACTCAGTTGCAGATTACAGCACACTAGGCTCATTTAATGGTGCAAATCCCCCCTCCTTTTCCTCTTTCATCTTCAACCTCCACTTTCTTACCTCAATCCCACCGCTTAAAAGCAATCCATTGTGACTATAACACAAGTTGTTTATCCATTTTCCAACGGATGGACATTTAGGTTGCTTCCTTTTTATTTTTGTTTTTATTGTTTAAAATTTGGGCTGCGACATGTGACTTGCAGGATCTCAGGTCCCCGACCAGAGATTGAACCCAGGCCACAGCAGTGAAAGCACCAAATCCTAACCACTAGACCACCAGGGAACTAGCTGCTTCCTTTTTAAAAAAATTTAAAATTTCCTTTTTTGCTATTTCAAAGAAAGCTGCTAACAATATTCTTGCATATGTCTACAAGTGCACATAATTAAGAATCTTTAGGGTATATTTCTAGGAGTGGAATTACTGAGTTGGAAGTTACTATTTTAACATTACAAGATAATGGCAAATTGTTTTCTAAAGCATTGTACTAGCTTGTGCTCCCACCACCATTACTAATCAAATAAATGAACAATTTTCTACTCTTAATTTTCTGGATTCATCTCTCCTTTCCAGACTTCTACTGGGTAAATTGAATTAAGACCTTTAATTATATTTACTTTGTTGGTACCCATCTGTAGAGAAATTGTCGAGTTGTCCACGGCTTGTAACGTTAGCTTCTGATAGTAGATGTCTCTTCGGGTACCCGGTGCTAACATCCCCGCCTGGCTGGCTCCTTTGTTGGTGCCCATCTGCAAACCAATTATACTTTGGCCAGCTTTTAATTTTCCTTCATCAAAACATCTTGTTTGTTTTTCTGCATGCTTAACTCCAATGTCAATGGTTGTATGGAATCCTTTTGTTTTAGCCAGACCTGCTAGGGCCACCAGCGTAGTCTGAACCTGGGTCATGTTTCCATTCTCAAAAAGATCATTTGCTTCAAATATGTCATGTGGCTTCATACCATAAGCCTGAATAGTTTTGATAAAGTTGCCAATATTCTCCAACTGAGGCCAGTTTAATGAGGGCTCAGTGACCTTCTTCACTGAGCCTGGCTGTAGCTTGTTTATGAGTTCACAGAGGACTATGCCATCTTTTAGGCCCAGCTGAAAGTTGGTGCCAATGCTCATGCTGGTCACCTCTTCTTTTTTTTTTTTTTTTCTTTTGTGGTACACGGGCCTCTCACTGTTGTGGCCTCTCCCGTTGCAGAGCACAGGCTCCGGATGCGCAGGCTCAGTGGCCATGGCTCATGGGCCCAGCCGCTCTGCGGCACGTGGGATCTTCCCGGACCGGGGCACGAACCCGCGTCCCCTGCATCGGCAGGTGGATTCTCAACCACTGCACCACCAGGGAAGCCCATGGTCACCTCTTCTATCCAATTGTGAAGATCTTCTTCTGCCTGATGATCATACTTGGAAGCAATCTTGTTCTTGACTTCGGCCGAGAGCCCATAGGAAGGGCCCTTGTTGAAGTGGGTCATGATGATTCGGTAGGCGGGAAGAGGCTGAGCTCTGGTCCGGGGGTTTCTCGCACTTGGCTTCCCAGCTCCTGGCCCCGAGGAGTGGCCGCACCGCAAGATGCTCGGAGCTTGCTCCCCTGGGCGGCGCAGGAATCGCCCGGACTTGGCGGCGGGGCGCGGGTGGTGCCTCGGCTACTCAGTCGGACTGTCTATGACATTTAAACTTTGAATCCTATTTTTTCTAATATTAAAATTGGTATCTTGGTTATCTTTCAGTTCCCATACCTTAATCTTTTCCCATCTCTTTATGTTTTATCTGTCTCGATCCTTTTTAAGTGTGTCTCTTCTTGTGGTTAAAATGTTACTAGATCTTATTTATTTTTTTAAGACTCTACCTTCTAAATGGTGAGTTCAACATTTTCATTTATTTCTGGCTTTTTTTTTTGACATTTTATCTTATATTTTCTGCATTTTAATTTTCTGGATTCATCTCTCCTTTCCAGACTTCTACTGGGTAAATTGAATTAAGACCTTTAATTATATTTACCTTTCCCTAGCACTTTCTTGCACACAAAAAAATCTGTCTTTCCCCCACATAAGACAAGTATGATACCACATTCTCGCTTTCCTCTGGTTGGTCTCCAGCCAACCCTGCTTCCTTCTCCAACATGCTGGGGATCACCTGGCTTTAGTTCTAGACTGCAATCATCCGAAGAAAGAGAAGATCCCTCCTTCTTTCTGAGTGTCCTCCAGCACCAGATCACAAGCACTTTTTCTCTCTCCCAAAGAGGGAGATGAGAAGAGCTCTCAATTGTCTTTGTAGGTCTCTAGGTCCATACACTTTTTCTCTATAGCATTTATTAGCATCAAAATTCTATATATTTTACTTATTTATTATCTGTCTCCTCCTGTTACAATGTTAAGCTCTTTAAAAAAAATTTTATTTATTTATTTATTTATTTACTGGCTGTGTTGGGTCTTCGTTGCTGTGTGCGGGCTTTCTCTAGTTGCGGCGAGATTGTGGTGGCTTCTCTCGTCGCAGAGCACGGGCTCTAGGCGCGCGGGCTTCAGTAGCTGTGGTGCACGGGCTCAGCTGCTCCGCAGCATGTGGGATCTTCCCGGACCAGGGATCGAACCTGTGTCCCCTGCACTGGCAGGCGGACTCTCGACCACTGCGCCACCAGGGAAGTCCCCAAGCTCTTTAAATTTTAATAAATTTACGGAATTGTTCCATCATTATTGTAATCCAGTTTATCAGGGCACGGGGTGGCCTGGGAGAGGAAGCTAGCAGCCTTTGAGAGTTTCACCTTCTGAAGTTCCATCTTTTTGCTTAGGCCAGCTTGAATTGGTTCTTGTTATTTGCAGCCACAGAGTCCTAACAGCAGCATCTATCGATTTGCATGTCATAGCATTCAGTTGTAGACACCAGGTTTTGTGGACAGAAAGTTATTATGGAACTACCTCATGCACTCTTCTTTCTAATTTGCACGTATTAAGAAATTTGTAATGCAAGCATGCAAGGTTACTAGCACACCCCTTCTCTGACATTTTTACTCTAAAATAGTCAAGGGGGATTTCCCTGGTGGCGCAGTGGTTGAGAGTCCGCCTGCCGATGCAGGGGACGCGGGTTCGTGTCCCGGTCCGGGAAGATCCCACATACCGTGGAGCGGCTGGGCCCGTGAGCCATGGCTACTGAGCCTGCGTGTCTGGAGCCTGTGCTCTGCAACGAGAGAGGCCACAACAGTGAGAGGCCCGCGTACCACAAAAAAAATAATAATAATAAAAAAATAAAATAAAATAGTCAAGGGAAGAAATTACTGAATTTTCTAGATCTTGGCCCACAGCTCTTCTCTGAAAGAGTCATCAAGTTTTGAAACTCTCCTCCCCATTTTCTATAGTATTGACATCAAAGTTCTGAGTAATTACTGAAAAGAGTTGAATTTGGATCTTATAACTTAACTTTTCTAGTCATTATTTTGAAAAGCATCACTTATAGCAAAATAATGAAAACTGAAGGACAAAAAATTTACAAGGAGGATCCTGTGTGTGATGGTGACAGGATGGTGATAACTAAGCATCAAGAAGTGTCAAGTGAGCACCTTCTCTATGCTAAGTACTGACATTAAAGATACAATGAGAATAAAATATGGTCCCTGCTTTTGGATGGCTTACGACCCAGTGAAGAAAGCATGCATGCATTGTGGTAGGCATAAATCTAAGACAGTCTCCAAGATACCAGTCCCTGGTGTGCAAACACCTTCTCCCATCTAGTAAATTAAACAATAATCTAGGTACTGCTGTGAAGAGATTTTGATGATGTAATTAACATCCCAAACCAGATGACTTGAAAATAGGGAAATTTTATCCAGATGGGCCTGACCTCATTACATGATCCATTCAAGTCAGTGTCTAGAGGTCAGAGACGGGGAAGTCAGAGACTTTAGGTGTGAGAGGAATTCAGAGTGAAGAAGGTTCTTCATTGAAGATGGAAGGGACCATGTAGCAAGGAATGTGGGCGGCCTCTAGGA
Organism: Kogia breviceps; assembly: GCF_026419965.1. NCBI lineage: Eukaryota > Metazoa > Chordata > Mammalia > Artiodactyla > Physeteridae > Kogia > Kogia breviceps. Next base: position 22,367,141 of record NC_081325.1, read on the forward strand.
GATGGGAGCAACCCCTGAGAGGAAAGAGGGACCTCAGTCCTACAACCACAAAGAACTAAATTTGGCCAAGAACCTGAATGAGCTTGGAAGTGAATTTTTTTGCCTCTAGAAAGGAACACAGGTGGGCCAGCACCTTGATATACATCATATAAGACCCTGAGCAGAGAGTCCAATCAAGCCTGTCCAGAGTTTTGATCTGTAGAACTGTGAGCTCATAAATGAGGGTTGCTTTAAGCTGCTAAATGTGTGGCAATTTGTTATACAGAAATAGAAAACTACTACATGCACAAAAAAGAGAATAATAATAATATAAGAAAGCTTTTGTGCAAGACATGCTGCTGTATTACATGTGGAGCTGTAACTGTCTCCATGTCAGGAGACTATGTGTGCAGATAACGTGGAAGATTCTGGAGGATATTTTGAGAGTCTGGGTTGTTGCATAGTTAAGAGCTTAGGCTTTGCAGTCTATGTGACCAGATTAAAATCCTGACTCCATCTCTTATAAGCTGTTTGATGTTCCATAAATTACATACTATCAAGGAATGTTCTGAAAAGTAAATGAAATACAAACACCTACTTGAATGGCCAAAGTCTGGAAGAGTGACTACACCAAATGTTGGTGAGGAGGTGGAGCAACAGGAATTCTCATTCATTGCTGGAGAGAATGTAAAATAGTACAGCCACTTTGGGAGTAGCTTGACGGCTTCTTACAAAACTAAACATACTTTTACCATATGATCTGGCGATTGCATTCCTTGGTATCTACCCAAAGGAGTTGAAAACTTATGTCCAGACAAAAACCTGCACATGGATATTTATAGAAGCTTTATTCATAATTGCCAAAATTTGGAAACAATCAACATGTCCTTTAATAGGTAAATGGGTAAATAAACTATAGTACTTCCAGACAATGGAATATTATTTAGCACTAAAAAGAAATGAGCTAACAAGTCATGCAAAGAAATGGAGGAACCTTAAATGCATACGTGTCATTATACATTTATCCAAACTCATAAAATGTACAACACCAAGAGTGAACAATAAGGTTAGCCAAGGACTTTGGGTGATCATGATGTGTCAATGTAGGTTCATCTTTTGTTAAAAAATACACTGTTCTGGTGAGTGATGTTGATAATGGGAAGGGTATACATATGCAGGGTATGTGGGAAATCTCTGTATCTTCCTCTCAATTTTGTTGTAAACCTAAAACTGTTCTAAAACAATAAAGTCTCAAAAAAGAAGAAATAGTAAATGAAATAATGCTTACAGAAGACTTAGTGACCACAGAATGGAGATATTTTATATACAGATATATTTCTAAAAGGAGTATTTATTAAGTTAAATGCTAAATAATTACTGTTTGCTAGAATTTTCCCTAAGAGCTATAGAATGTTTGTCTCGAAAGGCACTCTGTGATATAAGGGTTCTACGGTTCATTTCCCCTCTCCTGTACTGTATTCAAAGTGCTCCTGGACGAATTATAGGCTCTGAGAAATCCTGCAGTACAGAAACCTGTTGAACTTTGTTAAACTCAGTTATTCATCAAACTTACTTGACTGCAGAACCCTTCAGTCGGGAAAAATATATCATCATCCATGAGAGCAATTTCTGTGGAGCTTACAGATGTAGATAATTCACTCATTCAACCAAAAACACTGAGCACTGGGCAGCAGGCACTCTGCTCGGGGCTCACAGGAAGAGTCGGGTCTCCTGTTTCTTCACACTTAACACACCCGCAGGGGAGCCAGACACTACCAAATAATCATCAAACACATTATTTAAAACTGCAATAAGTGCGATGAAGAAGTGAAGGAAACTTGAGAGAATAGCATTTAGACTGAGAGAGCGTCAGGGAAGATCTTTTTTGACAAAGTGATGTTTAAGCTGAAGTCTGAAAGATGGGTAGAAGCCAATCAGATATGGAGTGGGGAGAAGCATTCTGGGCAGGAAGGGAAGACGGTGTGTGTAAATGCCTTCCAGAATCTGGAAACGGCACATGGGGGATATCAACAATATTAATTTGCAGAAAAAGATCAAGGTTTCAGGTTTGGACATGATTATCTTGAGATGCTGTGACATAATAAGAAACATACATTTGTTCTTAGCTCCTGGTTCCTGGTGCAAAGCTTCTAAAATCCTTGTAACTTCCTTGTTATTCACAATAAGTCCTTCCGCCACACCTGAGTTTATGCTAATGCAGTGACTCTTGGAGGATGGGAGTGGTTGTCAGAAGAACTAACCTTGTGACCAGGGAGTAGGAACTTTCAGCTCTCCACCCTGCCTCTGGGGAGGGGTGTGGGGGCTGGAGATTGACTTAATCACCAGTGGCCAATTAATTAATCAATCATGCCTACGTAATGAAGCCTTAATAAAACCCCTAAACAACAGGGTTTAGAGAGCTTCTGAGTTGGTGAATACAAGGAGGTGCTGCTGAGACCGGAGGGAAGGGGGCGGGGCACAACCATTAAAAGAATGACAGAGCTGTTGAGGATACAGCATAAACTGGTTAGAACCAATTAGGCCCAAGATGGAGGAAGACTGAACTTCCAGTAGACCTTGAGCCTCATGATACGCTCATCATAACACATTAGCATCTGCTGAATAACACACTCGCAGGCGCCATGACAGTTCCGAGGCCAAGCGTAAAAGGCCAAAATGCGGGCGACGGCCCAATTCTGGGAGAGCCCCGCCCCTTCCCCAAAATATTATAGTAGAATAATTCTCCCACTCCTTAGCCTGTGAAACTCCCCAGCCTGTAAAAACTAACCACCCACGCACTCCGCGGCCTCTTTGGCCTTAGGAGATGGCCCACACTCTGTCTGTGGAGTGTGCATCTATCTCCCAGGGCTGCTCTCACTTTCTGATATGGACCACATTCTGCTTATAGGATGTGCATCTCTCTAAATAAATCCACTTCTTACCTATCGCTTTGTCTCTCACTGAATTCTTTCTGCGCTGAGATATAAAGAACCTGAGCTTCATTAAGTCCTGAGATGAGTTGTGCGGTTTCAGCTGGAAGATTGTGGGTTTGCATCTCATCTGAGGTGCGACTGGGTTCGGGTCCCATCTGGGGTGTGGTTCTGTTAAGGAACCGTTGACAGAAACCGCGTGCCTTGAAATAGAGACACAAATGTAGAGAACAAACGTATGGACGCCAAGGGGGGAAAATCGCGGGGTTGGTGGTGGTGAGATGAATTGGGAGATTGGGATTGACATATGTACACTAATATGTATAAAATAGATAACTAATAAGAACCTGCTGTATAAAAAAATAAATTAAATAAAATTCAAATATTCAAAAAAAAAGAAAAAAAAAGAAAGAAACCGCCTGCCTTGGCCAGGCACGCTATAACGGCTTGCATGAGTTGTCTCACAACAGGAAGGAGAATTCGGGAGGGGCCAAAAGGAGGGAGGAGATGCCAGCCCATAATATGTCCTGCTAACCTCCCAGAAACGCACACACGGGAATCCATCTTGGCTGAGAGATGCACGCACCACCAGGAAGGACCCAAGTCGCACCACATACGGGCAACAACAAAGATGACTGGCCAGAGATGACCCAGAAAGCCAACTCCATTACCATAAAACCTGAGGCTGTGAGCCACGTGGCAGAAAAGTTCTCCCGGGTTCCCTGACCCTGCTGCTCTCTGCCCAGGCGCCCCTTCCCAGTAAAGTCTTTTGCTTTGTCAGTATGTGTGTCTCCTCGGACAACTCATTTCCTAGTGTTAGACAAGAGCCCACTCTCGGGCCCTGGAAGGGGTCCCCCTCTGGTAACAGTTTCACTGGGAGGGTGGCACACCCAGAGCGGGCACACATCCATCCTTCCCCCCTGACTTCGCCTTATGCATCTCTTCCACTTGATTCTTCCTCAGTTGTATCCTCTATAAAAAACCAGTAATAGTAAGTAAAACGTTTCCCTGAGTTCTGTGAGCCATTCTACCGAGTTATGCACCTCAGAAGGGGGTCCTGAGAACCCTAACTTCTAGCTGATTGGTCAGAAGAACAGGTGGTCTCCCCCCCCTCCTCTCCCCGTCTCTCTTCTCCCCCCTCCCCTCCCCCTCAAAAAAAAAAAAAAAAAACAGGTGGCGACCTGGGACTTGTGATTGGTGTGTGAAGTGAGGGCCCTTGTGGGACCGAACCCTTAACTTGTGGCATCTGACGCTAACTCCATGTAGAGTGTCAGAACTGAAATGAGTTGTAGGACACCTAGTTGGCGTCCACAGAGAATTGGAAAATTGTTTGGTGTGGGGAAAAGAACTTACACATTTGGCATCAGAAGCAATGTGAGTCTAGAAAAACTTCCCCTTCAGATACTCATGAGATGGTTAAGCGGAGACGTCATAGGCAACTGGAAATGAGTTTGAAGCTCAGAAAATAGATTTAGGCTACATAGTTAAATTATAATTTGCTTATATTTCAATAAAAAATTATTAAAACTATAGCAACTGAAAAAAAATCACTGGTGGGTATATGAGAAATTAATCACCAAATTTTGTGCCTATTCTAACCAGGAGGAAAATGTCTGAGTGTGCCTTTAATTTAGTCTTATTTTCCTTAAAAAGAACAAAGCTTATTCTAGTGATTAAGGCTCTTAAAGCCCCCGGGAGTCCCAGCTGGCAGCCACAGTAGCTGTTCCAAAGCCAAAGAGGAAAAGTGTTTGTGTCTGCTTAAAAATGGAGTAATTAATGACGTGGGAAAAATATTTTTTCTTTATTTGCTTTTCAACATGATGGCTTTGCATGATAAAGGATAGAGTGTTAAGACTGAATACGAATGCCACAAGGGAAAAAAATATGTCAGCTGATATGTCTGTGTTGTATAAAGCATGCTCAGATGTTTAACAGATATGCTGCAGAGACCAAGATGGCATCTTGAAATATCTAGAGAATCCTCAAATTAAAATTCCTAGAAAATGAGAACATCCACAAGGAGCTTTGGGCATCTCAACAATACTAACAAAAATTGGGAAACTAGGGTTATTGCAAGGGGATGTGCTGGACAAATTTTCCTGGTAACAAAGCAATGGTGGGGATTTTTTTTTCTTCCAGGCAGAGGACATGGGAATATGCAGTCTAGCAGCACTGGAGATAAGAAGTGCTTGGCCCACATACTTTTTATTTTTTTTTAATTTATTTTTTATTTTTTCACATCCTCTTTAAGGGCTTCCTATTCATCCTTGAGCTCTCAGCTAAACTGCAAGGAAATCTAACTTGATCTTCAGCCATCCCCTTCCCCTCATCCAGATGAGGCCCCTGTCATAGGCTCTCAAAGAACCCAGCCCTTCTTTCACAGCATGTGATACCATTGTAATAAATCATTCATTATGTATAGGCATAGAGATAGTCCACAGCTCAGGTGAGCAAGAAATATAACTTAATTTATACTTCAAGATCCCATTCAACCACCGTGGTAGAAATATAGTTTCAGTCCACTTGGGGGTCCCCAAAGTTTCTCTAGTTCTGAAGGACTAAAGTTCTATAGTTGGAGAGAGGAAGGGGAGGAAAAGAAGTGTTGAGGGTGATCATTTTGTCTTTAGTGTCATCTGTCCCTGAAGCTGTCTGCTAAGATTCCCAGAGTCCTGTCTGGTTCTATTTCCTTAGGCACCTCGGCTGTTGAACAACAGCAGTCAGAGAGATCCTTGGAAAGCTCGGTGCCCTGCCACACCTCCTCTGGGGCAATGCACACAACCTCACTATTTCAAAGGGAGAAAGCAAGGAGAGGCAAGGAAATCACTAGAGAGAGAAAATATTGGTTAATTTTTTTTTTTTTTTTTGCGGTACGAGGGCCTCTCACTGTGGTGGCTTCTCCCGTTGCGGAGCACAGGCTCCGGACGTGCAGGCTCAGTGGCTATGGCTCAGGGGCCCAGCCGCTCTGCGGCATGTGGTATCGTCCCGGACCGGGGCACGAACCCATGTCCCCTGCATCGGCAGGCGGATTCTCAACCACTACGCCACCAGGGAAGCCCTGGTTAATATTTTTAAAATAGTAGTTCAAACATATGTTTACTCTCTGGGAATGTGTAGTGAAAGTTGTGTGGGAGATATAATTTGCCAGTCTTTACCTGCTCTGTAAGTCTAGTGTGGGAGCTTAAATCCCTTTAAAAAAATAAAAAATAAAATAAAGGGAAAAAAGTTTAAAAATACTATCCAAAAGGTGGAAGCAACCCAAGGGTCCACTGGTGAATAAACAAACAAAGTATCTACACATACAATAAGATCTTGTTTGGCCTTCAAAGGGAAGGAAATTCTGGGACTTCCCTGGCAGTCCAGTGGTTGAGACTCTGTGCTTCCACTGCAGGGGGCGTGGGTTCTATCCCTGGTTGGGGAACTACGATCCCACATGCCACGTGGAGCAACCGTTAAAAGAAAAACTGAATAGTTACTTGACTCTGGGTCTCAATGTAAAATGATAAATAAAGATGCTTTAAAAAAAAAAAAAAAAAGGAAGGAAATTCTATCACATGCTACAATATGGATGAACCCTGAGGACATTATGATCAGTGAAAAAGCCAGTCATAAAAAGACATACTGTGTGATTTCACTTACACGAGTGTAGTCAAATTCATAGAAACAGAAAACGGAATGGTGGTTGCCAGGGGCTGGGGGAGAAGGGAGTGAGGAGCTGTTTAATGGGTATAGATGTTCAGTTCTGCAAGGTAAAAGAGTTATGGAAATGGATGTCATTGATGGTTACACAGCAATGTGGATGTACTTAATGCCACTGACCTGTATACTTAGAAATGGTTAACTCTGCATGCCTGGATACAGGCTGCTTTACTAAGAGACACAGTACAGTGGCTTAAACAAGTCTCATGTTACATGTATATTAATCACAATAAAAAAATTATCCAAACACATGTGTAATTAGTTGTTTAACATCTTTCCCCGGAGCTAGAGTGGGATCTTGTCCATCTTATTCAGTGCTATGTGTTCACCATCTAGCACAGTGCTTAGCAGATAGGAGTAACCCTGTAGATATTTGTCAAGTGAATACATGGTCCTGGGAGCAGGACTCGGGGACAGATTATGCCTCAGGAAAGCAGTACTCCATATAATGACCGACCTACAAAACATTGGCAGGGGGTCACAAAATTTGCTACTGCTAATATTCAGTTGCCATACCATAGTGCCTGGATGTTCGTGAACACGAATCTTGATTAAATACAGAAAGAGGGAAAAGAGGTATTGTGTTACATATCTCTGATCACATTATTAATCACTTGGTTCCCTGTAGAAGAGGGCTTCTTCCTGAGAGAGCCTTTTAAAACAACGATGATTTTTTTTTTCGGTTTTATAATATTCATTGCATTTTCACAGATTAGCACAAACAAATGACATTTTAGCCTATAAGATTAGACCTAAAATGAACATGTCAGCCTTTTAATTATAGAAAATGAAAGAGAGAAAGGATGTAGCTGGAAGTGGGGAAAGAGGAGAGTTATAGGGAGCAAATGGATAAAAAGGTTGGTTCTGGGAATTCCCTGGCGGTCTAGTGGTTAGGACTCTGCACTCTCACTGCCAAGGGCCCAGGTTCGATCCCTGCTCAGGGAACTAAGACCTCACAAGCTGTGAGGTGCTGGCTGTAAGGAAGTTATCAATTGCCACTGAAGATAATATTTATTAAAATTAAAAATTCATATGCCTTTTGACCCAGCAAGCCCACACCTGGGAATCTATCCCACAGAGATAAAACCACCATAAAAACACATGTACGTGGATAGCTATTGTAGCATTATTTGTTGTGACAAGAAGCAGGAAACAAAGCCCAGGGCTGAATAATTTATGGCAGACCAACACCATGAATTATTATTCAGCCATTAGAAAGACTGAGTTAAATCTAAACCAATTGACTTAGAGAGATTTTTATGAGATTTTTGTTGAATGAGAAGAGAAAGATGCAGAAAAGTGTATATGACATGATCTCACTTTTGTAAAGCCCCCCCTCCCCACTGCCCATGACAAAAACCCTCCAAATCTCTGTATGTGCTTCTGTGAGCATGGAGAAAAATGTGGGAGAATGCATACTTGGTTGGTGACCTGGTTTGTGTGTTTGTTAGTGTGGGAATGGCTGGTGTTGGAGGGGAGGAAGAAAAGGAGGAAAGGAAGGAGGAAACCAAGTAGAAAAGAAAAAAGAGAAAGCACTGTACCAAAATAATAATAGCACACTATACATATTTATGTAAAATTATACGTGATAGGGAAAGAACTAAGTTAAAAAATTATGCAGGTCTTTCCTTAGGTCAAGGGCTGCTTTTTAGCTTTGATTCCATCATCTCTGAAATATTCATGTTACTAGCACAGGGAGTGACAGTCTTAAGCAATACTGACCTCTAAGAGAGATTAAGATTCTTGATCATGGCTGGCTTGCCTCTCTCTTGGCTGTGATGGGGGAAGGGCCTGCTGCCTGGCATGTGGGAGTCAAATTACTTATTTATAATAATAGACATTAAGGTGGTCCTCAGGACCCTACAAGAAGCTCCCACAGGTAAAACATGAAAATAGAGTGAGAAGGAAGAAGTATGGAAAAAACTCCTGGAGGGTACCATCTTTTATTCATTCTGAGGTCTAATGTAGATCCAGGGCATGAGAACCACCTTCACGTGTTCATCAAAGTGTTCTACCATATGATCTGTGATATATGATGAAAAGTATATACAGAGAAGAGGTAGATGGTGTGGAAGAACATCATGTGGTGGCTTTGGGGGCTTGCAACCCCCAAAAGCTTGCTTTGGGGTCAATCAGCCTTGGGTTCAAATCTGCATCTGTTGGCTATAGGCTGCTTTAATAAGAGACACAATACAGTGGCTTAAACAAGAAAATAGTTTAAGTGATTCTCATGTAATAATCCTGATCATTAGTTGAGGGCTGATCTGGTGGTTATGGAGATGCTCACCACTTTCATCCTGCTGTTGTTCCATCCTTTCATCCCTGCATCAGTAAAGACCATTCATCATTATATTTGCCTTCCGGGTTGCTAGTGGGAGGAAAAAGAATGGGGAGGGTGTGCTCCATTCCTTCTAAGGGCTACACTCAGAAGCTGAACACAACCCATTGGCCAGACTCTAGTCATATGATCATATCTAGCTGCAAGGGAGGCTGGGAAATGTGGTCTCTGGCTGGCATGCATGCAGTTAAAACTTCCATTGCTAAAGCATATAGGGAGACAGACATTAAGCCAAACACCACACAGCTATAGATTTATAAATCCTACCAAGTGTGCTCGCTTTGGCAGCACCTATACTAATAAATAAATAAATAAATAATAAATAAATAAAACCTATGAAGGAATGGTAGGGTGAACTCTGAAAGCATAAAAAGGAAGCCCTGTTCTAGTCTGGGGAGTCAGGGAATTGACTTGTTTCAGCAGAGATCTATAGGACCTGATTAGATGGAGCAAGGAAGAGGGTTTCAGGAGGAGAGAACAGCATGTACTAAGAAGAGGCACAAGGCATATTTGAGGAATTGAAAAAAGGTGTAATTGAAGCAAATACATAAATCCGTTCTCTTTCCAAGGATCTGAGGCTGGTTAGTGAAATATATTCTGATGTGCATACCTAATGGTCTAAAAGAAACCATTTATTTTCTGTGGCTTGGAAATATCCCACTGCAGTTCGTCTGGCAGCCCAGAGAAAGCTGACGCTGGTTTGGGAAGGTCTAACTATTCCTCATATAAGACCTGGGTAAATGAGTGAAATGTTTGAGTATGTTCCTTAGAAGAATTTGACAAAGTTGTGTGCCTGGTTTGTGTTATTTATGATTTTAAGTAACATTAGGACGTGGTCCTAGAAGTTTTGTCTATAATATATTGAAGTTCAGTGTTTTGAAAATCATTTGCCTTTTTGCATGCAAGGAACAAATTGGCATTTGGGTAAATGAATCCACCTTGCCATGTGGGAGGTGAGAGCAACAATAATCGTTGACTCACAGAGACTCATTTCCATACGCTGCACAGGAAAACTGGTTTCATTTACTTTAAAATTTCACCTCCTATTAAAGCCTTGTTAAGTGTGAGTCATAGTAAACTTGAGGTCCTAGAATTTGAGAGAGCCCAGTATAAAAAATTCATGAAATCTTTCTGCACTGTTTACTCCACTTTTCCTTATTGCAACTGGGTAATCGTTTATGTTTTTGTTTTTGAGTTTTAATGTGCTTCTCTCCTTTGCTTTCCCAAGGACATAACCTTCACCTTAGTAAAGGTATGTATCTGATTTGGAGGAAATGAAAATCTTTTATGGGAGGAAAGCTGAGAGAAAGACAGGGTAGTTTCCAATTATTGGAATTCAAAACCAGGATTTGGCAGCTAAGCTATTGTCTTTTTTTTTTAAGATTTAATTTTAATTTATTTTTGGCTGCGTTGGGTTTTTGTTGCTGCACGTGGGCTCTCTCTAGTTGCGGTGAGTGGGGGCTACTCTTCATTGCGGTGTGCAGGCTTCTCATTGTAGTGGCTTCTCTTGTTGCGGAGCACGGGCTCTAGGCTTGCGGGTGTCGGTAGTTGTGGCACGTGGGCTCAGTAGTTGTGGCTCACGGGCTCTAGAGCACAGGTTCAGTAGTTGTGGCACACGGGCTTAGTTGCTCCAAGGCATGTGGGATCTTCCTGGACTGGGGATCAAACCCGTGTACCCTGCATTGGCAGGCAGATTCTTTTCCACTGTGCCATCAGGGAAGTCCCTGAGCTATTGTCTTGAATACGGATTTTGTATGTTAGTATGTTAGCAACCCCAGGAAGCAGGCCCTGGTACAGTGTAGAAAACTATAGTGAAATATAAAAAAGATATCCCTAGGGAGGATCATCAGATAAAATACAGGATGCCCCATTAAATTTGAATTTCAGATAAACAAGGAATACTTTTTTTAGTATAAGTCTGTTCCAAATATTGTATGGGACATACTTATACCAAAAAAATTATTCACTGTTAATGTGAAATTCAAATTTAACTGGGCATCTTGTATTTTTATTTGTTAAACTTGACAGTCGTACCCCTAAGATCTAGGACAGCAAGGCAAGTAATACTTATACAGTAATAGGAAAGTAAGATGTGAGGGAAGCCTAGGGCATGCTAATCATACTGACCATCCATCCATCTTTGAAGCCCTTTTCTCTATTTGAGCAGAGCCTGTACTCAGTGTAGAATCAGAAAGTACCAGATACTTGCTTTCCCAGCCTTCCTTAAATATACATGAGGGCACCACTTGCCAGGCAGATACATCGACGCCAACTTTGATTCAAAAGCTGGTATTTGGAAGAAGCAGGTGCAGTGCAGAGTCAGTTACAGTGACGGCTGATGACAGTGACCTTGGCAGCATCCAGTGTCCAGTGTTGTCAGTGGAGTAAGCTGTGGGGTCCAGTGTCCATAGCAACAGCAGTGTCTCTAAGGCCTTATCCTGAGCATCATTCCTGGCTGCAGAGCCTCGGTGCCTAGTTTTGGAACTCCCTGGGACCCTGCAAGTTACCAAGGTCCTTCTGATGAGTTCCTTTGCTCCTTAACTACGTCATAGTCAGTTCTGTTCCTTGCATGTAAAAACTGTGCATCACAGTACTTGAAGTATGAAATATACGCCTCCTGAGGCTTGAGAAATTGTGGAGAGAACAATAAGAGGAGCGAGAGGAGAACAGAGTGGGCAGAACGGTGCCTGGTGAGGAGATGGGATATAGATCAGCTGGGGAGGGCAGAGGCCTTAGAGGACGCTCCTGTGCCGGTCTTCACCCATGGAGCGGCCCTGGGAGTTTGCAGCCAGTTCTGACTGCCTGATGGAGATCGTAAGGACCAGTGTCCATTCGGACTGCACAGCGTTTGTGCTCGCTGGGCTTTTAAATATTTTCTTTTTATTTTTCGTTTTCTAAACTTGTGGTTAAAAAACACATGACATACAATTTACCCTCTTGGGACTTCCCTGGTGCTCCAGTGGTTAAGGCTCCGTGCTCCCAAGGCAGGGGGGCATGGGTTCGATCCCTGGTTGGGGAACTAATATCCTGCACACCGTACAGTGTGGCCGAAAAAAAAAAAGTTGCCATCTTAACCATTATTAAGTTGAGTTCAGTAGTATTCAGTATATTCACAATGTTGTAAAGCAGATCTCTAGAACTTATTAGGCTTGGAAATCTGAAACTCTCTCCCCATTAGACAAAACTCCTCTTTCCCTCCCTCCCTCCAACCCCTTTCTGTTTCTACGAATTCGACTCCTCTAGGTCCCTCATATAAGTGGATTCGTACAGTATTTGTCCTTTCGTGTCTGGCTTATTTCACTCAACTTTATCTCCTTAAGGTACATCCACAGTGTTAGCATGTGACAGGATTTCCTTCCTTTTGAAGGCTGGATAGTATTCCACTGTATGTATAGATCACATTTTCCTCCTTCATTCACCCATCATTGGACACTTGGGTTGCTTCCACCTCTTGGCTATTGTGTATGAACATGACAGTGCAGATATCTCTTCAAGGGCTCTTAAATATTTTGAATTGCTCGTGGGTGCAACCATTTCATCTTGGTGAGGCGGAGGGAGCCGCCGAGGTTTAGAGGTCCAAAGCCTCCCTCAACTCCAGTACGGCACGGATAGAATCCGAGTGTGGCTGAGGAGCTTGGTTGGCGGAGGAGCGGTAGTTCTGCAGCTAAGACCTGTGCAGGGAAGAACACCCAAGCCTGGGTAAGCCTGGGTTGATGGTGAGTCACAGACAGACCTCAGAGCAACGGGGGCCCAGTGGGGGCTCAGAGTTCAGGGAATGCTGCTGGGCTGGGTCTGGCTGAGTTAGACCAGAGTTGCCATGGATTTTCGGTCTCAGATACCAGCATGGCAGGCAGTACCCCAGGGAAAAGAGATGCCTTCCCAGGTTCTTGAAGTCCCCAGCTCTTTCCGGCCATGATAAGGTTGTAAAAACCATGGAACTCAATACTCCTTCAGGAAGAGAAGCAGAGGGCAAGGTGAGCTATCTGAGAACCACAGGTTACCTACGCGGATTGTCAAATTACTGCATTAGATACAGAGTTACTTCTGTACCTGGCAAAGGTGTGGATAAGGCAGAGAAGGAAGCTAGATCAGTGGTAGATTAAACAGTTAACTTTTGGTGACCCTGCTCTATTTCCCCACCTGCCAACTAACATCTCATTCTTCAGCCACATAGCACTGCCCACCACTCCCCCCAGAACTACCCACGCATCATCACTCGGGCTCTGGAAGCCCCTATGGCATTCCGAACCAGCAGCTCGGCTGTTGCTGTATGTGTCCTGGAGAAAAATCAATGGTTTCCAAGGTGCCTCAGCTTCGGACCCTGTGGGTTTCTGTTCATTCAGTTCCCTCGGTGTGGAACTCTCCCTTCTCCACTTGAGAAACCACATTCGCCCCTCAAAAGCCAGACCAAATGCCACGACTGGGAAATTCCTTGAGACCTGTGCTCCCTTCTGCATTCCCTCTTCAGGCAGAATCAATTACAGCAGTTTCCCCCTGCCTTTTGTATTTGACGGTCATGTGTCTGTCTGCCTGGCTGGGCCATGAGCACGCTGAGGACAGAACACATGGTTTTCTTTGTTATACCCCAGCTTCTGACATGAAACTGAACAGGGCGCTGTGGGGCTTTCCTGGGAACAGACTCCCTCCATGTCCCTCATCTCTTGTTTGTAGAAAAGCTTTAGCTTCCTAGGCCTTCCCTGAGTTCCAAAGAGCAAATTTAATCAGAGAAGTAAGAAAATGAAGAAACAAAGGAAAACAGCCTAGCAAGACACAATAATAATAGTTTAGCCAAGGACCTTTAATTCCTCCTCAAGGGATAGAGATAATATCCTGAGCCATACTCTTGAGTTGTTTTGCAGATATTAAAACCTGCACCAGGTGGAAGAAGTTAACTGCCTGCTGACCACAAGCAAGCAGGCCCCAGACCAGCTGGAATCAGAAGGTTGATGATGTTAGCTCCCGAAACACCACCGTGTCACCTTACCACCAACCAGTCAGAAGCATGTCCACGAGCTGATCATGTACCCCGCAACCCTCTCTCTCATCTTTTATTTATTTATTTATTTTAATTATCTTTTTTTTTTTTTTTTTTTTTGCTGCATTGGGTTTTCATTGCTGTGCACGGGCTTCTCATTGCAATGGCTTCTCTTGTTGCGGAGCACGGGCTTGAGGAGCACGGGCTCAGTTGCTCCGTGGCATGTGGGATCTTCCTGGACCAGGGATCGAACTGTGTCCCCTGCATTGGCAGGCGGATTCTTAACCACTGCGCCACCAGGGAAGTACCCCTCTCCCTCATCTTGCCTTTAAAAACCTTTCCCCGAAAGCCATTGGGGAGTTCGGGTCTTTTAAGCATGAGTTGCCCATTTTTCTTGCTTGGTCTTGCAATAAATGCTATACTTTCCTTCACCACAAGCCAGTGTCAGTAGATTGGCTTTGCTTCGTGTCTGGCGAGTGGACCCGAATTTGGTTCAGTAACAGACATGGAGCATGTCCCTAATGTTACCTGAACAAATTGAATGAGTGCTTTCCTTTGTCTCCTCCTATTTATCTCTTCCAATCTCACATCTAAATGACCCTTAATTATATTTGTCTTTGATTTAAATGCTGGTGAGAGTCCATTCCATTCATTATAGCATTTAGGGAAATAGTTTGCACATAATGGCACTCTACGGTGGCTGATTGATTGGATGTCTTGGTTTGATACCTGCATTCACAGAATGTCAGAGTTTGAAGAGACCTGAGAAGTCATCTGGTGTAAGCCCTTACCTGGTATGTGAATTTATGATACCTGTATGCCAATGATTTTATGTCATCCATGTGGGTATCTATACTAATAAATCCCTCTGGCTCTACACTATTTCATGGCCAATGCTTTGTTTAGTTATCAACAGCATTTTTTAAAAAATTAATATTTATTGGAGTATAGTTGCTTTACAATGTTGTGTTAGTTTCTGCTGTACAGCAAAGTGAATCAGCTATGCGTATACATATATCCCCTCTTTTTTTGATTTCCTTCCCATTTAGGTCACCACAGAGCATTTAGTAGAGCTCCCTGTTCTATACAGCAGGTTCTCATTAGTTATCTATTTTATACTTAGTAGTGTATATATGTCAGTCCCATTCTCCCAATTCATCCTACCCTCCTTTTCCCCCCTTGGTAACCGTACGTTTGTTCTCTACATCTGTGTCTCTATTTCTGCTTGCAGATAAGTTCATCTGTATCATTTTTCCAGATTCCACATATAAGTGATATTATACAATATTTGCTTTTCTCTTTCTGACTTTCTTCACTCTGTATGACAGTCTCTAGGTGCATCCACGTCTCTGCAAATGGCATGATTTTGTTCCTCTTTATGGCTGAGTAATATTCCTATCAACAGCATTCAGTGTGTGCTGATGATTATGATTATGATGAAAAGCGTTAGCTGCCAAGGGAATTTCTCTGCCATCCTCTTGCTAACAATATTAGTTTCTAATATTTAGGAAATGTTGGCTATTTTGAAGACATTTTGCTGGACACTGGAGGGACAAAAAAAAATAGTACTTGCCTTAAAGGAACCGGTAAGTCGAGAAAAGGAGATAGACCAGTCAAATAATTACAGTATAATAAGATAAACTGTTGGATGGGAGTGTGTAGAAAGCACAAGGGAAGCCAGGCCGGTGAGAGGATGGGGAGGGGATGGGTGGTGGCACAGAGCGGGTAGAGAATATGGATGAGGGCTTTGCCTGATGGACAAACTGGGGATGCAGTTCCAGAAAGAAGGGATGGAATGTGCCAAGTGAGGAAGCGTGAGTGAAATGCTGGTGGTCATTGCGTCCAATCCTGTTTTGCAGCCATAGCACGAGAGAGGCAGTGGTTATGGACGCAGAGACACAAGTGATGAGGCTGGAAAGGCAGGAGTCAGGTCACGAAGGGCCTTTCTTGTTATGCAAAGGCACTGGTTTTCATTATGCTAGCATTAGTGGATTTTGAGGACTGGACTGATATGCATATCAGAGACAGCTTGCTGGTATCATTATTGTTGACAGAGGTTGAGGCTTAAGGTAGAGGGAGACTAGTGAGGAGGTGATCTGAATATTTTGAGAGAGAAGGGATGAGGGCCTGGTGGAGGGGATGGATGAAGAACAGAAGGAAGAGGTATTTTAAGATGTACATGTAAGAGGTCCTGGTGACGTGGGGGAGAGAGAAGGACTGGAGGATGATGTCTGGTTTGGTGACTAGGTGTCCTCGGTGGATGGTGGTAATGAGTTGAGGATGAAGAGTCCATGATCCTCCAGTCAAGATGGTTAATAGCATTTTTATCTACCGCTCTGAAGCTCAGAAGAAAGTTCTGGCTAGAGATACAGACTCGGGACTTCCCTGGTGGTCCAGTGGGTAAGACGCTCCCAATGTAAGGGGCCCGGGTTCGATCCCTTGTCCGGGAACTAGATCCCGCATGCATGTCTCAACCAAGAGTTTGCATGCCGCAACTAAGAAATCCGCGTGCCACAACTAAGAATTCTGTGCACCGCAACTAAGAAACCCACATGCCGCGGCGAGGATTCCGTGTGCCGAAACTAAGACCTGGCGCAGCCAAAATAAATAAATATTAAAAAAATAAAGAAATAAAGACACAGACTCGACACTGACAGTCCCCACGGACAGGTGATGCAGGTTAAAGATCTCCAGGGACACACAGACATAAGAACAGGCAGTGCGGGAGGAGCCAGCAAAAGAGATGCAGGAAGAACAGGAGAAGGTCAAGGCCAGGTGAAAGTTTTCAGGGGGAAAAAGTGATGGATAAAGTTAAATGCTGCAGAGAGGAGCAGGACCTTAAAAAAAGTCATGTATTTTAGCAACTTTGGAGGGCCCCTGGAAGAGCAACCGCAGCGGAGTGGGAGTCAGGAAGCCTAAAGACAAAGGTAGAAAGCTTTTTCTAGGAATTGGGTTGTGAAAAGGAAAGAGAAGATGATGAGCAGAGAGAGTTGAAAAAAATTTTTTCTAATAAGAGAGAACAGACTGGACCTACTTACGTGTTGAGAGGAAAGTGCTCAATGAGAGACGGACTGAGGATCAGGAAGGAAGGGGATAATGAAGGCATCGAGGGATTTGAAGGGGCTGCTGGATCGGAGGAAGGCTGATCCTTTCCTCTGAAACGTCGAGGAAGGGCGTGGGGACAGGTGCTGGTGAACATGTCTGCTAGTAGTGGCGAGAGTAGGGCTTGACCAAGAGATGTTTGAGGGAGACTGTGCCTGTGGACTCTACACTCAGTGAGCTAGGAAACACCATCATTGGAGGGCGACCATCCCATACTGGTGCAGGCTCCGGGGGCGTGGTGGCTGGGGTTCCCATTCTTTCCGTCACTCACTAGCTATGACCTTGAGAAATTTACCCAGGCACCATGTGCCTCGGTTTCCTCATCTGTACAATGGAGATGATAATAATCCTCAATGAATCGTTGTAAGAACTAAGTGGGTTAAAATATGTGAAGGGCGGGGCTTCCCTGGTGGCGCAGTGGTTGGGAGTCCGCCTGCCGATGCAGGGGACACGGGTTCGTGCCCCGGTCCGGGAGGATCCCACGTGCCGCGGAGCGGCTGGGCCCGTGAGCCGTGGCCGCTGAGCCTGCGCGTCCGGAGCCTGTGCTCCGCAGCGGGAGAGGCCGCAACGGTGAGAGGCCCGCGTATCGCAAAAAAAAAAAAAAAAAAAAAATATGTGAAGGGCTTAGAACAGTCTGGGCATATAACCAGCACCGTATAACACTTCTTGTTATTATCATCTTCTGCACCATCATTACCTGCGGAGACAGAGGGTTTCGGGTGCAAGCTGGAGGTTGTAAAGATTTGGACCAGCTGTTGAGTAAAATAGGAGAAGGGACTAAGAACACGAAAGAGTGCTGAGTGATGCTGGGGGATACAGATAAGACCAGAACATAAAACTTGCTAACAGTGTAAATCTTCAGAGGTGTGCAAAGTCATTACTGAATAACCTGTAATAATGAGACATGGGTCTTACTTCCCTTTTCTAGATGGGGAAACTTTAGGTTTAGAAAGGTCCAGTCACTTGCCTAGGGTCACACACTGATGGGCGGCAGACACAAAGGATCTGATTCCAGTGCTCTGCCTTTTAACACCCTGGTGTTCAGAACACGCCACAGAGCAGGTCGCAAACCAAACTGTCATCAGGCCTTTGAAGCTGTGGTTGCAGCGGCGATAATGGAGTTGTAACACACACAGGGAAAGAACAAAAGAAACGGATAAACAGAATGCTTATGAACTTTGTGAAGCACTGCTAAGACACTGGCTAGTGAAAGTTTCCTTCAAAATGAAAATAGGCTAGTTCACATCTCATGTACTGGCAATGCAGAGCCAAATTCCGATGGGTTCTGGTAAAGAAGGTTTTCTTCTTTTTTGGCCACACCGCACGGCATGCGGGATCCTAGTCCCCAACCAGGGATTGAACCCAGGCTCCCTGCAGTGGAAGCGCAGAGTTCTAAACACTGGACCGCCAGGGAAGTCCCAAGAAGCCTTTTGATAAGTACATCCTTTATTCAAGGACTTGCCTCAACATTAAAGCTGATGGGACAGAGAATGTATATTATCCGGGATACATATATGGTGGGATCCAGCAGAATGCCCGGCACACCAAGGTGATTAACGTGTGTTTGTTGATAAAGTGATGGCTCTGGAGGGTGAGGGAGAAAGATTTGGGAGATCCTTTAGAAATTAGTCTAACAGAGGAAGTCCTATCAAAAGGCTTTCTCTCTAACATTTTACAGTATTGGCAGTACCCAGAAATTACTTAATTGTCTGTAAAACACTCGCCTAAACTGAAATCATTCAACCGTATTAACTGGCCTCCTAACAGCTAAAGCCTTACCAGCTTCTAGACGGTAATGGCCCAGCTGGTTTAAATGGGTCTCCATGGTTACAGGCATACTCTGGTTTCCATGGTTACATTTCCCAGTCCCTCACAGGAGTTAGAGACATATATTTGAGATTTAAAAGGATTTTTTTCTTTTCTTTGCCAGCCTACACAGAAATCCAGGGTTCCAAGGTCTGGGATGAAAGTTTCAGTGACCTCTTGGGAAGAAAAAGGGGAAATGGTAATAATATTTGTGACAGTTCTATTTTCCTCATTCTCACTGAATAAGGAAGAGAGGATTCAGCGGGGAAATATCGTGGCCGTAGAATGAAATCGCTGTAGTATGAGCCTGAGTATTTTGCTTAATTAGTGGAGGAGGAAAATGGGAGAGGTAACAACATGACATGGCTTCCCAGGGCGGTGGGATGTTTCCAAAGGTGGAGGGGGGGTCCTTCTGTGTTAGAGTCCCTTTGAAGCGATCATTCCTCTTTGCTACATCTGCGCTGTAATCGCCTTGCATTAATTTCCCCCTCAGTCCTCTTTTCAAATCATCCCTCTTGGCCCATTCGGGCTCAGCCAGGCATCTGTCACAAGGCATCAGCCCAGGTCAAGACACTTGGATATGCCTTTTCTTGGCAGAGGGAACCCATGTGGAATTCTAGTGCCTCCTTGTGGTACCTCTAACATTCCCAGCTCTGCTTCACTCTGGAAAAACCTTTCCATCCATCCTTCCGCCCAACCCTCTCTTTCCCACAAACTTTACTGTGTATCTATTATATTTCAGCTAGGCCCTGGAAATGATACTAACAAGAAATACAGGCTCTTTTCTTCACAGAATTCACAATCTATCGGGGTATAGGGAGGGGACAAAATAAGCAGACAGCTCCTAACAGTACAAAGAGCTATGGGAGAATGAAAGAAGGAGGGACCCACTGGCTGGGGAAGCTGCGTAAGCTATCGAGATAGAAGGCATTTTTCAGCTGGATGTTCAAGGATCCTGTCCCTCAAGGTTGCAAGATTTTAAAAAAATGACAATATTTTCTCAAATAGGGGTTTCTGTTATCAAAATAGAGTATAAAATGTAGTAACAGCTGTCTCTATCTGGGTTCATATGCTTGCTACCTTCAAAGCAGCTCAGCAGTCAGAAGCAACTATAAGGACTTCGTGCTGTTGAAAAAAACCTAAACCCGAGAAGAAGCTGTCAATACCAGACAAACTGCAACACAGCATCATCAGCTGACAGTTATGGGGCATCTGGTGCAGAGCTGACAGGCACCTCCTGGGAGGTCCAGGTTGTTCACTGGGCAGAGGGTGCTGTGCGTGCGTGCGCGTGCGTGCGTGCACGTGCGTGCGTGCGCTCCCACAGTGGCACAAATACAAGTGAGGAGGAAGGCACAGACACCGCTCGCCCTCCCCTTAGCGCCAAGGGCTTTGTGAGCCCATTAGAAGAGATGGCACCTTAATCTGAAGGCTATGGAGTCATTGAAAGATTTAAGTAGGGCAGTGATATAATCAAGTTTGTATGTTACAAAAGTCATTTTTATGGCATGATATTCATAACCAAGGTCAAGAATGACACCTGGGCTCTGGCTTGAGTGACTTCACTGATGGTGGTGCCCATTCACAGAAAGACATAACAGTCTAGGAGGAGAGGTGGGAACATGGCAGCTACACCTACTGGTTTCTTGTGTGTTCTTTCAGAGAAGCGTATTTCGATTTAAAGCAGATAATGAATTCTATGTTGGTCAGGGGTTTGAAGTAGAACTTCCAAGTGGAGATGGGTGGCAAGCAGGGGATTTGGGGTTAAAGAAAGCAATCTGCCTAGAGATTAGATTTAAGGGTCCTGGGTATCCCAAGGAAAAGCAAAGTCATAGGTGAAAGAGCAGAATATTTTGAAGAACATTTGTATTCAAAGGGTGAGTAGACAGACTTATGGAGGCCTGTAGTGGACACATGGGATTGATTGCCCCCCTTGCCATGTTTGTTTGTTTGTTTATTTTTTGGCCGCGCTGTGCAGCTTGTGTGATCTTAGTACCCTGACCAGGGATTGAACCCAGGCCACTGCAGTGAAAGCACCAAGTCCTAACTACTGGACCGCCAGGTAATTCCCAGTGCCATGTTATTATTATTTTTTTAAAAAAATTATTTATTTTATTTATATACTTATTTTTGGCTGCATTGGGTCTTTGTTGCTGTGCACGGGCTTTCTGTAGTTGGGGTGAGCGGGGGCTACTCTTCACTGTGGTGCACGGGCTTCTCATTGCGGTGGCTTCTCTTGTTGTGGAGCATGGGCTCTAGGCACATGGGCTTCGGTAGTTGTGGCACGCAAGCTTCAGTAGTTGTGGCTCGTGGGCTCTAGAGTGTAGGCTCAGTAGTTGTGGCACATGAGCTTAGTTGCTCCGCAGCATGTGGGATCTTCCTGGACCAGGGCTCAAACCTGTGTCTCCTGCATTGGCAGGTGGATTCTAAACCACTGTGCCACCAGGGAAGCCGCCGACTGATTCTTTTAAACAGCAGTGTTATGTTTCATAGAACGAAGGCAACAATTTATTTATAACCAGTCCCCTACTGATGAGCATTAATTTCTTGCTATTACAAAGAATGCTCAATTAAAAATGACATGTCATTCTACACTTATGTGAGTATATTTGTAGAATAAATTCCTAGCAGTGGAATTAAGGTTCTGTTGTACGTAATTTTTATGAATATCAACAAATTGCCAAAGAGGCCACATCAAATTCCATTCCTCGCAACAATGTATGAGAGAATGAATTTCCCACCAGATTTGCCAACACAAGGTGTTTTAACATTTTTTGACTTCTGCTAATCTATTAGTTGAAAAGTGATTTCTCATTGTAGCTTTAATTTGCATTTCGTTTTTATGAGTAAGGTTGAGTTTCTTTTCATATATTTAAGAACTGTTTTGTTTCTGCGACTCATGAGTTCATATCCTTTGCCCAATAGGATTGCTGATTTTTTTTCTTGTTCGAATTTTTCTTATTGACTTTTATCAGATATTCAAATGCTAAGGAAATCAGGCTTTTGTCTGTGATGTGAGTTGCAAATATTCATTTGTCTTTTTTTTTTTTTTTGCGGTACGCGGGCCTCTCCCGTTGCGGAGCACAGGCTCAGCGGCCGTGGCTCACGGGCCCAGCCGCTCTGCGGCATGTGGGATCTTCCCGGACCGGGGCACGAACCCGTGTCCCCTGCATTGGCAGGCGGACGCTCAACCACTGCGCCACCAGGGAAGCCCCTCATCATCCTTTAACTCCCCCCTTTCAGCGAGATTATTTTCTCTTGGCTCCCCATCTCTCCCTTCCACTGTCTTTCCTTTCCTTTTGGTCCCTCTCAATCCCAAACACACATAACAGCACCACCACCCAAGCCCCTATGTTGCTCTCTGTTTTGCTCTCAGCTCAACCTTGGTAGGTCCTGCTGTCTCCTTTGTGATCTCCTGGTGTCCTGTGTGCATGTCTGTCCTGAACTTGCTGTGCTGCATTATCACAGCTATTTTTCTGTATCTGTCTCTCCCTTTAGGCTGTGAAGTTGACCACATCTTAATAATTTCTGCATCCCTAGACCAGGGGCTCAAACACTGTGGGAGCTCAATAAATATTTGTACACAGGACTTAATTTAGTTCTCCTTCTGTAGACTTCCTTCTTCTCTACTGAGTTCTTTCCCGGAGGTATAGAAACTAGAAGAGGAAGCAGTACAACTTTTTCTTGTATTTCTTTTCTCTCTTATATTATCCAATACTCTACTAGCTTTCGGGGGCTATAGCTACACACAGAGTTGGTCTGAATGACTCCTGAACCCTTTTCTGCCTTGTGACTGAGAATTCAAAGCTCATACTCTAGTAAGTATAATTTACATTTTCATCGCCTAAATTAATGTCATTACTGCCCACACTGAACCTTAATTGCCTTGTAAGGCAGTACAAAGCTCATTTAAAAATAGTTACCTATGTAAGGAAAAATATTCTACTTTTTTTCTCTTTAGAAAGATACATCTACACATGATCTAATTGCCATGTGTAGGAGGCCAGCAGTACTATGGCAACATATCTGATTGCTAATTTTATTTTATTGCTTTTCTCATGGACTTTCACATTAAAAAAAAATTATTTATTTATTTATTTATTTATGGCTGTGTTGGGTCTTCATTTCTGTGCAAGGGCTTTCTCTAGTTGTGGCAAGCAGGGGCCACTCTTCACCGTGGTGCACGGGCCTCTCACTATCGTGGCCTCTCTTGTTGCAGAGCACAGGCTCCAGACGTGCAGGCTCAGTAGTTGTGGCTCACGGGCCTAGTTGCTCCGTGACATGTGGGATCTTCCCAGACCAGGGCTCGAACCCGTGTCCCCCGCATTAGCAGGCAGATTCTCAACCACTGCGCCACCAGGGAAGTCCCTTATTTTATTTTTTTAAAAGAAGATGTTGGGGGTAGGAGTTTATTAATTTATTTATCTTTGCTGTGTTTGGTCTTCATTTCTGTGTGAGGGCTTTCTCTAGTTGTGGCAAGCGGGGGCCACTCTTCCCCACCAGGGAAGCCCTGATTGCTAATTTTAAGCAACAATTTATTAATGAACTACCTTCACTTGACAACACTTCTTTAAAAAATCCATTTCTAACTACTCCTTATCAGGCCTTTTACTGATTGTACTGTTTTTTGTTTTTTCAAATTTTTGCCTGCCCAGAATATATTTTCTTTTGGTAACAATCCCTCCCGTTTCTCCTAGGGAACCATTATGCATGGAGGCCAGAACCCTCAGAGCATCTGACAAATCTACTGGCCACCATGTCCTCAACCAATGAGAAGTTGCTAACACTAGGCCTCATCTTGGGCTTGATGAAGCGAAGGCGAACTTGCCTCCTGTCTTGTTACATTAGTTTCCTAGGGTTGCTGCAAAAAAAAACTACCATAAACTTGGTAACTTAGAATTTATCTCTCACAGTTGTGGAGGCCGGAAGTGTGAAATCAAGGTGTCAGAAGGCTCTAGGGGAGAATCCTTCTTTGCCTCTTCCAGCTTCTAGTAGCTTGTAGAGTGCCTTGGCTTGTGGCAACAAAACTTCAATCTGTCTCCATCTTCCCGTGGCCTTTTTCTCAGTGTGTCTTTGTGTCTTAAATCTCCCTTTCCTTTCTCTTGTAAGGATACCAGTCACTGGATGTAGGGCCCAACCCAAATCCACGATGATCTCATCCTGAGATCCTTCATTTAGTTATATCTGAAAAGATCCCTCTTCCAAATAAGGTCACATTCTGAGGTTCTGCGTGGACATGCCTTTTGGGGCCGCTATCCAGCCCATGACACTTGCCTCTGGCATTCCTCCAGACCCAGCTCTGCAGATGCTCAAGAGGTAAATCTGAGAATCTCCTACTCCCCTTCCTGTTTCCTCCTACTTTCGTGATTTGGGAGTTTGTGGCCCCAACTTTGGCTAACACCTCTCGAGGGCTGCCTCAGATATTGGATACCTTCTATCAAGATACATGATAAATTGGCAACGGCAGGTAAGCTTCCTCGCTATTGATCGGGTTGAAGCTGGCAATCCTTTATATAGTTTTTCATTTCCTTCTCTTCTTTTTTCTTGTCTTGTTTGTAAATGGAAAGGCTAAATAAATCATTTTGAGTTGTGCTGTGATTTATACATGGCAGCAGAATGTGGTGAATAAACTATGACAGCCTCATTTCTTATCTACTTTGTGCTAAATGTACTTCTTGATGTCAGAGGACTTCACAGAAACAAATAAGCAGGGGACAAGCACTGCTGTCTTACTGGGCAGAACCTAGCGACGTTAAGTCATCTCTAAAGCAGGTCAGTGTGTGCTTGTTCCGTCCCCAAACGTCCCACACAAAGATTCATAACCAGGAGAACTGGTAGAAGCTACCTAATGAAAAGGAGATTCACCAAAAAGAAAAAAAAACAAGCCAAAAAGGGAATTTCCTGGTGGTCCAGTGGTTAGGACTCTGCGCCCTCACTGCCGAGGGCCTGGGTTTGATCCCTGGTTGGGGAACGAAGATCCCACAAGACGTGCAGCATGGCCAGAAACAAAGGGGGGGGGGGTTCACAAAGGTGAACCTGGGGTGAATAGACAGGTAGATGTGTGATATCCCATTTTTGTAAACAAAACACTGGTATTCTCATTAACAAATTGGTGGGAATAAAAAATGAGATGGGGGCTATTGCAAGCATCACGTTTTGTCCTTTGTAGCACATGTTGCCTTGTTTCCAGTTACAGCACTTTCAGTTTCTTTTAGGGAGCTACCCTCCCAAGTTCTCAGCCTATGTGGTTTAGATCAGGTTTAAGCCACTCTTTGGAGATGTGAACCAGCCTGGGCTATGATGGGGTGACCTCCTGACCGTATGATTGATTCAGGGGTAAACAAGTGACCAAAGCTGGTCCCTAGAGCCAATTAGCCTTAGTCCTTGGGCATTCTTGGCTGGAATTAGTGGGAAAGAGAGGCTTTCTTTTCACTGGTTGCTAAGCTGGTAGGATGTCAGTTTAGAGGGGCTGCTATCTCTGCCTGTCACCACCTGGGAAGCCCACCTAAAGATGAAGTCCACACAAAGGAAGCAGGCTGGGGGACAGGGACCGAATCCTGGTGACATGAACTGGGCATCCACATCCAACTGTACCTCAAGCCAGGGTTATCTTTTTTTGCTCAAGCCAGTGTGAGTTTGGTTCCTACCACTTGCTGCCTGGAGTCCTGATGAATATAGGAATTTTCTGAGGTTGTAAGAAATGAGCGGGTCTGTTATCCACGGGTCTACACTAATGATAACCAGCATTTATTGGATTGGATTTTGTGCTAATTGCTTAAATGCGTCATCTCATGTAATCCTCATAACACCCTATGAGGTATCAGTGCCCCCATCTTAAGACAACTTACCGAAGAGATAGGTTAAGAAACTTTCTCAAGTTTACACAGCTAGTGGCAGTGCCAGGATTTGATCCCAAGATGCTGTCTCCAAAATTTCCGCTCTTAACTAGCAGAGTATGACTCCCTGATGTTACTCAGAGCTCTTAGTTGCAAACAAAATAATACACCTGGCCAGTTTAAGCAGGTCTGGAAGCTATATAAGCAGGGATATGTCCAACCTCACTGCAACGCCCCAGTGTTACCACCGTTCCATACCACATCACAGGCCTCCAACATGGCGGGTCACAACAGTGATGCTTGGGACTGGGTACCAGAAATGTCACCTCTGCTGCTGTTGGAAATCTAGCCACCACAAGATGATTCTGGGAATGTCTGCTTCTTTACTTTTCTCTCCTTGGAATCCCAATCCTATGTGGGTAAAGCTGATTGGCTGAGCCCAGGCCATATACTTGTGCTCTAGCAGCAAGGGAAGCTGGGAAACGAGTTTTGCCTTCTGTTCTTTGAATCAAGAGGCTCAGTGGCCACAGCATAACAGCAATCTGACATTTTTGATTCTAGAAATCTTAATATGCCATGTTTGGACCAAACCAAGTTTGGTTCTTACACTTTGGAATGCATTAGAATTACCTGGGGAGCTCGCCAAAAACAGATGCCTGAGCCCACACCAAAACCTACAGACAGAATAAAAATCTCTGAGAATGAGGCGAGGGCATCTTTATTTTTAATAAACTCTCAGGGGATTCTGATGAACACTGAAGAGGATTTTGTTGTCTAAATTGGTCCACACCATGTTTGTTCAACTATCACCCCTCATCCCTCTAAACCTAGGTATTACTTAGTTCTGATAAATGCTGAACTAAAGATGCAGTCCTTCTGGGTGTTGATATGCACTAATTAGAAAGAATATAAGGACTTCCCTGGTGGTGCAGTGGTTAAGAATCTGCCTGCCAATGCAGGGGACACGGGTCAGATCCCTAGTCTGGGAAGATCCCACATGCTACGGAACAACTAAGCCCATGTGCCACAACTACTGAGCCTGCACTCTAGATCCCTCGAGCTACAACTACTGAGCCTGTGTGCCACACCTACTGAAGCCCGTGTGCCTAGAGCTCATGCACTGCAACAAAGAGTAGCCCCTGCTCGCCACAACTAGAGAAAGCCTGCGCACAGCCATGAAGGCCCAACGCAGCCAAAAATTAAAAAATAAATAAATAAATTTATTTTAAAAAAAAGAATATAAATGTGATTTTTTAAAAAGCTCTTTATGATTAGATGGTAAAAGGAAATGCTCTGAATCCATCTTTTCATGTTTTCTTAGAAGGACCACAGTATTATGAATGGGTCAACTGACATCTTATATGTTGATAGGGTGAGTCCTAATCTTGTCTTTATTGACAAACCAGTTTCACTGGCAAACATTTTTTTAACTCTAAGAGTCTCAGTTTCCAGGTATGACAATTTCATTAACCAGTGTACAAGGCTGTTGGGAAAAAAAGACATTTAAAAGACCATAAAGTGTCCAGTTAAAATGAAGACTGAAAACTGGGCACAATTTCTAGATTGATTTTTCTGGCCAGTGTCAAATTAATTATGTCTGTACCTGTTGTAACAAGTAGCAACCTTAGGTTAATAAACTGCTTTCTTTAAGTGTATAGTGCGGATGAGGTATTACAGTATTATGTATTCTTAGGGGAGCAAGATGTGTTGCTTTCAGCATTACTCAAAAAGATAAAAATCATCCTAAGTTATATTCATAGGCAACTCCATTTCTTTTCTGTCCAGTGATAAAAGGAGCAAGTTTATTTTTACCTCAGAGCGCTGATTATATAAAGAGAAAACTTTAGGACAAAATACCTGATCATAGGCTCTGTTCAGCCAACATTAACCCATCCTAAGGAAACCAAATGGAAGTTCTATAAAGGGCTGCACAGTGGAAAGGAGGTGATCAGAGAGACTTGAAAATGAGCTTCGAAATGCTTTTCAATATTCTAGCTTAGGTTCTGGACATTTTTCAGTCTTAATACAATCATGTACTTTTGCTGTTTGCCATTATCTATAGTCATCTTTTATTAGCAAATGCAGAAACTGATATCTAAAAGTATATTTGCTAGCTTAGTTCAAATAATACCTTAGCTGCCAAAGCAGTTACCTAAGACTTTAAAATACTTCAGTGACATTCACTGATTAATTCCCCCAAGGAAAATAGTCACAAGGCACCCACTCTGAAGTTCATCTTTAGCATCCCATTGAACCCCCTAACCCTTTCAATGTTCTGTACTTCCAGGGCATTCAGTGATCTCATAGGGACCCAGGCAGCCAGGGACAAGGATCTTATAACCTAACTATTGCTCCCGAGGACTCTCCCATTTTAAAAGGTGCCCAAGAGAAGGCTAAGTCTAATGAAATTACACTGAATTACCACTGACAGTATAATCTTAAACCCTGTAGCACCAGGCTGGTAAAAAATGTTTCAAGAATGAAAACTTTTTTTTTTTTTTTTTTGCGGTACGCGGGCCTCTCACTGTTGTGGCCTCTCCCGTCGCGGAGCACAGGCTCCGGACGCGCAGGCTCAGCGGCCACGGCTCACGGGCCCAGCCGCTCCGCAGCATGTGGGATCTTCCCGGACCGGGGCACGAACCCACGTCCCCCGCATCGGCAGGCGGATTCTCAACCACTGCGCCACCAGGGAAACCCAAGAATGAAAACTTTTAAGCATCAATTCACTCAAGAGAAATGATAATCCACTCCTCATAATGCAAGTATTATCAGTACTGGTGATTACAGCCATGTAACATAAAATGACTATGTATTTAAGAATATTTAATATAGGAAAGTGGAACGCATAAACAAGGGAGAGAGGAGTGTTTATAGGAACATATGTGATAAGTGCGGTGATTCTCAAACTTGAGCTGACAAACCATCACAGGGGATAATTGCTAAAAATGGAGATTTCCTGACTGTAACCTCAAAGATCCCCATTCAATAGGGGTGGGTTTGGGAATCTGCATCTAAACAAGCTCCCCAGGTGATTCTGATGGAGGTGGTTCAAGGCTCTCAAATTAAGAAACAGGTCTACTGTATTCTCCAGTCCCCAAATGAAAAGGTTCTGCCAATGTCCTGGAATTCTAAAGATTAATTGCTATCAATTAATTAATTGCTTGATATCAATCGATATCTACTGAATTCATCTGGTGTTATTTAGCTCTTAAAAAGGCTGTATATAATCCTCAATCATTAGGCCTAAGAGGAGGAAATGAACAATCATTTATAACAAATTCTGAAAAAAAAAAAAACCACGCAAACAGCTCTACTTAAATAATCGCAGGTTTGGTGCTAAAGTACAGGCAGGAGTTCAATGTACTAATATTCTGATAACTGATGACTGTTATTAGTGAGGATTCATACAGGTTTTCAGAGCAAGGGCCTAAGGTATGAACTCAGATATGTTCAGGAAATTCTGGAAGGCCAGTAAGGTAGATCTTTGATGTTAGGATGCATCAGGTCAACTCCTGTGCGATGTTTATGACTTGACCGAGAGCCACTCTCCTCTGGGAGGCTCCTTTTACCTTCTAAAACTGGGTTAATTGCAGTTACATGGGTTTCCTAGTATTTGCTGGCACAGGGACCACCCAACACATCTTTCTCACTGTACACCATCCACACTGGTGCGATTCTTCAAACACCAAAGAACGAATGCTTCAGAAGGGTTTCTGCATACGTGGTCAGTCTGTAAGCACCTTTCGGCAGGAAAGAGCTGCTTGCAGGAAAGGGGTCTCTGCAGGAGGCCCCTTTTGTCTTATCACTTACCTTAAACCAGGCAGCCCCATGCTCTACTCAACTCGGGTCCCAGCACACCTCTCCATTTTTTGATCACACAATACCTTGCCTAACCGGTTCTTTCCACGGGTCAAAGAAGTAGAAATGAAGAAAACGTAATTAACAGATGATCAGATCTCTTCCCTAGCTTCCCCCTTCAGTAATCTCATGAACAAACCGTGTGAACAAGACAGCAACTGTAAGCCTGCACGACGAGCCTGCGACTCGGACCCCCTACCTCAATGATTAACTGAGGTTACTTCCCTTTTGCCGTTTAAAAACTTTCATGGCTGAGCAGAATCTTCGGAGGTGGTTTTAGGGGGACACTGAGTCCACAGTCTCCCCAGACCGCCAGCATTCTGATTAAAAGCAGCTTTCCTTTCTCGCGACATTTGCCTCTCTCTCGAGTATTGATTGAGCAGCGAGCAGCCAGGCCTGATTTGGTAACAAGTCATTTTTCAAACTGCTGGTTTGTCATTTTTTTAGGTTTCAGCTTAAATAACATCTCTTCAGATAGATTTTCCTTATCACCTTACTCAGGTAGGATTTCCATCCTCAATTACCTGTTGGATTGTCCCATTACCCTGTTTTCTTTATAACACTAACCACAGCCTGTGGCGTCCCCCCCCCAGTTTTACGGAGAATTGACATACATCACTGTATGAGTTTGCGGTGGACAGCACAATGGTTTGATTTACATATTGTTAAATGATACCACAACAGGTTGAGCTAACTAACATCCATCTTCTCAAATAGACACAATAAAAAGAAAAAAAAATTCTCCTTGTGATGAGCACGCTTAGGATTTACTCTCTTAACTTTCCTATATACCATACAGCAGTATTAGCTATAGTCATCATGATATACACTTACTTGGTCTTTTTTACTGAGATCTTCTGCTCTCCCACTTCTCACGAGGCAGGGAATCTGCGTTACTTACCCGTGAACACTCTGTAGTGACTAGCACAGAACCTCCTCTCATGGACGAGGGCTACGAATGTCTGGTTCACCACTGTGTTCTTAGCACCTAGGACACACCCGGGTATTTAACAAATGTTTACTGAATGAACAAACACATTATCTCCTCAAGAAATACTTATTATAGGGAAATGATCTGAAAACTCAAGGGCTTTCTTTCCTTGGATCCTGTATGTCCAGATTCCTATCATTTAATGCTTAGCTTTTGTATTGCAAAGTACCTCTTTGGTCACTTCCCCAGTTAAGGAAGAGAGAAATATTCTGTAATAACCTAAATGGGAAAAGAATTTGAAAAAGAATATATATATATATATATATATATGTATAACTGGTTCACTTTGCTGTACACCTGAAACGAACACAACATTGTTATTCAACTATACTCCAATATAAAATAAAAATTAAAAAAAAAAATAAAGGAAGAGAGAAATCCCAAGTCCTGTCTCCTTAGTAATTCAGTTTCTAACTCTGTATAATACAAAATTGGGACTTAAAAAAAAAAGAGGTTCATTTCCCCTGGAATTATAAAAGAATACATGCTTCCTGAAAGAATTTGAGAAGTAGGAAAACGGAAAAAAAAAAAAAAAAAAAACCCAAACAAAAAAAGGAAAATCTCATAATCAACCAATCCAGAAAAAACCATCACATAAAAGTGGAATATTGGTTCCAAATCCAGTACCAGCCCCTCTTGTGCCATTGTGCTCTTGAGAGCATTTCCAATTTGTCTGTCTTGTGTTTCTAAATAGTTATATTTGTAGTTATACTGGGATAATGAAAATCTGGCAAGTGAGCTGAAGTGCAAGACTTTTTTTTTAAACCCACAACAGCCCACAATGATCTGGATCTGGTTGGTTAGAATAAATCTTTACAGGGTATTCTCTTTATGCACATTGCCTGCTTCAGATAAGCTAATAATATTAAAAGAAACAAAACAAAAATAAAAGACGACAACTTCTCAGATATAGATGCAAATTTATTCATACATAAAAAAATCACACCTCAGGAATTCTTCTTTTCTAAAAACAGTCTTTTAATTGTAAAGTTCAAAATGAAAAGATCGAAAGGGGCAGTGTATAGCTTTTTAATTTTGTAGATACTCTAGTCACAGTTAAATATTTAAGCTGCCAAAAAATATACCTCTCCTATAATAGGAAATGCATGACCTTTTATAACTGTAGACTAAAATCACACGATGGTGTCAAAAGCCAAAGTAAAAAAATTAACCGTCTGAAGTAGAAGACTTGGTACTGATGTTACATGGGTACTATCCTAGCTACTTCCCCCATGTTGACTCTTCCTTTTAGGTATATAACTCAACAGAGACTGTTTTTTGTGAACGATACTTGTCATTGCCATGGAAAAAGTGAAGAGAAGTGACAAGGGCTCCTGTAAATAATCTAAAAACTATTTCCCATGATCATACGTTTCTAAGTAATATATAATGTTCACATTATCCACCCTATATAAGAAACAAAAAGTGCCAAGATGTTTCAGGATCGAATAATTTATACGATAACTGTTAATCTATTCTGGAGCATGTAGGCCTCAGTACCATCTAAAGCCCAACCTTACTTCTAAAAAAAATCATTAATTCAAAGAACCATAAAATGTTCAAGTGATAAATATCAAGTAGCTGCTACATCTGAACAAGATTAAAAAACTCAGAAAACCGTAGCTTTTCTTTTCTTTCTCTTTTTGGCATAGGGCTTAATTTATGATATTTTTCCCAATACAAAAAAATTTATCGGATGAGACAGCCTTATTATGGATGTAGCTACCACCTCTCACCTTTTGTCTCCCCTCCCAATTCCCCCACTTGCTAAAGCCATTTATTTACCGGTAATGTTGCTATTATTTGAAGCATCAAAATCTACCTGAGACGACAATTTAGAGAGCTGAACAAAATCATATAATTTCAAGGACAATGAACTTAAATGTCACCTTCACCAAACAGTAAAGAATGTTAAAATGTCTGCTTCCCTCTTTGAACTTAGTGTTGTTCTTTTTTCTTCTTCATTTTTAAGTTTCAAAAGAGGTCACAGCTCGACAAAATTTGGCCAAGAAGTACAGAAAATTAAAAAGTTCTTAGCAGAAAATGTCAACAATCCCAATCTTCTGCCAAACGGAAAGGAGAATTGATTTACCAGGCCTTTTGCAGCTTTGGAAGAGGGAAGGGAATAAAATGAAGACCACCTGTCTATCCT
The DNA here is from genome assembly GCF_026419965.1 of Kogia breviceps. Lineage (NCBI taxonomy): Eukaryota > Metazoa > Chordata > Mammalia > Artiodactyla > Physeteridae > Kogia > Kogia breviceps. The sequence goes on from NC_081325.1 coordinate 22,399,801, forward strand.
GTTCAGATAGCTACTTTCTTCTTTTATTGTCAATGTTGTTATATTGGGTTTGGTCTCTCCATGGGGCAAAAACCTCTGGCTTGGCCTCACATTTCGTTGAAACTGTCCTCAGGGTGGCATGAAAGAGCATGAGACCTGACGTACCACGTAAGGTGTCACTCATGGAAAGTATTAATATTTTCTCCCTTTTGTTAAGGTCACAGACATTCCAAGGGTGATGGAAGAAATAGTAAATATGTACTAGAGAAATATCCTTATCTACCTTCAGGTGAGGAAAGCAAAGCAAAAGTAAGTATCTGAAGATGACACTTTTACATTAAAAATACCAAAATTTCTCAAAAATATATATTAGGAATTTACATAAGGATGAAGAACTAGAAAACATTTCTTCATCAGGGAAAAAAATCATAACAAAATTAATGAAAGTAATAGATGCTCCTGTACAAAGTTTTATGTTCAGAAAATAACATCCACTAAAAATGACATCTTTGGTCAAAAGGTAGCTCTGTTCAACCTGCTTAGACAAGACTCTTTCAATTTGCTTAGGAGAAAAATTCATCTTATAAATAGTAACACTCTTTGAGTAGGTTACGGTTATGGAAGATCATTGTACTTCTATGATCAGGAGAAAAATCTGTCACATAATTTGACTGAACAGTTTACTCAATTTTCATGAAGCCTAGATGAGCTAGGACTCAGAATCTTTTTTCATTAAAACCGTGTGCTTCATCAAAACTAGAGCACAGAACTAGCAGAACAATCGGGATTAATCTGTAAGAAAATATAACTTCCAGAATTTGAATTTAAGCTTTAACTATTAAGAGTTTTAATATCTTAAGGGGCAGTGCTTAAAGCATCACAAACTTACAATACTCCATTGGTGGTTTTTTTTTTTTAACATCTTTATTGGAGTATAATTGCTTTACAGTGGTGTGTTTCTGCTGTATAACAAGGTGAATCAACTATACATAAACATATATCCCCATATCCCCTCCCTCTTGTGTCTCCCTCGCACCCTCCCTATCCCACCCCTCTAGGTGGTCACAAAGTACCGAGCTCATCTCCCCGTGCGATGCAGCTGCTTCCCACTAGCTATCTATTTTACATTTGGTAGTGTATGTATGTCAATGCTACTCTCTCACTTTGTCCCAGCTTACATTAGGGTGGTTTTGATTACAGTTTCCATTTCCATTTTTGGATTCAGGGATTATGAGTTTGATTTTTTTAAAAAGTTACTTATGATTGATATAAAAGATCTGTCCCCAATAAATTAGCTAAAGCATGTTAAATATAAATGAATCAAGTCAGATCATCCCAAAGCAGGTTAAAGACTTCGAAAGCTTTGGTGGAGATCACAGAGACCAGGTCTCAGACTTTACACTGGTTAACGGTTAATGATGTTCTCTTGTCCCTCAGATTGCCTTTCCTAGAAATACTTACTGAAGTTGGAAAAATCAAAATAGTTTTTCCTTAGCACATGAAATAATGCAAAGGTCCCTCTTTCTGACTTAGAAACAAACAAACCAAAAAATCCAAACCACAAATAAAAAGCCCTGATTGCCACAACAAGCAAATTGATAACAAAATGGACAAAACCTCCATACCCTTTATTTTCAAGTAAATATTGTGTATTCACTGGCTGCAGTTTAGAGGGAAATCCAAACAGTTTCAAATTCATGGATTTACTGTGAGGATCCGACACACTCACTAAGGGCAAGTTCATAATATCTGACGAGGGGGTCTGAGCTGTGGGAGAGACTCAGTGGATGGTCCTGACCAGATCTTAACAGGGCACTTGTGAGACAGCACAAAAATTAGCGGGTGGCGGGGAGGGGGGGGAATCCTCAAAAATTTATTTGAAGAAAAGCCCACATTTCGTCAGAAGCCAAAGACACATAAAATTCTACTCCACATAAGACACACTGATTTCATGTTTCCACGTGACTTTAAAGGACGTGTGGTTTGTAAGACTAATCATGTAATCTTAAGAAACTCAAAATAAAGGAAGAAAGATGGACAGACAGAAAAAAAGAGTATTCTTCAACTCTTCTTCATTGCACAGGGAAATCCCCCTGAAGTAAGAATAAGAAAATTCAGTAAGTTGGAAAATATTTCTCACTTTAACCGTATTTTCCCTGAAAGTCACATTTTAATATTGATGTAGGTTTCATACAATTAAAAATCACAAAGATTTTAAGAAGCAACCTTAGCTTTTATGTAAACACCATTATGAACCCTTGTCAGTTCGGGCTATGTATGAGTGATGTTAACAGTTTTGAACCTTAACTTACAGAGAACATTTCAAAAGCAATGAACGTCTTTTGTGATCTTGTTTAACATAAAAAGACTGCTAGCAAACCACATTCTTTAATAAAGCATGCATATTAGCCAAGTTTCAAACCACACTTTCCTTTGCCATGTCTCACAAATGAAAAGCTTTTATTTTAGCATTTTGAATAGTAATGCCCTATTAGGTTATTATGAGGACAAGTCTACTTTCCCAGTATACAACATGTTTTATTCCACAAGGCTGAATTTTCAAACCTCACAGTTTACTTAGAAAATAAAGATCTGCAGGTTTATAATCTATTATAAAAGGAAATAAATTTTTACACAGTTATATGTAACAGAGTATTTAGAAAAGTTCAAATTCATCAGTACGAAAATATACCTCACTGAAATATACTTACTTATAAAAACATATTGCCTTTGCCATGTGAAAACCTGGTGTTTAGTTCCCTAGATTTCTTCATCAGGGCTTTTTTCTGAGCTTCATCAAACCGATGAACTTTGAGATCCGTATCACGGTTAAATGGTGTTCTTTCTTGGGGCTTATTTTTATCTTCAGCAGCCTTATTCTTTAGCTTTTTCTGATGAATGTCCATAAGCGATTCTGACCTTTTTGATTCCTGGGGAGAGCAAGACAGCAGAAAGAAAAATCTTATATAGATCACTGACAGAATATAATCATGAAACAAAAGAATGAAGTAGTAATGGTAAACATTAAGGAGGGCTATTTACAAACGCAATAGGTTTTTCCAAATCTAAGACAGCATCTCTGAAGAAAATCTGTTATCAGAGGCAAATTCAACTAGACCAAAATGAAGGTATATACCAACTATATGCCACACAATAAAAAAAGAGCAAGACGGAGAGTAAACTAATGTTTAAATAACCATCATGAATATCACTGTGTGATTAGTCAACATTAGAGGCTGAACCAAGAACACAGGTGAGAAAGAAGAGCAATTACTTTCTCACTTGAGAGCCTGGTTAAAGCTTCATGGATGGGCTGGTCCATGAACCCTGAACGGGTGGAACTGAAGAGACGGGCACTGCCAGGCTGAAGCTAAAGCAAGTGCAAAGCAGAAAAACCACGGCACAGAGATGACAAAATCCAAGGCCGGTGCAGGAAAAGCTGGCATAGTCTGTGTGCCAAGAGAATTTTTGTCCTTTCAGCTTTATCTCCTTCCTTTTCTTTCTTTTTAGCTGGGGTAGGTGCTCACATTTTCTTTTTCTTTTCCTTTTTCTTAAATTGAAGTATAGCTGATTTACAATATATTAGTTTCACATTTTCAAATATATCTAGTAGGATGAGGTCTGAGCAAAGTCAACTGGTTTCATAAATTGGAGATTCTTTACAGACCTTTCAGTATTGGTTAAACTAAAAGACAGAATAGCCCTGGACTGGAGAAGCAGGGAGTGGGATGCAGGAGTGGATGCGGGTAGTACATACAGATCAGCAGCCATCAAACTGCGATATATGTATGTTTGGGGGCCACACGGAGTGGATTCCACGCGGTATGAAGGCATGGAGAATTTCAACATTACCTACCCATGATTCTCAACTTCTTAGCCTCACTTAAAGCTGACTTGCCTGGTAATGCATCTCGTGAGGATGTCTCCCCTTTCATTACAGCCCTTTCCCATTTAACAAAGGAGAGGCCTTTCAGAATCTTATTACAGAATATTGTCTTGGACAGCAAGTCTCCAGAGCATCAAATAAAAAAACCTGAAATATTGTATGAATGAAACTTCTTCTAATCAAGGAACTGTAAACCCAGGAGGCTTTGTGTCCTTTTGTGTCTCAAACTTATTTCTCTTAAGAGTGTAATGTCCTTTCGGAATGGGTAGTTTGCCTCTTGTTGGAATGTTCTGAATTCAGATATGCTGCAGATACACTGCAGAATGGGGCAATGAAAGAAAAGACAATTTTTGCTTAACAACCACATCTCTTCCAGGCCCTGCCTCCTGTCAGGGAATATATTTGAGAGCAAAGACATGAGGAGAGCTCAGTAAAAGCAAAATAACTGGTAAGAAACGATGAAGGTGGCAGCATCTTATTTTATCAGAAGACAAACTCATGGCACCTACCCACCTACGTTACAATTCAGAAGTGTCATAGGAATGATCATAATCACATCTATTTGAACAGAGAAATGAAGTCAGACTTTCTCACAGAAAGTTAGTCTCAATCACCTGTCTGATTTGACAGTGAGATCTGACTTTATCAGTCAAGTTATGTGGTTGCTATTTCCTATAAATTGAGCTCTATCTGGATGCTGTATTAGTAAATATTTATTTGAATTAGCACTATTTCCATGTTCTCAATCCCTTTCATTTCATAAATTGGTCATTTCATAAATCTTGGTAAAGTCTTTAGGAAACAAATTGATTTGCAAGTTAAGTGCTTTCAAATTCTTTATTTTTAACGAAAACTGGAGGTGAAAAAAATCAAATGTTGCTAAGAAAAAATGACCTATCAATACACATAGCATGGAGAAACAGTTAAGAACTAAAATTCTGCATTTGGAAAAATCTGGTTAGCAATGACGGTTCTGACATTTTCAACACTGGTGACCTTAGGCAAGTTATTTAAGCCTCAATTTCTCAGCTGTAAGATAATAAATCATAATAGTAATAATGTCTAAATATTTGGATGAGGTAGGAGTTAAGTAATCTAATGAATACAAAGGATTTAGTAGTGTGGCGGGGTTCATAAGAATCAGTCAAGGGAGTTCCCTGGTGGCGCAGTGGTTAAGAATCCACCTGCCAATGCAGGGGACGTGGGTTCGAGCCCTGGTCCAGGAAGATCCCACATGCCGCGGAGCAGCTAAGCACATGAGCCATAACTGTTGAGCCTGCACTCCAGAGCCCGCGAGCCACAACTACTGAGCCTGTGTGCCTACAGCCCGTGCTCCACAACAAGAGAAGCCACCAAAATGAGAAGCCTGTGTACCGCAATGAAGGGTAGCCCCAGCTCGCTGCAACTAGAGAAAGCCTAGCTGTGCGCAGCAACAAAGACCCAACGCAGCCAAAAAAAAAAAAAAAAAAAAAAAAAAATCAGTCAATAAATGTTAAGTATTCAATTTACTAAGCACATACTATATTGTAATCCTCACAACATCTCAATAAATTAAATGTTATTATTAGCATTATACAGATTTGGAAAGTGAGAATGAGAAAATAAGCCCTGTTCGGGGGGCTGGAGAATCAGGGCACTATAGCCTTTCCTCACTCTCTTTACCCTGTTCCTCAGTATCCAGTAGGGTGGCAATGCTGCCAGCTTGTGCCCTTTGGAAAGAAGATGGAAAACGGTCCTCAGCTGAGAAGTTATTAAATGTCTAGCCATTCTGAATGCAAAAAAAAAAGACCAATGTGAAAAAAAATCAAAGTTAAGAGAGAGTTGACAGTTGAGAGATCATTAATAATAATTTTTTGTTAATAGATCATTATAAAGTTTAAGAAAGTAATTAGAAATCACACCAAAAGCCAATTTATGTAGAGATCAATTTGCTAAATGACTGGTTTGCTGATTTACCAAATTTAATCATTTAACAAAAATGTGTAGGTTTTATATTAATTTACAAAAAGCCAGGGCAATTTATTTTGAATGGGCTAGTTTTTCAGCAGTTTTTTTTTTTTTGTTTTTTTTTTTTGGTGGTATGCGGGCCTCACTGTTGTGGCCTCTCCCATTGCGGAGCACAGGCTCCGGACGCGCAGGCCCAGCGGCCATGGCTCACGGGCCCAGCCGCTCCACGGCACGTGGGATCTTCCCGGACTGGGGCACGAACCTGTGTGCCCTGCATCGGCAGGCGGGCTCTCAACCACTGCGCCACCAGGGAAGCCCTTTTCAGCAGTTTTTGAAAATTCATGCTAAGATTCTAGTTGTTTGGTTTTTATTTTGCCTTCATGGTAATATTTTAAAGAGTGTTCAATTTAACAATACTATGAGTTATAAGGTGGTTTAGTCTTAAGACCATATTAATATTTTGAAAACTATATCTCATAAGTAACCAAAATTTCAGCATAAGATTAGAATGCTAATTTTTTGGATGTGTTTTAAAATAAACTGCAGACACTGTTACATGTATCCCTAGTATTTCAGCATGATTTCACTAACTAGAGTTCAATATCTGTTTACAATTTTTTCTTTTACAGTAAATTTACATACAATGAAATGCACAAATCTTAATACTACATTCACTGAGTTTTACAATTCAAACTCCTAGCAATTTCTGGAGCATATTTCCATCACTTCAGAAAGCTCTGTATGCCCCTTCCTAGTCCATCTCCACAATCCCACTCCAACAACAACTATTCTGATTTTTTTCCCACCATAGATTCATTTTGCTTATTGTAGAGCTTCATATAAATGGAATCATACAGTAGTACTTGGGTAGGAAGTCTTGCGTAAGACTCCTTTCGCTCAGCATAATGACTTTGAGATTAATCCATGTTGTTGCATTTATTTGTAATTTGTTCCTTTTTATTGCCGAGTAGTATTTTATCATGAACACAGGTTGGCTTTTTCTTTCTCTTATTGATGGACAGCTGGGTTGCTTGAAGTATTTAGCTGTTATGAATAAAGCTTCTATGAACACTCCTGTATAAGTCTTTTTGAAGCTATTATGAGTGAAGCATGCTCGAGTCTGTGAAAACATGTTTTCATCTGTCTTACATAAACACCCAGGGGTGGAGTTGCAGGATTATAGGGTAGGTGTTCGTTTAGTTTTATAAGAAATGTCTGTTTGGAAAAAGGCCCAGCTTGTTAATTTTCAGCTATTCTTCCTTTCTAACATAACTCATTACAGCTATAAATTTTGCCTCTAAGTACCACTTTATATTACATCTCACACATTTTGATATGTTGTACTGAATATTTTTTTATCATTCAGGTTTAGGTACTTTCTAACTTCCATTATCATGTCTTCTTTGATGTAAAGTTTAAATTTTGAATTTTCTAATTTCCAGTTGTGTAGGGCTTTTAAGTTATTCTGAAGTTAACTTAAATTCTTTGTGGTGCCTGAATGATAGTGATTCTTTCAATTTTGTTGAGACTTGACTTTGAGCTGGTCAGTTTTCAAAGATGTTCCATTTGGGTTGGGTTTCTGGTCAGTTTCCAACTATGTTTCATGTATGCTTCACTGTTTGTGGTACTGGTCTACATATGCCCAATAAATCATGCTAACTATATTTTTAATGCTTATGGAAAATTTCATGAACTAATATGCTAGGAACAGCAGGTAATTTTCCTGAATACCTTTCAGGGACCAAACGGTTCAATGGTTTACATTTATTCTTTGAGCTGGAACACTAGTGTTTTGTTTTTTGGTTTTTTTTTGTTTTTAATGAGTAAGAGACTATTACAAAATAATAATATGCCCAATGAATACTGTTTAGTTTATAAATTTAAATTGAACCATATTTGAAATTTTTATATTTATATAGATTTATATTTTTCTCCCATATTTAAATCATTACATCAAACATTCCAAATCAGCTTACTATTTAAAATGTATGAATTGGGCTCTCTAGGAGTTAGTAAGGCTCTTACTTTATAATCATGTGCTACCCATCTCTAGGAATTGAATTTCTGATATATGACTTAAGTAAAAAGTGAACTGAAAATGTTATGAGATGCATTAAAAAAGCCTACACTAAAGGACTACACACACACACACACATATATATACACATACAGATGAGAGTATTTTTCAGAACAGATGTATAGAAAAAGACTGAGATGAAAAGGAAGACTAAGAAAGAGAAACAAGAAAAAGAGAAAAAATGAGAAGAGCATTAAAAGATGGGAAAAAATGAAAGGCCATATATTTTATCCCCTGACTTACGTTGTATGCGGATACCTGCTCGGCCAGTCTCTTTTCCATTCCTGTCAATATATGTTCTTCATCCTTCTTATTGAATGACTTTCTTGCTTCTGGTGTCTCCTGAGGAATGAACACAGAAAACACATTACTAAACCATATAATTAAGAGAAAATAAAAAAGAAATACTATTATTTTAACTCAGATTGAGTACTAGGAGACTAAACGAAGCCAGGCCCATTGAATCTCTTCCCACTAGAAATGTTAATACACTTGATAAGGGATCTGTTAGTGTTCTACTCTAATATTTGTCTGAAAACAAGAAAAAATCCCCCAAAACCTCTAACCAATCAACTAACTGGATTTTATCAAACTCAGAAATGAGACTGACAAACAATAATGAAATGTAGAAGAGAAAATAAGGCTTAAAAAGAAATCTTATATTATCTGTTTCCAAAGCTAGGAAAAGGACTCTTGAGGGAAAAAAAATAAAAAGAAATAAATGGAGTACAGAAAAAATAAAAATAAAACTATCTTTATTCACAGAGGACATGACTGGCAATGTAGAAAATGCCAAAGAATCTATTTTAAAACTCCTGGCATTAGTAAGCATAAGTGTAGCAAAGCTGCAGGATGCTAGGCCAACATACAAAATATACCAGCAATGAACAATTGGAATTTGAAATTTAAAAAGAAATACCATTTACCATAGCGCGCGCACGCACGCACACACACCAATGGAATACTTAGGTAAATTTCCAATAAATTTTAGTTAGGAAAAAAAAAGTATTCTGGAGTATACAGTCCCAACCAGGAAAGAAGAAGACCCATATGAAATCAGCTGAAAACCACTTTCCTCAAAGCATGTTTTTATACTGTTGCTGTTTGCTTACGAAAGCCAAGGAGGTCCCCACACCATTTTTATCTTAATGATGGACTAAAACAACATTGTACTTAATAAATAAAGTATGTTAAAAAACATAGGAGTAGCTCATTTCTTATTTTTCCATAAAAATTTCCCCAGATTCTTTTACTTGTAAATATTAAGAGAAAAAATGATGTTCTAATAAGCTGAAGGTGAAAACCTGACCAGTTGTTAGTAAATCTAGTCAAGACTGGGAAATGGGAACATAACAGATCTTATTCAATTAATTTATGCATAACACTGCCATTTCTTTCTGAAAAGCAATCTTACTTCATTTGGGCATGTTGGTTAAGTGAATGTGCGAACATTAGTAGTATGAGAGATGAATGCTGGGGAGTCAAATATAAAAAAGTAAGATGAAGTGGTGGAGAAAATCTACAAAAAGGTAATTTGGAGAGAGATAAAAAAGGAAACTTGACTAAGATCTGTTACAAAAATCAAAAATTAGTCATGACCTTTATACAGGACAGCTCTGTGACACTATATAATTTGTACTACAAATATAAGTCTGTGGTATTATATGCTGTAATACAGTGTCACATAAAATTTAAGGGGTATTAGTCATCCCTTTGGGAGTCTGTTGTAAACACAGAACAAAACACTTTCAGCCCTGAAAAGAATGACCAGATCTAAAGAACTCAGTCATAGGGCCTAAAATCACTTGAGTTCAAATTATACTGGCTAGTTTCTGTTTGTTCCGTTTTTCTGTGGTATTTTTCTTTGAGGAAGACTCGCTGCATATCCAGCTGTAGGCTAGACATCTACTCACATACAATGAGGAACACAAGCACTGAAAAAAGCACAAATAAAAAGTCCATGTAAGCAAGGGGATTAAATGTCTTTTTGGAAACAATCTTAAAGGCTAAATTATAAAAAATGTCAGTATGTTACTTTTATAAAAGACCAGTTAAGAAAGAGCAGACAGGCGTTCCAACACTAGTCATTCACGGTATATGGCTCGCTTCTATACCATATCTTCTGTTGTCTCTTCTGCCCTCAGGTGTGTTGGTTCACCTCACCTTTCTGTTACAACTCTCAGATTTCCTTGAATCCTCTGGGCAAAGGAGAACTTATGATTTTGCCACATATTCTGCTAAAATGTGGAGACTGCCACGTATCATCCACATTTTAAGAATGACACTATTTCACAACCAATACTCCACTAAAATGAGAGCGCCATAAGGAGCTTTTTCTATTACCTGTCACCAAACAGAATACCTGGCAGAGGAGATATTCAATTTACAGTTATAGAATGAAGATGGAAATCCTCATAATTCTAGGTACCGATGAACAAGATAAACAGAGTTAGGGGTGTGAATTTAAGTCAGAACTGATAAAGCTATAATCATAAGGTGCCAATTAGTCAAGCATTTAAGATTGGAATGGGACATATGAAGGAAACTGAAACTTTGGGATGGAGTGAATTTAAGGAGCTAGTGCTGAGGACACTGCTTGGACCCCTAACTTACAATGGAATATTTCATAATAAATGGAGAGATCCACGAAAAGAAAATCTAACAATAATATTTTATGCATACTTTTGTGGGTATTTTTTAAATACATTATTCAATGTATTAATGAAAGGGCTTTTTGCCTATCTTGACAGTAATATGAAGTTCAGTGCACTTGAGCTACTGTTATTTTGAGAGACAGTCCCTATGTATCACTTAACTTGCTAGGTTAATCTGTGCCTTGGCTTGTTCAAGACATTTAAAAAGAAATTTTCATGGAGATAGTATGATGTACAAAGACCAGGGGATTTGCAGTCAGAAAGGTTTAGAAGGGAATTACTATTCATCGCTCACCAGCATTTAATTCCAGAAAAGGTGACTTCATAGAGGATAGTGTCTCCCTTCATAAAATGAGGTCAGTGAACCTATGTCTCCAGGTTCTCTTGAGATTTAGATGAGATAATTTATTGGGAAATAGTAAGTAAATACACAGGAAGCAACTGGCATCACTTTAAGTTTCCTTCAGGGGAAATCTTTTCCGTTTGGAATCATAATGAAAAAAACAGTACTCTTAAATAATTCTGCCTCCTATTTTTTCAAAATAGAATCAACATGGACAAAAATACAGGAACAAACCAACCCTCTTACCTTAGCTTTCCTTTCCCTGTCAGCTGGCATATCTGTCCAGACTGATCGATCTCCAGATTTGTCCTCAGTTCTTCTCTTGAAAGTTCTGGGCCCAAGACCAAAGTCTTTCAGCTCCGGAGGAAGCTCAGTCATCCAAGACTCTCTTGTAATTGGTTTAGATGAATCCTTTAAGAGAAATAAAAAGTAAAAAAAAAAAAAGAAAAAAAAAAAGTAGCCTTGGAAAATGTGTATGTGTGCGTGTGTGCACATGTATGTGTGTATGGGTGTAGAATACTGTATAAGTGACTATGCTTCTCAACTAAGGCTTGAAAGTTAATTAACAGACTTTAAGAGAAAGGATTTAATAGACTATTTTTTTTGGTCATATATGTTATGAATACTTTAATTTATTGTTCCTTTGACTTAATGTTATCTTTTGCCATACAGAAATTTTTAAGTAGGCAAAATTTTTACTCTTTTCCTTTTATACTTTCGGAATTACCTAGAGCCTAATTTTTTATACACTTACATATGTACATATACATTTTTTAATGTCTGTTTTTAAAACTGAGATTTTTAATATATTCGGTCAATTTCTCAGAGAAAAGTGTACTATGTATTTAAAACTTACATCGTCTCCTTTAGTCAGTTTTTCTTTCATTCTCTGGGCCCTTTTTTCAAACTCTGTCATTACACTAGAGTTAACTGGTCCTTTGGCAGGCATCGGCCCAATAATGTCCTCCTCTTCACTGCTACCTGTTTCCTTCTGAAATAAGAAAATGATCCTAAATTACTTAAAATTTAACTGTGACTGATAACCTAGAAACAGAACAAAAAGCAAACACTGTGTTGCTGGCTGATCACTGAGCACCTTTCCTGTGCTTTCCTCAAGTGCACCATACAAAAATGACAAATCCAGGGGCTGTGGACTGTCCCACCTCTTCCCTATGTCCATGGCAGAGCTCATTAACTCATCTCAGTCCTCTTCCTGATGGACGTAGATGTGGCCTCACAATTTCTCTGTAATATTCCAGAGAATTATTAATGATTCATCAGAGATGACACAAGTTGAAACCATTTTCTTTCCTGGTACAGAAAGAGCTCTTTGGAATAAGATGCACACAAATAAGACATTCTTGGAAGCTGTATCAGCCTTCATGATTTAGTACAGTCCACTGAAACAGAAATGCTGTGCAAAGCCTTACAAAATACTGGCCCGAACGAGTTAATTTGGTTCCCAAAGTATTTCTCTCATTACCCCAAAGACACAATAGTATTGCAATAATTGAATTCAAGTAGTTCTTAGCAAATCATTTTTTTAAGTTAATTAATTTTTTTAAAGAACAGAGATTTTAATTTTTTTTTTTTTTGGCTGCGTTGGGTCTTCAATGCTGTGTGTGGGCTTTCTCTAGTTAGTTGTAGCTAGTGGGAGCTACTCCTCATTGCGGTGTGCAGGCTTCTCATTGAGGTGGCTTCTCCTGTTGCGGAGCACAGGCTCTAGGCGTGCAGGCTTCAGTAGTTGCAGCACATGGGCTCAGTAGTTGCAGTGCACATGGGTTCTAGAATGCAGGCACAGTAGTTGTGGCGTATGGGCTCAGCTGCTCTGTGGCATGTGGGATCTTCCTGGACCAGGGCTCGAACCCATGTCCCCTGCATTGGCAGGCGGATTCTTAACCACTGAGCCACCAGGGAAGTCCCATTAGTAAATCATTTTATTAAAGGGTTTTCATGTAAGACTGTGTTAGATGCTATATGCACTTGGGTTTAAAACAGTTCTTGTCAGACACAAAAGACCCCGAATAGCCAAAGCAGCCTTGAGGGAAAAAAGCCGAGCTGGAGGAATCAGACTCCCTAACTTCAGACTATACTACAAAGCTACAGTAATCAAGACAATAAACTCAAAATGGATTAGAGACCTAAACGTAAAACTGGACACTATAAAACTCATAGAGGAAAACATAGGAAGAACTCTTTGACATAAATCACAGCAAGATCTTTTTTGAGTCACCTCCTAGAGTCATGGAAATAAAAACATAAATAAACAAATGGGACCTAATGAAACTCCAAAGCTTTTGCACAGCAAAGGAAACCAGAAACAAGACGAAAAGACAACCCTCAGAATGGGGGAAAATATTTGCAAACGAATCAACAGACAAAGGATTAATCTCCAAAATATATAAACAGCTCATGCAGCTAATATTAAAAAAACAAACAACCCAATGGGGAGAAGGCCTAAATAGAAGACCTAAATAGCCCCTTCTTTCTCCAAAGAGGACATACAGATGGCCAAGAAGCACATGAAAAGCTGCTCAACATCACTAATTATTAGAGAAATGCAAATCAAAACTACAATGAGGTATCACCTGACACCAGTTAGAATGGGCATCATCAGAAAAATCTACAAACAACAAACGCTGGAGAGTGTGGAGAAAAGGGAACCCTCCTGCACTGTTGGTGGGAATGTAACTTGATACAGCCTCTATGGAGAACAGTATGAAGGTTCCTTAAAAAACTGAAAATAGAACTACCGTATGACCCAGCAATCCCACTACCAGGCATATACCCAGAGACAACCATAATTCAAAAAGACACATGCACCCCAATGTTCACTGCAGCACTATTTACAATAGCCAGGTCATGGAAGCAACCTAAATGCCCATCAACAGACAAATGGATAAAGAAGATGTGGTACATATATACAATAGAATATTACTCAGCCATAAAAAGGAATGAGATTGGGTCATTTGTAGAGACGTGGATGGATCTAAAGACTGTCATACAGAGTGAAGTCAGTCAGAAAGAGAAAAACAAATATTGTATATTGATGCATATATGTGGAACCTAGAAAAATGGTACAGATGAACTAGTCTGCAGGGCAGAAATAGTGACACAGATGCAGAGAACAAACGTATGGACACCAAGGGGGGAAAGTGGCATGGGGGGGTGGTGGTGGTGGTATGAACTGGGAGATTGAGATTGACATATATACACTAATATGTTTTAACTAGATAACTAATAAGAACCTGCTGTATAAAAAAATAAATAAAACAGTCCTTGTCCTCAACAAGGAGAGAAAGATAAACAACAAGATGAACAACAATAAGATGTTTGTCCTCCAGCTGTGACAGGAAGCTTCTTCCTCTTATTTTTTCAAACTACCAGGATTAGGCAAGTTAATTTGTGTTCTTTACATTTTCCCTGCTAACCACTTAATGGTTAACTTTCTGTGGCTTCTTCTCTGAACCCTTATAAAAATTGCTCTTATTACAAATAACTAGATAATCACATATTGTCTTGTGGCTTATTCTAAGCCACACACATACACTCTCTCTCTCTCTCAATAACTATGGACTTTGCTTCATTTGAAGACTGGGAAATGGCATTATTATTCCTGTTTTCTTTTTGAGGAAACCTACTTTGAAAGGTTAAACTTGTCTGAGGTTATAAAACTAGTATCTAAGACTCCAATATTCTAAGATCAGGGCCCGTATTTTTTCTACTTATACTACAGCAGCTCCTCTATTATTTTCTTTATTTCAACTGCTAATGATCTAACTTTAAATGTTTATAGCTTATCTCTACAACAGTAAGCTCTTTGATAGCAAAGACATTGTCTTAAACATATTATAGCCCTCTACAAATATAATACGTGGTGACATAAAATGAGCAGATAAAGAAGACATAATAAACTTTTAATACTGTAAGAGACATGATATCAATATAGTGTTGAAGTTTAGGATGGGATAAGCTAATGATAGTTACACTCCCATCCAACAAGAGATGGTTTTTAAAAGGTAGATGCCTGAAATTTTTAGAAATAAAAATCACTTAGGATATTGGGAGACAGAAACTAAATGGGTGGATGGAAGAACAAACAAAATCAGGCCCAATACACTAAAATAAAACGAGAACCCGGAATCACAAACCTAAATCCAATCTAGGTATTAAATCATTTTGGTGTCCTGGATGAGTTATTTAAATTTTTTTTAAAAGGTGAGTTATAATATTTTATCCAGAAATATAATAGAAATTACATACCCTACTGGTTTATAGTTTGGACTGCAGAGTTAGACCTAGTTTCCAGGCCTCAATTTGCCACTGTATCAGCCCTGTGACATCAAGCATAATATTATTATTATTATTTTTAACATCTTTATTGGAGTATAATTGCTTTACAATGGTGTGTTAGTTTCTGCTTTATAACAAAGTGAATCAGCTACACATATACACATATCCCCATATCTCCTCCCTCTTGCATCTCCCTCCCACCCTCCCTATCCCACCCCTCTAGGTGGTCACAAAGCACCGAGCTCATCTCCCTGTGCTATGTGGCTGCTTCCCCCATCTGTTTTACATTTGGTAGTGTATATATGTCCATGCCACTCTCTCACTTCATCCCAGCTTACCCTTCCCTGTCCCTGCGTCCTCAAGTCCATTCTCTACGTCTGCATCTTTATTCCTGTCCTGCCCCTAGGTTTTTAAAAACCTTTTTTTTTTTTAAAGATTCCATATATATGTGTTAGCATACAGTATTTGTTTTTCTCCTTCTGACTTACTTCATTCTGTATGACAGACTCTAGGTCCATCCACCTCACTACAAATAACTCAATTTCATTTCTTTTTATGGCTGAGTAATATTCCATTGTATATATGTGCCACATCTTCTTTATCCATTCATCTGTCGATGGACACTTAGGTTGCTTCCATGTCCTGGCTATTGTAAATAGAGCTGCAATGAACATTGTGGTACATCACTCTTTCTGAATTATGGTTTTCTCAGGGTATATGCCCAGTAGTGGGATTGCTGGGTCATATGGTAGTTCTATTTTCAGTTTTTTAAGGAACCTCCATACTGTTCTCCATAGTGGCTGTATCAATTTACATTCCCACCAGCAGAGCAAGAAGGTTCCCTTTTCTCCACACCCTCTCCAGCATTTATTGTTTGTAGATTTTTTTGATGATGGCCATTCTGACTGTTGTGAGGTGATACCTCATTGCAGTTTTGATTTGCATTTCTCAAATGATTAGTGATGTTGAATATTCTTTCATGTGTTTGTTGGCAATCTGTATATCTTCTTTGGAGACATGTCTATTTAGGTCTTCTGCCCATTTTTGGATTGGGTTGTTTGTTTTTTTGATACTGAGCTGCATGCATGAGCTGCTTGTAAATTTTGGAGATTGATCCTTTGTCAGTTGCTTCATTTGCAAATATTTTCTCCCATTCTGAGGGTTGTCTTTTTGTCTTGTTTATGGTTTCCTTTGCTGTGCAAAAGCTTTTAAGTTTCATTAGGTCCCATTTGTTTATTTTTGTCTTCATTTTCATTTCTCTAAGAGGTGGGTCAAAAAGAATTTTGCTGTGATTTATATCATAGAGTGTTCTGCCTATGTTTTCCTCTAAGAGTTTTATACTGTCTGGCCTTACATTTAGGTCTTTAACCCATTTTGAGTTTGTTTTTGTATATGGTGTTAGGGAGTGTTCTAATTTCATTCTTTTACATGTAGCTGTCCAGCTTTCCCAACAGCACTTATTGAAGAGGGTGTCTTTTCTCCACTGTATATCCTTGCGTCCATTATCAGAAATAAGGTGACCATATGTGTGTGGGTTTATCTCTGGGCTTTCTCTCCTGTTCCATTGGTCTATATTTCTGTTTTTGTGCCAGTACCATACTGTCTTGATTACTGTAGCTTTGTAGTATAGTCTGAAGTCTGGGAGCCTGATTCCTCCAGCTCCATTTTTCTTTCTCAAGATTGTCAAGCATATTATTTAATCTTTCTAGGCCTTGGTTTGTCTTTCAGATAGGGACTGTAACAGCCCCAACCAATAACTACTCTATCGCTACGAGAACCCTGTGTTTTGCTCATTTTCTTCGGAATCATGTGCTTCTCAGGAAACTGGGACCTTCTCTAATTCCTGGGCAAAAATGCTGATAATTCTAAGCCAATCACTTTGGTCTCGTGCCTCTTGGTCAACTGATTGGCTTGAGCATGGCATATGATTCAATTTTGGCCAAAGAAATGTGAGGAGAGGTCTACAGGAAACCTGGAAAGGTTTTCCTCTCTAAAAAGGGGGCACAGGATAGGGACCCTATGTCTGGACACTGCCATCTGCATGTGAATCTCAGCACTTGGTCAGCCTAAGAGGAATTAACATACTGTAAATGATAGAGAAGACATAAAAAACTGGGCCCTGGATGATCTCATTAGTCTGTTGAATTTACCAAGCCTGGAATGACCCTTCCTCTAGACCTCTTCTTAGGTATGAAACACATTTTTCTCATTTGGGGAATACAGATTACAGAACACCCAGGAAATTATATAAACAACCAATTTGTTAACTAACAAGGTTAAGAGTGCATTTCATTGTGAGTTGGATTTTTTGTTATTAGCAGCTAAAAGCACTCTGGCTGGTGGTAAGCAAGCCAACATAAGTATCTAGGGGAAAACCATTTTGGAGAGACTTGGATAGCAAGTATCAAGGCTCAGGAGTAGGAGCCTGTCTGGCATATTTAAGGAGCAAGGAGCCCAGTGTGGTCAGATCAAACTTAGAGAGAAACTCAGGGAGCTAATGGAGGCCAGATTATAGAGGGCCCTGTAAGGACTTTGGCTTTTATGCAGACAGAGGAGGAGCAAATTGATGGTTTTGAGCGTGAATGACATGATCTGACTTTGTTTTATCTGGGCCACTCTAGGTGCTGTGTTGAGAAGAGGTAGCAGAGGAACAAAGGCTAAGACATGAAGACCAATGAAACAGGTGAAATATGATGTCGACTGGGATCAGGGTAGCAGCAGAAGTGGCTGGATTCTGGACGTTTTTGAAGGTGGGAACAACAGAATTTGTTGTCAGACTGATTTCTCTGACTAAGGGCCTGACACACTGTAGGTGTTTTATAAACATATGCTGAAAGAATGAGTAAATGACTCTGGAGTTGATGAGCTTAACCACTGCATTATATATTTCCTTTAGTAACAACCTCAGTGGAATTGCTGAATTCTCAGTGGAGATGCACAGGACTCTATGAATTTATTAGCACCTGTTCAGTCTGCTAATCTGCAGTATGAATTAATCACTGTAGATTAGCAGACTGAACAGGTGATATAAAATCCTAAGAACTGGGTTTGAGCTTTGACTTTTGATGAGTAGAAACTGTGTGATTTGGAGTTAAGTTACCCAATTTCTCTGGCTTTTAGCATCTCTAAGATACAGATCGTGATTATTTCATAAGGCTCTGGAGAAGCTGAAAATACATATATGGGGAAAATGCATTACAAATTATAAGGTATTCTGCATATCTCAGCTATTGTTAAGGACTGGCCCCCTGTAAGAATATAGGCTTTCTCCTTGACTCCAAAATTACTTGTTCTTTCTTTTCAAAACATCATGTATCCACTAGTGCCCTTGTTATACAATGGTATGAGAGCTGGGTAGGAGAAAGTTAATTTCAATATTTTATAATAATTATTTCATTATTAAAATTTTTTTTAGCTTGTTCTCTTCTGGATCAAATCACAGTGATTCTTTAAACTTTTCATCATGTTCTAGTTTCTAGTACTTTAAAGCTTCCCTTCAAGGACAAGAAGCATGAATAGGTAACACCCTGTCACATGTAATTTGCCTTGTTATTTTTCTAACAGAATCTCAGGTCTGTGACAGCTTTTGATTTCATCTACCTAGCTACAATCCTAAATTAGTTTGAATATGATTGAGTCAAATGATTGTAGTTATTCCTATGTAAAGTCTTGAGTTTCTTACATCTTATTCATTAATACAAAAAGTTCCAAACCTCAGAGTTGAAATACGATGATACTTGTCTTGGATCATCTCTGCCTCTGTCACTTTTCTGTGCAGATTTAAGAAAACCAGGTGGTAATGCAGGACCTATTATAGGCCTGAAAAATAAAATGTACCTTTATCATTCTCCCTGACTTTAAAAAGTCAGCTTTCAGAATAAAAGCTCACACAAATAATAAAAAGCCAGATAATAACAAATGTTGAAAATGAGAATCATATTCAACATATTATTTTTACTCTATAACCTAGTATTTTTTCACTGAGTATCATAAAAATAAAAATCTAATTTTTTGTATTTTAACCTTCTATTTGTTAGTCAATGATTAGATGCTAAACCAGTAATTTTCAATCTTTGTGGCAATGGTGTATACCCACTTCCTAAAAGAACTATGTTAAATAAAAATAACTTTAAAAAAAAGTCCTTATTATGGACTAAAGCCTGTGAAGATCTTTTTTATTTTGTGCCTTGGCTTTCAGTTTTGATATTCACCGTCCACTGAAAAATACCTTAGTGGCATTATATTTATAGTCAGAACTACTTAAGTATAAATTGAGTTCTAAGGATATACGTAGCAAATGCATACAACAGGTGTTCGTAATTTATGGTTATGTGTGCCAAGGCAGTATAAAAACCTAAACATCGTCCTAACTAACAATCCAATAATGATGTGGAAGCATATAAGAAGGAAAATAGTTCATTTAAGACCTATACAGAAAGGAAAAGGTAGTACGCTAAGCACATTTCAACCAGTGTACTTTTCTGTTTCCTTCAAAAAACCCTGGTTGGTATAAGTCACTCCATTTTCTATCTGAGCAAAATAACACCCAAGGACAACATGAACTAGTAGGTGGCAGAGCTGGAGTTTGAACCCTGGTCTATCTGATGCCAAAGTTCATTTTCTTTCTAGCTGCCGTACTGCCACATTCTGAGGGAACAGACATCTAAGAGAACACTGCCTAAATTCTAGGCCTTAAAAAGAAAAAGTCCTACTTTATGTATGGAAAAAACAAAAGAAGAACGATACTTTCTACTCTCTTTCATACTGTTAGGTCTCTCCATTCTTTCTTTTTGTCCAGAGATGTCCCTGTGCAAGTGTTACCAACCAAGATGGCACTGATGCCCTAAGCTGCATTTTCCAGATTGCACTATGTTCAATTAAAGTCTGACAGGTTTCCCTGTAGGACAAAAATAGTACTAGAGTCACAAGGCCTGGGGTCTGATCCTGGCCATTTAATTACCTCTTGTCTTGGTTCATAAAACTGCTATGAACCAAAACAATTTTGCAAATGAAAAATAAGGAAGTGCGGCATTGTTAGAAAGATCAAATTAGTTATCATTTATAAAGTATAAGGAAGTGCTGTATGGGTTTTTGTCTGAGTACCATTTTTAGCAGATCTACAAATGCAATTACAGCTCAATTCTCTGGCCTCAGGGAATTTGTGAGGATAAAACCACTAACACATAAAAGCTTAAAATATAGTAAAGGAACATAACCACAGCACATGCTGTGGACGTGTATGACGTTTTGCCTCCAATATATGCTTCCACCTGTTTATTTCAAACATATATTTTACTATTGTCAAAACAGAAAGAAATCGCTATGTATTTAACAATCTATTTTCTTGAAAGGAATGTTATATCCCAGCAGTCAGCAAATTTCCCATAAAAACCCAGACAGGAAATTTTAGGCTCTGAGGGCCACATTTGGTCTTTGTTGCATATTCGTCTTTGTATTTTAATGACCCCCTAAAGATCATTCTTAGCTCGGGGCCATACAAAAACAGGCAGTGGACTGCCTATTCCTTTTATTTCTTCTTTCTTTTCTTCAATAATAAGCATCTCTTTACTTGCTGATGCCATTATAGAAACTGAATACATTCGCAACAAAAAGTGGTTTTTGAGTTGAAGTCAGAGGCAGTTACTCCCCAAAAGTTATATGAAAATTAGAAGCTGACAAGTGTGATTATAACCTCTGAATATAAAATGTACAACAGCCTTTTCTACTTGTTCTTGCATATTGGGATACAGTGTTATGAATTATAAACAATATGGTGTGCAATTTCATATTCAGCAGTTAAACATTTTATAATTCTGAGAAGACAGGAATCAGTATTTACTATAGGTTTATTCTGTGCCAGGCACTACATAAGAATCACACATGTATATATATGCATATAAATATGAAATCTCAATCACCATGACAATTCTGTAAGGTATGTGTTGCTATCTTATTCCACAGATGACAAGTTTGAGGTTCGGTGAAGTTAACTGTGTAACTTGGTACATAGGGATTTGTCTATTCTTTCAATAAATAATTAAGAAGACGTCTGAATTAGAAGTCAAATACCGGGATTCCAGCCCCAGGTGTACCACTAACTATGTGTGTAACCTTGTTTAAAAAAAAGGGGGGGCTTCCCTGGTGGCGCAGTGGTTGAGAGTCCGCCTGCCGATGCGGGAGACGCGGGTTCGTGCCCCGGTCCGGGAGGATCCCGCGTGCCGCGGAGCGGCTGGGCCCGTGAGCCATGGCCGCTGGGCCTGTGCGTCCGGAGCCTGTGCTCCGCAACGGGAGAGGCCACGGCAGTGAGAGGCCCGCATACCGCAAAAAAAAAAAAAAAAAAGGGGGAAGAAGGGTCATGTTTCACCTAGCCTGCCACAGAACACTCTTGTGAGTATCAAATAAGAGATGTGGAAGTTTTTATGAATTATAAAAGTGTCATAAACATGTAAATAATTATTTTCCTTATATGAATTTTAAAATTACAGTTACTTTTCCTTCAAATTTATTTCAAATGTTATATAAACACGTAAGTTAAAAAACAATTTCAGACAACCCTTTAATGAATTTACGGACACTAGAAAAGACTGGCCGGAAGTAGTATAAATTACCACCTTGGAGGAGAATCATCCTGCTTTTTAAATCCAGGAGGAAGGGCTGGTCCAAAAAACCCTTCATCATCATCATCAGCGTCATCCTGACTTCTCCTCTGTTTTCTGAAAACACAGTAGTGTAATTTTATGCATGTATGTCAAAATTTTCTTCATAGAGAAATTTCCATTTTTAAAAGAACATTAACTTCAACTAGTTGTACAAACACTGAAACAATAAATTAATCTTGCCAAATAAGAAAAAAAAAATCTACCACAGATCTTGTACTAATCTTTTCTTGAAATTCATTTATGGTCTAAAAATAGAGATTGGTTACTTCTTTACAGCAGTAATATATCAATTTTCTATATTTTCTGTGTTGTTTAAGAGTCCATTCAATGAAGTTTCAAATACTCTACTTGATAGATATTTTTGAGCAAAAAGTTTATGGCACTGGTTTTTAAATTCACTTAACTAAAGGCTTTAAGTTGCTACTTCTGTCTCTTACTCATTAAAATGCTTTAAAAAAGACCTTGCTATCTAATAATAAACAAAGATTTGACATCTTATTTACATTGACCTGTGGTGAGTAAGGCTAGGTCAGAGGGAATCATTCGTTTACTTAAACAAAAAGCACATACTGCATATATAATTTTTTTTTAAGCATATTCTTTTTTTTTGGTTGTGCGGCTCGTGGGATCTTAGTTGCCCAACCAGGGATCGAACCTGTACCCCCTACATTGGAAGCACGGAGTCCTAAGCACTGGACCACCAGGGAGTTCCCTGCATACATAATTTTAAAAAGAAGATGTATGGTTTATTTAGAATATTAATCACTTCAATAATACCTTAAGGAAAAATCCTTTATATAAGACTTTTATTGAAATTCTAGATATCTCCAGAGTTATATACTACTAAAATAAATTTCTTTCTGAAAGGTACAGTTCACGAGGAAATGCCATATGAAGTAATTTCTTCCTGTGCTATATAAATGCAGGTTATGATATCCCCTTACTAGCTCTCTGTTCTAGCCAGCATACACCAGATTTGAAGCTTGGTTTACCATTTAATGTAATAAGTGACTCACCTTGCAGTTGGACCAGTGTCATCTTCTTCAGATTCTTGATTTCCTTCTTCAGACAAAGAACTACTGTCCTCGTCGCTGTCTGATGACTTTGAACTACTGCTTTTATAATTAGGGGGCAGAGCTGGTCCTGCAACTAAAGAAGATGTCTTGTGTGTGTCACAAGTAGCCACAACTGTTTCAATGAACTCCCTGGCTGACATTTCACACTTTTCTTCCTGAAATTCTCAGCACTGGCTGGCTATCATTTATTATGGACTTTAATCTCATTTGCTCCTGTTGTGTACAGTGGGCTTGTCTTTCCAACTCCAGGAAGGCAGAAATCATGTCTTACACAGTGTTAACTATGAGATTCACAAAAGCTTTACTATCCAAACTTATAAATATAGCAATAGCACATAATTTCCCTGACATCTTACAATTTTTGCATTGGTTGCAATTTTGGTTGGTGCAACTGCCAAAATGGTTTCATGACTTTGTTTCTTCCTTACGGACAGCATATGGTAGACAATATTTATATCATGGAGCTAGCCAAACAACAATTTGCCATTCCACAGTCTAACACAGTAAAAATCAAAATTATCCATTCTGGTTTCTGACTAAGAATCACCACTTAAACATATCTTTATTGGTATTACCATACTTCTCAGTTAGCTTTCTGTTCGAGATGATTTTCCAAGCAGAAACAAAAGAAGAGGCATTCTAAATTCTCCTGCTTACTAGTAGAGATTCAGAGAAGAGAATGAGGTCACATTCGGATGCAGATGCCAAGAAGAGGTAAGGGTGTTCTGTGCCCACTCACCAGAGTGAACTGCTCTCACTTCATGGCTTAGCAAAATTATAAATTATTGCATGATGTCATTGTGTGATGTCACACAGACACAACTGTCTATGTCGATCCTCAGCAGTGGTGCTAAAACTCTACTGACATAGTTCCCAAGCCTGGGTGTTTATCAGACTTGACAAAATATTTTTTAAAAAGAGATTACTGGGCCCTTGCCCCAGAGATTCTGACTTAGTTGGCCTGGAGTAGGGCCTGGAAATATGATTTTCCAAAGAGCTTCCCAGGTATGCTATTCCTTCAGTATTAATAACAACAAAAACTTAAAAGAGATTTACATGCATTTCCCTATTTAATTCTGACAACAACCTTATTAGGAAAGCAGTATTACTTCTAGCTTACAGATGAGGAAACTGAGGCAGAGAGACAGTAACTTGCCCCATTTTACACAACTAAATAGTGCAGCTAGGATATGAACCTCTTAACCGCTATATTAAACAACATTCAACAAAGTCAACATCCATCCATTCAACAAATATTTATTGAGTACGTACTTATAGAGAAACAACTTAAAAAAGAAACAAATAAAAAAAGGTGATAGTGAATACGTGGGAGGGTAATTTTAAAGACAGAAATCAGGGAAGGTTCCCCTGAGAAGACATTTGTAGGGAGACTTAAATGATGACAGTGGTTATGCAACAATCTGAAAATGAAAATGAAAATGAAAAACATTTAAGATGGAGAAATCACTAGTGTGGAAGTCCTTTGGAGAGAACAAGCTTGATGTGCTTGAGGGACAAAAAGGCCTGTGTGGTTAGAGCAAAGTAAGCAAAGTGACAAGACAAAATTGGATGGTACAAAGGGGCCACACTATATGCTTTGGGGCCAGACTCCAGCTGTGAATTCCAGCTCAGCCACTTCCTAGCTGTGTGATGTGGATATTACTTAACCTTCCTGTGTTACTCTCTTAATCTGTAAAGTGAGGTTAACAGTAGTTCCAATCTCATAGGGCTGCTGTGAAGAATACATATTATACCTGCAAAGCATATAACACTGTATCTGGCATACAGTAGGCACTCTATAAATGTGAGCATAGGCTGTGGTAATTGAGTTTGGATTTTAGTTATAACAGGCAGTCACTGCAAGGTTTTAAGTCTGGAGAGATATAATCTGAGTTAGCTTTTTTATTAAAACAAAATCAAAAAACTCAGCTTGTGGACAATAGGGAATCGGGAGTAGGGGAGATGAGTTAGAAAGCTGATATGAAATGGTTTGATTTGCAACTGCTTTGAAGCAGGATTCGCTAATGGTTTGGATGTGAGAAGTGAGAGCCAAAAAGGAACTGAGGATGTCGTAGGTTTCTGGCCTGATTAGCTAGCCAGGAGGATGGTAATGCTATTCTCTAATATGGAGAAGACTAGGAGGGAAGCATGTTTGCGGGAAGAGCTAAGAGCTTGTTTTTCACATCTTCAGTTTAACATGCCCACTAGAAATTTCAGTGGTATGATCAGTGGTACTTGGGTATATTAATATAAAACTCAGGGGAGAAAGCAGGCTCAGTGTTGGAACCACGAGTCTATTTCGGAAATTTTTTTCCTATTGCTCCTTGTTGTATTACCATAGAACAAGTGCTCAATATACAACAAATTGACTTAAAAAAATCCAAACTTTTATCTTAAAAAATTGGATGCATTTTTTCTACATTCTCCCATGTATCATTAAATAAAGGAAGGAATTACAGAAAATAAATGCTAAACTGGGGGTTCCCTGGTGGCACAGTGGTTAAGAATCTGCCTGCTAATGCAGGGGACATGGGTTCGAGCCCTGGTCTGGGAAGATCCCACATGCCGTGGAGCAACTAAGCCCATGTGCCACAACTACTGAACCTGCGCTCTAGAGCCCGTGCGCCACAGCTGCTGAGCCTGCGCTCTGGAGCCCACCCACCTAGAGCCCGTGCTTCTCAACAAGAGAGGCCACAGCAATGAGAGGCCCGCACACGGCAATGAAGAGCAGCCCCCGCTTGCTGCACTAGAGAAAGCCGACGCCCAGCAACGAAGACCAGATGCAGACAAAAATAAATAAATTTACATATATTTTTAAAAAGCTAAACTGGTAATACGGCATGCTTAGAAAAGAACAATTCATGAGCAAAAAGAGGAAAACAATAATAATTAAAAGATAAAATTCATATCTCCAACTGCTGTTTAAGACTGAAGAACAGTTATGTCTTCGTTTGTAAATGTTCCCCAACTATAAGTGGAGATTACATCTGACTTCTGACCGTAATGAATAATGCCTTTACTGATTTCTGGTTTATCTTTGTATGTACTACTTATTCTTAGAGAAAGCACCTTTTAGAATATAGCAAGGGAGCACACAACCTTCCATAAATATCCCTTTCTTCAAAATTCTAGGCGGTTATAGTTTAACATGAAAGAGACTAGGGGATTACATTTCACTCTTGGCTCTTTCCATCTTTATCTTGCTCCTAAGTATTAAAGACAGAAGTTTTTTGTCCTTTTTAGCTCCTTTCTTTTCTTTCTTTCTTTTTTTTTTTTGCTGCGTTGGGTCTCTGTTGCTGTGCACGGGCTTTTCTCTAGTTGTGGCAAGCGGGGGCTACTCCTCATTGCGGTGGCTTCTCTTGTTGCAGAGTACGGGCTCTAGGCACGCAGGCTTAAGTAGTTGTGGCATGAGGGCTCAGTAGTTGTGGCTCACAGGCTCTAGAGTGCAGGCTCAGTCATTGTGGCACACAGGCTTAGCTGCTCCGCAGCACGTGGGACCTTCCCGGACCAGGGCTTGAACCCGTGTCCCCTGCATTGGCAGGCGGACCCTCAACCACTGTGCCACCAGGGAAGCCCCCTAGCTTCACATTTTTTATAGGTATCATTCTTCAGAACTATATAAAATGTCTCAAAAATTGTTTCAGGCATTTGTAATGAACTATTCCATCTCTTTCCTAAAGCAGTGATACGCGTCATTAAGGTAGCTCTTCTACTGCAATGGTAATTTTACAAGTAGGTTACAACTTTCATGAAAATAGAGATTATGTCATATATTCCATTATGTTCCCCTTATAATATCTATCACACTGAATTATGCATACAGAAAGAAGTACTCAGTGTAAAGCACATTAAATCTCATTATAGATCAAAAATCGATTATAATAGGAAACACTGACTCTGAACCCCAATTAAACAAAACGTTATTCCCTCCAAACCAATTCCATTCTTCTCATTAGTAGACTTAAACTACAAAAAAATTATACTGTTATATTATATTTTGAATTTCAACAATAAAGATTTGTGGAAATTTGTTTTCTCTCTTGTTATATACATTTTTTATAATAATCTTGATTTTGCCTGTTGACTGGCAAAGTCTAAAATATTTACTATCTGGTTCAGGAAAAGCTTGCTGATCCTGTGACAGGATTAAGTCACGGAAATGTCAATAAGGAGCATCCAACTGTCTTTTGGTGGGAGTAGGTAGTGACATCAGTGGCGCAGTGATTAAGAATCTGCCTGCCAATGCAGGGGACAAGGGTTCGAGCCCTGGTCCGGGAAGATCCCACATGCTGCGGAGTAACTAAGCCTGTGCGCCACAACTACTGAGCCTGTGCTCTAGAGCCCGTGTGCCGCAAATACTAAACCCGTGTGCCACACTACTGAAACCCATGCGCCTAGAGACCATGCTCCGCAACAAGAGAAGCCACTGCAATGAGAAGCCCGGGCACCGCCAACAAAGAGTAGCCCCCCCGCTCAGCAACAAGGACCCAACACAGCCAAAAATAAATAAATTAATTAATTTTTAAAAAACCCGTGATGGTTGGGCTGAGGCTAAAAGATGAGACTGAGTTAGCTGGGCAAAGGGAGTGTGGATTGGAGGAA
Organism: Kogia breviceps; assembly: GCF_026419965.1. NCBI lineage: Eukaryota > Metazoa > Chordata > Mammalia > Artiodactyla > Physeteridae > Kogia > Kogia breviceps. The sequence goes on from NC_081325.1 coordinate 22,427,317, forward strand.
GAGTGGTCTAGGCAGAGGGAAAAGCATCTGCAAAGAACTGAAAGCCTAAGGGCCTGGCACATCTAGAAATGTGTTCAGAGTGGCTGGAACCAACAGAAGAGAGAAGGAGGGATCACCAGGGGGAAATGTGGCTGTGAGGTCAAACAAGGTCAGGACTGAAGAGGGTGCCTTGAATTTCGCAAAAAGGTGCCGAGACAATTGGTGGGTGGTCTTCACTTATTTCCACAGTGAAATTGGTGAGAGAGGTCTCCGTGGGTTGGCAAGAACAGAAGCCAGAATGCAGTGGGTTAAGGAGAAAACGGGGAGGATCCAGAGCTGGTCAGAGAGAAAGAGGAGTAGCTACCGGGGGATGTGGAGTAGTTAGTCTTCATGAAGATGGGAACGATTTGAATGTTCTGGTTAAATGCTAAGGGCAAGGAGCCCCCAGGACAAGTGAGGGAAGGGGTTCCGAGTAAAAATGGAAGGATTAGCCTTGGGAGGAGGTAGTTCCCCTCTTGCATTATAATCAAAGGGAAGACGAAAGAGTTGGGCAGAGGTTTGGGAAAGTTTTTAGGTACTGTGTCAGAAAAGTGAGGAAGTTCTCTTAAGATGGCATCTACTTTTTCTGTGAAGTAGATGGAGAGAGAGTGTAAAGAAGAAAGAGAAGCTTTTAAAAAGCCACGGTTGATCATGGGGGAGGAGACCTGCGTGGGGAAACGTCTGAGGATGGCTGGGCAGAACTGCGGACCCAGCCAGGGAGGAGACTGTAGTTTATAGCAGCATTAGCCTGTGGAGGGGTGAGGTTTCTTCTAGCAGCACTTGGAAGCCTGGGTGTGGGCTCATCGAGGTGAACGACTAGACTGATCCAGGGCTGAGTTTTTGCTAGATGGGTTTAACAGAATACTAAATGGGATAAGGCAGTTGAAAACACTGGCAAGAGAAGGTATGAATGGATGGACCATGGAGGCTAAGTTGAGCAGGGACAGAAGTAATTAAAGGAAACTTAAGGCCAAAACGGACTGAGGCAGAGATCACATGGCTCAATGAGACTAAAAACAAAAATAAAAAATAAAAAAATGTAATGAGAGTAACTGAGTAAGAATGATGGATGAATAAGGGGTTCTGGCTGAGAATAAGATCTTAATTTAAATTTTCAGAGATAGGGGTATTCCCTGGTGGTCCAATGGTTAGGACTCCATGATCTCACTGCCAAGGGCCCGGGTTCAATCCCTGGTCAGGGGACTAAGATCCTATAAGCTGCACAGTATGGCCAAAAAAAAAAAAAAAGTTTTCAGAGGTGGAATAGGATCCAGTGTGTGACTGGAAATGCAGCTGGAAGAGTGGCGTGAAGGTTGCCACAGATGAGGAGCATAAAGTCAGGGTCAAAAGAGACCCGGCTCCACTCAGCTTACACAAAGCAGTGTCTGGAGTATGCAGACTGGTCTTGAGAAAACATCTGCACCCCCGTGTTTTTAACATGATCTCAGGGCACTCAATTTTGCAGCACTCAATTTTCCAGAGTATTCACATAAAATTAAATTGGTCCATCTCAGACCTGTGTGCTAAATAAAAAGTTTGGTTAACCCCACTTTTCTTCAACCTTAGTTGAATGGAACCTTCCTTGCTAAAATAAAAGCCTAACTTTTTAACAGCTATAGCAGAAACAAGACCTGGAAAGAAACCTGTAGGTGGAAACACGGCCTCTGGGTAGTCAGAGAATGCAAATTAGATTCAGAAATGGAAGAGTTATTCTTCCAGCTTTACTCTTTGCCAACTTCAGTCAGTCCCAGACTACAAATTAGTACAAACATGAAAGGAGATAGATACTCATCACGGAGGAGTCTGAGAAACATTTATTTGGCAAATACAAGGTGCCTGCTATGTGTTAAGGCTAGAAGACTATAGTGCAATGGTGGAGACAGATATGTCAGCAAGTTATTCGAAAACAGTGTATTAAATATGTGACGTAACTAAGTAGGCAAAAAACGTGTGGGTAAAGAGGAGGACGTGACAATGCTTGGGAGAGTTTGGAAAGCCTTCACTGAGGTGACACTGAAGTTAGGGCTTGAAGGATGAGGTGGGAGTTTGTCAGGCGAGGGCTGAAGGAGCCTAGAGAATTGAAGAACTGCGCAGAAACTCGGATTGGTTTGAGCTCTGAGCCGTGTGTGTCAGGAGAGGACGAGAGGCTAGGAAGGCAGGTCGGGGGCTAGGGCGCAGAGCATCTTCTGCAAGAGCCAAGGGCATTCATTGCACGTTAGAAGGCAAGAAGGCACAGATGTTCCGAGTACGGGCTTCGCTCTAAGTCGGGCTCCACCACTTAACTGTGTGGTATGCGCAACAGCCTGGGCCTCAGTGTCCCCATCTGCAACACGAAATAATAATCTTTACCTTATACAGTGGCCTAGAGTATTGAATGTGTATCGATCGTTTAGCACAGCGTACAGCCCATCGAGAACTAAATGCGAATACTTCTTGGTGATAATGATTACCAGGCCAAAGCTCATTTCTACAGCCCCTACGGCCACGCTTGGGAAGGAAAGTTAGCTCGGGTGGGGCCGCGCCCACTCGCCACTCCTCCGCCCTCCCGGGCCTCGGGACCAATACTCCGAGAACGGGGCCGGGCCAGAGACGGGGTGGGAGGGCCTGGCGGGCAGGGGGCACGCCGCCGCTTACCCGGGCTGGGGTCCCGCTCCTCGTCCTCCGCTGACCCGCTGGCCTTGAAGCCGGGCGGCAGTGCCGGCCCGATAAGATCCTTCGCCATCCGCGGTGGCAGACACTGGTCCCACACACAAGTGTATCCACGCCGAGTCAAACCTCCCCGCTAGGCGGCCCGCCATACGCCGAAAATGAGGGAAGCTTTTCCGGCCCCGACCAATGACGTAGCAGCCTGTGATTGGCTGACCTCTGTAATTAGCGATAACGGAAGTGACGCCTAAGGCTTGCTCCACATTTGCACGCTGGCTTCCCTACTAGGCGGATGGCATGGGTGAGTCGGCAAGTGGTTTCGTGACTCGCACGGGGTGGTTTTCAGCTCCCGAGGTGACCCCCACTTTGGAACCTCTGAGCGACGGTTCCTCGCTGCCGGACAACTGGATGTCCTGGACGATGCTGCCGGCGCCGCCACCACCACTTTCGTCGCTTCCCGCAGCAGGGTCCGAACCTTCCCCAGGGGCGCAGCCCCCCGCGGAGGCCCAGAGGCTCCCCAAGGCGCCTCCCCCCTTTGACGCCCAGATTCTTCCCGGGGCACAGCCCCCTTTCGACGCCCAGTCCCCCCTTGATTCTCAGCGTCAACTCAATGGCCAGCCTTCCTGGAATTTCCAGGCTTCAACATCATGGTACTGGCCACAGTCTCCCGGTGTTTTTCCTTGGCATTGGCAGCCCCACAACCCTCCGGGTAGGTTGCTGCTCCTCTCTGTACCACCCCTTACCTTTCCTTTTCCCCTCTTCCCTCTCCTTTTCTACCCTTGTTGCTCTCTCCGCTTCTGATACTGCCTTGCACTCTTGGAGTCTGTCATTAATGTCTCACAGTTCGTTCCACGGTTATGTTTTTCCTGCCTGTTCATTTAGTTTAACAATTATTTATTGAATTCGAACTATGAACCAGGAAGGGGAGATATAGCAGTGAACAAAACATACAAATATCCTTATTTTGAGCTTAAATCTCCTGGTGTAGGAATACAGACAATAAACAAAAGAAAGCAGTGTGTATTAGAAAGCAGTGAATGCTATGGAAAGAGAGCAGAGTGACAGGCAGTGCAGTTTTAAATGTCAGTGTCAGTCGTAAGTAAGGTGACATTGGAGCAAAGACTTCAGGGAGGTGAGGGATCAGAGCAGTGCATGTATGTGGGATATAGTGATACAGGCAGAGGAACCTGCAAGTGCAAAGACCTGGAGGCAGAAGCTACAGATCAGAATGGAACCCAGTGAGGCAAGAAAGGACTAAGCCTGGGGTGGAGTTGTACGCAATAGAGGAAGAGGGCCTTGTAGATCGTGGGACTTCTACTGTTACGATATGTTTAGTACAGGGGAGTGGCATGCTTTGATTTATGTTTTCAAAGGGTTAATATGGCTACTGATTGGAAATGCTGGAAAGGGAGATGAGTTAAGAAGGTTTTGCGGTTAACCTGGTGAGAGATACTGGGGACTTGGACCAAGGTGGAGCTCAGGAGGTGATGAGAAGTAGTTGGATTCTAGATATATCTTGAAGGTAGGGTAGGGCCAGCATGATTTGTTAAGGAATTGGGTGTAGGATGGGATGTAAAGAGGAGATGAGAATAACTTAAAGTTTTTTGCCAAGCAAGTGGAAGGATGTGGAGGGAGTAGATTTGGAAAGGAGACCAGGAGTTGAGTTTGGAATATGATTTGTGTCAAGTAGAGATACTGAACTGGCTGTTAGCTATTAGTTTGTACTTTCAGGGGAGGTTTGTGGCTAGAGCTGTAAATCGGGGTGTCATTAGCACAGAGATCATATTTAAAGCCATGAAATTGTTTGCTTAGAACAATTCAATTTACATTAAGTTGAATCCAAATCAGTGTTTACTGTATGCCTAATGCTGGGGATATGAATGTGCCTAAGACAGTCCCAAGCAAGGTGAGATGGGCTCATAAATATAAATCACAATGCAGTGTGACTGGTGATAGAGGCATATAAAAGGAGATTTCAGAGTATGGAGAAAGTTGGGGAAAACTTTTGGAAGATGTTTAATATTCTGGAAGAGATACTTTTTAGGTGGAAGCAAAGAGGTGTCAGTGCAAGGTGAGTTCTGAAGGTTGCAGTGTTCTGGTGTGACTGAAGCGTAGTATGTGGAAGGTACAGGGAAGAGCAGGGTGAAAAAATAAAGAGGGATCTCATCGAAGGACTCTAGGAAGCTACTTGCTTCCGGGGTCTTGAGCAGGGTTGTGATGACTGGAGGATTATTTTTGTGGTGTCAGTGTGCAGGGTCTGTTGGAAGAGAGGGCTTAGGAACTGGAAGCCAGTCTGGAAGGCTGTCACAGTGATACGGGTGAAAGATCAAGGTTTCAGAGTTGGGTCATGGCAATAAGAAAGGAAAAATATTTGAGAAGAAATGTATTTCACAAGGGTCTGTTTTCCTGGTGTAAAATTGATGCTGAAAGAGCTCCATTAGGGATTTTATGGTTTACATTTCTTTTTTCTTTTCAAAAATATTTTTATTTATTTATTTATTTATTTATTTATTTGGCTGCGCTGGGCCTTAGTTGCAGCACATGGGATCTTCATTGCGGTGTGTGGGATCTTTAGTTGCAGCATGTGGGCTCTTAGTTGCAGCACGCAGCATCTAGTTCCCTGACCAGGGATTGAACCTGGGCCCCCTGCCTTGGGAGCACAGAGTCAACTCCTAGACCACCAGGAAAGTCCCCGGTTTACATTTCTAATGCTTGAAATAACTACAAGGAATTTTACCAGGTTAGCTTGTCCATTCCTTTACTTAGACATCCAAAGCATCTATGGACATGTAATCTTACCAATATGTATTAATTTGAAAAATGTTTATTTGGTAAACTAGTCTTAATCTTTGTTAATTTGTTTGAGTTACTATTCTGCCTAGAAGTAGTTTACCACTGTTTTTATTCAAGTATTTATGACATTCTGTAGCAAAATTTTAAATAATTGTATAGTTGCAAACATTTCTGGATCTTTTTGTTTTTCAGTTAAACATTCTTATCTTCCACGAAAACATGATGCAAAAGTCAATGACTTCAACATCTCTCCCAGGAGAAAACAGAAAAAAAGGGTATTTTTTAAGATGTTCTTGAATGTGACACTTTGGTCTCTATGTCACTGTTTCATATCTTGTGTTTCAATCATAACTGTCTCAGTGTTTTGCATTCATTATTGACACAGCAGAGCCTTGCATAAAAGGATCTTTAAGGGTCTTGGCTGTAAGTAAAAACTTCAAGCAAGATCTTTTTGAGAAGTGGAGAAATTGTAGAAAAAGAAAACATTTAATCCATTTTAGTATAGTATTAGGAGTAAATATAATGGGGAATTATGATTACAGATAAATGTAAATGTTATTAAACTTCAATGAAGTAAACAAAAGTATAATATATATTTTATACATAATATATATTATATATTTAGCTTATTTACTTTACTAGCATATTGGTAGGAGAAGGATGAAATTAAAAATTTTTGTTTTTTTAAATGAGGAACAACCTTTCATTATGTTCAGAAACTGAGTCTTAAAATAGGCTTCTTTTATTCTGGTGTAGCTTATAATCTGGTCTTTCAACTTTTAAGATGTGTAAATAATTTTTTTAGTTTAGAATAAATTGAGTAAATCTACAGTATGAAATTAGTACCCTTCATTTTGGCATCAAAACTATGTAACTAATATTAACAAAATATTGTGAAAGTATGTTTATTAACATAATCTCAACATTGAACATTTGGGGCCCTATATAGCCTATCATTGTAATAATCATTTTTGTTTTATGTTTAAACATAAAAAGGAATTAAAATAAACTAATATGTACCTAAATAGTTCTTTTTTCCTCATTCTGTAGTTAAAATACACACACACACACACACCTGTTTTTCCTAAAAGAAGAAATAACTGTTTTTACCCTGAATATTTATTTTTAGGTCATTTTGACATATGCTCTATTAAGTTTTAATTAGATTACCAATTTGAAATCTACTCACAATTTATATTAGCTTTACTCAGATTTAAACTTTTTAACAAGCCTGGCTTTTCCTAATGTATTTGTTAAAAATAAAAACAGACTCATCCCTTCATTAGAAATGTATTCAGAAGTTTTTGCCACCTGTAAGGGTTGTGTGAAAAAATCAAAATATGTACTATATTTTTACTGATGGTTAAAGAGTTCTCACCAAAAGCCTAATGCCTCTTCGTTTTTGTTTGCAGAAAAGAAAGGAACCAGTTTTTCACTATTTTTGTGATACCTGTGATCGTGGTTTTAAAAATCAAGAGAAGTATGATAAACACATGTCCGAACATATGAAAGTAGGTTTTCTTATTTGTCCTGATATTTATTTAGCAAAATGGGTTTATTTGGTAGAAATTCTGAGCTTCCTTCCCTTAAAAGTTTATAGTTTTCATAGAAATGTGGTTTGATGCCTTGCCAAATTGGGACAGTGACCCTGGGATTTGCAGTTTGAGCGTGGGAAGCCCACTGCTTCAGGAAGTGTGAGATGGCAGTAAAAGAAAAGGGAGGTCTGGCAGCTGTTTGTATGTATGCGCCTCCTCTGCTCTGTGAGAGGCTGGGCCTCCCCTCCAGTTGCTCCGTGCACCTTTGTGAGTTCTTTCTCCTTTAAGGTTGCCCTTGATTATTTAACCGCACAGTGTAATTTGCCTTGGCCCAGCACCCTCTACGGATGGCTTAGACCTTATTAAGTACTTTTAACCAGGATATTTGAGAAGTAAAAAAGTTAAAAGGAAAGTTCTTAGTTTGGAAAGGTTCTCTTTCAGTTTGTAGGCATGCCCCTTAACTTTAGGAATTAAGGACATTTTACAACATTGCTGATGTCGTGCATTCACTCAAGTGGAGAAGTAAATGATATGCATTACTGTACTATATACTTTGAGAGTGCAACTCTGTTTTGGAGTGATTTTTGTTTTAGATATTCAGTGATAACACCACATAGATGAGATACTATGTAATATGACCAGATATGTGTGTATATATAGTAGTAAGGTAAATTTTTTATGGAAAACATTGAGTAGCCTTTCTTAAAAATTCTTACAGTGCCCTGAGGTAGATTGCTCTTTTAGTGCACATGAGAAGATTGTCCAATTCCATTGGAAAAATGTAAGTTCTTTTTTTGTTTGATACATGCTCTTTTTATTTCATTGATTTATTATCTTCATAGCTCTCTATTTATATAGCCTACTAATAAGTAACATTTATAGAACACTGTACTTTGTAAGGCATTTTTACATCTACTATTCAATTTTATCCTTGTAAGCCACTGTGTAAAGTAAATAAATCTTGGCCCTATTTAACAGATTGGTAAAATGATTGCCCAGGGTCTCAGAACTGACCCCTGCACTTGAATTTCATGATGGCAAATTCTGTTTTACTGTACCATGCTGTTTCAGATTGTTTTGTGTATTCATTGTTTCTCTAGCTAACTTTCTCAACTTTGGTTGGTAGGTAATTCATTTGGGTATTTAATATCAATCAAGTATTGGGTGGTATTTACTTTGTAACCAAAATGATATTATGACTTTTTTCTTATCAGTAGTACTAATCTAAAGACAAGAGAAAAATTCTTTTTCCTTTAAAGGAAAAATCATAATAAAGATAGATAAAACCCGCTTACTTAGTTTTAAAATTGTCTCTGCTAGTAAATTTACTTTTGGATACACAATCTCCATTATCCCCCATAATACTTGAGATTTAGTCAAAAGCATACAATACGCTTCTTGATATTCAGCAGACATTTTCCCCTTAGACGCATGCTCCTGGTATGAAGAAAATCAAGTTAGACACTCCAGAGGAGATTGCAAGATGGAGGGAAGAAAGAAGAAAGTGAGTAAAGAGTTAAGAACTAGTGAAACAATTTTCTTTTACTGTGGCAAGGCTGAGTACTTGAAAATAATGACAGTTCTGGCCCTAAGGAACAATTTGAAAAAGGAAATTTGGTCTTTTGTTATTTATTTAAATTTTTGAATATTATTTTCTTTTTATTTATTTATTTTTAAATTTTATTTTATTTTTTTATATAGCAGGTTCTTGGTCATCAATGAATTTTATTTTATTTATTTTTTTATACAGCAGGTTCTTATTAGTCATCAATTTTATACACATCAGTGTATACATGTCAATCCCAATCACCCAATTCATCACACCACCACCACCACCACCACACCCCTGTGGCTTTACCCCCTGGTGTCTATACGTTTGTTCTCTACATCTGTGTCTCTACTTCTGCCCTGCAAACTGGTTCATCTGTACCACTTTTCTAGGTTCCACATCCATGCGTTAACATACGGTATTTGTTTTGCTCTTTCTGACTTACTTCACTCTGTATGACAGTCTCTAGATCCATCCACGTCTCAACAAATGACCCAATTTCGTTCCTTTTTATGGCTGAGTAATATTCCATTGTATGTATGTACCACACCTTCTTTATCCATTCGTCTGTTGATGGGCATTTAGGTTGCTTCCATGACCTGGCTATTGTAAATAGTGCTGCAATAAACATTGGGGTGCATGTGTCTTTTTGAATTATGGTTTTCTCTGGGTATATGCTCAGTAGTGGGATTGCTGAGCCATATAGTAATTCTATTTTTAGTTTTTTAAGGAGCCTCCATACTGTTCTCCACAGTGACTGTATCAATTTACATTCCCACCAACAGTGCAAGAGGGTTCCCTTTTCTCCACACCCTCTCCAGCATTTGTTGTTTGTAGATTTTCTGATGATGCCCATTCTAACTGGTGTGAGGTGATACCTCATTGTAGTTTTGATTTGCATTTCTCTGATAATTACTGACGTTGAGCAACTTTTCATGTGCTTCTTGCCCATCTGTATGTCTTCTTTAGAGAAATGTCTATTTAGGTCTTCTCCCCATTTTTGGATTGGGTTGTTTGTTTTTCTAATATTGAGGTGCATGAGCTGTTTATATATTTTGGAGATTAATCCTTTGTTGATTCGTTTGCAGATATTTTCTCCCATCCTGAGTGTTGTCTTTTCGTCTTGTTTATGGTTTCCTTTGCTGTGCAAAAGCTTTTAAGTTTCATTAGGTCCCATTTGTTTATTTTTGTTTTTATTTCCATGACTCTAGGAGGTAGATCAAAAAAGATCTTGCTGTGATTTATGTCAAAGAGTGTTCTTCCTCTGTTTTCCTCTAAGAGTTTTATAGTGTCTGGTCTTACATTTAGGTCTCTAATCCATTTTGAGGGTTTTTTTGTGTGTATTGTGTTAGAGAGTGTTCTAATTTCATTCTTTTACATGTAGCTGTCCAGTTTTCCCAGCACCACTTACTGAAGCGACTGTCTTTTCTCCATTGTATATCCTTGCCTCCTTTGTCATAGATTAGTTGACCATAGGTGTGGGTTTATCTCTGGGCTTTCTATAATGTTCTGTGTTTCTGTTTTTGTGCCTGTACCATATTGTCTTGATTACTGTAGCTTTGTAGTGTGGTCTGAAGTCAGGGAGTCTGATTCCTCCAGCTCCGTTTTTTTTCCCTCAACACTGCTTTGGCTATTTGGGGTCTTTTGTGTCTCCATACAAATTTTAAGATTTTTTGTACTAGTTCTGTAAAAAATGCCATTGGTAATTTGATGGGGATTGCATTGACTCTATAGATGGCTTTGGGTAGTATAGTCATTTTGACAATATTGATTCTTCCAATCCAAGAACATGGTATATCTCTCCATCTGTTGGTATCATCTTTAATTTCTTTCATCAGTGTCTTTTTTTTTTTTTTTGGCGGTACGCGGGCCTCTCACTGTTGTGGCCTCTCCTGTTGCAGAGCACAGGCTCCGGACGCGCAGGCCCAGCGGCCATGGCCCACGGGCCCAGCCGCTCCGTGACACATGGGATCTTCCTGGGCCGGGACACGAACCCGCGTCCCCTGCATTGGCAGGCAGACTCTCAACCACTGCACCACCAGGGAAGCCCTTGAATGTAGCTTTTGATAGACCTAATAGGAACTCTTCATAAATAACTGATGTCATAATGGGACCTTGCTCTTTGAGGGGAGCCACTACATGCCCCCTCTGTTAAATATTCAATACTGAGGCAGTGATGGGTGGGTGCTATTTAAAAAAAAATGTATAATACTTTGCTATGTTTATTGTTTTGATTACTTTAAAAATGTTGTTGAATGATTGGAGTGTGCTAGGCAGAGGGAGAACAGCAGTGACAAGTTGCACACGTGCCTGTCCTTATCCATAAAAAGATGAGAAATGTTTTCCTGTAATTAAAGTCTAAGAAATTTGAGTCTTACCATGTGACTTGTAGCTTTATACTTATAAGGGAAGAAAGCTTAATAGATGTGTAGCCTGAATCTACTAATGAAAAATCCCATGAGGATGCTGTTGTCTCAGGATAGGACCAGGATACCTCATCCTGAAACAGAAGACCAAGTCAGAACTATTAGGATGGTCAGCAGCACTGTTAAGTCAATAGCTGTTTTTCTGGAATTGAAAAATGAGGAGATCCTCAGATAGGAACAGTTACCTTGAAAGGTCAAGAAAGATACTTAAAAACTTTTAACCAGCAGGTTAAAGTTGTACTTCATTCAACTTAAAGTTTTCAGCTTAAAGCCCCTGTATGTGTGTATATGAAGAGCTGTGTGAAATGTTGCACTGTTACGTGAGAGAGTTAGTTACTGCCCTTTAAAGCTTGAAAGGTAATTCTGAGGAAAACCAGCATAAACATAAAGATTTAGAACCAACCGAGAACAAATAGAATTCAGTAAATGTGTATGTAACTACCCGTTATTAATACTCTCTAAAGAGTTGGATGAGGGTGAAGGACAATCAGAGGAATTTAATTCTTAAGCAAGTAAACCTGGGTCCAGCCAGTCAGCAGTCAACATGGACTCAATGGATTTAATAGAATTTTAAGAGCATCCTTGGCTAACAAATGTTAAGAATCTAGGGTAAGAATCTAGGCCACGAGGAGTAGGGTATACTAGAATGCCTTTTCCTCTTTATCTCCTGGCAGAATCTTATTTATCTTGTAAGACCTGTGTTGTTTTTTTAAAAAAACATGTATTTATTTATTTATTTTGGCTGCGCTGGATCTTAGTTGCGGCATGCGTCCTTCTTCTTAGTTGCTGCATGCATGCGGGATCTAGTTCCCCGACCAGGGATTGAACCCAGGCCCCCAGCATTGGGAATGCAGAGTCTTACCCACTGCACCACCAGGGAAGTCCCAAGCCCTGTCTTAAGCGTCACCTGATTTGTCATTCTCTTCTTCTTCTTCATTTCCTCTATCTCAGTGCTGCCAGAGGGCTAGTCTATAACAAGATAAGGAACTTGTACCAGAATATAAATCTATACCTTACTTCCTTCATTGAGAAAGTCTTGGTAAGAAGAAAATGTCAGCTGAACTAAATATATTTTGCTTAGGGACATAGCTGATTTATACCCTGACATAAGTGTGGATTGGCTGCCAGTCCATGGACCAACCTCCCCTAAAGCATTATTCACTACTTCCTGTGTGAATACATAGCTGATTAATACAAACACAATAGCGTTTGTTGCATGATATTGTTGGTGTCCCTAGTCTTAGACATCTTTGATTCTGCTGCATTTTGCATAGTACCTGGGATTTAGTATGTGGAGAATAAATATTTGTTGACTGAATTACTGTTAAATGGTGCAGTATGGGAAGAACCAGTCTTGGCATTGATAAGGAGCCTTAGCCAATTGCATGGTCAAACTTACAAGTCAAAGGAGTTGGGACCATGACATGATTTGGCTTAGTGAAGAATTTGAAGAAGTTCATATAAAGCTCCTTGCCTCCTCTAGGTGGCTTCTTTACAGGTACAGTTTTTTTCTTCTCATGATTCCACTTCACTCTGGTTTTTTGTTTTCTGTTTGCTTTGCTTATTTGTTTTTTATCTGTTGGGTGTATCTTTTTCTTACTATTTTGCACAGAGGAATAATCAAACAAGAAGAGTTGGCTCTACTTCCTGATACTTAGTTTTTAAAGAGCTAGCTGGTGACGACAGTATTGAAGATTATATCCTACTAGATGGATTGGAAATTGCCTACCTGCAAAGGTTTTTCCCTGGTACTTTGCCATGACTTTGGTCAGTTGGAAGTTGTTGCAGCTCAGTGGTGCCAGCCCCTATTGTATATGTTTAATTCTTTTGAGGAGAATGATGATGGCTACTAGTCAGCAATGATTATAAAGCAACTGAGAAGTTAATTAAGTAAGCTGTTTAATCTCTCAAGTTTTGAGTTCACTTAAAGCAATAGGAAAGTTCTGAAATGAGTTCCTGATTAACCAAGTTTGGTTCTCTTATATCTAATGAGTGTTTAAATTAAGTCATTCTGTAAACTGGGAAAATTGGACCCACTATTAAATTAATGGTAGCCAGCTTCAGTGATTCTGTTCTACTATGTCTCTAGCTGTTTTACTCTCCCACAGTCCTTCACTCTACCCTCCTCAGCATATAAGAGGAAGGACCTCATCTAGTCTGGAGGAGTTGGGTGTTCCTTGACAAAGGGCAGTTGAGCTGAACTTAGACCTAATTAGGAAGAAATAAGGGGAGGCAGGGGCTAGTGCACAGACAGATTGGCATGAATATAGGAATTTGAATATAGGTAAGAGATGATAGAAGCTTTTGAAAGATGGCAGCTATGGGAACAGAGAGAACTAGGTGGATATAGAACATAAAAATGGGCAGTGTTTGATAGTTGGGCACTTGTGAGGTTGAGGAGGAAAGAGGTTTTGAGGAGATGTCCAAGTTCCTCTGTGAAAGCACCTTTGTGAAAGGTGGTGCCTCTTCCTCAGACAGGGAACCCCGGAAGAGAATCACATTTGGAGATGTTGATTTAGGACATCGTTGAGTATGAGGAGATTCTGAGACATCTATTTGAAGATGTTGTGTAAGCATTGGGACTCAGACCAGACTGGCTGGAGATAGATATTTTAAAATCATGAAACCATGAACGCAGAAGATATTCCCCACAGAGAGAGAGGGTAGAGTGGAAAGGGAAGATAGCCTAGAAGGGAGTTAAAACCAACAAGCCTGCTGAGCAAGAGCCAGAGATGTAGAAGAAAACTCAGAATATGACCTGTCGTGGAAGCCAGTAGAAGGGAGGATTTCAAGAAGGAAAATGTGATTATCAGTGCAGATTGCTGTGGAAAGGTCAAATAAAACAACAAAAAGTGACTGATTTTGTGACTTGTAGGGCCCCCTTGACATGGATTCCAGATGATTGCTCCTTGGCCCTTCTTCTTGGAGTTTCCTGCTATCTGTCTCCACAGCTCTCTGCAGCTCTGACAGCCTCCCCCATGATTCTTTTTTTAAAAAAAATATATTTATTTATTTATTTGGCTGCATTGGGTCTTAGTTGCAGCAGCGGGATCTTCGTTGCAGCATATGGGATCTTTTGTTGTGGAGCGCAGGCTCTTTGTTGCTGCATGCGGGCTTCTCACTAGTTGTGGTGCACAGGCTTTAGAGCGCACAGCCTCAGTAGTTGCGGCGCATGGGCTCTCTAGTTGTGGTGTGTGGGCTCTAAAGTGCTCAGGCTCAGTAGTTGCGGCGTGCAGGCTTAGTTGCCCCATGGCATGTGGGATCTTAGTTCACCAACCAGGGATCGAACCCACATCCCCTGCATTGGAAGGCGGACTCTTAACCCCTGGACCACCAGGGAAGTCTTTCCCCCGTGATTCTTAACAAGGCGGATTGCAGTTGCCTTTACCACCCTGCCCTTGGCATATATATAGATGGTCCAACAGAAGTGTGTATCCTTTGAATTCCGCTGACTTTTTGAGACTCACAGTTTACAATAAGGAGTTTCATCTGGCACCTTTTTACCTTCCAATTTCCAGTGTCCTTTACCTCCATGCAGTTTCTGCCACTTACTTTCACGGCCACCCTGTGGATCTTATCTTCTGGGCTTTCTGCCCCAGAAATCTTGAAGTTGGGCTTACTCCTCTTTGGTCATAACTTTCATTCCATCCAACTGTCTCACTGTCACCTGTACCTGGTCCCGGACTAGTTGAAGCCTCCCACCTCTTACCCCCTTTACCTTCTTTTTCTCTCATCCCCCTTCTGTCTTTGCTTCTCTGCCAAGTTTAAGTCACTTCCACCACTCTCAGAAGCTCAGCTCCCTCAGTCCATTGGCCTTCGTTACACCCACCTGGCAAAATCTCAGCTCTGGCTCAGTTGCTAAGTGTTGTTCAAGAAAACCTCACAGTTGAAGTACACTCTGCAGGGGAGTGCTCAGCAGTGTTGATCACATTTAAGGAATTGACTTTGACCAACGAGGTTAGGCTATTCTCTTTGTGTTTGTTCTTTTTTCATGCAAAATGAGATGCTAGTATGCATGTATTTCTTAGTTACATAGGTGACTATGTAGAATAAAATTTAAAAATAAATTTGTTAAACTGATTTTATTTTAGCCAGCTAAAATGCCAGTGAAAACAACACCTTAGAACTGACAGTCAGGGTACTGTAATGTGGGCTTAACATATCTTTCCTGATTAATCCCACATTACTTGCTTATAGGAGTTCTTTGTCCCAGCCAGTCTTGTTTTTTTTCTTTTTCATATCCCAAACAAGTGTTTTGAACTTTTAACCTCAGTTTTGATCATGCTGCTTCCAGAAAATCCTCCCTTCTCTATCCTTGAAGTTCTGCCCACTGCTTTAGTCCAGCTGAAATCCTGCCAGACTAAAATTTTGGGAGTATTTTTCCTTATCTGCCTAGAGGGGTATCTTGTCCCTCTTTGAATGTGGTATCCCCTCTGCCTCCTTAGTGTAGATGCCCCTCATTATGGTACTATTGATGAACTTTTTTGCTTATGTGTCTTTTTAAAAATATAAATTACAAGCTTTAGAAATGTAAGAACCATGGTTTGTGTGACTGTTATATCCCATGGTGCCATAGGTAGAAGGGATGTTTATAAATGTTGATATATGTAAACGGGGCTTGAAAATATTTTTATTATGGGTGTAATTCTATTTTGGTATATACAAGTAAGTGGTTGGAGAAATCTTGCTGAGATTCTTTTTTTTGTTTGTTTGTTTGTTTTTTTTTCGGTACACGGGCCTCTCACGTTTGTGGGCTCTCCCGTTGTGGAGCACAGGCTCCGGACGCGTGGCCCAGTGGCCATGGCTCACAGGCCCAGCTACTCCGCGGCATGTGGTTCCCGGACCGGGGCACGAACCCATGTCCCCTGTATCGGCAGGCGGACTCTCAACCACTGTGCCACCAGGGAAGCCCCATATTTTTAATTTATGTTTTAAATTATACCTTTGTCATTGTTAAAGAAATTGGGCATTGTTGATCTGATTTATAACTGTAGTTGGAATTCAGTAATATAACTAATGGTACTTAAACTGCTGTGGTTTTGAACAATAAATTCTCACCACTTAGGACAGATCATCACCAAGACAAACCAAATTGATCTGTATTTGAATGCATTACTTTCTACAGTAGCTTTCCCGATTTGAACGTGAACTCTGCCACCTTGTGGTTTTGTGCAATAAGTGCTTTAAAGGAAAAAATTCCGCTGGCTAGAGAAACTTAAAGAATATTAACATTTGAAGATGCACACTAGCTTAGGTAGCACGTGTTTCTATAAAGTCCCTGGTAGAAGACTAGTTTGGTTTTGTAACGTAATTAAGAACTCTCAGCCACCTTTGAATTTATGTTGATGTACATTGTATCTTTGAATAACTTCCTGACAAGAGTTTAGCTTGAAATTAGAGGTAAACATTCAGTATTTGAAAAGGCAAAGATTGTTTTATATATGGCCAAGGTCACTGAAAAGAGATAGGAGTAGACTCTTGCCTTTAAGACCCTCACTCTAATGGGAGACGTGGGAAGAATATCCATAGGTGGCCGTGAGAGCACAGGCAACTGAAGCTTTAATTTTTGCGTGTGGGGGTAACAGTGTCTGGTCAAGGGATAGCTGGCGTCTTTGGAAGGCAGGGCAATCAGTTCGTTTTGCAAGACTTCTTGTGAGAGGGGTCGTGCCACCCCTTCCCTCCCCCCCAATTTATCTGAAGGTGAAGTTTATTCTTTTTTAATGCATAGTTCTGACAAACATCCATAGTTGTGTTTAATTAAAAACTTTAAGGCTTTCCACTAATAACCTGCAAAAAAAGAAATCCTAGCCAAAAAAAACCCCGTAGTGATTCTTTCTTAATTCCTGTCAGGTGCAAATGCTGTATGATTTGGCATTAGAAAAATGAGTGGTAGAGGTTCGTTTCCCAAACCTCTATTTTAGAGACTTGAAACATACTTCACGGCAGATTTGGAGTCCACTAGGTGGAGTAGTTGTGTTATTTATTTTAATACTGCAGTTACTGTGGCTCTGAGGAAACACTTTACAGCTGTGTCCCCAGTTCTTTCAGAATTCCAGCAGAGGGGCTGTGCTCCTAAAGAATGCTACATCTTTTTGAAGTTTGGAAAGACTGAAATAAAAATGCAGTAGTGTTGAAGTATCCGTGATTCAGGGAGAATAAAGAAAGAGGGATTGTGTTTTTCTACAGAAGAGGCTTAAGGGAAAAACCAAGGGGTGGGTGGTGATTTGAGGATAAGGAAAGAGAAAGGTAACCAGAGTGAGATGTGCTAAGATAATGGTTGGTTCCATGTTGCCAATTTATTGACTCTGGGGCTTAAGGATTGTCACTGGAGGCTTAAGGCTTAGGCAAGGGGAAGACAAAGAGGAGGTAAGAAATGAAAGAGGGAGAAGAGAGCAAGATAAAGAGCATACGGTTTCAGGGCCAATTCCTTTTGGGGTGTTGGGAAAAGATGGAAGTGAGGAGAAAAGTGATTTTAGGAGATAAAAATAGAGAAACCAACTGTGAAAGTACCACTTGTCACAGTCTTTATAGCTTTATAACATCCATTCTCTACCAGGAGATATTGGACTAAATTTTATTGGTATGTAATTGTGCAATGTAAGACAATTTGTGATTTTTTTCAACAGTTTTCTCTGGATTTGTGTACTTTAGAAACCTGAACTGTGTCTTTTATCAAAGATCCAGACTTTTCCTTATTCTTGTATCTCACTAGTATGTTGCTGGAAGGGGCTTCTGATTATTGTTGTATGTATAACTAGGCCTTGTGTTTCTGGTTTCCCATTTGGGGGGATAATTTGCTCTCTGGTACCCTTGTTTTCCCCAGTTTTTAGTCTCTAGGGTCTATGTAAACAAGAATGGTATAACTTCTGCAAGAAAATTTTATTAATTTAAGCCCTGAAAAATAGAATCTTATAACTTTGGAAGGGATATAAAGATCCCTGCCTTTAGGAAAGTGACACTTTAGTCAGCCAGAAAGAAAAAGTGAGCTGTTTTAAAAGACTTCCACCAAAGGAGTTTCCACAACATTCTTGATGTCTCATTTAAGGAATTCTTTATTATATCTCACCTAAAATCCATTTGCTGTAACACACTGTTTATATTCCTTACCATTGAGAAGCATTTACATAGCTCCTTGCTTATAATGAAACACTGTAGGACCAAGTCTTTATGTTTAGCGTATGGCCCAACACGTTAAGGGTTGCTCTGTAACACTCAGAAGAAAAACGTTAAAGAAACACATTTTGTGTTTCTTTAACATTTTCAAGAATAAGTAAGAGTAAGTGAATTTCAGAGGTGTGAAGAGTGTTGATTAGCTGTGAGTTACACGTCTAGACCCTGGTGCCTGTGAAAGTCATCACCTTTTCCTCATCATTCCTGCTTCTGTGTAGTTTGTCTTCAGGTTGAGAACAGCTGGCTGCCATCTTCTCTGTAAGATCATTTTTTGTCACTTCTCTTCCTCTTTTAAAGGCTGCAAATAGTTCCAGCTCCTTTCATCTTTCTTCAGAGGTTTTATGTTTTCATCCTGTTAATCATCTTTGAGTCTCTTTTGAATCCCCTCCAAGTTTTATTTTTCCTTAACATTCCTTTTCAGTTGAGAAGTACAAAACTGGCTGCAGTGCCTGAGAGTTTCTGATCACCTTTGAGTGTCATGAGAGGATGATCTCACACTTGTACCTGTGCCAGAGTCCATTTCATATCACCTTAGATTATGTTTGCTTTCCAAAACTGTACTCATGTGGTGCTGACTGCCTGTCAGATTCTTATCTCCTGTGACCTTGATCTTTTCCTCTTATGTTTATTTATAACTTGTACATTAATCATCTTTTATTTGTAGAGTTTATTTTTCTTGGCTGGATAGATTGCTTTGCACTGTCCTCACTGAAATTCATTGCCTTTCTTTTTCTGATTACTTCACCACTTACTCAGTGTCATTTCTATTCTTATCTTCCAATGTGCCCAGCCCATGGGCTTCTATTGTCTGTGCTATCCCAGTCATTGAGGCAGATGTTAAAAAAAGAAGGGGGTAGAGACAGTGTCCTCTAAATGATGGCAGAACATGATGTGTTGATGTTTCTCAAAATTTACTCTAATGAGCAGCCAGGCTGAGTGGTAGAGGGCTGTCTGTGTTCCCCTCCTTTCGTGCTTTTTATGCTCCTAGGATCTGTTTCTCTCACCACCAAAGTTTGGTGCCTCCATCACCACACAACTGTACTAAGGAACAAAGAAAGCTTTGTCAGAGCAATTCATCTTGCGTGCTGCTGTCAGATTTAATTTTTTTCACTACCTTGTTCATATCTTTCCTTGTTCATAACTTTCAGTGGCTCCCCAACACCACTGAATTAAAAATAGCTTTCTCGTCTGGCATTCGAGGCACATTTTGGCCTCAGCCTCCATTTCTGTCTGATTGCCTGTAACTATTTCTTTAAGAATGAACCACTTGCCATTCTCTCACACTTTCTGAGGCCTTGGTTTGTCTGCATTGTTTGCTTAGAACACTCAGGTCCCTGGCAGTCCAGTGGTTAAGACTCTGTACTTCCACTGCATGAGGCATGGGTTTGATCCCTGGTTGATCCCACAGGCCATGTGGCGCAGCCAAAAAAAAAAAAAGCACATGCTGATGCTTTTCCATCAGATTTTTGTCTGTTAACACCATTTAAGACCAGTGTCTTTCATGTTCCTTTCTTTGTGGATTTCTCCATCTAGATATGATCTTTCCTTCCACACTCCCTTATACTCCTTAGGGTGCTTATTATATTTTGTCTTTCATTATAACTAGTCTTTAGAAATAACCGTGCTTTTCTTAACCTTCCTGATAGACTGTAGCTTTTTTTTAAGAACTGTCTCTTCCTCATCTTGGTAACTTTGGATATACCTCCTAGTATGTATTTGCATGAGTAGATGCATAAGAAAATACATTTTTGCTTATAGTATTTACGGGTATGTGCCAAATAAATGAACTATATATCAGTTTCAGCACATTATATGATATATATGATTTAAATTCTGTTGTAAGCTCCTTACTTGGTAACAGACTGGTAGCAGAGTTTGGACTGGCAGCTGGTATACACTTTGAGTAGCATTGTTATAATCTACTTTTTCACCCTTAAAAAAATTCTAGAAGGAATTAAAAGTTTATATCAATTTACTGTATTGGTCATTAAACAAAAATTGTTAAATGCAGCAATTGCTTGATTGCATAATTAAAATTTACTCTAAAAGCCCTTTTATAATGGACTTTTATTGTTCTCTAGAAATTACCCAACTCTGGCTAATATTGAAAGGAAGAAAAAGTTAAAAATTGAAAAGGAAAAGAGAGGAGCAGTGTTGACAACGACACAGTATGGGTAAGTTCCTTAAAATTGCTTGCACCCTCAATGCTTATTTTAAATGAATGTATGTACTTATAAATAACAAAAAAGAGCATACACCCAAATCCTAAAACCTCTATACTTTCAATTCTGAAATCTTTGCTTTTGTAACTTTTTTACTTAAAAATTTTAAAATTATATTTTAAAATAAGTATTACCCTATATTTATGTGGTTTTCAAAACGATTTACAGTAACAAGTCTTTTCTATCTTTGTTTCCTAGCTAAACAGTTCTCCTTCCCAAAGGCAACCCATTTTATCTTTCTAGAGATATTTCATCTTTATATAGCACATAGATAATAGTCTTTTTTTTCCTTTTTTGATATTGTTGTACATCTTGCTTTTTTTAGCCAAATAATATACTTGGAGATTGTCCTATATTGACATATAGACAAGACTCCTCATTCTCTGAGGTGTGTAAGAAGCATAAGAATATCCCACGGGGTTTTTTTAAAAAAATAAAAAACAACAGTTCTCTATTGACAGACATTTAAGTTTTCACCAATCTTTTACTAATAAAAAGTTGCCATTATTGCCCTGTACATACATTTTACACATGTGCAGATATTTCTGAGCATGGATTCCTAGAAGTGGTTTTGCTGAGTCAAAAGACATGTGTATTTATAATACTGATAGGTAACTGCCAAATACCTATCGTAGAAGCTATTGTAGTTTACTCTCCCAACAGCAGTATATGAGACATCCCATTTTCCCCAATGCCTCACATTCATAGAATTTTTTCCATTTTGTTTTGTATTGAAGTGTACAACTGAAAGAATTTATATACGTTCACATACCTACATACCCATGTAACTTCCACACATTAATAATATATAGAACGTCTTTACCTCACAAAGGTTTCTCTCTTAGGCCCTCCTTAGTTCCATGCCTCCCTACAAAGGTAACATCTTTTCTGATTTCTATCATAAATTTATTTTACCTGTTCTTAGAACCTTATATAAGTGGAATCATATAGTATTGATGTGTCTTCTTTAGTGTATAGTTTCTGTGGCTCAAAATTATCTTGTGAGATTCCTCCATATTGTTGTGTATAGCTGTAAATCCATTCTTATTGCTATATAGAACTTAATTGTGAGAATATATATTCACTCTACTATTGGTCATTTAGGTTGTTTCCAGTTTGGGCTATTATGAATAAAGCTGCTATGAACATTCTTTTAAGTGTCTTTTGTGGACATAAGTACTTGTTTCTTGTTTACATTGGCCATATACACAAACACATACACACACACACACTAGGTCATACTAGATATTTAGTTATAATAGATATAGTCAAACAGTTTTCCAAAACACTTGTACTAGTTTATACTCCTTCTGACTCTGCATCTAATTGCTGTGTGTCCTGGTCAATGCATAGTATTGTTATACCTTTTCCTCATGTTATACCATTTCCCTCGTGACTAACGATGTTGGACATCTTTTTATATGCTTATCCGTCATGTCGATGTTCTCTTGTGAAGTGCCAGTTCAAGTCTTTGACCATTTTTTTTAAAGCGTTTTTTTTTTTTTAATTATGTGTAACATAGACAAAATTATTTAAGTCAATAAATTTTTAAGGAATTTCACGTGTTCTGATTCTTTCCACTGCCAATCACCTTAGTTCCTCCAAACTCATAGTCTTCAAGGTAAAATAGCCCTTTCAAAAAGAAGTTGTTATGTTAGACCACAGTTCTTTTAGTTGGGCTTCTTTGATCTCCAGGAGAATATGGACACACTTCAAAATTCCACACCTGTAATCTTTGGGATCCAATTTCCTCAAGCGATTTACTTCAGGACCATGTTTAGGGTCAGGAGATGGATCTGCTTGGTTCTGAATTTGACATCCTCTGAAAATGTGTTAGGTTCAAATCATATTCACTCCTAAGCCATCACACCCTAGAACAGTACAGATCATTGGGATATGCCAATACCTTTTTAAAATCCAGACACTGTGTTCAAGATAAAAGCTTAAAAAAAGAAGCCATCTTTGTTTCATGTCAACATTAAAATTAGAGTACTAAATCAATACAACTGATAATTTAAAAGCTTAAGGTATGAGGGAAATTATCAGCTCTGTAGTCCTGGAAGCAATCTTCTTTTTTTTTTTTTTTTTTGCGGTACGCAGGCGTCTCACTGTTGTGGTCTTTCCCGTTGCGGAGCACAGGCTCCAGACGCGCAGGCTCAGCGGCCATGGCTCACGGGCCCAGCTGCTCTGTGGCCTGTGGGATCTTCCCTGACCGGGGCACGAACCCACATCCCCTGCATCGGCAGGCAGACTCAACCACTGCGCCACCAGGGAAGCCCCTGGAAGCAATCTTTATGTTTATCAATACACCCCCATCATTTGATTCTCTTTTAGGTATCATGTTCCTTCTTACCTGTATCAAAACTCATAATGAACAATGAGTTCTGGGTTGCAAAAGAGGATTTATTTTTGCCCTTGTCTAGAAGTCTTTGTCCAGAAATTAAACAAAAACAAACACAAGTGCTATTGACCACTTTTTAATTGGGTTGCATTTCTTGATTAGTAGGAGTTATTTACTTAGGTATAAATCCTTTTTTGCATAGAGTATAGGTAGTACAGATATATATAGTCTTGCAATTTGTGACTTGCCTTTTTACCCTTAATAGGTGTCTTTTTTTTTTTTTTTCTCCATATGATAAGTCTTAACTGCTCAGATATCTGGGGTCAGCTGGGGGTTATCTGGTGATCTTGACAAGGCTTAGTCACAGCTGGGGGTTTGTTAGCTGATGGTTGGGGTGCCTATATAGTTACTATTCGTGGTACTCCTCATTCTTTAGCGTAGATCCATCTTTCCTTCTGATACCATTTTCCTTTTTCCTGAAAGACTTCCTATAACATTTCTTGTAGTAAGGGTCTGCTGGAGATGACTTCTTGCAGCTTTGTGTGTCTGAAAAGATCTTTATTTTACCTTCCTATTGGAAAGATATTTTTGCTAGATACGTAATTCTAGGTTAACAGTTTTCTAAAAATTTTATAGTATTTTAAAGATGTTGCCCCATTGTTTTCTTATTCTCATTGTTTCCAAGAGAAATCTGCTGTCATCATTTTGTTCCTCTATATAAAATACCTTTTATCTCTGAGTGCTTTTAAGATTTTCTCTTTTTCACTAGCTTTGAGCAATTTGATTATTATGTGCCTTGGTATTATTTTCTTACTTTGTTTTATTGTCCATTGAGAGTATATGTAATGAAGCTTTTTTTTTTTAAATGGTCTTTGTTTTCCTATGCATAGTTTACATAAGCATGTACTTACATAAGTGTTTGTTTTCCTCCTAAGAGTAGTAATTGCTGTGGTTTGAGAGGGCGCTTGATTTGAGCTAGCTGTGAAATTGTGCTTGGTCTATGATCTTTAAGTTTAACTTCCTGTAATGTGAAGAGAATAATACCTGTCTAATCTATTTCAAGGAGTTACCATGAAGTTTAAACAAGAAACAAGGTAGCATATTTGTAAAAGCGTCAGAAACTTTAAGGCTACTTACAATTAAGTAGATAAGAGTTAATGCACTTTGTAAAGTCTAAGGAACATTTAATCTTAATGTATAATAGGAATGAAAGAATGTTTCCAATTAAATTCACTTGCTGTTGATTGTACAACATAACCCAATTTCAGAGAGATTACATTATGGGAGGAAATGTGCAATTTGGAATTGATAAAGTATGGTATATTGTGGTATGTTATCCTTTTAAAGTTCTACTTTGGAAGCCATTGAATTTATTTTATTCTGGTCTCTTTAATGTACTAGGTGATGGGTGATTTATCTGACAGCTAAATTTCTTTTGCATTCAGTAATCTTTTTCAAATTTTTCTTGAAAGGTCAGTGCCTTTTATATTAAGAATCGCATTTTTCTTACTCCAGCAAGATGAAGGGGATGGCCAGACGTTCGCAGATGGCAAAAATCAGAAGTCCTAGCAAATGTCACAAATGGAAAAATGGTCATGCTGGACAGAGAGCAGCCATTGGGTCAGGCAATCCTTCGTGTGATTCGAAGCCTGAAAGTACACCCAAGGCAAATTCAGACCCTCTGGGTGTTTTGGTAAACACCGATTCCGGTAAGCTAAATAAGAAAACACCGTGTTTTTAAGAGTATAGCCAGTGATGCAGAAATTGATTCTTCACATCCTTGTTTGGGGAGAGTTTGATGGCAAAAAATGTAAAATGGTAGAATGATGCTTTTGTTCTTAATCGGAGTGTTTTGTCAAAAACCTTGTTTAAAGAAATTTTTCTGAATCTTGGGAATGAATGCATGAGGCAGGCAGAATGTGGGAGAAAGATTATATTTATTGGATAATTTCCTTAGTATCGTAGAATATTGGAAATTTTCTTAAGATTACTTTGAATGTACAGATGTTGTGGATTCCGATTTGCA
Source organism: Kogia breviceps (assembly GCF_026419965.1). Lineage (NCBI taxonomy): Eukaryota > Metazoa > Chordata > Mammalia > Artiodactyla > Physeteridae > Kogia > Kogia breviceps. Next base: position 22,452,043 of record NC_081325.1, read on the forward strand.
CAATTATGTGAATTTTCCCACCGAGAAAGCAGGAATTCCAGTGGAAGCCAGTATTTATGCTGCTCAGCATGAACATGGTCTCTTTGGCTAAATAATATTAATTCCATATATTTAAATAATACTGTTCTTCCTCAGAGCATAGAATATATTTATGTGTGTTTATTGTTTTTTCTTAAATTCCTTCTAGAATTTAGGAGATAAGTTTATTCTTGCTTATAAGTTGCAAAATTAAAGGACCAAAATGTTGCTGTCACAGAAAGATACCGCTAAGCCTTCATTTCTCTTCTGAAAAATAAAAATGTTTATGTAAATATTTTACCACCTTTCCTTCTAATAACGATGTGAGGCTTTATCCAGTTGCTAGTGATTCTTCTTTTGCAAAGGGGTATTACTGATGTTACATTGCAGGTTTGCTAGCAGGCTCTGCTCAGCTTGGGGGAAAGCAGCTTCTACGACAATCACATATTATGTTATAAATTTATTTATTTGTTTTTGGCTGTGTTGAGTCTTCGTTGCTGCACGCAGGCTTTCTCTGGTTGCAGCGAGCGGGGGCTACTCTTCACTGCAGTGTGTGGACTTCTCATTACGGTGGCTTCTCTTTGTTGCAGAGCACAGGCTCTAGGTGCACAGGCTTCAGTAGTTGTGGCACCTGGGCTCAGTAGTTGTGGCTCATGGGCTCTAGAGCACAGGCTCAGTAGTTGTGGCACACGGGCTTAGTTGCTCCGCGGCATGTGGAATCTTCCCAGACCAGGGATCGAACCCATGTCCCCTGCACTGGCAGGCGATTCTTAACCACTGTGCCACCAGGGAAGTCCCGTGGAGATTACTGAATTTATGGATGGGAAGAAACAGGGGGATAACTACTTCATTGACTAAATCAGGATGGAAAAAGATCTTGGCATAAGGGAATGTTTGGCTAAGAGTGACAAGATAAAATTTAGTAGGAATAATAATAATAAATTATTTTAACACCAACTAACACTTACTGAGTAAGGTATTGGGGTTGGCAAAAAAGTTCGTTTGGGTTTTTCCATAACATCTTACAGAAAAACCCAAACGAACTTTTTGGCCAACCAAATACTTACTGTGCTCTAAATGCTTTGTATATATTAGCTCTTTTCCTCCTGACAACGTTTTACTTATGTACAGATGCTACTTCCGTTTTCGAACCAAGGAACTTAGAGTGAGTAATTTACCTTAGTCATGCTGCTAATTAATGGCAGAGCCAGAATTAGAATTTAGGTGTCTAACTCCTAGTATACTATACTACCTCTACACGTGAAGTCTGAATTTGGCCAAAAAAATATTGTAGGAGTCTAGGATAGTTGAGATGTGGGAGAGAGTTTTAAAAAGGCATCTTCTTATCCTTGCTGCTAGCAAGGCAAAGATAGAAGACGTTTTAGGCCAGGGTTGAATTTACTCTTGGGCACTGATTTTTTTTTCCTTCAAAAAATGTTGGAGAGAGCCCACATACTTATACAGTTTGTGACCTTGGTAATGAAATACAATCTGTACCTAAATATAAACTTCCATGTCATTAAAATACTTGAAACACAAATGTGAAGACTACTGTTAATAAACAGTGTTGCTAATTTGAAAATTACATAATTCTTCCCTTTATGCAATTTTCTAAATGAACATTTGAAGGACTCTGTAGCACTGAATACTCTGTTTTTGCATTGTTAGCTTTGGTTGGGTAATTCTGTTTTCTTATTTTTAAAGAAGTGTTTCAGTGTGTCAATCTGGTGAAACACTAACAAAAAGATGGTATATATTGCCTCTATTTGTATCTAGATCTTCAAGAGACACCTTAGACCTGAGAAACAATAGTTAAATGCCTTTCATCCTTATAGTAGAAAGCATTCAGTCAGATCTACGAGCAGTTGAATGAGAGATAGCAAATAATTTTGTTTTGGCTTAATGTTGAAACTGTAACCTATTCTGAAGGTCAGAGATGAAAATGTAAGTCTTGAATATAAAAATCCTAAAAGTAAGCTGTAAATTTATAATATTGTTCTTTGAGGAAATCAAAATACCAACAATCAAATTATGGTAGCTTAACTTTGTAGGAAAGATTCCATTTAAATTTATGTTATTCTTTACCTAGTATTTCTTCTGGACTTTCACATTTTCCAAATCAATGTTTCAGAGTGTTGGTTTTTCAACTTTTCACTCCAGGTATAGCTACAGAAAACCTTATGTACCATTTTTTCACATGCCCTAGATATTCTCAGATTCTCGACTTTCCAATTTATCAGTTTTACCTTGTTTGGAGGCAGCTTCCTTCACATGGGCCAGAGCCAGTCAACCTTCATTAAGATCTCGTTGTGCTTGTTATTCAAGTTGTCGGTGGCAGGGCAGCATTGTGACAGCGTGGCCCTATTCATGCTCAAATGTCACAGTTGACACTTTTCAGCACTAAGCTCACTTTAAAAGTGAAGATCCCAATTTCTTTTATTTTTTGCCTTTTCTGGGCTTAGAACCTTATCTAGACAGCAGCATTCACATTTAGACAAGATGGTAGTTCTTGAGAATCTCTATAAACCTCATGTCACATTTAGAAAATCACTGCCTGAGCCACCTTTTTTTGAAAGTAGTTGGTAGTATGTGAACCCTCATTAATTGTGCAGATGCTTTATTTATTTAGTTTTAAAGATGGAGAATTTTTAAATTAAATTAAATTAATTAATTTTATCTATTTTTGGCTGCATTGGGTCCCTGCGGCTGCGTGTGGGCTTTCTCTAGTTGTGGTGAGCAGAGGCTACTCTTCGTTGCGGTGCGCAGGCTTCTCATTGCTAGTCATTCATTATAACAGATATAGCTATTGTCATAGAACACTGGGCCATCAGTCTACCTATATGCATTGAGGTAAGCTAGATGGCTTCTGTTGTTAAAAAGGCAGACATTCAAGTAAGAAAGTAAGCTGGCCTAGCACATCAGAAATCATGAGTGCCCATTGTTAAATACCTGGTTTTGAGGTTTGGAAACTATAAACCAAAGTTCCCATTTTTTTAGAATGACTTTTTCAATATATAGCTTTTTCTTTGTGAGAATTTATAAATCTTCTTGGGGTTACAGCATATAATTGTGCTTTGTTCCATAAAGGCAATAGGAAATAGTGGGGGGAGAGGAGGGTGGCACAAATAAAGGAATAAGTTGTAGAAAGAAGCCAGATGAGCTTTTTCTAATGTTTAGAGTTGGGTGAGACATTCAAAGGGCAGTTTGTTTTTTGTTATTTTCATTTCAATAGGGATTTACTGAGGTCCTACATTTTGCTTGCCCAGGCCTATAATTCAGTGAAGTCTTTCCCTGCCTTCAAGAAACTCATAGTCTACTGATATATTTTAGATTTAAAAAAATTTTTTTGGTCATTGGGAACATGATGTGTATGTATGAGAGAGAGAGGTGAGATTTACCCTAAGAAAGGTGTCACTATTTTTCTTTTTTTAACAGTAAGAGAAATTATTGGAGTTGGTATTTATAATGCTTTTAAAGTTTGATTTTATAATCTTCATTGCTATTATTTTTGTACTGGTGTTTTTATTTTAAGTTTTAAAAAATTTTCTTAATTTTTAAATTTTTTTCAATTATAGAAACTTTTATTATCCTAAATTAGGCCCATCAAAATTTTTAACACACGTTAATATTAAATTGTATAAGAACTTAAAATATTACTCAGGGATCTTTTTTGTTATTTTTATTTTTTATGGTTTCTGGTTTTTTTTTTTAATTTTTATTGGAATATAGTTGACTTGCAGTGTTGTGTTAGTTTCAGGTGGACAGCAAAGTGAATCAGTTATACATATACATACATCCACTCTTTTTTAGATTCTTTTCCCATATAGGTCATTACAGAGTATTGAGTAGACTTCCCTGTGCTATACAGTAGGTCCTTATTAGTTATCTGTTTTATATATAGTAGTGTGTATATGTCAATCCCAATCTCCCAATTTATCCCACCCTCCCTTCACCCCCGTAACCATAAGTTTGTTTTCTACATCTGTAACTCTATTTCTGTTTTGTAAATAAGCTCATTTGTACTCTTTAAAAATTCCACATATAAGCGATACCATATGATATTTGTCTTTGTCTGACTTACTTCACTCAGTATGACAATCTCTAGGTCCATCCATGTTGCTGCAAATATACTGGTATTTTTAGTTTAGAGAGATGTTTTGGCTGTTTTTATTAAAATGTGGGTGAAGTTTCTTGAGTATTATTTTATCAGCTCTGCCTATGGTATAGTCATTCCAAGATAGCTGCTAGAAATGCCTAAATTAGAACTGCCAAGTAGATCTGAGCGTCTTTGTGAACAGCCTTCTGTTTTTGAGATGAAGAGTCACCATAGAAGATGTTTTGATAGTGCCAAAAGTGTCATTACATGTGGTGGGTCCCCAAAACATAACTGAGGGGGACGAAATAGGAAAAGAGGTGTTCTAGCTCTTACCCTTGGGAAGGCAGTTAAGTGTAGTGAGCTTTGTGACACTCCTCGTAATAAGTACACCAGCCACTCACATTGTGGTTTTAATGTATGTCTAAAATTCTTTGCTTCAAGAGGTAGAGCTTAATTTCCCTCCCCTTGAATGTGGGCTGGACTTAGTGACTTGTTTTTAGGGATAGAATAATGAAAGAGCAGAATAGTAATGTCATGGTGGAGACTACCAAGTGATCATGGTTAATATCACCAGTAATAGGCTGAGATGTACCCCCTGATATATGATGAGAAGGTCACTACCTAAAATCCACAGCCTCAGTCTAATCATTAGAAAACGTCAGACAGACCCAGCTGGGGGATATTCTATAATAACTGACCGGTAGTCTTTAAAACAATCAAGTTCATGAAAGGCAAGGAAATACTGAGAAATTGTCACAGGTTTGAAGAAGACACATATCAAGGAGTCATGGTGATTGAACCTGATGTGATATGGAGGATTGAATCCTAGAACAGAAAAAGGACATTAATGGAAAAACTGGTGAAATTACATTACAGTCTGTAGTTTAGGTAGTAGTACTATTCCAATGTTAATTTGTTAGCTATGGTAAATGTACTGTGGTTTGTAAGATGTTAATATTAGGGGATGCTAGGTGAGGGGTATATGGAAATTAAGAAAAATGGAATCATTTTATTGAAAAGAAAAAAGAATAAGCTCTGAATCCAGACAAAATCAGGTTTCTTTTGTGGCATCACCTCGACATAGCTCTATCATTCTGTACCAGTTAGCCTTTTTGAACTTGTCCTTAACTCATTCATGCAATAGTTTGTTCTTCAAATATTTCTTGAGCACTTATGTACTGTTCTAGGCTCTGAGGATGCAGTACTGAACAAAGCCAAACCCCTTCTCTCCTGTACCTTATGTTCTGCTTGGGGCAGCTGCAGTAAATAGGGGTTGATATCCTTCATAACGATGAGTAAAGCTAAGGAAAAGGATAGAGAATGGCAGTTGGAGAAAGGGGTGTGCTATTTTATATAGTCAGCAGCGGCATCTGTATGATAAGGTGACATTAAGAAATCTGAGTAAAATTAGGGGCTGAGACCTGAGGGGAGAGTTTTCCAAGCAGAGAAAGCAACAAGTGAGAACACCCCATGGTGAGAGCATGCTTTGTGTATTCAGGGAACAGCAAGATTGGAGTAGAGTAAGCCAGGAAGAACGTGGTGAAGGATCAGATCAAGTAGGGTCTTGTAGGCAGCAGGGGACTTGGGACTTTACTCCGAGGTTGAGCAGAGAGGTGATGTGATGTGTTAAGGTGGAGAATGGACTGCAGAGGTGGGCAGGTCATATCAGGGTGTCCTTTTAGGAGGCTGCTAGAACTGTCCAGGTAAGAAATGTTGACTGGGACTGGGGTTATAGAAGGGAAGTAATGAGGAGGAGTATGATTCTGGATATATTTTCAAAATAGAGCTGACCGTATTTGTTGCTAGATTGGATATGGTATGTGAAAAAGAGAAGAGTCAAGGGTGATTGCTAGGTTTTGGCGTAACCATGAAGAAGAGCTGGCTTTTATTGAGATGGAGACTACTGGCAGCCATGTTTGGAGGAGAAATCACATGCTTGTGTTTGGACATGTTAACCTTTGAGATGCCTGTTTGATACCCAACTAGAGATGTTGAGTAGCAGTTAGGTTATTCTGGAGTTTAGGGGATAATTGAAGGCTGGAGGTATACATTTGTGATTTACCAGCACCTAGATAGTACTCTGAGATAAAATGAGGTCATAGGAGGAGGAGGAGGAGGAGGAGGCATAAAGAGAAAAGGTAGCTGAGGATTGGACCTAGGGACATTCAAGAATTTTGAAGTTGGTCAATGAAGAGAATTTAGTAGGGAGACTGGGATAGGAGAGCCAAGTGAAAGGGTTCTGGAAGCCAAGTGAAGGAAATGTTTTTAAAAGTAAAACATGACTACAGTTGGCCCTTGAACAATTTGGGAGGTTAGGGGCACCAGCCCTCCACGTGGTCGAAAATTCAAGTATAACCTGTAGTCTGCCTTCCATGTAATGCAGTTCCTTTGTATCCACAGTTCCGAATCCATGGATTCACCCAACTGCAGATCAGTTTCAATAGTATTTACTATCGAAAGATATCTGTGCATAAGTGGACCCATGAACTTCAAGCCCGTGTTGCTCAAGGGTCAGTTGGACTGTCAGATGTCGTCACTAAGTTAAATAAGATGAGCACCAACAAGTATTCCTCTTTGGCAACACAGAGGAATCCAGTGAACTTGGAAGAAAAAGGTTCACTGGTGTGGTGGGCCTGAAAGACAGATTGGAGTAGATTCTGGCACGTATCAGATAGCTGTAGGAAATTTCAGGCCCAGGTGTTCCCTGGTGAATTATATAAATAGTTATTTGGTGTCTTGCTGTGAAAAGGAACAGAGGAATTAGCTGTAGCTGGAAGACATTTATTAACATTCTTGACCATAGAGACTTTTTGGTAGGGTGACTTAATTTTAAGAAGAGGACTTTATATATCTGTAGGAGATATTCTAGCCCACTAGTTAAGAATTGGGATTTGGAATCAGATAGCCAGAATTTAAATTTGACCCATGTGTTCTATAGATTTGTTACCTGAAGGATCATCCAGTTCAGATTCTCTGAATTTCGGTTTCATCACCTGTAATTAATAGTGAAGGCGGGGCTTCCCTGGTGGCGCACTGGTTAAGAATCTGCCTGCCAAGGCAGGGGACACGGGTTCGAGCCCAGGTCCAGGAAGATCCCACATGCTATGGAGCAACTAAGCCCATGCGCCACAACTCCTGAGCCTACGCTCTGGAGCCTGCGAGCCACAACTACTGAAGCCCACGCTCCGAGAACCCATGCTCCGCAACAAGAGAAGCCACCGTGATGAGAAGCCCACGCAGTGCAACAAAGAGTAGCCCCAGCTCGCCACAACTAAAGAAAGCCCACGCGCAGCAACAAAGACCCAAAAAAAAGTGAAGGTGATACTTCATAAGGATTAAATGAGCTCATGCTTTTAAAGAGCATTATAGGGCTTCCCTGGTGGCGCAGTGGTTGAGAGTCTGCCTGCCGATGCAGGGGACGCGGGTTCGTGCCCCGGTCTGGGAGGATCCCACGTGCCGTGGAGCGGCTGGGCCCGTGAGCCATGGCCACTGAGCCTGTGCGTCCGGAGCCTGTGCTCCGCAATGGGAGAGGCTGCAGCAGTGAGAGGCCCGCGTACCCTCCCCACCAAAAAAACAAAAAAAACCCCAAACAAACAAACAAAAAAAAGAGCATTATATAGTCAACTGTATTGTACTTTTTGGTGCCTCTCTTTGGGTCTTAGAAGGAGATACTACACTTTGGTACATCATCATTCAAACAATGAGATGACCAGTGTCTATACTAATATTGTTGCAGATTCTGTTTTATCCACTAGTAACTTATTTATATATATATAACTGCATATCTTCCTTTCCCTTTATTAATTCAGGAGAAAAGGTAATAAGTTAGCTAAAAATCGACAAGGAGCAGTTTTTGGAGGGGCTGCTGCTGGGCACTGTGGGTTGGTGGAGGAGAGAGGATTTAACTTCATCCACCAGAAGGTGGTAATTCCATACTCACATAAAAGTTTCCTCCTATTTCCTACTGGCATGTCTTGGTTTCCCTTAGACTGACTTGGTAAACGTTAAGTACTGTCTTGAAACATTTCATATTGGTTGTAGGTTGAGTTGGGTCATTACACAGACAAGTTACTTATTGTCTTCATTCTTCAGTCAGGCATTACTGACTTGTTTAGAATAGATGTAATACATTTTGAGAGCTGCCAAAAATAAATGTAATAGGTGGTGTCCGGGGGCTATAGCTAGGCTTACTGGGCTCTGATCAAACACTTTACCTTTGGCAGGCTCTTAGTACTTGGTAAATTCTCATAGTTGGCTTGTTTACTTAAGTTCTTAGAAGTTCTAAATAATAAAAATTTGTGGCAGATTCAGTTCAGCATAACACATTGTGCCTTTAGCTATAGAATGGTTGAAATGTTATATGTGCCCTCTAATCCAGTCTTAAAAACAACAAAAAGAGTGGATATTTTATATTTTATTTATTCCAAATCTAATTTTCAGAGTCTGTGATCCTAATCCAGTGAAGTCAAATAAATTTATGGCCTTCCTGCTACCTTAATAAAAGTAATTAATAGCCTAAATAAAATAATAACAAAGACTGTCTAGTTAATTTAGAGAAGGCCCAAGTTCCATAACCTGTGAAGCATGGTAAGAAACTGAGTTGTGTATAGCTTCCATTTGCCCCTCTGTTTTCTCTTCGGGGCCGATAGCTTATCTGACCATAAAGATTTAAACCAAGGGGAAATTTTTCGAGTCTCCTGGATTTCATTTTTGGGAAGATTGAGGAAATGATCAGAATCTACTTTCTTTTCACTAACACATGAGGGAGTGAGGGGCTGTCAGCTTTCTTTTTTATGGCTGTAGATATTTTTGGTATACAGATTTACTCTTAGGTCTTTCTATTCCAGAGTCTGATAAAGAGGAGAAACCACAAAATGCTGTCATACCTAAGGAAGTGACACCAGCCCTGTGCTCCCTAATGAGCAGCTATGGCAGCCTCTCGGGGTCAGAGAGTGAGCCAGAAGGTAAGTCATGGCCTCAATTGTTACAGTTAGGTTTGTTTCGTTGCCTTTGATGTACACTATGCATCAGTAGCATCCTTTCATGTGTGTGTATCGGAGGACAAGACGTGTCATGCACATTCTTTGATCCTCAAGTTCCTTCTTCATTTGATTCAGAAGTTAACATGGGATGAAGCGAAGTGAGAGAAATGGAGAAATGTATTGCTCCTCTAGGAGAAAAGGGCAAAAATAATATAATGAAAGAATAGGAAGGGGAAGAGATAATATCCACTAGTGAAATCAAAGAAAATTCTAAAAGATATAGTGAAGAAGGTTAATTACTTCTCTCTACTCTCAAGAACCCTTGTCTTAACATGTTTTGCACCTTTAGTAGGTGGAGCGAGGTCCTTTGTGACAAAGAGGATAATATTCCTTACATGTATATGAGGCATTGCTCTTTATAGAGCTCATTTACCTAAATTATCTGATTTGGAGAACACAGTAACCCTTTACTTGTGTTGCATTCACCTGTGTATGTACTTTAAATGTTGAGAGACACGGAATCCTTTAGATAGTCTTTAAAGATGATAATAAACTAGCTCAATCACTAGCGTCTCTTTTAGGGCCACCTAAAAGAGCTGCAGGTAGGCTTGGCAGTATGGCAGTTCTTAACCCAAGGTTCATATCAGTAATCCAGCATTTGTTTAGTGAATAAGCATGTGTCCTGTTGTGCCTGTGTACCTGGCTCTGCCCGGTCATTTTATCTAGGCTTCACCAACCAACCATGAGAGAATTCATGAGTGTGTGTCTCAGATATGTAATCACAGTAGGGGCTGTACTCAAGATAAGAATAGAGGGTCTTAAAAGTGAATATGTAGGATGAAGGGAAGGTTTGAATGTAATTGGATGAAGATGGCAGGACTTTTAATGTTGGCTAGGCTAGAGAAAATCAATGTTTGTGTAGTTGAGATGTTGAAGGGAGAGTTGGGCTTTAATACGAAAGTTAAGGTTTAGATCTATCTATAACAGGAATTTTTTTTCCCTTTTTTCCTTTTACTATGGTAGCTGGCTAAAAGCTAGTTGAATTTTGAAATATAAACTACTTTGGCTTTATCAGAGTATTCCTTAGCAGATGGTTGCCTCTTCTTATTTTTTTTTTTAATCTTAAGAAAAACAGTATTTATTTCTTTACTCTTATTTCCATTATACTGATATGAAGATGAAGTTATTCTTTAAACACGTATTACATTTCTTGCTTATCATTTGTATTTATGACAGGTGATAGCAAAGAAAGCTATTACCAGATCACTGAATCCCATAAAAACAAGCTGTACTAATGCTTTCTTCTCTCATTCCTAAGATAAAACATTTTATACTCATGTCTTCATTTTGAGGCTGCCACTATTTTTTTATTTAGTTAGTTATTTAGTTATTTTTGGCTGTGTTGGGTCTTCGTTTCTGTGCGAGGGCTTTCTCTAGTTGTGGCAAGCGGGGGCCACTCTTCATCGCGGTGTGGGGGCCACTCTTCATTGCGGTGCTTGGGCCTCTCACTGTTGTGGCCTCTTGTTGCGGAGCACAGGCTCCAGATGCGCAGGCTCAGTAGTTGTGGCTCACGGGCCCAGTTGCTCCGCGGCCTGTGGGATCTTCCCAGACCAGGGCTCGAACCCATGCCCCCTGCATTGGCAGGTGGATTCTTAACCACTGCACCGCCAGGGAAGCCTGCCACTATTTTTTAAATTAGAAGGAAGAAAGGAAACTGGAAGGGATCTTTGAGGTTTCAACCCTCCATTTTGTAGACCCTTAAGCTTCGAGAGGGTAGGTTTGCAAAGCTAGTATATGGCAAAGCTGATGTAAAGCTTAGGTTTAGGGACTTAAATGTCTAAAGAAGCCAACTATATTGCCTTCCATTACAGTCTTTCTTTGTGTGGCATTTGCTATCTTCCTGCACAGTAATACATAGCTTTTCTTTTCTAGTACATAACAGAAGATGTTGTCTGTTAAAAGATATATTTGATTTTGTATGAATTCATTTTGACTAATTGTCTAACATGTCCTGCCTTAAGGAAAAACTCCTTGCTTCACATTCCTAAGCCTTAAGAATTTTTAAATGTAATTTGAATTCAGCTTTATTAAGCCATCCAGGTCACTAGCAAATTTCTAGCTTTCAGTGCTAATTTTGGGCTATAGGATAGGATAGGATATTGACACAGAGGGACTTCAGAATAAATAAACCAAGGAAATAAAGTGAGCCTTCTCTGAACCATGAAATAGCATCTAGAAGGCTGCTTATTGAAGTGGGTTCTAAATGGAGAGAAACAGTCTGATTCTTTCTCACAGATTTTAACGACCGCATTTTCATATTTAAGACCTGTCTTAACTTAGGAATTAACATAGAAGTGTGTAGAGGATCTTAAACATGAATAGTGCTTTTCCAGAATGAATTTTAGACAAGGAAAAGGTCCTTCCAGAAAGACTGAGCAAAAGAAGAGGCTATATACTTGGTTCTGGGGCTGTCAGAATCATTAAGATATAGATAGGAAAGAAAACTTCAGTGAGCAGTATTTCCAAACGTTTTATCCATCCTGGGTCTTGCATGTTAGTTTTTTGTTTTTGTTTGAGCCATATGAGAAGTTAAGCACAGTTTTACAACTCCCCAAAATTGTTATGTTTCTTCAAACAGGTTTGGCTATGACTGAGGGACCTCCATACTTACTGAAAACTGATTCAAAAGGCCACAAACCAAAAAAGAGTGATTTCGGTTTGAAAAAACTCAGTGGCTATGTTTTGAATCTATTTGGATTGATAAATATTACATTAAAATATGATACTAAGCTGGAAAATGTTGTGTACCTCAAGAAACATATAAATGGTCCCAGTTCCTCATTCCTTAGCAGGGAATTGACAATATAGGCTCTGATTCATTTGACTGTTTTATTCCTGGATTGGGAGAGCAATACTTGAAGGGAAAGGGAATCATAGAAAATAGTGCCCTAGTTTTTCTTTTTTGCCTTTAATTATTATTTCCATAGTTTTGAACTCTGCAAACCACTTGTGAATTCTTAGCTCCATTGTTTTATGGTTATATTTCTCTTCTTTTCCTCTTTTCCCCATTAGTTTGAAGGCACATTAAAATCACTATCAGGGCAAATTCTTATATAGTGCTTACTCTGTTTCGGGCACTGTTTAATGTGCTTTACTCCTTTAGTTATTGCAGTAACCTCATGAAGTAGGTGCCATTACTTATGAGGAAATTTAGGCAGAGATAAGTAGCTGCTCCAAGGTCACACAGCTAGGAAGTCTTGGATCTAGAACTTGAACCTAACAGTTTGTAACAGAGTCTGTGCTTCTAGCACTTACCCTGTACTTCCTTTCAAGTGTAATTTCCACATTCAGTCCTATGTAATGCTTGAATGTTGAGGGTTTTGAGGCATATGATTAGCCTGTTACACTCTTGTCCAGGCAATTGAACTCAGTTCCCGACTTCTAGAATAGAACTCTTTATATCACATCAGCCTATAATTTATGGTAATCAAAAATATAGAAAAACCATTTGGGGCTGAGAGGAGGGAATTCCTGTCTTAATACTTGTGAGTTTTCAACTGATTATATGGTTGTTGTTGTTTTTCTCAATATGGTGAAGTACACCAATTGATTTTGAAATGTCAAACCAACCCTGTATTCCTGGGATAAAGTCTACTCGGTCTTGGTGTATTACCTGTTTAATACATTACTGGATTTGATTTGCCAATATTTTATTAAGGATTTTTGCATCTGTGTTCTTGAGGAGTATTAGTCTGTGTTTTTCTTCTCTTATAGGCTTTGTCTGGATTTGGGATGAGTTGGGATCTGTTTCATCCTCCTCTTTTAAGGGTTTGTGTAGAATTGCTGCAATTTTTTCTTGTTTGTAGGATTCAGTAGTGAAGCCATCTGTACCTGGCATTTTCTCTGGGGGAAGATTCTAAATTAATCAAATTTCCTTAATAGGTATAGTGCTATTCAGATTTTCTACTTTTTCCTTGAGCCAATTTTGGTAATTTGTACTTTTCAAAAGAATTTGTTTCAATTTGACCAGTTGTCAAATTTATTGGCATAAAGTTGTTTGTGATATTTTCTTGTGATATATGTAGGATTTATAGTGCTGTTCCTTCTTTGATTCCTTATACTATTAATTGGGGTTTTTCCCCCTTTTTTCTTGATCAGATCATCTTGCTAGGTGTTTATTAATTTTATAAATCTTTTCAGGGAACTGCCTTCTGGCTTTGTTGATATTTTCTGTTGTCTATTTCTAATTGATTTTCACATTTTCACTCTTTCTTTCCTCCTCACTTTCTACCTCATTACAGTAGAAACTTAGATAAGTGATTTTAGATTTTTTTCATTTCTAATGTAAGCATTCTGAGCTATACATTTGCTTCCATGCATTGCTTTAGCTGCATCCCGCAAATTTGACACATTTTGTTTTCATTTTTATTTATTTCAAAATATTTGTTAATTTCTCTTGTGATATGTCCTTTAACTCTGGTTATTTAGAAGTCTGTTGTTCAGCTCCAATTTTTGGAGGGTTTTTAAAGATAGTTTTCTGTTATTGATTTTGTTTACTTCTGTTATGGTCAGAGAACATATTCTGTATGCTTTCAGTTTTTCAATTTATTGAGATTCGTTTTACATCCCAACACAAGGTGAATGTTTATGTGAACTTGACAAGACTGTGTGTTGGGTCGGGTGTTGTCAATTTGAATTGGTTGTTAATGGTACTCAGGTCTTTCATATCCCTGCTCATCTTCTGTTTCATTGTTCTTCAGTTACTGAGAGAAGAGTATTCAAGTCTCCAACCTTAATAATGGATTTGTCTATTTCTCCTTTCTGTTCTGTGAGCTTTTGCTGCATGTATACTGAAACTCTGTTTTTAGGTGTTACTGTTTTGTCTTCTTGACAAATTGACTTCTTTATCATTATGAATTGTCCCTCTTTATCACTGTCAATAGTCCCTGTTCTGAGGTCTCCTTTGTCTGATTGATATAGCCTGATACTGTCTGATATTGATATAGCCATTCCAAATTTATGATTGCTGTATACACTGTATCTTCTTCTATCCTTTTACTTTCAACCTTTGACTTTATATATGCAGTCCTTACCTTGCATTGTTCCTTGGTAACTGAGACTTAATCTCAGTTCAAATTGTGCAAAGCAAGGACTGCCTGCAATTTAAGGTTGGTTTCTTGTAGACATTATGTAGTTGGTCTTGTTGTTGTTTACCAGTCTGACCACCTAACTTTTTTTTTTAACATCTTTATTGGAGTATAATTGCTTTACAATGTTGTGTTAGCTTCTGCTTTATAACAAAGTGAATCAGCCATACGTATACATATATCCCCATATTCCCCTCCCTCTTGCGTCTCCCTCCCAACCTCCCTATCCCACCCCTCTAGGTGGTCACAAAGCACTGAGCTGATCTTCCTGTGCTATGTCGCTGCTTCCCACTAGCTAGCTATTTTACATTTGGTAGTGTTTATATGTCCATGCCACTCTCACTTTGTCCCAGCTTACCCTTCCCCCTCCCCGTGTCCTCATGTCCATTCTCTATGTCTGTGTCTTTATTCCTGTCCTTCCCCTAGGTTCTTCAGAACCATTTTTTTTTTAGATTCCATATATATGTGTTAGCATATGGTATTTATTTTTCTCTTTCTGACTTACTTCACTCTGTATGACGGACTCTAGGTCCATCCACCTCACTACAAATAATTCAATTTCATTTCTTTTTATGGCTGAGCAATATTCCACTGTATACATGTGTCACATCTTCTTTATCCATTCATCTGTCAATGGACACTTAGGTTGCTTCCATGTCCTGACTATTGTAAATAGAGCTGCAATGAACGTTGTGGTACGTGACTCTTTTTCAATTATGGTTTTCTTAGGGTATACGCCCAGTAGTGGGATTGCTGGGTTGTATACCACCTAACCTTTTAAGTGGGGTGTTTAAACAAATAATTATAGTCAATGTTGTAATTATCGATATTTGTTTCTATTTGTCTCATCTGTTTTTGGTTCTGTTTGTTTATTAGGTGTATCTCTTTGTTTTATTTTTTAGGAGTTGGTCTACAGTTTATAGGATACAACTTTAACTTATCACAGTATACTTTCAAATGATACTATAGCACTGCATATATAGAGTCATACCTCAGAGATATTGTGGGTTCTGTTCCAGACCACTGCAGTAAAGCAAGTCATACAGATTTTTTGGTTCCCAGTGCATATCAAAGTTATGTTTACACCATACTGTAGACTGTTAAGTGTGCAATAGCATTATGTCTTAAAAAAAAACAGTGTACTTACCTTAATTGAAAAATACTTTACTTCTGAAAAATGCTAACCATCATCTGAGCCTTCAGTGAGTCATAATCTTTTTGTTGCTGGAGGGTCTTGCCTTGATGTTGGTGGCTGCTGACTGCTCTGGATGGTGGGTGCTGAAGGCTGGGGTGGCCGTGGCAGTTTCTTAAAATAAGACATCAGTGATGTTTGTTGTATCAGTTGACTCTTCCTTTTATGAACAGTGTCTCTATATCATGCAGTGCTCTTTAATAGCATCTTATTCACAGTAGAACTTCTTTCAGAATTGAAGTCAGTCCTTACAAAACCTGCTGTTGCTTTATCAACTAAGTTTATGTAATATTCTAAATCTTTTGTTGTCATTCAACAGTCTTCACCAGGGGTAGATTTCATCTTGAGAAATCACTTTCTTTGGTCACCTCTAAGAAGCAGCTCCTCACCTGTGAAAGTTTTGTCATGAGATTATAGCAATTCAGTCAGACATCAGGCTTTATTTTTAATTCTGATCCTTTTGCTATTTCTACCACATCTGCAGTTACTTCCTCCACTGAAGTCTTAAACCGCTCAAAGTCATCCATGAGGGTTGTAGTCAACTTCTTCCAAATTCCTGTTAATGTTGCTATTTTGATCTCTTCCCATGAATCATGAATGTTCTTACTGACATCTACAGTGGTAAATCCTTTCCAGAAGGTTTTCAATTGACTTTGCCCAGATCCATAAGATGAATCACTAATCTATGGCAGCTATAGTCTTACAAAATGTACTTCTTAAATAATAAGACTTGAAAGTCAGAATTACTCCTTGTCCATGGGCTGCAGAATGGATGTTGTGTTAGCAGGCATGAAAACAACATGAACCTCCTGGTACATCTCCATCAGAACTCCTAGGTGACCAGGAGTGAGCAGTCATATTTTGAAAGGAATCTTTTTCTGAGCAGTAGGTCTCATCAATAGGCTTGATATATTCAGTAAACCATGTCATAAACATGTGCTGCATCATCGAGGCTTCATTGTTGCATTTATAGAGCACAAGCAGAGTAGATTTAGCATAATTCTTAAGGACCCTAGGATATTCAGAATGGTAAAGGAGCATTGGCTTCAACTTTAAGTCACCAGCTGCATTAGCCCCTTACAAGAGAGTCAGCTTGTCCTTTGAAGCTTTAAAGGCAAGCATTGTCTTCTCCTCTCTAGCTATGAAAATTCTAGATGGCATCTTCTTCCAATACAAGGCTGTTTTGTCTACATAGAAACTCTATTGTTTAGTGTAGTCACCTTTGTTAATTGTCTTAGCTAGGTCTCCTGGATAATTTGCTGCAGCTTTACATCAGCACTTGCTGCTTCACCTCGCACTTTTATGTCATGATGACGGCTTCTTTTAAATCTGTTAGTTTCAGACCTTTCTTCTGCAGTTTCCTCTCTTCTCTCATCCTTCATAGAATTGAAGAGAGTTAGGGCCTTGCTCTGGATTATAGGCTTTTGCCTTAAGAGAATGTTGTGGCTGGTTTGATCTTCTGTCCAGACCACTACAGCTTTCTGCATATCAGCAGTAAGGCTGTTTCCCTTCCTTATCATTTGTATGTTCACTGGAGTAGCACTTTTAATTTTCTTCAAAAACTTTTCCTTTGCTTTCACAAC
Source organism: Kogia breviceps (assembly GCF_026419965.1). Lineage (NCBI taxonomy): Eukaryota > Metazoa > Chordata > Mammalia > Artiodactyla > Physeteridae > Kogia > Kogia breviceps. Next base: position 22,469,061 of record NC_081325.1, read on the forward strand.
TTGGCTAACTGGTACAAGAGGCCTAGCTTCTGATCTGTCTCAGCTTTTGCCTTAAAGTGAAAAACGTGAGACACTTCCTTTCACTTGAACACTCAGAGGCCATTGTAGCACGGTTATTAACCGGCATAATTTCAGTGTTGTGTCTTAGGGAATAGGGAGGCCTGCAGAGAAGGAGAGAGATGAGAGAATGGCAGGTAGGTGAAGCAGTCAGAACATACATATTTATGAATTAAGTCTGTTGTCTTATATGGGCATGGTTTGTGGTGACCCAAAACAATTACAATAGTAACATCAAAGATCACTGATTACAGATGACTATAACAAATTAAATAACAGTGAAAGTTTGAAATATTGAATCACCAAAATGTGACAAAGAGACATGAAGTGAGCAAATGATGTTGAAAAAATGGTGCTGATAGATTTGCTCAATGTTGCCACAAACCTTCAATTTGTACAGAACGCTCTATCTGTGAAGAACATTAAATCGAAGCACAGTAAAATGAAGTATTCCTGTAACTTAAGAATTTTACAGCAATATACTTAGATTTTCCTCTTCCCTTCCTTTGTGCTATTGTTATCTTAGATTTTAATTCAATACATGTTATAAACCCCACATACATTGTTATTATTATCTTTTTTTTTTTTTTGCGGTATGCGGGCCTCTCACTGTTGTGGCCTCTCCTGTTGCGGAGCACAGGCTCCGGACGCGCAGGCTCTGCGGCCACGGCTCACGGGCCCAGCCGCTCCGCGGCATGTGGGATCTTCCCGGACTGGGGCACGAGCCCGTGTCCCCTGCATCAGCAGGCGGACTCTCAACCACTGCACCACCAGGGAAGCCCAATAGTCAATTATCTTTAAAATTTTTTTCAAATGAGAAAAAAGGTCTTCTGTATTTATCCACATATTGACTTTCTGGCACTCTTCATTCCTTTGTGTAGATCCAAGTTTCCATCTGGTGTTATTTCTTTCATAGGGATCATTTTCTGTAGTTCTTTGTGGTATTCTCAATTATTGGCAGTCATAGCTCACAATTTGAAAAATTTTGTATAATACATTGTACATGCTCAGTTTTAACTAATAAGTAGCCAGTATTATGGCTGGGGAAGGGGAATATTTGGGGGGTTTTTTGGTTATCTTTGGAAGTTTTCCCTGTTTTTTAATTTGTTTTTTATTTTTGTGTTTATTTTTCATCACATTTAGAAGCTCCCATCAAGACTGAAGCAGACATTCTGGCAGAAGACCAGGTTCTTCATAGCAATACTCCTAAGAAACCAAGTCAAGATGTTAAAGCAACTGTTAGAAATTTCTCAGAAGCCAAGTATGAGAGCCAAAAGAAAAGTTTTAAAACCACAAATCCTAAGAGGAAAAAAAATTATCGCAATTATCAAACATTATTTGAACCAAGAACACACCATCCATATCTCCTGGAAATGGTAAGTGATTTTTCTTTATGTTCTGATCTTTGTGTTCTTCTTGTTTCTTGAAGATAGAGCTCCTGGGCTTGTGTGTGTGTATTTTAAGATTGCCAGAGACATATGCTCCTTGAAGAGTTATCTATGTATCTTAATTCTGAAGCTGCATTTGAAATATAGCTGATATTTGGTAAATGTAGAATAATTACAATTTTCAAAACTGGTTAAAATAAAGGAATCTAGGTTTAAGTGGTTGGTGAAGAAGTATGTATTGAAGTGTACTGACCTTTTTAAAGTTTTCCTGTTGAAAGCACAGCTAAATACAGTGCAGGCTGAAGGGAGAGAAAGGGTTTTATGTTTATTCTGTGCATTATTGGCTTTATTCTCAGCATGATGTGCTCAAAAATTTATGATGTCTTCAAATAGTAAAGAAGCAATGCCTCTTTCGATTCTAAGTGATGGACATGAAGCTCTTCAAAGATCCAAGACTTTCATATCTAAGAGTGATAGAAATACTCTGAAATTTTTAGTGGCATTGTAAAACTATCTATTGGCATTCTGTGCAAAATCTGATTTTGCCTGGTCAGATATATGCTTCTGCTGTAGCTGAAGTGTTCTGTGACTACACTCTATGACATGTTGTAATACATGTAGACACAGTTGCTTCTTAATAAAATTGATCTGAAATGTACTCTGTTTTGTAAATTTTGGTGCTATTTAAAGTAAATTGCATTTTTTAAATGTTTACCTTATAAGTGGTATATTAAATCATCTTTCTACTGAAAGGTCCTGTGTGGGTGTTTCTGAACTACATTAATGACATCAGAAGTAAAATGAGTAGTTCCATTAAATCTTTTTGGCGAATCACATATAATTCCTTGGTTATGTATTCTAGATACCAGGGATTTTCAGCTTTCTTTCAATTACAGTAAACACAAAAATGGGAAGTTCTGAAAGACCAGCAGTGTTAGGATTTTTTACTGCTAGTTTTATTATTACTATATTTACCATATCTCCTTACCACTTTCTATACTGTTTATAGATTTGGGTTTGGGAGGATCCTGTTGGACATGATTTTTAGATTTAAAGAATTGTAGACTTTTAAACCTATTTTTCCTGTCCTTTGCTTGATAGTCCTAGAGAGGACCTCAAATGTGAACATTTCTGCTTAAAGCTAGATAGTTTGGGGCTTCCCTGGCGGGTTCGAGCCCTGGTCTGGGAGGATCCCACATGCCGTGGAGCAACTAGGCCCATGAGCCACAACTACTGAGCCTGCGCGTCTGGAGCCTGTGCTCCACAACAAGAGAGGCCACGATAGTGAGAGGCCCGTGCACCGCGATGAAGAGTGGCCCCTGCTTGCCACAACTAGAGAAAGCCCTCGCAGAGAAACGAAGACCCAACACAGCAAAAATTAATTAATAAACTCCTACCCCCAACATCATCTTTAAAAATAAAAAAGCTAGATAGTTTTAGTTTAAAGGAAATATTCTTGCATTGTGTTTTAGTAAAATAATTAGTAAATATAATACACATCTTTATTGTTCTGTGTTCTTTATATAGAGAAGGCACATATGCTATTTTAGATGGTGTTTCTTGGATATATTTTATTTACCAGCTAATCTTTTTATTTATCATTTTTTAGCTTTTAGCTCCAGACATTCGACATGAAAGAAACGTGATTTTGCAGTGTGTTCGGTACATCATCAAAAAAGACTTTTTTGGACTTAATACTACTTCTGCAAAAACTAAAGACGAATAGGTGTCTGGTGTTTTAGCACACATATCTGAAGCATGTAAAATAGTAGCATCTTCAAGTTTGTGGAAGAAAACCTTTTTTTTTTTAAAACTGGATTAGTAATTAAATTGTAAGCCTCATGGGCTATTATGTAGGATTTTCAAGTCTTTCCTTTGACTCTATACAAATAAATACATAACTGATTTTTAAGACTGTGTCTGTATTGTTGGGATCGTACATAATATTTGCTGGCAAAATTCTACTTTTTATTTGTGTTTATTGCTGTCATGTAAGGAAGTCTGCCCTTGGGCCAGGTAAGAATTGAAGGTACTGGTTTAGTGGTAAAGAAAAAACTTTAAAAAATTTTTAATTCAGCTGAGCAGAGCTATAGGTTGGGGAGAGAAATACAGTCATTTTGTTTTTAATACGGGAGAGGAAGAGTCATTCTTTAACTTCAGCAAAGGGGGATATATTAAAAATAAACCAGAGCAAATTAATACAATGAGAAGGTCTTAAAATTTTAATTTTCACTTTATTTCAAAGGACATTTTTTATTTTTTTGTGGTACACGGGCCTCTCACTCTTGTGGCCTCTCCCGCTGCAGAGCGCAGGCTCCGGACATGCAGGCTCAGCGGCCATGGCTCACGGGCCCAGCCGCTCCGCGGCATGTGGGATCCTTCCGGACCGGGGCATGAACCTGCGTCCCCTGCATCGGCAGGCGGACTCTCAACCACTGCGCCACCAGGGAAGCCCCCTCAAAGGACATGTTGAAATTCACCTATTGGCATTTAAGTAGCTCAAATATTGATCATTTGAAACATTACAGATATGGCCTCTGTGTGTGTTTCAATTCAGTTGAAGTGCTTCTTTTTGGTATGGTTCAGAATTGGACCTTTTAAAAAATTTTTCCTTTGAAAAATTATGTAAAGTATAGTACTTGATGAGGTTCAATTCGTTTCTTTTAGCATAAACAGTAGTTTGTGAAATCATGGTACTTGAGTTTTAAATAATTAAAATTTGTCCTATAAAGATAGTAATTGAACCTTCTAAAAATGTTTTAAATAAATAGCTGCTATGATCTTTTTATCTCCTATAATACCAGAGGTTCTGGTCTTATGTTCTAGTCATTTGTGCTAGCTAGTGCTAGAGCTCTGCTCTTTTGATGTACAGCCAAAGGAACTGGATTTTTATAAATTCGTCTCTTGTTGTAGTTGGAAAATTAATTTTATCTGACGTTGTTATTATTGAAATCCATGAATCTTGCCTTCAAGAAATAAGGCAAGAAAGCTGGTAGCAGGTCTCTGCCCTCTTGTTCCCCTACATCTGTAAGATGCCATCCCAAATCCTGGAACACCAGGCACGAAACACCATGACATCACAGACCTGAAATTAAGATTCGTACTGAAGTCAGTGTTCCCCAACCTGGTAACCACCATACAGACCTTTTTATTCTGCTTTACTCTATTCCTCCAGTGAGCCCCATATTTTGGAAAATTATCTGTCCAGTTCATTAATTCAGTTCGTATACTACTTCAGTGGATTCAAGATAGCAAAATGAATAAGGCCTTGCATTATTCAGAGATGTGACTCTTAACCCAATTCATCTTATCAGGATGGATAAGTAACCAACGTTACAAACTGACTTAATATTCAGATTTTGACTGGTCTGCAGTTTTATCACAGGTTAGCATGCAAATTCCATAGGCTTTTAAATATATAAAGGAATTCACAGACTTCTAGGCTACTTTCAAAGAACCACTCTATCTCCAGGGGTGTTGGCAATCACTGCTTTAAGGTATATTGTGCAATGTTTTATTTTCAATCTTTCTTGTTTTCTAATAAATGTACTTAAAACTGAAAATGCCCCTCTGAGTACTGCCTTGGCTGTGTCTGACAGTCTTAAGCTGTGGTGACTGTTGTTTATTTCTAATGGGTAATTTCAGATTCAGTTGCCTTTATATTTAAACCAGGAATTACTTAATGTGTTTAAAATTTCCAAGCAGATAGAGTGTAACCTGTATGGTTTCTTCTTTATGGAATGCATAGTCAATATCTGTAAATAGTCTATGAGTTATGGTGGAGGGAGGGGTGACTTGCCTGTTCTTTTTTGGATTTAACTTAATTGTCAGACCTTCTACATTCTTATTGTCCATTTAATGAATTGATTTCTGAGATGTGAAAGCATTATGTGACTGTTGGTGAGCTGTGCCTTTTATAACAGATATTCTCTTTTGTCCTTAATACTTTCTGCATTGGCTTCTATTTTCCCCAGTTAATGTAGTCAAAACAGCTTTGGGGAAGTTTAATCCATTCATGTTAATTGAAATTGTTGAAATGTTTGGACTATTCCTCCCATCGTATTTTGTATTTTCTGAATATCGTGCTTGTTTTTATTTTACCATTTTATTGGCTTGATTGATTGTTGTGTTTTTTCTCCTTGTTTTTCCTCTTAGTGCTTTGGAAATAATTCAACCTATTGTTGTTCCTTTAAGGGTTACCTTTTTTCTCTATATTTACAGTTAATCAGTAGCCTTATTTTCCACCCATCTCCCAATTAAGTCAGTTACCTTAGCATTCTGTCACTTCCCCACCTGGACCTCTTCTCCTGGTGTAATCATGTGAGATTTGTTTTAGATTAATCTCTATTATCTTGGTCTTTGTGTGTGTTTGTGTCTTGATATTATGCATCATTATTTAGACAGCTATAAGTTTCACTGTTTCCTTCTCACTGCTTTTTCTTTCATCCCAGGGTTAGTTTTTTTGTTTACTGCAGCATATCAAGTAATTAAATGTTGAATCCTCATTTCAATTAAAAAAAAAGTTTAGGGTGTTAGGTTCAAAATCATTTCCCTTCAGAATTTTGAAGCTATAACATGATTGCTAGCATCCAGTATTGCTTCTTAAAAGTCAGACACCGGGCTTCCCTGGTGGCACAGTGGTTGAGAGTCCGCCTGCCGATGCAGGGGACACGGGTTCGTGCCCCGGTCCGGGAAGATCCCACATGCCACGGAGCGGCTGGGCCCGTGAGCCATGGCCGCTGAGCCTGCGCGTCCGGAGCCTGTGCTCCGCAACGGGAGAGGCCACAGCAGTGAGAGGCCCGCGTACCGAAAAGTCAGACACCAATCTGATTCTCTCTATTTATTGGTAAAAACTTATTTTTCCCCCTCATGAAAAACTTTCAGGGTTTTCTTTTTATGCTTGGAGTCCTAAAATTTCACCAGTAATGCACCCAGGTATGTGGGATATAATATATGTCATTCATTTTGCTTACCTAATGGTTCTTTCACTGTGAAGAATTGTACCATTCTTAGACTAAGGGCAATTTCTAAAATGATTTCTTTATTTTCTTTCCATTTTGTCTTTTGTTTTTCTAGACTTCTTATTAAGTGAATATGGGACCTCCTGACTTGATCCTCTCACTGGATTTATATAATTTGTCTTGGTCTTTTTGCTCTATTCTGAAAGATTTCTTCAAATGTTATCCTCCAGATCACTAATTCCCTCTTCAAGTATGTCCATTACATCATTTAGCTTTTCTGTTTAGTTGTTAAGTTTAGTAATTTGTTTTTAAATAGTCAAGATTGCTTGCATGTTCTAATTGCTTTTTTCAAAGGTGTAGTACCCTTACATTTCTAAAGATATCAATTAGAATTTTCACGTTATTTTCTATTCCTTGAATTACTTGTTTTCCCCATTGATTGTCAGTTGTTCTGTTTATTCAATTTACTAATTATCTTTATCACTATTTGTTGTCCTTAAAGGACCACTCTTACATATGAAAGAGATTCACTTGATTAATGGGTTGGTAGTGGGTATGGATTTTTCCCACATTTGTAAAAGCCTTCTTTGCTCCCATAGATGTTTACCTTGACTGAGAAAAGGGAGCTTGTTCACGCAGAATTTTTAGAATACATGGATGGGGAGTGGGCAAAAGATCTAGGCTATTGTCTCAGCCTCACTCCCATCTCTTTGCCAAAATACAAAGGGTTTTAATCTGAGGTTTAATCCCGGGCAGAATTTATCTCCCACTCCCACCAACCACTTGGTTTTGGAGGTGGGCAAGGTTAGCACTTGACTATTGCAGCTAGAGGCCTCCAGCTTTCTGTCACTTGTGGACTCAGAGTATCCCTGGAACTGCTTTTACCTTTCCTATTGCTGTCTCTGGGGCTGGTTTGGACTGAGGCCTTCCTCTCTTATTTCTTGTCAGCCTGATCAGTTTTACAGTGGTTCTCAAACTTTGGTTCATCAGAATCACTTGGAGGGCTTGTTAAGACCAGATTGCAGGGCTCTGCCCCCAAAGGTTATGATTAAGGGGAGTTGGGATGTGGCCTGAGAATTTGCATTTCTAACAAGCTTGAGGTGATGCTGATGAGGTTTGTTTGGGGGGACCACATTTTGAGAACCATTTTATAGGAGTTTCTCAAAACCACTGGTTTCCTGATATCCTCCTTTAATTTCTTCCCTGTTATAAATCTTCAGTTGTTTTTACAAATATCATTTCAAGGAATTTGGAGCATATGGAGACAGTAGTCAATTGTTTTTGTGGTTTTTTTTTTAAATTTATTTTTGGCTGTGTTGGGTCTTTGTTGCTGTGTGCAGGCGTTCTCTAGTTGCAGCAAGGGAGGGTTACTCCTCGCTGTGGTGCGTGGACTTCTCATCGTGGTGGCTTCTCTTGTTGCAGAGCATGGGCTCTAAGTGCACGGGCTTCAGTAGTTGTAGCGTGCAGCTCAGTAGTCGTGGCGCATGGGCTTAGTTGCTCCACGGCATGTGGGATCTTCCCAGACCAGAGCTTGAACCCACGTCCCCTGCATTGGCAGGCGGATTCTTAACCACTGCGCCACCAGGGAAGACCCGATTGTTTTAATCCAGACTTTTAATTGAATCTCTTTATTCATTATAGTCCTCAGTTTTTTGGGTAAACATCTTTGTGTAATTTTTTTTCTCCTTTTTGTGGCTTTTTAAAAAAGCATTTTATTTTGGAGAATTTCAAGCACATGTAAAAGTATATGAAGTGTAAAAAGAGAATAATGTAATGATTCCTTTCTTCCTAACCATCGTGCAGCTTCAATACTTTATCAGTTTGTTGCCAATCATGTTTTCATTTACACCTCACCCATTCCAACCCACCCTACCCTACCCCACTCCACCTGAGATTATTTTGAAGCAAATGCTCAGGCATCTTATTATTTTATCCCTATATATTTTAGCATACATCTCTAGAAGATAGGGACTTAAAAAAAGACACCTATCATTACAAATCAATTCCTTAAGATCATCAACTGTCCAATCAGACAAATTAAGTTTTTATAACTTTTTATGATAACATAGTTAAGATCATTCTGTATATTTCATATTGTGCCTTGTTTTGTATATCAAAAGTACCATGTTGGAAAACTATATTTTGGACATATTTTAAAAAGCTCAACCTATTTTTGTATTTACTATTATTAACACCTTCCTCTTTTCCATTAAAAAAACAGACATTTAAATTCTGAGGTGGACAATGTATCAGTATTTTAATTTAAATGTGAAAATGGTGGTGCTCTGTGCAATAGAGCGATCCAGTGCTGCTGGGTGCTAGGTGGTCAGTGAGTCCTCAGGGAGAGGGGAGGAGAGAGCCCCACTGATGGAACAGCCCAGGGTGGTTTTTCTTCTGATGGTTTTCTAACCTCCACAGCCCACACTCTGAATTAGCATTTGAAAGTTGCCTTATTGACTTCCTTTGTCCAGTGACTGCCTCTTTTACAAGGCTGAAAGGGACTGTGTGGTCACCGAGAGGGAATAAGCCACTTCATCTGTGGTGGAAGCGTAGCTTTGGAGGGCAGGCTTGCTCCAGAACAGTCTACCGTTAGCATACCTGGAGGCAACTTGGGAGTGGCTTAGGGAACAAATGATTATTTCTTCCTCAAAACTGGAAGAGGAGAACATCAGTAAGTGTGAATAAACGGAGTAATAAAGAAGACAGATACTCAGAATGTACAGAGAAAAGACCCCAAATTGAAATTCTGTTCTTACAGCTGTTGCCATAGACTGTGCCCTGCAGTGCAGTGCATCCTGTGAAACACCGGTCGTGGCTCATGCTTGGAACACTTTCTGGGTCTTCTTATAAAGAAAGCAAATGTCTTCTATCGATCTTCCGTACCCAGCCAACTTAAACAAGTCTTTGTACACACCCTGGAGAAACTATGATGTCTTCTCTTCAGGACCTTTCGCCCATTGTGTGAAGGTTTCCACATTACAGTTTCTGGCGGCTTCATCTCTGGTTATTAGCAGCGAATGCCATCGTTTCCTGGGTCAAGTATTTGCAGTTTAGTGTATATATGTTTTTCTGATTATTTTTATGTTTTTATTTAATTTATAAAGCTAAACTATAGGCTTTATTTGGATTCTACTTGTTTTCCAAGAATATCCTTTTTGATGGTTCAGTCCAGGATACCACGTTGCATTTAGTTGCTGAGTCTCTTAGTTATCTTGTTTTTAGTTGTTGTTGTTCAATGTCAAAAGTAATATGCTCATTGTAAAAATTCAAATAATCCAGTAGTATATAAGATTAAAAAGTGAGGTTTGTTCTGTCCTATTCCCTTCTCATATTCCCCAGAGAACCACTGTTCACTGGTGTGTATTTCCAGACATTCAAAACACATATAATTATCTAAATATGCTTGTATAAACTTTGTGTTTAAATGGAAAAATCATAGATAATGCTTTGCAAATTTTTTCACTTGACAATATGTCACAAATATTTGTGCATGTGTATATAAATATATGCATATATATGCATGTATGTATACATAGCTTTCACTTTTTAAATCATTCCCCAATGGGGAAATTTGTTTCCAATATTTCTCTGAGGTTAATGATACTACAGTGAACACTACTAAATTTACAGTGATACACACTCTGTGTGTATGGGTATGTGTATGCACCTCTGGATACTTCTGTGGAAAAGAGCGTTAGGATCAAAAATCAAATGACCTTTAAAAGGCTGTATCAAATTACATTCTTATTGAAAATATGTTTTAAAAAGGATTAAAACTTGAAATAAGAGAAATGGATTACTGTATGCCCTTTCAGTGTCATACTAGAGCAGTGGTTCTCAAAGTGTGGTCCGGGGACCTCTGGGGGTGTCTAAGACACTTTCATGGAGGCTATGAAATTGAAACTATTTTCCTAATCCTAAGACATTATTTGCCTTTTTCACTCTCATTTCTTTTATGAAAGTACAGTGGAGCTTTCCTAAAGGCTACACAATGTGTGATGCTGTCATCACTATGTGCTTGCCTATTCTTGTGTTTTCTAGAATTTTCTAAGGTGGTGGGTTGAGGATATGTGTATGAGTTTTTAGATATTAACTCAGGTTGTTCTCAGGACTTTTACTGTATTTTTACTAGCTATCTTCGGTTATCCCTGCTATGTAGTCTCTGTAACCGCTGTAATTATTGTCATCAATAAGTTGTTATTTTGAAATCCCAGTGATTTGCAAAGCTTTAAAATGCTGCCATTCAGCTCACTAATATATTTTGTATTGGAAAAATGTTATTTATGTTAATATGTAAATGGTTTATTGTTTTAAAGTGAATTAATACGTTTAAATTTTGTTTTAATTCCTAATGCCATGAATATCAGTAGATACAACTCACATAAATAAAAGCTCTTGGATAATTGTTAAGAGTGTGACAGAGTCCTGAGACACGTTTGGGAAATCACTGTACTAGAGTATTGTCTAACAAACAATGCTAGATGCTGATGTTTAACTGCCACTTTTTGGGGGCTGCGTTGGGTTTTTTTTTTTTTTTTTTTTTTTTTGCGGTATGCGGGCCTCTCACTGTTGTGGCCTCTCCCGTTGCGGAGCACAGGCTCCGGACGCGCAGGCTCAGCGGCCATGGCTCACGGACCCAGCCGCTCGGCGGCATGTGGGATCTTCCCGGACCGGGGCACGAGCCCGTGTCCCCTGCATCGGCAGGCGGACTCTCAACCACTGCGCCACCAGGGAAGCCCTGCGTTGGGTTTTTGTTGCTGCACGTGGGCTTTCTCTAGTTGTGGTGAACGGGGGCTACCCTTCATTGTGGTGGCTTCTCGTTGCGGAGTACAGGCTCTAGGTGCGCGGGCTTCAGTAGTTGCAGCACGCGGGCTCAGTAGTTGTGGCGCCCGGGCTTAGTTGCTCTGCGGCATGTGGGATCTTCCCGGACCAGGGCTCGAACCCATGTCCCCTGCATTGGCAGGTGGATTCCTAACCACTGCGCCACCAGGGAAGTCCTAACTGCCACTTTTTGTTTGTGATTGATTATGGCCCAGACTCTGTAAAGCCAGATGTTAACTTATACATTATTGATAAGCTGCAAGTGATCTTTATTTGGTGGAGTGACATGCTATTTTTCTCTAGTAGAAAGGATGTTACAGTTGTTTAGCCTTGTAGGACATTAACCGCTTTAGCATCTAACTTTGTGACTTTATTCCCACATTCTTTTCTGGTATCCTCTTTTGTCACCCTTCAGGCTCCTTTGGTAATAAGTTAAACCTTTGTTTTGACCTGTGCTTTACTGTGTTATGTTTCCAACTTTTTGAAAATTATTCTTTGACAAGTACATGGGAATTTACCAGTGTATTACAAACCCTTTTACTAGTTTTGCTGATACATGAAATGTGCCAGTATGTAAGGCTTAAAGACTTAAAAGTTAAAAAAAAAAAGTAAACATTTCGTCCTAGTTCAGTTGGGGCTTACCATTCAGGTGCGTGAGGAGGATGTGAGACTGTAAGAAGGACTGGGTGATGTGCAGGCTTCTGTCTCCATACCCCTCGTGGCACTGGTGGGGAGGTACGTGTACCTTTCCTTGGAACCCTCCTACCCCTAGAGGCGGTCCTCTCACTGCGGTAGTGGAGTGGTCCCCAGTGCTGGGCCTGTCAAATATGACATAGGTTATACTTAGATGACCTTTTTGAGGGACAAGAACATCCAACAAACAGCAGATACAGTAATTTTGTTAGTCTGTCAGGTGAGAGAATGGCTTTTTTTCCCCTGACATTGGTGAAGCTAAGCCTTTTTTTTTTTCTTGTTTTTGGCCATTATATTCTGTGAATTACCTGTTCTAGTACTTTATTTTCCTGTTGGTTGCTTGTACATTTTCTTTTTGATCTGTACAGACACTTTGTTATTATGGATCTCAATCTTTTGTTAATATTTCAGTCTCTTGCTAGTATTTTAATTTGGGGAAGTTTGATCTATTGCTTTTTCTTTGATGGCTTTGGGGCTTTGTGTCATACAAAAATATATTTTTTTTCTTGTAATATATGTTTGTGATATTATATTTTGGTCTTTATTTTGTGTGTAGTATGAGATAGGAATTTGTTACTTAAAAAAAAATTCACTATTCTGTAGAACTACAGAGGAGGAACTTAAGACTTTTTTTTTTTTGCTCTCATCCCTTTATTCTTACAGTTAAAATGGTTTACCTTCCTGATACTGCCTTCTACGTTTTGTGCTCTACAGAAGGGTTTCTGTTTTTCTTTTCTTTGAAGATGATACTGTATAATAGGAAACAATTATTATTATGTAATTTTTAAGTTAGAGATTTCCTTTTAATATCTTCAAAGGCAGAGTTATTTAATCAAGGCTACCATTTTTCCTTCCTATGCTCTTTTCTCCATTTTCTTAAAACTACTGAAATTTCTTCCTTTTTTTTTTTTGCTGCGTGGCATGCGGGATCTTAGTTCCCTGACCAGCGATCGAACCCGCGCCCCCTGCAGTGGAAATGCAGAGTCTTAACCACTGGACCGCCGGGGACGTCCCACTTCTTTGTTTTATTGGAATGTTAGCAGCAGCCAGTTCACAAATTCTGGTTTTACACAATCAAAGATTGCTGACCCTAACTACTAAACTATCTGAAGATAACGAGTACTTGGGGCCTTTTCTTATGTTACAGTAACCACTCATTTTTTTGTCCCTTCTCATGGGACTGTGACCTTCTTGTATCTTGAGGGAAGTAAGTCATATATCATTGTCTTACTTGAGAGTTTCTGAGACATATAAAATTACCTACAGTACACCAGTCAATATTATTTGCAGATGAACTGCATAAATCCCAGGATATGGAAGAATTTTAAGATTCTTGAAAATTCTGTTGCTTGAAAATAAATCTAGGATGACATTTATGGTTTCAGCTCTGGAAATACTTTCTGGTTTTTGTTTTTAGACATAATATTGTGTCATTTCTTTCCATATTTATTTTTATGTTTATTTAAAACAATGCCAAATCACTGTGATAGAAATCTATTTCCTTGAAGAAGCAGGAAAAAAAAAAAAGCTCTGAATTAGATGCATATTTGTGTTACAAGGCTGGGCACTTTTCTTTTGAATATTTTGGAACTTGGGGACATATTCAAGAACAGGATTTTTGACCACAACTAAAATAACAAGGTTTGAATTTGGTAAGCACTTATTAGATCTCATGGTTTTTGGTGGATATGATATATGAGACTGCGACAAAGAAATATTCATCAAAATAAGAATCTCTGAAAGGTACTTTTTAAAATCAAAAAGCTGAGAAGATAGAAGATTATCAGTCAGATTATGTACTGAGGGACTTCCCTGGTGGCACAGTGGTTAAGAATCCGCCTGCCAATGCAGGGGACATGGGTTCGAGCCCTGGTCCAGGAAGATCCCACATACCGCAGAGCAACTAAGCCCATGCACCACAACTACTGAGCCTGCGCTCAAGAGCCTGCGAGCCACAACTACTGAGCCCACGGCCGCAACTACTGAAGCCTGCGCACAGCAACGAAGACCCAGAGCACCCAAAAATAAATAAATAAATATATTTAAAAAAATATTATGTACTGAGTCTGGCTTGTAGAGCTTGTGGTGCTTATTGTCTTTAATTACCTAGCAAGGAAAAATGGCATTTGAAAATTAATTGTTCACCGTGTCAGATACTGTATTACTTTGTTATAGACCAGTGGCTCCCACACCAGGCTGATCATCTGAATACAGGTTCCCACCCTGAGATTCTGAGTTTTGTAGATACGGGGGTATAGCCCAGGAATGTTTTAACAAGTTCCTCAGGTGATTAGTATGGTCTGACAGGTTTGGAAACCTCTGACGTAGACCATTGTGTGTGCATTAGAAGCCCCTGCAGGATGTCTTGCTTGTTCAAATACGGACTGCTGGGTCTACCTCCCAAGTTTCTGACTCATAGGTCTTTGGTGGGTCCTGAGGATTTGCAATTCTGTTAAGTTCCCAGGAGCTGCTGCTATTGCTGCTACTGGCCCAGGGACCACACTTTGAGTACTACTGACATAGACAATCCCCAAGGCTCCCCAGTCCCCGACTAGTCAAGCTCAACAAGGAAACAACAAACTGAATTCTATGGCAAGGTTCTCAGTTTCTCTGGCTCAAGTTTTGCATTTCTTTTTCATGTTCTACTTGGTCATTTTTACCCTTTGTAGTGAGCATTAACTGATGAGCCTCTGTCCCTAAGGAAAGTTTTGAGTGGAAAGAAGATGATGTTTGCTGGCTAGGGTGGCTTGGTAGTGGAATGGAAATAGCCCAGGCATTGTGTAAAGCTGGGCTAAAGTCCCCATTCTTTGACCCTGGTTTTATTGTGACCTTGGGCAGGTCACCTGATCTCTCTGCTCTCCAGCCATAGAGCTCCAGCCATACTTCCTCCTGCCAGGAGGCCTTTACTCCTCTCCCTGCGTGGAAAGCTCTTCCCTTTCTTCTAACATCTTGTTATTGCTTGCTTCAGCTTGGATCTCTGCTCAGTCCTCACTTCCTCAGGAAAGCCTTCCCTGACCTCCCCAAGTAGGTGAGGTCCTCCTTTTTTACACACTCACACCATGTACCTGTCTTCCTCAGCATTGCCAAAGTTGCAGTTTTATATTGTGTGATCATTTGATTTGCCTCTCTTCACTAGACTGTAAGCTCTGGGACTTAAACTATAAAAAAAAAATTATCAGTTTGTGTTTCCTATTGTGTTTCAGCTGCAAATACTGTGCCTGGCACATAGGAGTTGAATGAATGGCAATGAATGAGGTCACGTTATACAGAAAGGCAAAGGCAGGCTGCTTTCCTGCCTGTGGATTTCTAGAAGACACCCTGTTATTCTTATAATAAATTCTTTATTTTGCACAAATGTACTCAGTTTTGGTTATTTGCCAGAGCCCTGACAGTACAACTACTATTTATTGATTGCTTCCTATATAAGTCAGGCACCAGCTATGATCTCACATTTGACATTGATCTAGGAGGTCAAGAATCTTAGTCTACTAATACCTAGGGCATTACTTTCTCCTAAGATTCTAAGAACCAATGTGTACTGTAAAGATATTTATAGATAGAAGATAGATTTCCTTAGCACTATATTAAGGAAAAACAGCAGAAAGCAATTTTATGCTCAAACTAGATCTCTAAGGTGGTCTTTGAGGTTGAGCATGGGTGGTACCAAGGGAGAGTAAGGTAATTTCCAGCTACAGTCGTCCCCTCTTTTCCACTGTTTCACTTTCTGCAGTTTCAGTTACCTGTGGTCAACCACAGTCCAAAAATATTAAATGAAAAGATCCAGAAATAAATAATGCATAAATTTTACATTGTGCACTGCTCTGAGTAGCACGAAGAAATCTCATGCTGTCTCACTTTGTCCTGCCCAGGACAAGAATCTCACATCATCACAAGAAGAAGGGTAAGTACAGTACAATAAGATACTTTGAGAGAAAGACCAAATTCACATAAGTTTTATTACAGTATATTGTTATATTTTATTATTCGTTATTGTTCTTAATCCTCTTACTGTGCCTAATATATAAATTAAACTTTATCATAGGTATGCATGTATAGGAAAAAACATAGTATTTACAGGGTTCTGTACTATCCACGGTTTCAGGTGTCCACTGGGGATCTTGGAACACATCCCCCATGGATAAGCGGGGACTACTTTACTTGCAAATATGACTGTCCTCTCTATATAGTTAAATCTCATAATGGGTAACATCCAGACAGTGCATTCACTTTACAGGGACAGGATGGTTTAGTTACTGGCCAGAACAAGACTTGACTAACAATATTTATATATCCAACTTACTTCTATGTCAGTGAGAAAAGGGATCAATATCCTGTAATTTAGAGAAATCTAGATTCAGAGAGACATAATGGCACTAAATAAGAAAGGGGGACCCTGGCCCAAAGACTCAACTACTCTAGGTCCTGTAGATAGATCTCTGGTGTGGAAATGTAAGCAATTCAATTATCCAACTAACCGTCCTTGCTCTATGTTTATATGCAAGCTTCAGATAAATGTTGGGAGACAGTTCTCCTAGGGTCTCTTGTGTTTCCTTTTTTCTGGACTGTCTTTTCAAGAATCTTTCTATAGCAATCAGCCTTGAAAATAGATGTTGTCTCTCTAGAGCATAGGGCCGACATGCTCACTGCACATTATAAAAGATTCAGAGACTGATTTGCTTTTATTTGCTGACATACTCAATTCTGAATCGTTCAAACTGAGGACCAGTCCCTGCCCTTGGAGCATGAATTAATAGAGATAAATAAAGACCTCTTGGAAAATAGCAACCAGCACCTGTGTTCTTTTTTTTTTTTCCTATTTTTATAAATTAATTATCTTTGGCTGCTTTGGGTCTTCGTTGCTGCATGTGGGCTTTCTCTAGCTGCGGCGAGCGGGGCGCTACTCTTTGTTGCATTGCGCGGGCTTCTCACTGCGGTGGCCTCTCTTGTTGCGGGGCACGGGATCTAGGCACATGGGCTTCACTAGTTGTGGTTCGTTGGCTCAGTGGTTGATGGTTCCCTGGCTTGGTTGCTCCCCAGCATGTGGAATCCTCCCAGGCCAGGGATCGAACTCGTGTTCTCTGCATTGGCAGGCGGATTCTTAACCACTGAGCCACCAGGGAAGTCCAACACCTCTGCTCTTAAAGAAGTGTTGATAGGAAATCAGGCTGAATGAGTTCCTTTATTGGACTGGTATCAGTCAGAGTCCAATCAGGAGACAGAAACCACAGCAGGTATTTTAATAGGGAACTTAATATAAAGGATTGTTTATATGAGGGAAGAAAAACAGGTATTAGGGAAGAAAAAAGGCAAAGACGGGACACAGGTATCACAGAGGAGGTAAGAATGATAGGAAATAGTGATCACCCCGAGGCTTGGGATAACACAAGTAAGAGGCTGGGATTTTCTGAAACTTAGAGCCTTGGAGCAGGGCCCTGACTCAGACCTCAGTCCTCTGGGCTGGAAGACATCCTACTTTGTTGGTCCTGGTTCCACAAAAGCTTAAAGGGGAGACTGTGGAGCTGGTGCTCACACCTCTGGTGAGGGGATGCTGGTGTCCATGCTAGTGTCTCTGAGCGGGGAACGGAGGTGCTACTCATGCTGATTCTGGAAGTGTTGGAAGGAACGGCTGCCCCTGGAACCAACAGCTGCTGCTAGGATGAGTTATGGTGTGGTCATGGTCAGGCTCTGGAACTGGAAGCAAACAGCTTCATAGTCTCCCTCTAGTGCCCCCTATTGACAGAGCCAAACAGGGAGCCAGATGGTGAAGGGGGCACAGCTCCAGAGCGATGGCCCAGCATCATAGAGCACAGGAGAGAAATAACCAGCACAGGATTTTTAAAAGCCTGTTTGACTAGAGGTTAGGAGGCAGGAGGAGGGAATTCATTTCCTGGGGGCGATTGGGCAATTGCCTGAGGAGTCTCCAGCATTATCTTGAACTTAATATCTTTCTTTAGGTCAGGGAAGGGAGTAGCCAAGGACAGCTGACTTGGAAATCCTGTATTATTACTTGGTAGCATGGGCAGTTACCTGGCCTATTTTGTGGGCTACATTAGGTGGAGGCAGGAAGAAACATATTCATATGATCCAGGGAGACAGGCTCATTGGCAACTTTATTAGATTACATATGATTTTATGGGCTTGTCTTAGAGCTTGTGCAAATTCCCATGTCTGACCCACACCATGATAGTGACTGATATCTTTTAAGAGATAGAACACCACAGAGGTTTGATTATATATCACCCATAACTTGTGGTCCACATGACTTCATTTTATATGAGCTGATTTATAAAATGGGAAGCGGGGACTTCCGTGGTAGTCCAGTGGGTAAGACTCCATGCTCCCAGTGCAGGGGGCCCAGGTTCGATCCCTGGTCGGGGAACTAGATCCCACATGCATGCTGCAACTAAGAGTCTGCATGCCGCAACTAAAGATCCCATGTGCCACAACTAAGACCAGGTGCAACCAAAATAAATAAATATTTTAAAAAACAACTGTGAAGCATGATGCAAATGAGAAGTGCTATTTATTATTTGTATCCTTTCTGGTCCTTAACTGAGTTCCAGGGAAGTGATGGGTTTCTGTATCCAAAGGAGGATTTCAGAGAAGATAAAGAGAACAGGGAGCAAAGCCTCAGAACTTACAAAATTAACAGAGTAGTTTTATACTTTTAAGATTTGGTGTTTACAAATAATGGCTCTCCTGACTGTTCTTTTAGAAGCCAGAATTTGGACCCAGGTACATTGGACAAGTATCTCAATAGAGAGCACTAGTTCATGAATTGTGGCTGTTTTAAAATAGCAGTGACTGACTTTGACCATATAAGTATTTTAAAGTTTTATGATAGAGTTTTTTCCAGAATCCATTTATTATTTACATCTTTATTGGAGTGTAATTGCTTTACAATGGTGTGTTAGTTTCTGCTTTATAACAAAGTGAATCAGCTATATGTATACATATATCCCCATATCCCCTCCCTCTTGAGCTCCCACCCTCCCTATCCCACCCCTCTAGGTGGACACAAAGCACCGAGCTGATCTCCCTGTGCTATGCGGCTGCTTCCCACTAGCTATCTATTTTCCATTTGATAGTGTATATATGTCCATGCCACTCTCTCACTTCATCCCAGCTTACCCTTCCCCCTCCCCATGTCCTCAAGTCCATTCTCTTCATCTGTGTCTTTATTCCTGTCCTGCACTAGGTTCATCAGAGCCGGGGTTTTTTTTTTAGATTCCATATATATGTGTTAGCATAAGGTATTTGTTTTTCTCTTTCTGACTTACTTCACTCTGCATAAAGAATCCATTTATTTTAATTGAATGAAATTTATTAATAGTCTGGTACCAGGAATTGGACAAAACATCACCCCATACCAGGCTTTCATGGTGGATAACTGTAAGTTCTAAGGTGTTGCAGGAATTGATCTGGATCTAGGTAAACAGCACTATTGTATGAGATGCTGTTACATAAGCTTTTTAAATTTTGTTTTACATCAGCTTTTATTATACTTAACCAGTGTATTTTGTTTGGACTGTGAATGTGGAAGGCCTATTTCTTTCTAATTATTGCATGTGACTTGTAGTTTAATAGTTATCATAAGTTAGAATTTAATCAGTATCTGTGTAAATATGTATATGTAATAACTTTACTACTCAAACAGTGGGGAAACTTTTTTTTCCAAAAATAGAGGATGCACATGTTCTGAAATGCCTTTACTATGTTTCTAAATTTAAAAAGAAGGAGGGCCTGGGAGAGAAAGACACCACCTGGGGTTAAGCAGGTTACCTGAAACTCTTCTGACCAGTTGACTGGAATTGCTCTCTGCTTTCCTAAAGCATAGCTTGGGTCACCAAGCATCAGAACCATTTACTAAGCACCTCTCTGCTGTGGCAGAGAGGTGGGCCCTGGACAGTTTTGGGAGACGAACAAGGTCACTGCTAATTATGTTAATACCATACACTAAGTATGCGTGCCTGTCAATAAATAAATGACATGTGAACACTGCAGAGAGAGAAGGGGACCTGGCGCATTCTGGGGAGGCCCTTCATCAGAGACTGCTCCGGGGGTGATGGCAAAGTGGTGTGGAGTGCAAAGGAGAGCCTTGATCAAACAGGCAAGGTAGGAGGGATGTTTCAGAAAGGACGAAGGGGAAAGGCCCCGTTGCTGGGCCACATGTGGGGAGCTCAGTCCAGCAAGAGGGAGGAAGGAGTGAGGAGAAGCTGGATTATGTGCCTTGGCCTGAAGAGGAGCTTCACAACTGTGGGAGACGGCTAACCCTCTTGGGAACGAGAGACTGAGTGTGCAAATGGACGGTGGCCAGGCCACAGGTAAACACAGAACTCTGACCCGTAGCCTGAAGCAGCCTTCCCTGGGAACCCCACCTGTGGTCCACACTAAACCACCCAGGCTTGTAGGGAGTCAGTCTGCTATCTCTAGTAACAACCCAGGAGGCTAAATAGCTTCTGAAGCCATCAGCCCAAATGACCAGGACTGGATGAATAACTGACAGTTGCCCTATTTCGTCTCCACGTCCAACAAAGAACCAATCAGAGAGAGCCAGATATTCACCCCTCCACAATCACATAGGTTCCTCTGCCTCTAGTCAGCCCGACTCCAGCTTCCCCAGGCCAACAGCTTCAATCAGGGCAGCCCTCCTGCAGCTGTCCTGTCCCTATGAAACTTTCCCACTTCCCTGCCTGCCTTTGAGTCTCTGCCCAAGTGCTCGTGACAGTGGCTGACTTCTTTGCTATAGCAAGCTCTGAACAAAGAGCTTTTGTTTTTCTCATTTGCTTGGTCTTCATTTATTCCACAGGAGTATTGCTGCTGCTGGTTCTGATTTGTCTGCTGTATAGCTTCCCCCTTGCATTTCTGTTTCTACTTCAACGAGTACTGTTTGGCCTTTGCTCAGAATTTTGCCCAGAGCAGTATCAGAAAAAGATAGATTCACAGCAATGCCGATGGGTATCTGCTTTTTGAGGGTCACCAGGAAATGGTGTTGAGTGTTTCCTTTTAGGTAGAGTGGAAAGAACAGGGTCTTCAGTGGAACAGGCAGTGGGTGGGAGAGAGTGCTGTCCTGATGTAGTCTGAATAGCTTTTTAATTTTAAGGGGACATTGCTAAGGGGATATCCAGCTCTTCTTGGATCAGTCATTAGTAGTTGACTTACCCTGCACTCAGTAAGTATTACAGCCTAGTCCTCTTTATAAAGGTTTTATTATCCTGAGAATGGCTCAGGAAGAAAGATATTATTATTGTTCAACAGTATCTAATTGTTGGGAACTGTGGATCAGCTGCTTGGAAGTTAATGTTCTACTGAATGCCCCCTCCAAAAAATCACGTTTTCTTAAAGGTTTGGGATAATACTAAGTTCAGCTGCTTTCTAATTTGCTGAGTCTTAGCCATTACATCTAATGGGAAATCATAATATACTGACTGTAAGATAAATTCCCCAGTTTGGTTTTTATTTGTTTTTTACAACTCTTAACACGTGCATTGCTAAAAGCTATGGTCCCAGCCTTCAGACGTTTGAGTCAAAGCTGCCTCTGTTCTTGGCAACAGTAAGTTAACTGGCAACACAGGTTCTGTGACCGGCGAGTGGTAAGTATTACTCTCAGGCTGATGAGAAATCTTTTTGCCTTCTTTATGCCCTATCATCACAGAAGTATTTTATATGCCGTGGTTGTGGAGCCAGCTATGATTATGGCCTGGACAAATGAAGTGGGAAATTAAGATTCGACGTGGAATCCTGATCTGCAACATCCAAGTTCCCTGGGTTGCATGCGAAGGCTTCTCTGTTGCCCCAGCCTAACTCTTCAGCATTACCTTCCTCTAGGAACACCCATTCCAGGCACGGTGGTCTGTGCAGTACCCCTACCACATGTCTTGTATGTACCTGCTTCTGGAGTTTTGCTCCTGTTACCTCACAGCTGGGCTCTCCCCACCACCTACACTTACCAAAGGTTCCTCCTCATTTTTAAAAGCCCAGCTCAGACCCTCCCTCCTCCTTGACATTTCTGTGATTGCCCTTATCAGAAGTGATCCTTTTCCTCTGAATTCTTACAGTGGTTGTGTGGTCCATATCACTCAGAGTGCCCTGCAATGCAGTGCTCTGTCTTCATCCGTTCATTTGGCCGACAGATATTTACTGAATGCCCACACTAAATTCCAAGTTTTGTTCAAGGCAGGGGAGACAGCCGTGAACAAAACAGCAGAAATGTTTTCTGGTAGGAAACACAGATAACGAGCAAGACAAATACGTAAAGTACATAGTAGATCAAGTGTCACTAAGTGCTGAGGAGAAAACATAAATCCGGAAAAGGCAGGTTACTGAAATTTCAGCTGGGTGGACAGGGAAGGTCCCGTTGAGATGATAATTTCTAAAGGACCTGAAGGAGGTGAGGGAGCAAGCCATGAACATGTTCCCTCCATCTGGAAAGCTCTTCCCTCCCCATTCAGTGCAGAGGCCCTGAGGTAGGAGCATATCTAGAGGATTTGAAGAATGACAGGAGAGTAGGGGGGCCAGAGCCCAGTGCACGGGGGTAGGGTTACCATTAGTGGGTTGGGGTAGGGCCTTGTAGATCATCGTTGGGACTTGTGTGAGACGGGAGGTGTTGAGGGTTTTGAAGAGTTAAGGGACGTGATCTGATTTGTTTTTAAAGAATCTCTCTAGCTGTAGTGTTGAGAATAAGCTCTGCGGGATGGGAGAGCTTGTTGGCATTTCAGTCATCCAGGTGAGAGATGATAATGAACAGGGCCAGAGCAATGGGGAGAAGTGATCAAGTTCTTTATGTAGTTTCATGATAGAGCCAGTTGGGTTTCCTGAGGGATTGGGTGTAGAATGAGAGAGAAAATGGAATCAAGGATGATTCCAGGATTTTGGGTGGGAGCAACCGGAGAATGTTTCGGCCATTAATGGAAATGGGAAGACTGCAGAAGTTGCTGGTTTGGGGGAACGGAAGTGGTGGACTCTCTGGGGCTCAGTTTTAAACATGTTAAGTTTGAGATGCTCAGTAGTCATCCATGTGCAGATGTCAAGTAGGTGGTAGCTTCAGGAGGGCAGAAGGTCTTAAGCCTCATGAGTCTTCGTGACTTGTTTGTTGATTCCGTGAACCAGTTAATCAACAGTGAACAATAATTCTGAATAGAGGTTAGGGGGAAAAGTTATGAGATTTCTAATCCTAGACTGTGAGAGAGGGAAAACATTACTTTTGGATAACAATGAAGAAAGCAGTATTTCTGAAAATGGCTAGATGATGAGGAAGAAGGGACCAGGGGTACATCTCTTTCAGCATCTATGAAGTCTTAAATCACGAACTGTTTATTTTCATTGGTTTAGGAAGAGCCCAAAACATCTTCACTCTCTGCTGAATATTCCATCTGGCCTCAGAATGCATGTTGTCATTGTTGCTGATGGCGTTATCATTATTATTATTATCAGTGACAGTCCCCTATTTTATGCAATATGTATAATAGTAGAGGCAGTTTGATATTAAGAGTTCAGATTCTGGGACAAAAATGCTTGCATTTGAATCCTGCTTCTACTATTTATACGTTGTAAGACTTTTAGCAAGTTACTAAACCTTCCTGTGTTTCAGTTTTCTAATCAGTAAAATGGTAATAATATTAGTACCTATCTCATTGGGTCATTGTGAGAATTGTTAATATATTAAAGTGTTTAGAATTGTATGGCACATAAGTGAATCCTATATGCGATAATTATTATTATTTTTATACCAAGCACTGTCTTATATACTGGGTGCCATGATGAGCACTGAACTTGACATAATCCCTGGCCATGGAGCTACTGATGAAAACTGAGATAGATTATCTCCCAGGTATAGAAGAAAATGCGTTTTGAAAGCTCACTCAACTCAGAACTGCTGGTAGGAAATCCAGAAATGAATCATAAATAGTTTTAACTTTCCATACAAGGTCCAACTTGATTTGCACCTAGCACTTAGGTGGCAAAGCAAGCTAACTGAAAGTCTCAGAGGGCCATAATTTCAATATTGGGGCAACTGCCACGTGGAACAGGAAACTACAACGCTGGGCAAGTTTTCTAGGTGCCAGGCCATGGGGTACCTGGCCTTGCACAACTCCAGAGTGTGGTCCTCCAGAAAAATGAGGAAAGCTCGTCTCTGCCCCAGGGCTGAGCAGACAGATAGGGGCGAGTATGAATACAATCTGACAAAGTTCTCCCTGTCTTGTGCCATCAGAGCAGATGAAGGGAAGGTGTGGGTAGAAAGCAGTGTGCCTGTGAGGTGGGGGAGGACACTGGGAGACAGTGATGTGGTTCCATGTTCTATGTTGTAGTTGCTCAGAGACTGAAATTGTGGCCCACTGAGACTCTCAGTCAGTTGCTTTGCCACTTAGGTGCTGGCTGGAAACCAAGACTATTCCCCTGGGATTGACTGATTGCTTGATTACTAAATGAATAAATGAATCAAGTAAGCAACCACTTAAACATGTGTCAGGAAAGATACCACGCTGTGAAGATATTTTTACCTGGCTGAGGAAGAGTTTCTTCTTGCCAAGAACTGTGCCAGAAGCTGGGGAGACAACAGAATGAGACCCAGACTGTGCCATCAGGAGCTTACAATCAACCATGGAGAGGGAAGCAGGGAAATTCGTCCAGCCTGATGACTGATGGGGTGGGCCCACAGAACAAGCACCTAACCCAGTTTTGGGAGTTCAAGGGTACTTGTCCTGAGTCATGGGATGAGAAGGCAATGCTAGATTCGGGATAGAGGTGATGGGCAGAGTTATATAACCTAAAAAAGCCCCGAGGAAGCTCTGTTATCCCAGTGGCCTCCTGAGCTCAGATCCAATTTTAGAAATTGAACCTAGTGTTAGGCCATGAAGATGAACTCACCCCAACTGGTCAGCAGGGGCAGATGCTGTTACCCAAAAGAGCTTTGAGGTTAACTTTATGCCGTACGCTGGGTCTGTGCTGGCCAGAGCTCTCCTTGGGAGAGTGGAATTTAATTGGCACTTATTTTCGATGCCCTTATAAAGGGTGACTCCTGGGCCCACTGA
This sequence comes from Kogia breviceps, assembly GCF_026419965.1. Classification (NCBI taxonomy): domain Eukaryota; kingdom Metazoa; phylum Chordata; class Mammalia; order Artiodactyla; family Physeteridae; genus Kogia; species Kogia breviceps. The sequence goes on from NC_081325.1 coordinate 22,494,012, forward strand.
AATGGAAACCATTCGTGCTCTTAAATGACTGGCGAGCAGGAGACCTGAATTGCACCCACCGCTTTGGCTAATGTAGATGCCAGGCAAGTAAAATGTATTTGGGGCTTTTTTCCAGGATCAAATGTATCAAATGGTGGATGAAATGGGAGAGCTGCCCAGTGAGAGTCAGCCCTAGATGCATGGGAACAGGAATAGCGGTTCCTTGTGTCAACAAGGAGGCTTTGTGTGTGTGTGTGTGTGTGTGTGTGTGTGTGTGTGTGTGTGTGTGTGTGTAACTAAAGAAATGCAGCTCACTTACTGGTCTGGCTAAACCTCAAAAATTTGTGTTTTTTCCCTCCTCCCAGGAACATTTTGTTCATGCTGCTGGTTAAAAAGGGGGCAGCTTTCACACAGAAGTACAGCAGGAAGTATTTAAGTTAGATAAAAGGAAGGACTACTTGGCAGAATGAGTGAGTGCAGGACTGGGTTCCCAGGGGGATTATGGAATCTGATTTTTATTCATGGACTTTCCTATTAAATAACTTAAATAATAAGGGTGACAAGGCATAAGCCTACATCACCATTTTTTAAAGGCCTGTGCTTTGGGACTCAGAGGAAATGAACCCATAGGGCTTTATGGGGCTGAGGTGGCCTTGGAGTTGGGGTTAGATGTGGGAAGAAGAGTGGGGAGGGTACAGAGAGAGGTGGAACAAAGGGATCAGGGCAGGAAAGCATGAGGGGCAAGTGAGACAGAAACAGTAGAGTGACGGGAATGTAGTCTCTGAAGAGGGGGCACGGGAGGATAATATTAACAGGTTATGTGAGGGCTGGATTATGGAAAGCTGGGAGGGCTTGGCCAGGGAATTTAGATTTTACTCAACAGGCAATTAGGAGCCATTTTTTTCAGGTTTTTGAGCAGGAAAGGGAAATGATAGAAATTTTGCTTCAGGGATCATGGTCTTTTAGAGGTTGAAGGGAACTTAGAGTCATGTAGCTCAGTGTTTCTCAGACTCTAGTGGCATCAGAATCATTTGGTGGTGGTGGGTGTGCTTGTTAAAATTCAGACCCTGCTCCTAGAAGTTCTCATCCAGAAGCTCCAGGTGGGGCTGGGAATCTGCAGTTAAACAAAGGCACTGGTGATCTTGGTGTCACTGGTGTAAGACCTACACTGGGAGGTCACTGCTGACCTCCTGGGAGACGCTGTCCAGGGGGTCCAAGCAGGGAGGGCTTGGGGGAACTCACAGAGAGCCACTGAGGAAACGAGTCAGCCCTAAAACACGTTCAGACCCAGAAAGCAGGACGCTGACTTTTTTTGTTGTTTTTTTGGCTGCTTTGGGTCTTCGTTGCTGCACGCCGGTTTTCTCTAGTTGTGGCGAGTGGGGGCTACTCTTTGTGGTGCGCGGGCTTCTCCTTGCAGTGGCTTCTCTTGTTGTGGAGCACGGGGTCTAGGCATGCAGGCTTCAGTAGTTGCATCACGCAGGCTCAGTAGTCGCGGCACACCGGCCTAGAGCACACAGGATTCAGTAGTTGTGGCGCGTGGGCTCCGTAGTTCAGGTGTGCAGCCTCTAGGGTGCACGGGCTTCAGTAGTTGTGGCGCACGGGCTTAGTTGCTCCGTGGCATGTGGGATCTTCCCGGACCAGGGCTCGAACCTGTGTCCCCTGCATTGGCAGGCAGATTCTCAACCACTGCGCTGCCACCAGGGAAGCCTCAGGAAGCTGACTTTGGACAGTACCGATCCAGTAGCAAGTTTCTGTCCCCCTTTCCCTTTGCCCTCCCTGCACTCCAATCTTGGAGGGCCTTGGAGCCTGGAAGGGAGGAAGGCCAAAGAAAGAAGTGAGAAGTGGGTCACACCCTCTTTCCTGCTGGTAAATACTGAACCAGCACACCGCTATTCTTTAAGCAGCACACCAGCTCTCCAAGGTAAAAAGCCCTGCCTTGGAGTATCTGCCTATTTCCGTGGTGTAAATACTCTCCAGCACGGCCATCTCAGGCTACCCATGTGATGCCACCAAATGCAGGGTTAGGAAGAGAAGCTAAAATTCGATCTGGTGAGCTGCTAGGAGCCTGACCCAGCTCCCCACCGTTCCTAGCCTGAAGTCATGCCCAAGATGGGTGGTGGGGGAGAACTATCTATCCAGAATGAAGATTGAGTTGCTGAATGGTATACTGTCCTGGACTGTGCTTTGTTATTTAAAGTGACCATAGTTTTTAAGGAAACTCCATACTGTTCTCCATAGTGGCTGTATCAATTTACATTCCCAACAACAGTGCAAGAGTGTTCCCTTTTCTCCACACCCTCTCCAGCATTTATTGTTTCTGGATTTTTTGATGATGGCCATTCTGACCGGTGTGAGATGATACCTCATTGTAGTTTTGATTTGCATTTCTCTAATGATTAATGATGTCAAGCATTCTTTCATGTGTTTGTTGGCAATCTGTATATCTTCTTTGGAGAAATGTCTATTTAGGTCTTCTGCCCATTTTTGGATTGGGTTGTTTGCTTTTTTGTTATTGAGCTGCATGAGTTGCTTGTAAATTTTGGAGATTAATCCTTTGTCAGTTGTTTCATTTGCAACTATTTTCTCCCATTCTGAGGGTTGTCTTTTGGTCTTGTTTATGGTATCCTTTGCTGTGCAAAAGCTTTTAAGTTTCATTAGGTCCCATTTGTTTATTTTTGTTTTTATTTCCATTTCTCTAGGAGGTGGGTCAAAAAGGATCTTGCTGTGATTTATGTCATAGAGTGTTCTGCCTCTGTTTTCCTCAAAGCGTTTGATAGTGTCTGGCCTTACATTTAGGTCTTTAACCCATTTTGAGTTTATTTTTGTGTATGGTGCTAGGGAGTGTTCTAATTTCATACTTTTACAAATAACTGTCCAGTTTTCCCAGCACCACTTATTGAAGAGGCTGTCTTTTCTCCACTGTATATTCTTGCCTCCTTTATCAAAGATAAGGTGACCATATGTGTGTGGGTTTATCTCTGGGCTTTCTATCCTGTTCCATTGATCTATATTTCTGTTTTTGTACCAGCACCATACTGTCTTGATTACTGTAGCTTTGTAGTATAGTCTGAAGTCAGGGAGCCTGATTCCTCCAGCTCCATTTTTCGTTCTCAAGGTTGCTTTGGCTATTTGGGGTCTTTTGTGTTTCCATACAAATTGTGAAATTTTTTGTTCTAGTTCTGTGAAAAATGCCAGTGGTAGTTTGATAGGGATTGCATTGAATCTGTAGATTGCTTTGGGTAGTATAATCATTTTCACAGTGTTGATTCTTCCAATCCAAGAACATGGTATATCTCTCCATCTATTTGTATCATCTTTAATTTCTTTCATCAGTGTCTTATAATTTTCTGCATACAGGTCTTTTGTCTCCTTAGGTAGGTTTATTACTAGATATTTTATTCTTTTTGTTGCAGTGGTAAATGGGAGTGTTTTCTTAATTTCACTCCTACCATAAGACCTAGCAATCCCCCTACTGGGCATATACCCTGAGAAAACCATAATTCAAAAAGAGTCATGTACCAAAATGTTCATTTCAGCTCTATTTACAATAGCCAGGACATGGAAGCAACCTAAGTGTCCATCAACAGAGGAATGGATAAAGAAGATGTGGCACATATATACAATGGAATATCATTCAGCCATAAAAAGAAACGAAATTGAGTTATTTGTAGCGAGGTGGATGGACCTGAGTCTGTCATACAGAGTGAAGTAAGTCAGAAGGAGAAAAACAAATACCGTATGCTAACACATATGGAATCTAAGAAAAAAAAAATGTCACGAAGAGCCTAGGCGTAGGACGGGAATAAAGACACAGACCTACTAGAGCATGGCCTTGAGGATAGGGGGAGGGGGAAGGGTAAGCTGGGACAAAGTGAGAGAGTGGCATGGACATATATACACTACCAAACGTAGGGTGGATAGCTAGTGGGAAGCAGCTGCATGGCACAGGGAGATCAGCTAGGTGGTTTGTGACTATCTAGGGGGGTGGGATAGAGAGGGTGGGACACAAGAGGGAAGAGATATGGGAACATATGTATACGTATAACTGATTCACTTTGTTGTAAAGCAGAAACTAACACACCATTGTAAAGCAATTATACTCCAATAAAGATGTTAAAAAAAAAAAAAATAAAGTGACCATAGAGGTCTCTGTTACCGCTCAAGTTCTCATCCAGTGACAGGGGAAAAACGGAACCAATTTCAGTTCGGGGATAGTAAGAGACCAAAGGAAAGCTGCATTCTGGTTATATCCTAAGGATGGTGCCTGTCCAATGTATGGGTTACATGGGGAACTTTTATCTTTAAAACTGGGAAGGTACTTTTAAAAGAGAATTATCACGAGGACATACAAAATTGAAAGGTATACGTGAAATCTCCGCCCTCAGATTGAGAAGCACAGATGTAGGACAGTCTGTGGTTGATAAGGTTTGTTTTGGAGAGTTTTCTTTACTGTTCCAAAACAGATGCCCCCCGAAGGAAGGCAGCAGCTGTCTGACTGACTGAAAAACAAACAAGTGAAACTGTTCGAGTTTGCAAAGATCGTACAGGAAGGACCCCCCCAAAGAGGCGCATAAGACCTACCTCACAGGTATACTATGAAGATTAACTGCGCAAACATACTGGAACGTGTCTAACACAGAGAGCAGGTTTTCAGTCGGTAGGTTGTGGTTTTCCTTCAGAGACTTCATGACGTTCCAATGGTGTTGGATTATGTCGACTCCCTCTTCGGGAGCTTCATCCGTGTTCATATGTAAGAACTGTTTCCCTTTCCACTGATAAATGTCACAATGGAAGCCTTAGAGAGCCTCGGTTAGGGGAAGAGCGGGAACCTTCTAAGACCCTTTGGCCGGTGGGGAGAGAGGAGGAAGTAAAGGAGAACCGGAACCAGCTTTTAAGCGGGCTCCCGCGTGTCCGGCTCTCGCGAAAACACTTCTGTGTAGTTTAAGCCGCCACGAGGCCACCGGCACCACAGCTCTCCCACCCAGGCTGCCCGAATAACTGGCTCTTTGTGCTTCCTCATCCACGGGACCGATTGTAAGGCAGAAACTGTGCCCAGAGAGATGCTGCTGCCAGCTGAGACCGGGCCGGGAAACCGCCGGGACCTTCCCTCAATCTCGCCTGCTGGCAATGAGAGACTTTCTCCGGTTTTTAAAAGTACGTTCACAGACCACCATCGCTTTCAGTGACACGAATCCTGCCTTTTACCGTTCAGTCAACAGAACCTGGACTGTTCCAGGCTTCCAGGCAGCCCTGCCTCCTGTTTCTTGAGAGGAAAGGGAAAGTTTCTGGGGACGGGACGGGGCCTGCGTACGGCCCTGCACAATGCTGAGGGGAGAGGGACACATCTCGGGCGCTGCGGACATCCGGGCTTCGCGGCCCAGGGGTCGCGGCCCGTGCGTTTCCTCAGGCGTGCGGGTCGGCTCGGCTACACCGAGGCGGGTCTGCTGCGCTGCGAGCGGCTGCCCCGCGGCTGGTCAGCGGCCGCCAGAGACCCGGCGCCCAGCCCACTCCGGCCTCTGTGAAGGCGTTTTTACGTCCTTCCAAAGGAGTGTCAGTCCTTTGGTGGTCTGCCCATTTCTTGTGAGAAATTATGAATAATGACTCATCAATCTAGAATCTACACCGGTGTATACGTGGTGTCGAAAAATCAGGAGACTGGATGAGGTCATAAAAGACGCGAACGTGGAAGAAAAAGAGATTCCAGAGCCCTCCTCAACGCGCGGAAGAATAGAGGGCGGGCCGGAAGGCATCTCCGCATGCGCAGAAGCAGGTCTGACAATGGTTGAGGGAAGGGGCGGGGCGGGAGGAAGCTGAGGTTGAAGACTTAATTTGTGTAGGTTTGCGCTGACTTTCGTCGTTTCCCACATGGTCTAGCGGTTAGGATTCCTGGTTTTCACCCAGGCGGCCCGGGTTCGACTCCCGGTGTGGGAACAGTTGAGCTTTTAGGACAAAATTCAAGCCCCCCACAACTAGGTGGGGACGGACTACAGAAGTGTTTTTAGAAAACGCTGTAACCCCATTTCAGAGCGGCCAGGAGACACTGAAACTAGAGGGAATCAGTGTCTACCCTGGAGCGGGCGTCGGCACACGGCCCACCCAAACCCTGTCCGCTGGCAGGAGCAGGAGGAAAGGAAGTAACTCGGAACAGTGCCAAGTTAGCTTTCGAAATAAGTCTTTAAATCTGAGGAGCAGGGAGCCAACCGGTCCCGTGCTAAGATATATGTTTCAGCTGGTTTTCCTGCGTAATTTCTCCTTGTACTGTGAATATGGAACAAATGACCAAAAAGTGCTCTTCTGTGAAAGAAAAAGAAAAGCCATATTGTAGGACATTATAGGGCTTTTAAGTTGCCTAAAGCCATTCCTTTGAGAAAGACAGCAAGATTTCCAGAAAAGACATTATTAAGGGCAGAGTAGTTCAGGGTACAATCAATTGTGTTTGTGATTCAAAGACCTCACTAAACCAGTTATTGCGGGGGTGGGGGGTGGGGAAGGGGAGGCGGTGAGGGAGGAAAAAAGAAAATTAGGTTATTACAAATTTTGAGGAGTGAGGCAATGGCAAAAACATCACTTTCTTCTCATGCCCTAACATATTTATTTGACACATTCTGTTGAAAAAACTTCAAGAATTCATGATAGGCTCGATAAGCTCTCTAGAGTTAGAAATCTTAGTACTGACGTGTGACGAGACAGTTTCCAACTGTCATCCAAATAAGTGCATCCTCTGCTGTAATCGTTTATCTTGCTTACCTCTCCAACCATATGCCATTAGGAGCAGTCTACAGGCGTTTAGAAGCCACACTTCTTTCCCACTGGTGTTGAACTCTTTGAAGCTTCCCCAATTTGTCATTAACCCTGAGAAACGGCTGTGAAAAAGACTTGGCATCCACATGACTTCGTTTGAAACTTGCTCTCTTTTTAAAGAGAGCAAAATCCTTAGGGATTTTAAGGGACACAAAAGTGCCGTCCTTCGTGAGAAAAATACTAGGCTAAATAGATGCTTATTCAAAATTCCTACATAAAGAGCTTGGAGGAGACATTGATCATCAGCAGGTGATCTGTATTTATTGAACCGAGTAGGACAGAATTGATAGGAAAATAAAAAACATAATAATAAGAAGTAATATTTATTGAGCATGTACTATGAACTAGGAAAAATGTTTTACACGCCTTTTTCAATTTAATCCTTATTTTGTTATCAGATATTATTATTATGTCTGTATCAGCCAGGGGCCCAGTAGGAAACTGATGACATTCTTAACAGAGTTTAATAAAGGGACTATTTAGAGTTTATTTAGGGTCTAGGAAAACAACAAGGAACAATGCAGTCCTCAGGGCTCCTGGGCCTAAAATGAGTAAGGTGGGGGGAAGGTGGCTGATGGAGAGGGCTGTCACTGAGGGGCTGTGGTTTCTGTTTTTGTCTTAAAACTTGCTTTCATATGGCAGGTGAGTTCCATTCACATGAAGGCTGTTAAATCTATTCATCCTATGAATCGTTCATTTCCATAAAATAGACTTGTGGCCTCACGGATTTGACAAAAGCTTCCTTTGGATGCATATGATAATTAAGAGATGCAGAGCATAGTAGATACTTTTATAGACATGTACTTAACTAAATGAAAAGAGCTTAAGTTTGTGGGGAGATGGTTGCTGGAGTTATATTTGGCATTTTACAGCCTTGTATTTTTGCAGAACATTTCGCAGTAATTTTCATTAATCATCTTCCTAATCAGTCTTTAGATTCACAGACTATTTGAGCTGCAACTGCCCTCTGCAGTCATTTAATGGAGCTCCTCATTTTACCCATGAAGCATTGGGTCCCGGATTTTATGCCTCTGATTCCCTAGGACTGGATTTTAGATTGTGTTCTAGATTGTTAGATTGTGTTTTAGATTGTCCCCCAAATTGAATCTTTCATGGTGTCCTGGCTGAAACCACTCCTTCCTGCACCACTGGGTGCTGAGAAGATGAATTTTAAAAATTCTGTCGTATCTTGATTTTGGTCAGTGTTCACAGTCGTGACAATTTTCCTGTTTGAAGTTTTGAGTTAAAAAAAAATTTTTTTTTATTCCCCATACAGGCATTTCTAGAAAGTGATGATCTTTATTTGGGATATTTGAACTAATCATGAGTTCTCAGTACGCTTTTATTTTTATATATGGTCATAAACTTTGGGGGAGTCTGCATAGATATCGCTTTATGCTCACCCACATGGGTATATAGAGTCACATAGATTTGTATGTATGCTCCCTGAGAGATACATGTTGCATGCAAAAAATTTCCTAAATAATTGCAACATTAACACTTCATATTAATACAGGAAAGGGAAGGCAAATATGAATTTTTTAACTTACCCACGTTGTAGAGCTGAGCAACTTGGAAAAACACTTAATACTTGGAAAATCACTGGAACAAATAATCAAAAAATCAATCTGCAGACACCTAGACCACAGCGTACTGGGTAATCATCCCACATAGCTTTGTGAAAAACAAAGCTGATCAGATGAATCTAATTTCCTTTTGTCAGAGTGACAGGCATGGTGGATGGGGGAGCAGTCAAGATAATCTATCCTGACTTAAGAAACCTTGGGATTTTGTACTTTGTTGGGTACTCATGAAGAAAATGTAGGTAAGACTATTGCTGTCCGGCAGGCATGCATTCAAACCGAAGTTTGGGGCTCAGCTTCACACAGATAGGCAGCTTACCCTCATTCTACGCAGCAATGACCTTGTCCTCCTTAAGTCTCTTCTGCCTGGATTCCTTTTTTTAAAAAAAGTGTTGGGCTTCCTTGGCGGCGCAGTGGTTGGGAGTCCGCCTGCCGATGCAGGGGACGCGGGTTCGTGCCCCGGTCCGGGAAGATCCCACGTGCCGCGGAGTGGCTGGGCCCGTGAACCATGGCCGCTGAGCCTGCGCGTCCGGAGCCTGTGCTCCGCAGCGGGAGAGGCCACAGCAGTGAGAGGCCCGCGGCGTTATTCAGAATCTCTGTGCAAATTACATCATCTCTCTGTTCCTCAGTTTCCTAGACTGTATGGGGGTAATCATTGGACCTACCTTATAAGGTTGTGAAGATTAGATAAGATAATGCATGTAAAGTGCTTGGCCCAGTTTGGGGCTAATGACAATTTGTTGCCATCACCACCATTATCATCATTGTCATCATTATCATGTCTAGTTCCTCTTTTTGTACTTCTAATCACAGTGTTAAATCTGATCATTTCTACCTCTTCAGTGATGCCGAGGTTCTTATCTATTTCCCCTGCCACTGTGCTGGGCAGATCATCTGTTCCCTGGACTATTGCAGTAGTTACCAAACTGGTTTCTCTGACCCCCATCACACCCATCTTTTCTATCTCACAATCTACTGCCCGTCACAGCGTGGAGCTGAGCGCGCTGCTCCCCTGCACCTTCAGAGCTTTGGCCTGCCATGTACTCCCAATGTACCTTTACAACCTGATTCTACCGCTTCCCTCTGTGCACCCCAGGTTTCAGTTAATTTCTCACTTTGCCCTGTATCTGGCCTTTGCTCAATTTTTCCTCTACTGAAATGCTCCTGTGTCCTTTCTCTAAATATCTGCATCTTATCCATCCTTTAAGGCTTAATTCAAATGTCCTGTCCTTCATGGAGCATCCCTTACCTCTCCTGCTGGGTTACTCCTGATGGGAATATCTTCTGATTCCCCTTAGCTTCTTGTATACCTCTCTTCTGATACTAATTCCTCTCTAACTGCAGGTCTTAACTTAGATGTCATTTCCTCCGGAAGTCTCTCCTGCCTCTCTGACGGTGGGGGAGATGCTTTGGTCTGTGTGTTTCTCTCTCACTGCATTTACCACACTTGCCATGACCCCCAGCTAGAGCGCATGCTCCAAGGCCAGTGCCCTGCATGCAGTAAATACTTAATAAACCTGTGCTGAGGGAATGTGTGAGCCGGACAAGGACTGTATTGTCTCAAAGAACATCTTAGGTTCCAAGTTACAGAAAGCCACTGGAACTAGTTCAGGCCTGAGGGAGAACGATTGGCTTATATAACCAAACTGTGGAAAGTGGAGTGATGTGGCTGGCCTCAGGGGCAACCAGCACCATTGTCCATCTCTCTGTCTCTCTGGGGGTCAGATTTATTCTCACCTATTATGGACCAGCTGTTTCCACATGACAGGGACCTGAGCACCACCAGCTCCATACTTATTTCTCACAGCTCCTCCAACTAAGAGGGAAGGTCTTTCTTTTCTTAGTTTTTGTTGGAAAGTGCTGGGGAGGGATGTGGCCTTGCGTGGGCCCTGTACCCTCTTGATGGTCAATGCACGTAGGGTATTGTGATTGGTAGCCCTCATTAGAACCGCATGGTGGGGAGGAAGGAGGAATAGGGATTAAAATTAAGCCAGAGAAACTAAATAATGGTGATGGTTGCATAACTTTGTGAGTATACTAAAACCCCTGAATGTAAAAGCCTAGATTTTATGGTATATGAATTATATCTCAAGTTTAAAAAAAAAGAAAAAAATTAAGCCAGAGGTAAAAATCTTGCTGGCAAAATTAGCATTTTTATATTCCTTTTTTTTTTTTTGGTGCTACACAGGCCTCTCACTGTCATGGAGCTCAGGCTCCTGACGTGCAGTCCCAGCGGCCATGTCTCACAGGCCCAGCTGCTCCACGGCATGTGGGATCTTCCCGGACTGGGGCACGAACCCATGTCCCCTGCATTGGCAGGTGGACTCTCAACCACTGCGCCACCAGGGAAGCCCCCCATATTCCTTTTATTTGAGCTACTCATTCAGCAAGCATTTATAGGCACTGATTATGGGCCAGCACCCATCTAGATTTACATTTTAGTTGCAGAATCTTCCACACACACAAAAACACATGAATAAGGTAAGAAGTCTGGATTTCATTCTAAATTTTATGGGAAAGCTCTGGAGTTTTAAGCATTGAGAGGGTTCTACTGCCAGGATGAGACTCGCTGGATTCGAGGGGCTTTGCGTATCTTCTGGCCAGTCTCTCTGTTTGTGGTCAGCACCAACCACACTTTTACAGGAAGATGAGAATGTTTAAAAGGTCTTTGAAATGGCTTCCATAACCTCATTTTCAGAATTTGGCAACTTTGTCATAAAAAAGTTTCCTTGTGGACTAACCTAGATCACGTTACACTTTGTTTTCAGCCTATTTGCCTGGAGTTAGCCAAACTGCAAAGTTTGGAGGCACAGCCCTCAAGACTGCCCTCACTTTGGACACTGTCATCAAGTTTGGGGCATTGCCAAAACCACCCCCAGGTTTGATGATGTGCTGGAAGGACCCACAGAACTCAGCGAAAGCTGTAGCGCTCACAGTTATGGTTTATTACGGGGAAAGGATACAGGCTGAAATCAGCCAAAGGGAGAGACATACCGGGCAGAGTCTGGGACAGCTTTCTGTCATCCTCTCGTCTCTCCCCATGGAGTCAGGATGAATTACCCCACCCCCATCCTGTATTGATGTGTGACAATATGCATGGAGTGTTGCCAACCAGGGATGCTCACCTGAGTTTTTATTGGGGCTTCATTATGTAGGCATGGTTGATTGCTTGATCACCCACGTGGCTGAGCTCATCCTCTAGGCTACCTGATAACATGTGACCCAAAGCTCCCATCCTAAGTCACGTAGTTGGTCTTTCCGGATACCCTAAAGCTATCCGGTAGGGCCAGACCCCACCTTGAACAAAGACATTCCTCTCAGGTAGGAGTGTCTTTGATAGATTACTTCCCAGAAGCCAAGTGCAAAGGCCAGATCTCTCTTTGGGCAAGGCCAAATTCTTTACTATGAACCATTTTTTTCCCAGTTTTCTTCTCAATGGAAATGAAGGAGACAGGATGGGTTACAGCCGCAAACTGTTTGATAAAACATGGGGAAGTGTTCAGGGCCGCAGCTTATGATGGCTCTGACTTCTCTCCCACCTTTTTTCCAGACTTCCTAAGGGGAAGTTTAAAAAAAGAGGGGTGAGGAGTGGCTATGGGGATTAGCAGTTTTCTCTGAGGCCTACATATTTTGGCTGGCCGTCCCACGGCATGCTCTCATCTTAAAATGGAAACAGCAGACCCTAGAGGAGTGTTTGATGCTAGGGATCTCTGTCTCATCAGAACCACAGTGAGTCTGAGGCGTGTCACCTGCATTAGGATTTCCACGGGGAGCTCAAAAGCAAAATTGCCGAATCGCGTGCAGAAAATGGAGGCCTGTCAGGATTTTGTCTGGATCTTGCAGCGTCTGACAGTGGACCTGGGGAGTCCACCTTGTTATTATCAGGGAACCTCATGCCCCTCCCTCGGTGAGTTTTAGCTCTGTTGATCCAACACCTGCAGCAGTCCGATTGCATCGCCTTTGACCCTGACTCACTCGTGTATAAACCTAGCAAGTCTATTTGCCAAAGGCAGAGAACCCCATCATCTATTTCTTGCCTCTGCGTACCTCTGTTGAGTGCTGTTTTCCATTCTAAGCTCTAATACAGGAGATTGGGGAGGGAGGGGGAGGGTACAGAGGAAGGCAGGACATTTTGTAAGCATCAAATATGTTCATTGAGTCTGCCGTGGGAGCAGTGAACCTGCCAGTTATCAGAAGCTGGAGTAATTTTCCATAACCTGTGCTCATTAATGTCCTGATTGGGGTTAATGGATTCAAGGGAGGCAGAGAGAGTGGTGTGCTAAGGGAAGTAAATGAGGAATAATCAGAATTTGGCAACAGCTCAGCGGTGGGGTGTGAAGGGAAGGGATGATTTGTTGACAACCCCAAGATGATAAGCATCCCCAGAGAGACAGAGAAGTGGGGCAGAGAGAATGAGATTTGTCTCCTCTGACAACTCTGAGGCACTGCTGGGACATCTAAATGGAGCAAATGAAGAGCGCAGGCAATCCAGGCTGGAATACCTGTGAAAGCACACGTCTCTGGGGCAATTGTCATTTTCAGGCAAATAAGAGGGTTTTCTAACTGAACGGTGCCTGGCTGTTGCAATCAGTGGTGTGGTCGAGAGAGTGTGTGCTTGGGAAGATGTGAGAGATTCTGTCGCGTATTGAGCCTGTAGTGACAGACACACGTTTTTGTACATAAACCTCTAGCCCTGCAGTGACACATCTCAAGAGCACCAAATGTGCACTGTGCAGCTCCGAGGGCCTCCAGTTCCATTGCAGTCATCATAGATTTTGATAATTTTCTGGCAGATGGCAGAAAATTATCTGCCATCTTGTAAAGGGTCTTGAGAAAGGTGTGACTTTTTCCAATTTGAGGAAAGATACTATATAAGCTTTCAGGGGCTCTGGGGTGCTTGTTAGTCTTTTTTTTTTTTATAAGTCTTGGTTAATAAAGCCTGCAAAATTTCTAGTCCCTTCTGATCTTGTTACATTATGTGAAGAATCAGTCGAAGACCCTGAGCTACTAGTTATTTTATTTTATAAATTGGGCACTTTAATGTTGGCACATTGTTTCTTGCATATGGTTTTTTTTTTTTTTTTTTTTTTTTTTTTTTTTTTTTTGTGGTACGCGGGCCTCTCACTGTTGTGGCCTCTCCCGTTGCGGAGCACAGGCTCCGGACACACAGGCTCAGCGGCCCTGGCTCACGGGCCCAGCCGCTCCGCGGCATGTGGGATCTTCCCGGACCGGGGCACGAACCCGTGTCCCCTGCATCGGCAGGCGGACTCTCAACCACTGCGCCACCAGGGAAGCCCTTGCATATGTTTTGTGTGTGATTGTGGGACACACTGGAAAGCTGGGTTGGTACAAATTTCATGGAAAACTGTTTAGCATGTAATACACATCAAGAACCGTAAGCATGTTTCTTCCTTTTATCTAGTTATTATACTTTCAGAAATCTACATCAAGGGAAGAATCAGAGAAGAGCAAAGATATAGATTGATGAACAAGGATGCTTTTTTCCTTACATCATCATCTATCATTAAAAAATACTTGAAATGATAAAAAGGTCCTGTAATAGGAGAATGAATGAACAAATGGTACATCCATATGGCGGAATATTGTAGAGCCAATTATTTACAGCCAAAATTATCTAATGACACAGAAAAAAGCAGAATCCCAAACTCTTTGTATAGTTTGAGTCCAACTTTGTATAGAAGACAATACACACATACCTAAAAACAGGAAGGAAATGTACCAAAAAGTTAACGGTGGCTATTTCTGCGTGGTACAGTTACATTTAATCTTTTTCCTTGTACTTATTTCAAGTTTCCAAATTATTTTTGACATGAGTATAGTCAGGAACTTCCCCCCCCCCCAGGTAAATCCATACAGCTTGGGAGTTTGGGTTGAGTGCTATGAGATGCCCTATTGTGTGCTCTCAGCTACCCCCAGCACAAGGGCATTTCAGAGCCATCCAACCTTTTGTGAGCCTCTATGTCGTACTCTCACCCTTTAGACATGGGTTCTGGGCTGACCCCTGCAGCGGGCAGGGTTGACACTGAAGGGACAAGGCTCCAGGCCCACTAACCTCCCATTCATGCCCTCACCCAGGGAGATGTGGCTGGTCCATCTTCTCATGGGAAAACAAAACCTGGATGCCCTGGGTCTGGCACAGGAAATGCCATTTTAGCCGTAAGTGACATTCTTTTAGTGAACCAAGACTGTCTGTGAACCGTTCCCTGAAAGCTCTTCTCTAGCATTTAAAGACTTTTTAAGCGCACAACCTAGATCCCATTAGTCTTCTCCATCTGGTAACTTCCCTCTTGTCAGAGTGCTTCCTTTCCTTATTGCTGTTTTGCAAATGAAAATCAGAGTGGCTTAAAAAAATTTTTTTTTTTTAGTTGGAGTTTTGATCTGCTGGGTGTGGAAATCCCTGAGAGATTTCTCACAATGAGATTCTATACCAAGAATCACAGGGCTTCCCTGGTGGCGCAGTGGTCGAGAGTCCGCCTGCCGATGCAGGGGACGCGGGTTCGTGCCCCGGTCCGGGAAGATCCCACATGCCGCGGAGCGGCTGGGCCCGTGAGCCATGGCCGCTGAGCCTGCGCGTCCGGGGCCTGTGCTCCGCGACGGGAGAGGCCACAGCAGTGAGAGGCCCGCGAACCGCAAAAAAAAAAGAATCACAATAATTTGAATTCTTATTTGAGGGTTAGCAGAAACAACAGGTACTTTAACAAGCTGGGAAGAGGCCAGTGTCAGATATGACAAATAAAATAGTAAAAAGAGGAAATAGAATTCATTTCTATTAGGCTCAACAATAATAAAAGCATAATAACTTGGATATTTAGAGAGAGCTCTCCCCCCGCCTTTTTTTTTTGCGGTACATGGGCCTCTCACTGTTGCGGCCCCTCCTGTTGCTGAGCACAGGCTCCGGACGCTCAGGCCCAGCGACCTAGCGGCTCCGCGGCATGTGGGATCTTCCCCGACCAGAGCACGAACCCGTGTCCCCTGCATCGGCAGGCAGACTCTCAACCACTGCGCCACCAGGGAAGCCCTATCTTTTAAACATGATCTTCTGAGGTCGTGGTATAAATATACATAGACATATATATGTAGAAAGTCATTCTGCTTCCAAGAAAGTTAGACGCCCTCCCCGCAAGACTTCATAAATCTCCAGTCTCCAATGACTTTTAAAGAAATAAATTTATTTTATTTATTTTTATTTTTGGCTGCGTTGGGTCTTCGTTGCTGCACGCGGGCTTTCTCCAGTTGCAGTGAGCGGAGGCTACTCTTCGTGCAGGGGCTTCTCTTGTTGTGGAGCGCAGGCTCTAGGCGCGCAGGCTCAGTAGTTGTGGCGCACGGGCTTATTTGCTCCGCGGCATGTGGGATCTTCCCGGACCAGGGCTCGAACCCGTGTCCCCTGCATTGGCAGGCAGATTCTTAACCACTGCACCACCAGAGAAGCCCTCCAATGACTCTTGTCCTCAGGTTGAGTCCCCCAAAGGGCAGAGACCTGTAGGAAGGGGGACATAGCGAGTGTGAATACAGCTCTGGGGTAAACGACCATTAAAATTTAAATGTTTTGCAGCTTCTTGTGAGTGTACAAGGGGATACAGAGAGACTAGAAGAGACAACCTAGGTTTCCCCTGTTCCACCACCGCTACTGGACAGAGGAAACAGCAGTTGCATTTCTGTGAATATTTTGGGAGGGGGTGTGATGGGGGAGAGAGGCAAGGCTAAAGTTGGTTGTGCGGGGGTTTTTTGTTTTGCTTTGTTTTGGTTGGGTTGTTTAATTTTAGATGACTAGGTGTAGATATGCGCCCCTGGCATTGCTGCTGAATTCCAGTGTAGACACCCGAGGTCCTCTGTCCTTTCCTTCACCACCAACTGCTTGCTTGGTCCGCCCAGGGCTGAGTTAGGTCAAACAAGTTCAACAATTTCTGGAGATGTTCTGAGGGATCAAGTGTGCAGCCAATGTAAGATTCTTTTTTAAGGTGGTATCATGGATTCATTCTCCTACTTCTGCTTAGGCCACAAGCCACTGGTGAATAAAATGATCTCAGTGACCAGATGCAGTGCGCATGGGGCAATACTCCTTCACTGGTTCTGTTTGCCCTCGACGCTGAAGCTAGAGCCAACCTTTTCTGGTGAGATTCCCAACTGGACCCCCCAGTTTATTTTGCCCCCAATTTTAAAAAGACAGCAGGTCTTGTCAAAGAACCTTGGCTGCTTCCATGAGCCTTTTTGAGCACAAAAACTGATTCCATGCAGTTAGTGGTCACCCAGGGCACAGCTCTGAATGGAGCCCTTCCCAAATCCTTCCCACTTCTCCTCATAGCCTGAGCTCCCTTTCTGGCAAGGACACTGTGCACAATTCCCTGTACATAGAGAGCTGGCTCCATTTCCTAGCAATTCTATGAGGTTCTCTCTTCTTTGATGGTAAAAATGGAGCAGTCTAAACATCTCCAAAGTACTGGGATCTAAAACAAAGAGCACCTGGGACACTGGTGACAAGAAACAGAGTCCCCCTTTTCAGCAGAGAGCTTTTAGAATTTAGAATAAATCTGGCACCGAAGGTTTGGTCACAGTGATTGCTTCAATTTGGGGCCTGCGAGGACACAAATATTTCGAATTTCTTGTCAAAACTTAGCTGACAGTGTAAGCTTTCTTTATTTTGTTATCTGTAATCATATGTACACAGCTACTAGTTTTATAGAGGAATAAAGCTGGGGGTGAATCAAACAGTCCTGGGGCAAAGCTTCAACTTGACATAGACTTGGAATCGATTTTACTGCCAACGCGTGGCATTGGGGGGGAATTCTGTATTTTCTTCAAATCCCAGTTCTTCATCTAAAAACCAACAGCAAATGCAATGCCTATGTGATAAGGTCAATGAAAGAATGACCAAATAAACTAACATAAAGGTGTTCAATAAGCACTACAAAATCCTTCCCGTACCCTCTCTCCTCCTCGTGCTCTCCATCCCCTTTTCTTTTCTTCTTTTTTTTTAAAGATGTTGGGGGTAGGAGTTTATTAATTTTATTTTATTATTTTTGCTGTGTTGGGTCTTCATTTCTGTGCGAGGGCTTTCTCTAGTTGTAGCAAGCGGGGGCCACTCTTCATCGCGGTGCGCGGGCCTCTCACTATCGCGGCCTCTCTTGTTGTGGGGCACAGGCTCCAGATGCGCAGGCCCAGTAGTTGTGGCTCACGGGCCCAGTTGTACCGCGGCATGTGGGATCTTCCCAGACCAGGGCTCGAACTCGCGTCTGCTGCATTGGCAGGCAGATTCTCAACCACTGCGCCACCAGGGAAGCCCCATCCCCTTTTCTTGTCTCTAGAGCTGTGACTTTCAAACTGTTTTAACATCTGGAACTTTTAAAACATTCAAATAAACATGTATGTAGAAGTCAGGCATAGAAAACAGATAAAACTCCCAAGCAGCTATGAAGGAAGTGCCCGGTTCCTCCTGTCTTTCTCTCCTCGGAAGAAGTTTTCTGCAATTTAAGTGCGTGGGGATGGCCTTTGTCCTTTACTGGGAGACCCTGGGTGGGGGAGCACGGGAACAGGATTGGATCGCTGGGCCCTGCGATGCTCCTCCCCTTCCATTGCCCCTCCCCCTCCCAGATCCGGGCACCTGAAATCTTCCCAGGGAGGGCTCCGGTGTGATTGGGGTTGAAATTAATGCATTTTGGGCTGGAGTTCTTTTCCTTTTGGTGGTTTCTCTGATGAACTCACTTTCTGGAAGGAAGGCATGGCTAGCTGCCTGAGGGTTCTTAGCAAGACAGAGACTTGATTGGTTCAGTCGCGGGATGAGAGCTGCGTGAGCTCCTGTTTGGTGTCCGTGTGTTAGAAAGCAGGGGAGGTGCTTGGTGTGCACAATCCTTTACTTGGCTTTGTGCGTTTACCAGATGTGTATTGGCGCCTGGAAAAGACTGATGGAATTAGCCCTGCTGGTGCAAGAAGCGGGGTTGAAGGGTAAATCACAAAACACTTGGCTGTGACCTGGGAATCCAGCTCCACTAGGGCATGGCCTCGGCATGAGGCTGGCCTTAGAGGGCCTGCAGCTAGGCAGGTCCCCGACCCCCCAAGGGCCATGAAGTTCCAGCCGGTGCGGCTGCACCCCACCCCACGTGACTTGCCCTGGCCCCGCCTCCTTCTCCTGTTGGCTCACGATTTCCTTTCCTGCAGGACCATTTCGGGCCTTGAGAGAAGTGGCACATTCCTCCCTTCTAGGGAGGAGGAACATCCAAGGGCTGTGAAAAGGGCTTCTCTCCCTTTCTGTGGCTCTGATTATAGATTGCTGAGTCTGAAGGGTGAGGACAGCCTGGAGTCCTGCCCTGAGCCGGGAGTCGGAATGTACAGTAGTGCTTTCAAGATCTTAGTCATCAGTAAACAGAGCTATTATGCTCTGGGTCTGATGTGTTCTCTCTTCTGCTGGGCGGCCTGTGGTTGCCATGGATATGGCTTTGTCTTTGGAGGCCTATAACCAAGGAGGATTTAAGTAAGTAAATCCTCATGGGTCAATATTTCCATAAAACCAAAAAAAAAAAAAAAAAAAAAAAAGGCAGGAGGGGGAAGAAAAAAGGAAAACTTTCTTAAACGACTCTAAAATACCCTTAAACAGTTCTGAAATCATCACCAAAGCAACAATAATACCCTTAGGCTTGCCAGAACCCATGGGGGCACACATTTTTTAAAAAAGTACTCAGAATTACAAAGATGAAGTTCATTTAATGGCTCTGATTGCAGCAAGTGAAAATGATGGTATTTCCCAGTTGAGTGTTTTGAACAATATAAAGTTACTTTTTTTTTTTTTTGCTAGTGCTTATTTTTCAGAATGCCTCTTGATTTGCCATTTCTAAGATGTGTCATATTCCAGCATATAAACGAACCTGTGTTTGAAGCAAACAGTAGTTATTTCCATCTGACACGGGAGATTCGGTGACATTTGGTGATGACTGTGGAAGATGGGTAGATTGAATTAAGAAGTCTTTAAAGAAAGAAAGAAGAAAGACTGAGTCTGCACAGTAACCAAAGAGCTCTGGCGTCTTTGTTGGAAAACACATGCACACTCCCAGGATTCCTCATAAGTCACTCGGAAGAAAGCTACTGTCACCTGGTAAAGCAGAGGTCCGGGAGCTGGGGAGTAGCCACAGCCCGGCCATGCTTTGGTTCTTTGCTCCAAGAGCCTCATCCTTTTTTTTTTTTTTCGGTATGCGGGCCTCTCACTGTTGTGGCCTCTCCCGTTGCGGAGCACAGGCTCCGGACGCACAGGCTCAGCGGCCATGGCTCACGGGCTTAGTTGCTCCGCGGCATGTGGGATCTTCCCGGACCAGGGCACGAACCCGTGTCTCCTGCATCGGCAGGCGGATTCTCAACCACTGCGCCACCAGGGAAGCCCAAGAGCTTTAATTTTAAATGAACACAAATAAAAGATGGAAGGAGGGGCATGTAATGAAGGGTGTCACAAAAGAATAGCAGGAATCTGTATATTAGTGTCAGGAAATCTGAAGTCCAGAATATGCTAAGACTTGTGAAATAGCAGCTGACACGAGAATAATGCTCCATAGTTTGCAAAGCATTTTCATGTAAATGATCACATGGGTCCTCACAGTAATCCTTGGGGGGCGGGCTGGGTAGGAGTTATTATCCTCAGAGTGCGTGGGGACTTCTCAGAGGCAAAGCTGGGATTTGAGCCCAGATCATTTGAGGCCAAATGCTGTGTCTTTCCACACTGCCACATCCCTTTCTGTTACCCTTTTCAAAAGTATATGTAGAGGAAGATGGGGTAGTGTACCGCAGGCAGGTGACAGAAAGCAAAACCGTCTGGTCTTATATTTTCTTCAGTGCATCGCAGAGCAAAACAGTCTTCAAAGGCTAGAAAAAATTTCTCAGGATGGATGAGACCCTCAAGGAGAGTTGAGTTCTCCAAGCCTTAGGCCTAGACATTGTAGATGGCTGTTTCCAAAGGGACCTGAATTTCCCCTGCATGGCACTTACTCCAGAAATTACTTGCTCATATCCATGTTCCCCCCACTAGACTTAGGTTTTTGAAGGCAGGGACCATGGTCATCTTGTCTATCATGGTATGGCCATTGACTGCCCAGACAATGAAGGAGTGACCGTAGACCTGTGAGCAGTCAGTTCTGGGAAATTATGGGAGGTATGCTACATAGAAAGGCAGAAGTCATCATGGTTTACAAAAATGAGAAAGGTAGATTCTAGAGTCTACTTACCAATTAGCTGACATTAGTCTATTAGTCTGACATTAGGTATTTATATTCATTTCAAAGATAAAACTGAGGCCCAAAGGCATACAGCAAGTCACGTGAACCCATCTCATTCATCCCAGAGAGATCTGATCAGAGCCTTTGTTTTGGGTCACTCAAGGCTGAGGTAGGGCTCTCTGGTCCACAGTGTGTCATAAATGCAGAAAAACAGGATTTCAAGGCAAGAATCTTCTTTTTTTAGGCTTTAGATCTTACTTTCATGGTGAGTTGTTCCATTAAGTATTTAGTCTTAGAAGAGGAAGTTTTACTTTCTGCTTGTGCTGGAAGGTACATATTTTGGAGAAGTTGGAAGCAGATACATTTAACACCAAGCTTTAGCAAAGCTTTCAATTGTCAATTCCCTCATCATCAGCATAGTTACCACACGTCCAAGTGTAAACACAGGCAGAATCCCCTCTAAAGGACATTGAGACAGTGAGGGACTGGGTACAATTGAAATAGATTTTCAGAGATTCCTTCAGCTCCTCTCTCCATGGGAAGGACATTGATTAAGGGTGGGCCTCCCACTTCCTCTTTTCCTGACCTCCAGGCCCACTTTCCAACTCCACGTGTGGACTTTGAGAGCTGGAAGGAGCCTGAACTAACCCCATCTCATGCTCTCCTCCTCACTCATGTCACTGTAGTCAAGAAGGATCTTCTGTCTTCCCCTCAACAAGCTTGGCATGTTCCCACCCCCAGGCATTGGCATCTGCTGTTCCCGCTTCCAGAATTCCTCCCCACATCATTATCCCCACGACTGGCTTGGCGTCATTCAAGCCTCAGCTCAATCAGTCTCCTCTGGGAGAGGCCTGCCTGACCCACTCGCCATTGTATTTTCTTAGTAGCACTTTCATCATAATATGAACCTACTTTTCCTTCTCCTTGTCCTAGCTCCCCTTTTCCTCTCTCTCCTTCTTGGTTCCTCCTGTTTTCCTTCCTCATCTGTCTCCCCTCCTAAAATGGGAGCTCTCTGATGGATCCTCAGTGTCTAGGATGGCAGCTGAGCGGGTTCTCCACACACGTATGTTGCGTGAACAAGTTGATTCACTTACCTTCTTTCTTGGCTCCTTCCGCTGAGAACACTTTAGGACACTAGGGCCACCTATTTTCAACAAATGGTGAAAGGGGGAAGGTCAGTGGAGACCATTGGAAAGCACTTTGATATTGGCAAAGAGTATTCATGTTTCAGGGGTCTCTGATAACCTGAAAGCAATCCACAGCGGCAGGCTTAGATCACAAGTTCTGGAGGCATCCTTAAGTCGAAGGGACTGTGCTCAGTCTTTGTACAGTAAACGAAACCTCCGGGAAAGCTGAGAAAAAGGAATGGGGTGAGTTCCCTCTGGGAATGTAAAAAGCACTGCTGACTGGAGATAAGCCTGCTCAGGGTCTCTCAAAATATCCTTTATTTAGATTGTGTTGCCCCACCTGATTGGTGCCCATGGGCCACATCAAGGTTGGAACGAGCTAAGACAAGGCCAAGGATAGGCAGTAGTGAGGAGCTTGAGTGGTAGAGGAGGCAGAGAAAAACATGTCCCAGGAGGTCCTGGCTCAAATCTAGCATTTCTGCCGATTTTATTGAATGACGTGGGCGCACCTCCTCTTTATCTCGGTTTGGCAAAATGGGGATGGTATTGCTGACTTTCTTAGTGGGGAAGGTAGGAGAAGTTGAGGCTATCAGGTCATCTTCTGGAGCAAGGCCCCAAATAACAGTCAATTAAACAAGATAGAAAGTGTTCTCTCTCATGGAAACTTCTGAGCCTAAGCATGAACGGCCGGCGTGTCAGTGATGGAGTCATTGACCCAACTGCCTTCCATTTTCTTGTTCTGCCATCTTTGGAATCCTGCCCTCATCTGCATGGTGGACACTACCTAATCCATATTTAAGCCAGAAAAGAGAAAGAAGGGGAAGGCACTCACCTTTCAAGCTCACACATACCTTCCATTCACATCCCGTTGGCCAGGGCTTTGTCTCAGGGCTAAACCTCAGTGCAAAGGAGTCTGGGACATGTGGACTTTAACCGGGGTGGCAACATCCCAACTAACATTCTACAAACATGAGGAAAAGCAGTATCAGGAGATAGTTAGCATCTCTGCCATAGGAGACTGGAGGAAAGGTGGCAAAATGCCTTGTAAGTACAATGTTCGTTCTCCTTTGCAGCTGCGCCAGGGGAGGAAAATCAAATGGGGATTGAGAGGTTCTCTGCCAGGTCTTTGCAGAGCAAGGAACCGCTTGGATTTTGATAAACAAATCAATGGAAATTTATTCCTAGAAAGAGTATGAAGCCCAGTGATAATAAGCAAGGCATGTTAGTGCCATAGAACAGAACTGGAGCAATTTTGAAATCTTCATGAGAATGTAGTGTCTATCAGGTAATTTGCCTAATCAGTCAGAATACTTCTTCCTGCATCCATCAGCCACTTAGAATTAACTATAAAGCAGGTCCATTGTGGAGTCTACATCTAGAACTACTGGGATGTAAGCTCTATAAGTATTAAATTTGTGGCAGGCACTTATTCATCCAGTGCACAATTACTAGAAACTTCCGCAAAGCGTCATGCTGTACTATGGGGGTGGGGCAACTCTGCTCTTGAGAATGAGAGAGATTCTCAAGAGTTCAGTAACAAAACACCGGCCCATGAGTTCATCCATTAAGTCAACAAATATTTACTGAACATGTATTATGAGTCAGACTCATTGTGAAAGGGCTGGGACGTACTGTTGAAAAGCTAGTCAAGGTTCCTGCCCTCAAAGTCCACATCCTAGTGTGAAAAGAAAAAAAGACAGGAAAGAAGGAAGCAAGCCTGTGAATAGACAGGATACTAGGTAGTGATAAATATCCTGAAGGAACCAAACAGAGTGATGACAGAGAAATTGGGCAGTGAATGGGAAGCTCAGCGAGGGCCATTCTGAGGGGACAACATTTAAGCTAAAAACTAAAGAATAAGAAGCCAGTCATACAAGCAGCCAGGTGAAGAGAGGGGAAAAGAGCTTGGGGTATGAGTGGGCCAGCAAGGAGACCAGTGTGGCTGGAGTGTACTGAGTGAGGGGAGAGGGACGAAAGATGAGATGGAGAGGAGAGGGCTGGTCCCAGAGAGTTTCTGGAAAGCGGGCATCATAAGCTGGTCCTTGAATGACAGATGAGGTTTGAGTTTGAGTGAGGGGCAAACATTTTCAAAGTAGGGTGAGCTATGAAGGGCTTGAGCAGTGTAAGTGCAGACTCAAGGTAGTAGATAAGAAGGGTTCATATTGGGAGCAGTGAGAGAAGGCTGGAAAGGGAACCTGGGGTAAGTTCTAGAAGGTCTTAAAGGTCAGGGAGGTTGAATTCTCAAAGATAATGTTCAGCCATTTGAGCAGGAACAAAACATGATCAAAATAAGGTTTTGGAAAGAGTTTCTTGGTGCTACACCAAGGCTTCTCAATCTTGGTACTATTGATGTTTGAGGCTGGATCGTACTTTGTGGTGAAGGGCCTTCCTGGGCATTGCAGGATGTTTAGCAGCATTCCTGGTCTCTAGAGGCCAGTAGAACCCCTCCAGGCATGACAACAAAAAAGGTCTCCAGATATTACCAAATGTCCCCCGGGGGGCAAAATTGCTCCTGGTTGAGAACCAACGCTTTTAAAAAAATTGGTTTAGGTTATTTTTACGTTTTCTTTGGACACATAGGCTCAGCGGCCATGGCTCATGGGCCCAGCTGCTCGGCGGCATGTGGGATCTTCCCGGACCGGGGCACGAACCCGTGTCCCCTGCATCGGCAGGCGGACTCTCAACCACTGTGCCACCAGGGAAGCCCCCTGTTTTATTTTTTTTAAATCAGATTTTTGGACTTGAAGTATCTTGGTTATTGACTTTGCTTCTTTCACTGTAATCATGTGGACATAGGAACTGGAAGTTTAAGTAGTAGGAAGGCCACCTTAGTTCTAGTTCCTGAATTCTGTTTGAAAATTTAAGAAAAGCTCACATGATGTTTAGACAAATAAGTTTTAATTCACTCTAAAATGAGGCTTTGAAAGCCCTAAGGGGTGTTTCTTCCACACCTCATGTTGATATTTTTGCTGTTCTTACAGCATGTACCTCTCTTTTCCAATAAGGAGGCACCCTAAAACAGCCCCTGAATTTGGGACATGAGAGAGGCAAGGCACAGAGGAAAGGGCCCTTTTCGAAAGAGGAGATGTGTATATTCAGCTGAAAAATAAACATTAAGGAGGATAGTTGTGAAATTTGTTTTTCCTGAGGCCCCGAAGTTTAAATTAGCTTTGTGAGAACTCTTTGGGATTAAAAAAACACCCCAGAGTAAAATACTATATTCTTTCATTGCTTCCCTTCTCCCATAGATGATATCTGAAAGATATGCAAGAGACTATGAAGAAATCCAGAAATGTTTTTAAAAATATGTCTTTAAAATTCCTATGTCTTTAAACTAATGTACTGGGTTGAACAGTGTCCTCCCCAGATTCATGTCCACTTGGAATCTCAGATTTGGAAATAGTCTTTGCAGGTGCGATTAGTTCAGATGAGAGCGTACTGGATTAAAGTGGATCCTAAACCCAGGGAACGGTGTCCTGCTTTAAAAAAATTAAGTAGTTTATTTATTTTTGGCTGTGTTGGGTCCTTGTTGCTACACGCGGGCTTTCTTTTAGTTGCAGTGAGCGAGGGCTACTCTTCGTTGCGGTGTGCGGGTTTCTCATTGCGGCGGCTTCTCTTGTTGCAGAGCACGGGCTCTAGGTGCGCGGGCTTCAGTAGTTGTGGTGCATGGACTCAGTAGTTGTGTCTCGTGGGCTCCAGAGCGCAGGCTCAGTAGTTGTGGCGCACGGACTTAGTTGTTCCGCAGCCTGTGGGATCTTCCCGGACCAGGGCTTGAATCCGTGTCCCCTGCATTGGCAGGCAGTTTCTTAACCACTGCGCCACCAGGGAAGCCCCTGAACGGTGTCCTTAAAGGAGAGGAGAGGACACAGAGACACACTGAGAAGAAAGCCACGTGGAGATGGAGGCAGGGATTGGAATGATGCATCTACAAGACAGCACGAAGGATGGCTGGTGTCGCCAGAAGCTATGCGGAGGCAGGGAAGTATCCTCGCCAAAAGCTTTGGAGAGAGTACGTTGGTTTTGGACTTCTAGCCTCCAGAACTGTAAGCAAATAAATTTCTGTTGTTTTAAATTATCCAGTGTGTGGCAATTTGTAGTCATCGCAGCCCTAGGAAACTAATTCAAATGGTAATTTTATTATTGCTTTTAGTTTTTTAGTAACACTGGAGCTTGGTAGTTTCTGCCTGGAACTCCTTGTTCTTCAGAACTGGCATCAGTTTGCAGCAAAAAGTTGGTCTTTGCCCCGTGCTTTGCTACCCCCAGAGTGGCTTCAAACATGACCACTTAAACTTCAGTTCCCACTGCACCCAAAAAATCACCGCCAAGAATTCTGTGCACCCAACAGTTTTCCTAGTGGAAGCCCACACATGGAAGCAATGCTTCCTTTGGACCGAATTCCAAGACTAGAGGGCTGGGCAGCGCTCTGCTGCAGTGGGTAATGGCTCCCAGTGTCCTAAATAAAGGTTAGCGACCTCACCAGAGATGTCACAACCTAAATTAAAAGGGAAAGGGGGAGGCTTCTGGTCAGATCCCAGAGGAAAACGGGGAGGTGGGTCAATGGATAATGGGTGTGGGAATAGGAGGGAAGACAAAAGAGAGAAGGGTGAGGGGAGAGGCAGGGGGGAGGGGGAGAGAAGCAGCACAGCTGAATCCTTTCAGAGGAGAGGGAAATGATCTTAGTTTACCATAGGCCAAAACAAAAAAGGAAGATTACACAACATTGTTAAGGACAGTGGTTCTGTCACTCACCCTGATGGTAGTAATTACGTCTATTATGCAGATTTGGTGGTTAAGGTGCCGTCCTGCCAGCCTACTCCTGAGGGGGTTGATGCGGGAGGTTCAGCAACATCAAAGAGAGATCATGAGGTCTGGAGGCTCTCATTTGTAATCTGACAAATACACACAGTTTCTTATAAAATCATCTCCTCAAGTTAACTAAAACAGGTAGCCATTTTCTCTTCCTCTAAGCCATGTCCTTACTATGTCCTGTGTTTATTTTTCTGCTGTTAGAGGAGGCTAGACATTTGCTTGGATTGTTTTTAGCAAAACAAACAAACAAACAAAAAAACAGAGAAAAAGAAACAAAGGAAAAAGGTTTGCACACACATTTTTAGAGAAGAAGTGACTGTATTGGTTGTCTAGAGAACAACTCAGAAATTCATCTAAATTTTAGGTGAGGGACTGGGGCGGGGGTGGTGTGGAGGTGTTGTGTAAATGATTCCCAGGGCAGCCAGGGAGCAAACATTGCCTGCTGTTCTTTCACTTTATTCAAAAACATTTATTTAGCATCTACTGTGCATCAAGCACTGGTATAGGGGCTTTGGATATAGAAATGATTTTTTTAAAGGGGTCTACTATTTACTAGAAAGACTGATGAGTAAATCATTCATTCATTCATCAAACAGTTACTGAGTGTCATTCATGTGCTAGAGACTGTTCTAGCACTTAGGGTGCAAGGGTAAACCGAGCCGATGAAGGTCCTGCCTTCTCTGGGTGAGATAGCTGAGGCACGTATCCAGTGGATGGAGGAGGCATGCATTCAGCCTGGAGTTGTCGAGGAAGCTTTCTCAGCACAACTATCTGTAAAAGCTTGGATGGTGCCTAGGAGGACTGCTGACTGTTCTTTTATTATTTAAAAATTTTTATTTTTATTTATTTTGGCTGCACCGGGGCTTAGTTGTGGCATGAGGGATCTTTAGTTGTGGCATGCAGACTCTTAGTTGTGGCATACACATGGGATCTAGTTCCCTAACCAGGGATCGAACCCAGGCCCCCCGTGTTGGGAGCTTGGCGTCTTACCCACTGAGAAGTCCCGTGACTGTTCTATTAATTGTGACTTTAAAGTTATGTGAAGTTTATGTGTGGTGATCATCACCACTGCACTTTCTAATAACCCAAAAGTGACCTGGCCCAGGAAAGCCAGCCTCTCAACAAAGGATATTTTGAAATGGTGTCTTGTGCTCAGTCTACGCATTTCTGCTCTGCATACTCATCCACCGTCCAAGTGTCAGCTCCTCCTGCTCTCTGATGACCCCAAATGCCTGACCCCTGAGCTCCAAGTCTTCTGTCTACCTCTGGCTGGATGTGTCCACTTCCCAACCTCGGTGACCGGGGTCTCCCAGACACCTTGCCCAGCCTGGAGCCCTCTGACAAACTTCTCCTCCCTCCCCTTGTGCTAAATCCTTCTCTGAGCTGTGTCCTTGTCTCCACTGCTGTCCACAGGACCAGGGCAGAAGCCTGTCCTTACCTATTGGGCCTCTGTATCTGCCCAGGACTCGAGGAACCAGGGGTGGCCCTGGGTGTTTCCCCAGCATCCTCTGGGTCGTCCCCCCACCAGTAGTACACCTGGTACCTGGCACATGGCACCTGACGTGGGCAGAGAGAGAAAGGGGCTCCTTTCCCTGGCCACTCCCTGGAGGTTTTCTTCTCAAGATCTCAGACCACCTTTACTATGAAGCTCAGGTAGCTTCCCCCAGCTCAGTGGGTTTCTAATTCTTCAGCTGTGGGGATCCACTGGAGACTCCCTCTGAGGACTCAACAGAAAATAGTTTGCCGGCAGCTGAGCTCAGCAGCTGAGTTCAGGATGGGAGAGTGAGGGGGAGGGAGGAAGGGGGCGTCCCCTGTACAAACTCCCTCCTGGCCTCAAAGGTCTCTGGCTCCTGGCAGGGGTTCGGGCCACTCTGTCATCTCTGCAGGGTCCCCCTTCCTGCTCTGGGGCTCCCCTTTTTGACCACAGTGCCACTGTTTTCTGGGCAGCCAGCAGCCTGAGAGACGGAAGGCTGGAGGCTTGGCCCATACACGCTCTGGTGGTGTGAGAGGCACGGTACTTGCCCTGCTTCTCCCGCCAGATGAATCGTGTTCACCTAAAACTCGGAGGTGGCGCCTTCTGTGCTGTGGCTACACCCAGAACCAGGCTGGAGGGCTTCTGAGCTGGGCACTCTGTTTACACCCATCCTCCTCTGGGCCCCACTCAGGGCCCCGCCTCCTGTCTTGCCATCACCAGGCAACGCAGACATCTGAGGGCCATCACTAATTCACTAGGTGTCCTCCTGCAGCCTGGGCATGCATTTTTAATGACCTTTTCTCTCGAGACTCAGGTGACACAGGCCTGCTGCCTTCTCTGTCCTCACGGAACACAGCTGAAGTCAGCTGCGAGCTGTTATTTCACACGGTGGGACTCTCTCTGGCCACCTCCCAGAGAAACAGTACTTGCTACCTATTTGAGACCTATTCTAAATATTCCAGACTTTTTAAATGGCCGTGGAATTAATTTTAGATTTAGTGCCTTTATCAAATTGCTAGAAGAGTCCTTGCAGATGAATAAATCTAGGCACCCAATTTGAGATTCAGAGACACTGAATCAGTTTCCCAAGGTCACACAGCAAGTTTGTAGCAGGGTCAAAAGGAAAACCCA
Organism: Kogia breviceps; assembly: GCF_026419965.1. NCBI lineage: Eukaryota > Metazoa > Chordata > Mammalia > Artiodactyla > Physeteridae > Kogia > Kogia breviceps. The sequence continues at coordinate 22,523,128 of NC_081325.1, forward strand.
GGTCTTCTGAGTCTCAAACATAGGCCCCTTCATCATACTATGAGGTCTTGAAAATGATAAACTTAAATTCAGACAGAATTAAGTCATGAAACCAATCTCTAAAATGACCAAATATTCGAGAGAATAGTTAAGTACAGTCATTCACCTAAGGGTGAGCAATAGTTACTGTTATTCAGTTCCTTTGTTCATGACTACATGAAACTTGAATTAGAGGGGAGACCCTGACCCCTCTGAGGCCAGCTCTGAGCAAAGTTTTGAAAGAGGACTGGAAAATCTCTGTCTCTGGCACCTAGTGTCCAGTAACCCAATTCTCCTGCCCAGAATTCCAACCGGGCAGGCCCCAGGGCTGCAGAGGGACCCAGCTGGACTAGATGACTTGGGTTTGTCCTTCCTGGTGAGTGTTGAAAACCCTTCTTTTCAGTCTTCATGCCTTCTAACATGGTGGTTTTTAACTGGGAGCCGATTTTGCCTCTCAGGAAACGTTTGGCAATGTCTGGAGACATTTTTAATTTCACAGCTGGGGGTGGGTTGGGGATAGGATCTAGTGGATAGAGACCAGGGGTGCTGCTAAACATCCTACAATGTCCAGAACAGACCTCTCACAGCAAAGAATTATCCAGTCCCAAGTCAATAGTGAGGAAGTTGAGAAACCCTGTTCTACTACATCAAACTGTGTCTTAATTGTTTTAGATGAATGTTCAGGTCTGTATTGTGGATGCAATGCCAAGCTTCACAGAAGATGGGAGACAAGCAATATTGTAACAAATTCAATAAAGACTTTTAAAAATGGCCCACATCAAAACCATCTTAAAAAAAAATGGGGGTGGGGACTTCCCTGGCCGTCCAGTGGTTAACACTTCGCCTTCTAGTGCAGGGGGTGTGGGTTCGATCCCTGGTCGGGGAGCTAAGATCCCACATGCCTCACGGCCAAAAAACCAAAACATAAAACAGAAGCAACATTGTAACAAATTCAATAAAGACTTTAAAAAATAGTCCACATAAAAAAAATCTAAAAAAAAAACCAACAAAGAAGATGGGAGACAGGGCTCTGAGTCTGGGGGCTTCTTTACTTAGTCTGTATCATATGATGACTTCTTTTTAACCTCTGTTGCAACTGATGGGGGGCCTAGGCTAGGCTGCCGGTTTCACCCTTCAATAGACATCTCTTGTTTCCTTTCCACCTCCCTCTGGTAGGAAGTAGCATCCTGATTTTCCTTGAGAAACTCGCTATCCTGCACTCACTGTCTTTGTGGTTTGGGTGGAGCTGACGGGGAATGTGACTGCTGTACTGCTTGTCCTCCGCGGTTGGTTCAGCAATGGACACAGGCCAGTTAGAGGCAGGGGAGACAAAATTCCAGAACTTCTGTGAACTTTGGGGAAAGAGACTTCCTTTTTCTGGGTGCCCTGAGAGCAGAGGATACAAGCCTCAAGATGCAGAAAGGCATCTTTCTACTAGGATCACATGTGAGAAGAAGTACTCAGTAAAGTATTCACCAAGAAACTCAAGAGATGTGAGACATTCTTTTTTTTTTTTTGCGGTACACGGGCCTCTCACTGCCGTGGCCTCTCCCGTTGCGGAGCACAGGCTACGGACGCACAGGCTCAGCGGCCATGGCTCACGGGCCCAGCCGCTCCGCGGCATGTGGGATCTTCCCGGACCGGGGCACGAACCCGAGTCCCCCGCATCAGCAGGCGGATTCTCAACCACTGCGCCACCAGGGAAGGCCCGAGACACTCTTGTTATCATCAAATGTGAGAATAAAGTGGACGGTCTATTTTGCGCCTTTGAAAACAAATTTGCCAGAAACACTGACATGGAAACAGAATCTTTCCTCTCCTTCTACTGCTTATTCCTCAACTAGAGTTATAATCCTTTGTGACGCCACAATCAGTCACCACTGGAGAGAATTATAACGTTGCAAATAGAAGACTAGGATTTCAGGTGAGATGTAAATGGGAGCAAGTGACTATTTTAAAGTTTTGTTTGTTTGTTTTTTGCATTTGTTAATGATATTTCCCCTTGAGCTGCTCAGTTAGTTGTCCTAGGCATATTTTTCTTTGTATTCCTAGCTCCTGACCCAGTGTCTGAAACCAGTTGATGTTTAAGAGGTCTTTGGTGTGAATTATTTTATCTGAGCCCTAGATGGCCATCAGGTGCCAGGGCAAGTGTGATGGTATGGCATGTGAGAAAGTAGATGACAAATCCCAGATGCGGCCCTTGGAGTGGGCACAAAAGGCGGAGCAGAGATGGAGTTTGAGCTGATTTTGAAGGGAAGAGCTTGTTTGTGGGACACTTGTCCCAGTGTCCCAGTGAAATGGCTTTTCTGCTGCCCCCATCTCCTGGTGAAGCTCCCTGTCCTTGGCCACATGCTGGACAGAAGCATCCTTCTTTCAGACCCCTCCGGGGGAAAGTGCAATTTAATGGCAGGTCTTTGAAACCTTTGAGATGGGGAAAGGAGCATTTCAGTGCTCTGAGCTGTTTTTAATCATGCACGAGGTAGGGCCTTGACTATGCCTTTGATGGAAACCATTGCTTTTTTAGGGAGATCCACCTGACTGGGCTGTTAAATTGAGAAGCCAGAGCAGTCAGCTGTTAGTTGCTGCTCTGTATAACAATATATAAAGGCTGTCTTTTTTCTTTCTTTTTTTTCTTTTTTTGTTGCGGTACGCAGGCCTCTCACTGCTGTGGCCTCTCCCGTTGCGGAGCACAGGCTACGGACGCACAGGCTCAGCGGCCATGGATGTGCAGGCTCAGCGGCCATGGCTCACGGGCCCAGCCGCTCCGCGGCACGTGGGATCTTCCCAGACCGGGGCACGAACCTGCGTCCCCTGCATCGGCAGGCGGACTCTCAACCACTGCGCCACCAGGGAAGCCCAAGGCTGCCTTTGTGTTGGGCAGAGGTGTATCTCTGCAGCCCATGTTTCCTTTGGGACAGGGCTTCTTTTCCACCTGTGGACCCACCCTGTGCTGTGCATGCAGGCTGTGGTGCTGTGTGTGTTAGGTCTGGCTCAGTTGCCTGCAGGACACAAGGAGCTGAGACCCCAAGACCACAGGAAGGGCGTGCTGGCATCACCTTGGCCTTATGCTGGAGAAGGGGCCATAACAAAGAGTTGGACTGGGTTTGGCAAACATGCACTGGTTCTCCAAGTCTAGAATAATCTAGACTTTAAAACGTATTAAAATGGAAAACACAGCTGTTGACCTATGTAGTTGTCATGGGGGAGTATTCCTTTGAGATAATTCATCCAGATATGCCTTATGATTTGTGCAATTTTCTCTAGGTATATTGTATATCAACAAAAATTTTATAAAATTAGGAAAAGAGCTGTCCATTCCTTTGGTAATTTTTGCTAATTTAGGGAGATAGAGACACACCCTTCGTTTCAACCACTGCATGAGTATTACTTAGACTGATATAGCCTTAGCATGGAGTTGAGGTGTCCACTGAAGGGAGTGGATTTTCTCACTGTCATCACCTGGGAAGAGGTAGTTTGGGTGCCGGAAATATACTAGGCAGGCCTTCTGTGGGGTGGAAGAAACTCACCCCAATTTCTAGACCTTACGGTACTGGGTGCTGAGACATCTTGGTAATCCAGGTTGGTGGCTTTTAGCTAGACAGGAAAGAATCTTGTAGAGGAATGCTTTTCAACCCTTAAAAAACTTATGCCCTATTTGATAAACATAAAAATGTCATTAAAGTGAGACGAGTGGTTAGAAGAATACCCAGAGACAGGAAGATTGAGGTGTGTCTGGCAGTTGAGCATAGGGCGGCTTCAATTGCAGTGCAGCTTGGTGCAGACTTCTGGAGTAATCTAGAAAGGGCGTGTTGGTGTATTCTCCCATTCACACTGTCAGTCTCCTTGTATGGTAATTGTCCGCTTTTTGCCAGTCTCCTTTTCCAGATGGCAAGCTTCTGGAGGTCAGGCATCAAGTCTATAGCTTTTAGCACATCACTTGGGCTTGATAAGTGCTCAGTAGTATCTGTTGAACAAATGCTTGAACCTCTGTGCTCACCTGTCCTGTGATGTGTTTCCCCATCTAAGCAGCTTTCCCCTAGAGACTCACCTTTTTATCCCCAAGGCCAGCGCAGGGCCTGGCACAAATTTGGGGCTCCGTAGACATTTGGGGGACTAATAAAGTGCTGAAGTCTGATCAGCAATAGACCTACAAGAAAAAAGCTGTAAGAAGAGTCTCAAGCAAAGTGAAGTGGGAGCATTTAGTGTAGAGTACATCTGCTTATGGAAACTTAAGCACACAGGACCTTTTTCATACGCCAAAGTGGTCATTCACAAGCATCCTCCTCAAGGCTGAAACACTGAGTCTGAAAGAGAAGGATTAGTGGGGAAAGAATAACAAATTCTTTTAGGATGAATTCATTTCTCTTCTGCTTTGGGGGGCTAGGGAGAACTTGTGCCCTGGAGTGAAGATGAAATGGGATGCTAATTTTACTACTTGATTCTATTTCTCTTTTAGGCCATTTTGCTGTTGCCAAGTTTTCTCTTTGCTCCCAGGGGTGTTAAAATAGCAGCAGTTGTTGATAAAGTTAAGGCTTTCGGACCCTTTCAGAGTGTCATACCATCCTAATTTCCCCCAGAGAAACATGGTATTCCTGGAGGCACGCAGACTTTGGTGGCCTTGTAACCACAGTAGCTTCTATTTATGCAGAATTTATCGTGTGCCAGGAACGAGCTAAACATGACATTGAATGGCTCTCATTTGATATCTCAGTTTCCCCTTTGAGAGGTGGAGAAACTGAGGCTGGGGGAGTTTAGGAATCTTGCAGAAGGTCCTAAAGCCAGTAGGTGGCAGACCTGGGACTTGAACATAGACTGCAAACTTGTAAGGCTTCCTTGTTGATTGCCTCCCCGGGAAGAGAGGGGCTTGTGATTTTGCTGAGTTCCCAAACGGGGAGGATGTGGATTATGAATCAGAGTATAGAATGTTTTTAGAAGGTCCTGGCGGCCTGTGAAATCCCATTCACTTCCCTGACTTGGTATGTGCTTGCTGTCACTTCTGCGTCTTTAGGACAGTCCGGCCCTTCGACATTACGCTGGCTGCCCACTGAGACGCAGAGCTCTAGAGGCCCCAATGTGGAGTTGCAGACAGTTGCTACAATCCCGTCCTTCTAACTCTTCCCGTGGCCGGAGTTTCCGATCCTTTTGGCCTTTCCTGTCTCTTGTCCCAATGCCATGGCACATGGGCTCCAGTGGACTTCGGGTGGGTCCAGCAGTACTTTGCCTATATGCACACCAGTCACCTCTCACCTCCCCACGCAGGGCACCCCTGCTGATGCTTCCATGAGACCTGCCTGGTGCCCACACATGGGCAAGCTGGAAGCGTGGGAGAGTCAGTGCCCTTTGCGGCTCACCTTCGACCAGTAGGAGGCAAGAGCTGATAAATAAACTCTCCCCCCTCCCCACACTAACATGGGCGGCCTTTAGATGCTGTTTGCATGATTTCTCTTTGAGGACAGGGACCAACTCTATAGCTTTTTGCATAATACCTGGGGTTTAATGAGTATTAAAGAAATATATATATATATATATATATATATATATATATATATATATATATACTTTTTTTTCAGTATGCGGGCCTCTCACTGTTGTGGCCTCTCCCATTGCGGAGCGCAGGCTCCAGAAGTGCAGGCTCAGCGGCCATGGCTCACGGGCCCAGCCGCTCTGCGGCATGTGGGATCTTCCCGGACCGGGGCACGAACCCGTGTCCCCTGCATCAGCAGGCGGATTCTCAACCACTGCTCCACCAGGGAAGCCCTAAAGAAATATATTTGAATGAATGCCACATATATAGCCATCTTGCACTTAGTGACTAGTGGGCAACTCAGTGACTGGTATCCTTAAATTGATCCTCCCCTCTTCTCCCTTGATCTTGCTTCCTATAATCCTTAGAAGATTATATTCCCTAACAAAGTTTTGAAGCATCTGAGCCCTCTGCCTCAGACTCTACTTTCTGGGGAATCTTAGCTGAGACAGGTGGTGAGGTATGAATAATCTCATATTCATTCAGAGTCTTTTGGGACAGCCAGCACACCTGGTGTGCACATGTGCTTTGTGGTTTCGAGCTAAGGACAAGACACACGGAGATGGAGTGGAAAGCTGTGGGTCTGTGACCTGAGGCTGGGAGGTAAGTTGTAGAGCGTTACCTACATCTTACTTCAAATAGCTTTCCATTTCCTCTTCCCCACATCAAACTCACCTGTAAGTGGCCTCCCCACATGACTAAGAAGTATAGGAGTACCAAAGCTTAGCCCCGCCCACTTGGCCTCTTCTTAGGGAGCTTTGTGCCACTTTAGGGAAGAAAGGTATGTGACATTTGTCTTCATGCCTATCTGATTGAAACCTGACTCCTGGTCCCTGGGTGAACCAGGAGCAGCTTCCCTCTGCACTGGGAGCACAGACACACGACGTACAAGTAAGGCATGATAAAGCTGCCGTGGTGTCTGCAGTCCTCCTGAGACCCAGTGGAAAGAAAGATGAGAACTTACAGCCAAAGAGCAGATTTAGGGTCACAGTTTCCTACCACCCAAGGCCAAGCAGGTGGTCATCGGGCTGAAGAGAAGGGGTCTGATATTACTCTAGCAGCCAGTGGGTTCCGGGGACACTGGGTCCTTGGCCATCCAGCCAGGGGAGGAATGGTACTTTTCCAGCAGTGTGTGTCCTGTTGCTGCTGGCTGCCCCAGAGAGACTGCCGGGAGACCCTCTCTAAAAATGGGGCCGTTTGAGGGTAACCCTGATTCTTATGGAGAGGCGAGAAACTCAGTACCAGTAACACCTAAATCAGTACAGCTAAAAGCCATTCACATGCTTACACACATAGCAACTGTGAAAGACATGGAAGTGAATGTAACTGGTGTGAGCTGCTGCACAAGCCTGGGGCACAGGGTCAAAGACCGCAGGGCCTTATTTATTTGTTTGTTTGTTTTTAATGGTTTATAACACGTTTTATGTGTACAATGTTATATTTCAACTTCTGCATACACTAGAGCATGCTCATCATCAAAGTTTAGTTTCCATCTGTCATCATACAGTTGACCCCCTTTACCAATCCCCCCCCAACACTCCCCTTCCTCTATGTGTTTGTTTTTGTTTGGTATGATTTGGACATTTATTGTGTTTTTTTGCTTGTTTGTTTTGTTTTGTTTTCAATTCCACATATGAGTGAAATCATACAGTATTTGTCTTTCTCTGTCTGACTTATTTCACTCAGTGTAATACTCTCAAGGTCCATCACGTTGTTGCAAATGGCAAGATTTAATTTTTTTTAGGGCTGAATAGTATTCCAGTTTGAGGTAGTTTATTTTTGTGTCTGGTGTGAGATAGTGGTCTAGTTTCATTCTTTTGCATGTGGCTGTACAGTTTTCTCAATACCATTTATTGAAGAGACTATCCTTTCTCCATTATATTTACTTAGCTCCTTTGTCATAAATCAGTTGTCCATGTATGTGTGGGTTTATTTCTGGGCTCTCAATTCTGTTACATTGATTGTATGTCTGTTTTTCTGACAATGCCATGCTGTTTTGATTACTATAGCTTTGTAATATAATTTGGATCAGGGACTGTGATACCTCCAGATTTGTTCTTTTTCCTCAGGGTTGTTTTGGCTATTTGGGGTCTTTGGTGGTTCCATATATTTTAGGATTTTGTTGTTGTAGTTATATTTCTGTGAAAAATGTCATTGGTATTTTGATAGGGATTTTATTAAATCTGTAGATAGCTTTAGGTAATATGGACATTTTAACAATGTTAATTCTTCCAATACATGAGCAGAGAATTTTTTTTTTTTTTTTTTTTTTTTTGGTGGTACACGGGCCTCTCACTGCTGTGGCCTCTCCCGTTGCGCAGCACAGGCTCCAGACACGCAGGCTCTGCGGCCATGGCTCACGGACCTAGCCGCTCCGTGGCATGTGAGATCTTCCCGGACTGGGGCACGAACCCGTGTCCCCTGCATCGGCAGGTGGACTGTGCCACCAGGGAAGCCCGAACAGAGAATATCTTTTCATTTCTTTGTGTCTTCAATTTATTTCAACAATGTTTTATAGTTTTCAGTGTATAGCTCTTTCACCTCCTTGGTTAAATTTATTCCTAGGTATTTTATTCTTTGTGTTGCATTTGAAAATGGGATTATTTTCTTAATTTCTTTCTCTGCTAGTTCATTGTTAGTATACAGAAGTGCAACAGACTTTTGTATATTGATTTTGTACCCTGCAACCTACTCTATTTGTTTACTATTTCTAACAGTTTTTTTTGGTGAAGTCTTTAGGGTTTTCTACATATAAAATCATGTCATCAGAAAATAGTAACAGTTTGACTTCTTCCTTTCCAATTTGGTGCCTTATTTATTTTTCTTGCCTCATTGTTCTGGCCAGGACTTCCCAGGTTCTTATTAAAAAAGGCCAGAGGGATCCAGTCCTGCTTCTGCAGGCTGAGCAAGCAGGAAGCAAGCCTCATCAGACCACTCCCCCAGTTGCTCATTGCTGCCACACAGTGTCACTGTTGGAGGAAGTTCTTGCATAGTTTCACCCTCTGCTCAGATGGTCCCCCAGCTGACTCAGGCTTCAGTGGTTACTCGAAAGATGACAGCCCCACGTCTCGTACAGAACTGTGCTCAGCCAAGGGGCTGTGCCACAGGGGCTGTCTACCTTCTTCAGTGCTCACCCGTGGTCCCCAAGCAAGGTGGCTGTGCTGGAGTGGCTGGGTCCTGGGGGGTTTAGCTCTAGAGTCCTGCGATACCAACACCAGCCTGACTGCTACCTTTCCACCCTTAGGCTGAGTGAGGCTACATCCTTTCCGAGGCTTCCTTGGCTTTCCTGCTGAGTGCCATCTTGAAGCATGCTGCCATACTTGACATTTTGCATGCTGTTTTGAAGCATGAATTTTGGCCTGTTGTGTCCTTAGAGAACTGCTGGCTATACCCTCTGATATTTGTTGTTCAGAGCCCTGTGTCTGACTGGCCACAGATGGTTCCACTGTCCCCTTCCCTCTGGGCAGCAGATGCTTTCTGGCTCTATATTATTTATGTGTAACTAAGAAGACACCCCAGATATGATTCTCGGGGGGAATGATGATTCCCCTTAAGGAGACTCGGAGCTCTCCCCAGGGATGGGATGGCTGCCATAATTTATAAATATCCCTCTCAGCAGGTACCTATGTAACCTCTGCCTCAAAAAGTACCATGTTGCATTAAAAAGAACCATATTCAGCAGAAAAGTAGACAGAACACTTCTACAGAAATGACTTAAGCTGGAAAACAGTCCCCGTTTCTTATCACTTGTATCAAACATTTAAAACCATTGTGACAAAGGTCAGTGAAGTGTCTGTTCACAACATTTCTCTGGTGTTTGTGTTTGCAAAGAGCCCTTTGCTAGCCTACTTATAAGGAGCAAGGTCACTGTCCTGGGATTCTTGAAAATTTTCAGAGGAAGAGAAACTCCTCTTTCCATGCGGCAGGGAAAGTCTCAGGTCTCATTTCTTCTTCTCCAGTTTATCTTACTGAGCTTTTCTACCTTGAAACCCTGTTTTCCTTAGCATTAGCAGTGTGACAGGGTGAGTTTAGTTTGTGTTGGCAACATTCTTGTGGACTGAGGCTTTCTAGCAGTTATTTTCAAGACTGTGCTCAAGACCAACAAAACTGAAGATATCTGAGGATGCCAGTTCTGGTCTTCATTAGAGATTCTAGAGATTCCTTGCTAGCACATATTCTTGAGGCCACAATTATCCAACTGGAACTGGAGAGGATCTCTCTTGTCTTATTTTCAATGCTGGATGTAATGAGACTTTGTACTGAGCCCCCAGTAGAAAGAGCATTGACCCTTCTCAAAGTCTCCTCTGCTCCTCTGTGTCTGAGAAATCCCCCTAAGGAAGTGGGAGAAAAGCCAGGGTCAGTCTTGACTTGATTATGTGCTATATGGATATTTCAAGGCTGGCTTCACTAGCAAAATACCTCCACCCAGCTGGGCTCCACATGTAGAAAAGAAGGGCCCTTTTATAAAATACCCAATACAAGATGTTGACCTCTTGGAATCCTTTGGCTAGACTATTTCAAAGAGTGGATCTTGTCAAAGGTCATCTAAAAATAGAAAAAGGTAAATAGAAGTTAATCAAAAAGGGCTGAAAGGACATCCTCTAGCCAACTCTGGGTGATAGACAAGGCCAGGATTGTGGGAGGTGAAATGTCCCACCTACACCTCTGACTCACCCCACCCTGAGAGGCAACTGTTCATTTGAATCCTGAATCTGGGGGTTGGGGGTACCTTACACTCACCCACTCTGCTCAAGCTCTGACATTGTGAGCACCAGCCCAGGCTCTTGTCAGCTGTTCCCCCCTGACCATGAACCACACACCATTGGTTTTGGGGATTTTCGCTGAAGTCAGGTTGCCCATAGGCTGCCCTTCAACACTAATTTCTGTGGCTGTTTTGCCAGCCCTCCTCCAGCACCCAGTCAACTTCAGAAGCAGGCATCCGGCTATGAGTTACAGGGTGCTTTGCAAATTACTTTAAATTCAATGCAACAATCGTTTGTCAAACACCTATTATGTGTCAGAGACTAGAGTCTAAAACTACAGATATTCTGCAGACTGCGAAGCCAAGATACAGTTTAGCCTCAGAGTGGTGTTGAAAACAAACAAAACAAAACAAAACAAACCACAGCAACAAAAGCCACAGTCCAGCCACCAAAAATGTAATTTCAAGCAAATATGTGTATGTGATTCGTGAACATCCCTAAGTGGGATCCTGGCCCTTATCTTAAAACACCTGTGTTCTCTCTTCTCCACTTTCTTCATACCCCACAGGCGTCCCATGCCTCTCCCAAACTGCCTGAAAGCCTCTTCCCCTGACCAGCCTTCAGGCTGCTCTGCTCCACCCTGTTCCTGCTGTCAGCTCTTTGTCACAAGAACCCAAAGGGCCAGCTGAGCAGAGGCGAAGCATGAGAACCCAGAGCTCTCTTTAGCGGAGATGGCACAGGCTTGAGCCGAAACAGGATGTTCTGAGTTTTGGTCCTGCCCCACAAAAATGAAAGCCACCTAGCTCTTGTCTTAAAGAAGATCACTGTTAACTGGGGACATTAGCACCAAAACAAGCAATTCTGTTCCAGAAGTGAGTTGCTTGGGGATCCTGGAGAGATGGGAGATGGCCGAGGGAGGAGAGCTCTAGCTAAGGCTTAAAGGAGGAACCTCGGTGAATTTGGGCCAAGTTGCTTAATGTCTCTATGCCTCAGTTTCCTCCTCAGCAACCTGGGGATAACACATGAGATGGCTGCTATGAGGCTTACGTGAAGTGAAGCCTTGGCTAGGGCTTGCTGCAGCGTGCAGCAGTGCCGATAAACATCTAATTAGTACACCGATATGTTGGATAAGCACATTCCTGGGGTGTCATCACAAAGCAGCTTTGTTTTCTCTCCCGCTGCCCGGGGCATCTGGATGGAAAGTCTCAAGACTTTTCTGGTCACTCTGAGGAAATGCAAAGCTGTAGAGTCATTTCACACGCAGACATCAGAATGTGCACGCTCAGATATGGGCTAACATTTTAACCTTCCATCTCTGTACTGGGGTGGGGGGGGCGGGCGGGGCAGGGCTGCGGTCAGCTTTCTCTCTCTTTCTAGCTCACCTCCTTCCATACTCACCAGGTTGTTCCTGACCTCGCTGGGACTGGGGTGCAGGAAGGGGGTGGGGGGAGGAGGGAGACAGCGCCGACGTGTCTGGCACTCAGTGCCAGGAACTGGCTCTGGGCTGGCAGCAGCCTAGAGCTGTCTTGTTCTCCCCCGGTGCCCCCTCCCCACATCCACTCATCACGAGGGACTTTTGCCTGCAGTGGCCTCGACTGGGGCAGAAGCAGCTCTAGTCTGTTCTTCCCGGGCGCTCGGATTCCAGCGGTCCACCTCTGGCAGCTCCAACCCGCCCACAGTTGCCTCTTGCCCAACCCAGAGCCGGTCCCTGGGAAGCTTTCAGGCGCCTTTGCTGCAGCGAACTCTGAGAGGGCAGGCCTTTCCCAATGCGGGCACCTCGCCCCGGCTGTCGGCCCCTCTCCAGCTTCCTGCACCCTGGAGAGACGGCGTGTGGCCACCGGATGCTCAAACACCAGCCTACTCCACTCCTGGCCTCAGACTGTAAGAGGTTCGCATCCTTCTCCGAGTGAGCTCCTGAAAGCTCTGCCCTCTTGAACCTCTTGAACTGAGGCAAAGGTGGACCCGACCTGCTTTCATCCTCCAGGGAGGTTGGGACTCACCAACACGCGGATTCTTCCGTGCCCTTTTCACAAGCCCTCTCTTGCCACAGCGCTCTCCTGCCCTCTTTATTTGTGTGTGTGTGTGTGTGTGTGTGTGTGTGTGTGTGGTGAGGAGTCTGGGTCTCCTGTCGATTCTCTCTGCCACTCACCCTTGCGAAGGGCTCCAGAATGATTCGCCTCACAACTCAGTTTGGTGTCTTTATCTGTTCTCTCCGTATTTCAGCTGGGGCTTTGGTGGTAACTTCCTCCGCAGCGGTTAGTGACCTTGATGATCACGGGGCTAGGGCGTTAGGAGTGGACAGTCTGCCGGATGGTGGCACGTGTTGGGAAGGATGGAGAGGACATGGCAAAGGTGGGCAGGGGCTGCTTTGTCTGGATGGCTTACGACTGTGACTCTGGTCTGCTCAGGTCCTGCGTTGGGTGCAGGAAAAAGGGTGCAGAAGGCGAGGCCCCCATCTCCTTCTGAGAATATCAAACCTGTGTTTACTGCTATACAATACAAAGCGTCCTTAGTATGCATCTTTTCTTTTAAAACTCGCAACAACTCAATGAGATCCTCGTATATTCTTTCCATTTTCACAGATAGGACCACACGTGCGGGAAGCTAAGTGCCCAAGGTCACACACCAGGAGGTTAACAGATTCAAGCTTAGTGATTGGCTTTCTGTTGTGCTTTTTTCATTACACCACAACACCTGGAGTCAGGGAAGGGGTGGAGGGAGGGGGCATCGTTCTGAAAGTGGGTGCTGGGCAGGTAGCCACTTGTGCCCTGCCCGGAGGGCTGTGCTCACAGCTGCAGTGGACATTCTGTCCTCCACACTCACCTGCCAAACAGAACTGGCCGACCTGGGCAAACACGGGCTGTTACTTCACTCTCCCTGCTTCACTCTTGACACCTGAAAGATCCAGCTAGTCCTGGCCAGGCTCTCGGCCTCTCCACCCTGTGGTCAGATCTCCTGGGTCACCCAGACCCTGGTTAAGAACCTCTCCATCTGCCAAAGGGTCCTGGATGAGCGCCCTCTATCTTCCAAAGAGAGAAGAGCAGGTTCTCAGCAAAGTGGTGACCCACTCTATCGAAGACCCTCCGGGTCCCCCAGCAACAGCAGCTGCGCTAACCCTTTGGCTACCAGTGTCCCTGGAAGTTCACCCAAGAATGATCATCCCCTTTCATCTCTTCTGCACAGTTTTGTTTTAATTCATTAGACCAGCGGTCCCCAACATTTTTGGCACCAGGGACTGGTATCGTGGAAGACAATTTTTCCACGGACGGGGGTGGGAAGGGCAGGATGGTTCAGGCTGTAATGTGAGCGGTGGGGAGCCATGCGGAGCGGCCGATGAAGCTTCACTTGCCTGCCCGCCACTCACCTCCTGCTGTGCAGCCCGGTATGGTCCGCGGCCCTGGGGTTGGGGCACCCCTGCACTAGACGATAGGATCATATGCCAAAGGAATGGGTGAGAGAGGGTGCATCACACGGGATCCTCGTCGCAGCATGCGGACTTCCCTTAGTTGCAGCATGTGAACTCTTAGTTGCGGCCTGCATGCGGGATCTAGTTCCCTGACCAGGGATCAACCCTGGGCCCCCGGCACTGGCCCCACTGGACCACCAGGGAAGTCCTGACATTTTATTTTAATTAATTTTTGAAAATTAATTTATTTATTTGTTTGCGCCAGGTCATAGTTGTGGCTCACTGGCTCCTTAGTTGCGGCTCCAGGGCTCCTTGGTTGTGATATGTGAACTCTTAGTTGCGGCATGCATGTCGGATCTAGTTCCCTGACCAGGGATCAAACCCAGGCCCCTTGCATTGGGAGCGTAGAGCCTTATCCACTGTGCCACCAGGGAAGTCCCTGTTTTAATTAATTTTTATTTTTAGGATAATAAAGGCAATATATGTTGATTGTAGAAAAATTGGAAAATATAAAAAAGTAGATGAAAACAAAAGATGACTCATGAGCCTTGCACAGTAAGATTTTTGTATATATCCTCCTAACATCATACTCACAAATATAAAGCCTATCTACAGACAGGCATGTCACAAGATTAGAAAATGGTATAGTATAGACTGTATTTTAAGCTGGTTGTTTTTTTCACTTATCAGTATGTCATGGGCTTATCCCCGCAGCATTAAGCTCAGTGAACTTTTAAACAATCCTGTGGGACAGATTCCACATTGCACTAGAAAGACACCAGATGAACCAAAATAGTGAGGGGATATCCTCCGGGGACCTCCCCTTGGTGAGACACAAGTCACATCTTAGCAACCCAGCCTGAAGAAGCTGACCCCATAAAGCTGTTAAGGCTTAGAAATCTCCTTTCTTTTCTTCCTTAAAAATAAAATTGAACTGAGTGTTCCCAAGTTCTCCCACACTCAATGGCTTGGGGTATGCGACCCACCACGAATGGGTCCTCCAGTGGAAGCCTGTTTTACACCCTTACATTCTTTCCCTTCCGTGTGCAAGTTCAAGACTCCTCCTTTATTGTCTTTTCAGTAGAGACCGTAGGCCCAAGCTCCATCCCAGATCTCCCATAATTAAAACACGCACAACATTGTTGAAAGTCCTTTTACATAAGAAGATCACTTGGCCCATTGAATGATGGGACTTTGAATGCATTTTTAATAATAGACAAAACCGTGTTACCTCACAATGTCTCAAAGGAAAGCTCTATTGCTTTTAAATTCAAGTACATAGTACATTCAGCCAAAGGAATTCAGAAACTTAATGATTTGGCAATGGGTTGTGTTGGGCGGGTTTTAGACAATTTCTAAGCGTCAGCAAGAGGCCTAATAGTTTCCAACCCTCTCTCAGGAACTGTTCTCACAGCTGTAACTAAAAGCGCCCCTGCTCCACCGACCCCATGTCTGTGGCCTATTGTGAGAACCACATGATGGACCACTCATAGAAAAGGTTCTCTTTTCAATTCAGGACTTTGCTAGAAACAGCTTTAACCACTTTTCAGATTGGGCTCTAGCTTAATCCTCCTTTTCCTACCTCCTCGGTTCACACATATTTCTATATGAGGAAAATCGGAGTACTCTTTAGCAATAGTTTCAGCTGTTGCTTCCATAGCCTGTAAATCTGGTTACCCTGGGGGCGTGGCACCCAATGAAATAGTGGGTTTGGGGGTTTTGGCTGGAGCGTGGATAGCCATTCGAACAACAAGACAGTTGGTTAGTTTTGGTTGTTCAAATATATCAACAGTTTTGATTTTGTCCCCAGGGAATGAGGAGAGGAGTGAGTGTGGAACGGAGAATCTTCAAATTAATTTAGTATATCAAGAATTAGGGGGACTTCTCTGGCGGTCCAGTGGTTAAGACTCCATGCTTCCACTGCAGGGGGCACGGCTTCGATCCCTGGTGGGGCAACTAAGATCCCCCATGCTTCGCGGTGTGGCAAAAAAAAAAAAAGAAGAAGAAAAAAAGAACCCACAAAAAACCAAAAAAACCTTGCCTGGAGACTTAAGTCATTAGGGTTTCTTCAGAAAATTACAGAGCAGCTTCCTCTGCCTCTGATGGTTTAGGCCTGAGGCTGTCTGTCACCAGCCCTGAGGGGGAGGGTGCATGAGGAGAATGGCCCCGAGCCTTCTGTTGAGGGTGTCGGGGTACAAGTGAGGCAGAGGGGGACTGAAGGCACAGGAGGTCAGCTGGACTCCTTTCTTTCCTTGCTTCAGCATGAATCCGGGGGTTGGGATGGAAGAAGCCATTAGAAATACCAGAGAGCTAGGGAGCCTAAGGGTCTAGGGACATAATGAAGCAGAGACTTCGGCCTCTAGGAGAGGCCCAGCTCAGCATCTTGACCAGAGCATGGGTGTGGAGCTGGTGGGGACAGCACTCTTGGCCACTGGCACCTCAACAGCGTAGGCTGGATCCAGATCTTCCCTGGTGTCTTGAATAGAAGATTTGGAAGTTGTGTTGGGCAGAATTATGGCCTCCCAAAGATGTCCACGTCTTTATCTCTGGAACCTGTGGATTTGTTACATTACATGGCAAAGGAGAATTATGGTTGCAAATCAGCTGACCTTAAAATACGGGGATTATCATGGATTATCCAGGCGAGTCCAATGTAATATCAAGGGCCCTTAAAAGTGGAAGAAAGAGGGAGGAGAAAAAGAGACAAGAGAGATTGCAGCATGCGAAGGGCTCAGCCCACTATTACTGGCTTTGAAGATGGACGATGAGGCCACCAGCCAAGGAATGTGGGCAACCTCTAGAAGCCTGGAAAGGCAGGAAACAGATTCTTCTCTGGAGCCTCCAGAAGGAACACAGTTCTGCTGACACCTTGATTTTAGCCTAGAGAGACCCATTTTGGATTTCTGACCTCTAGAACTGTACAATAATAAATTTGTGTTATGCCACCATATTTGTAGTAATTTGTTACAGCAGTGATAGGATACCCCTTTAATCCCCTATTACCTACTGGTTTTATCAGTCATTGATGTTTGTTGCCTGGATACATGATTTCTTTAGGAGTTGCAAAAGGCAACTGGTAATTCTATGTTAATTTGCACAGTCTAGCGGGGGAGAACCACTTTAGACTCTCAGGGCCACGGTAGTAGTGATTATGTCTACTTAGTTTACCGCTAAACATCGAGGGCCTGGCATATAGTAGATTCCCAATAAATATTTGTTAAATGAATAAGTAATGACATTCTTTATAAGGTTCTAATATCTCATAGATTATGCATTATTATTCTCTTTCTACGTTGCCCAGATGAGCATCTTGACAAGGGAGGAGTAGAGTTTAGTCGACACCCGAGAAGAAAGAAATTCAGGGAATTCCCTGGTGGTCCAGTGGTTAGGGCTCCGTGCTTTCACTGCGGAGGGCACCGGTTCAATCCCTGGTCGGGGAACTAAGATTCCCGCAAGCAGAGCAGCGAGGCCAAAAAAAAAAAAAAAAAAAAAAAGAAAAAGAAAGAAATTCATCTGATTGGCCTCATTTCATCCAAATGATCCATCCTGAGAAAATGACCTCACAAATGCAAAGTAATTGCTCCACTGCCTGAGGAAAGATCCAGAAAAATATGGAAGTTGGAGGACAGTGAGCTCTTTCCCTGTGTGCTTCTCCCCACCATGTGGGTTGTGGAGGGTGGTTAGAAAGAATGGGTAACTGTGGGTGAGGAGAGATGAAAGCAT
Organism: Kogia breviceps; assembly: GCF_026419965.1. Lineage (NCBI taxonomy): Eukaryota > Metazoa > Chordata > Mammalia > Artiodactyla > Physeteridae > Kogia > Kogia breviceps. The sequence continues at coordinate 22,540,502 of NC_081325.1, forward strand.
TGCTAGCTCAGCCTGGCTCATAAGTGGTCAATGGAATCACGCTATTTACATGTTTACTTCATGCTGAAGAATCGGAAGGACACTGGGGTGCCTCTAGAGGCACCAGGAACCTTGAGAATCAAGCACTGTCCCTCCAGATTGGAGCTGGAACTAATGGGGGCTGGGGCAGCAGAGGGGGTCCTGGAAAGGAGAGGAAGGAGGGAGAGCAGAGAAGTAAGAGACCCCTGGATACTGCCTGCAGGTGGAGTTTAAGTGGACTAGGGTGGCCTGAAGGGCAAAGACATGTCTGCTCTTCCAGCCTCCTTGTGTGCACAGGTGGGTGAGCTCCTAAAAGGCTCGTCACCTCCTGGGAGTGAACGGGATGGGGACCTTGCCCTGGCCTTGGGGACAAAGATAAAGGGCTAAAATCATTCGTAAGTGTCTTGTGCATGGTTGGGTGGACTCTTTAGTCTCAAAGTTATATGATTCAGGTTGTAAAGTAAATTTGAGGCAAGGATTATGATATTGGCTGTCTCAGGTGGTGGTTTCCAATGGGCAGAGGTATAAGAATACTGAGAATGCTAGACTAGGGAACCCTGGAAGACCAAGACTTTTAGAGGGAAGGACCAAGGCTGGCTCAGTGGACACTCTTTCTTTTTCCTCTTTCCTTCTTTTACCCACCTCCACCCACACCTAACGGGAAATTCCACACATCCAAACACACCAAGGGTGGTGGTGATTTTTTAAGGAATTTTGAAGAAGTATATGTCTAACTGCTAAAGGTACTAGCTCCTAGTAGGGGAGCCAGGGAGTGAGATGCATTAAATAGGAAGTGATCTCTAAGCCACTCCTATGTCAGTCCTCTGGGGGCCTCTCTTCTCCCCTCAAACTGTACAATTTACATTGCTCACTGGCAGAGAGCTCCAGATCATTCGCCTTCCTCCCTCTCTCTTCTGGGACTATATTTTCAGCAGGTTGGGGTGTGCTGAAAAATGTCCTTCTCCCCCCCCCGCAAGATGACCATGTTCTAATCCCCGGAACCTGTGAGTGTTACCTGACATGGCAAAATGGACATTGCAGACGTGCATAAATGAATGATCATGAGATTGGGAGGTTATCCAGGTGAGAATGTAATCACAAGGGCCTTTACATGAGGGAGGCAGATCAGAGAGAGCAGTAGAAGATGAGATGACAGAAGCAAGAGGTTGGAGTGATGTGAGGAAGGGGTCAAGAGCCAAGGAATGTGGGCGGCTTCTAGCAACTGAAAAGCTTTGAAGCCTCCAGAGGGAATGCAGTTCTGCTAACACCTTGCTTTTCAACTTCTGGCCTCCAGAACTGTAGGAGAATAAATCTGTGTTGGTAATTTGTTACAGCAGCAAGAGGACACTTATACAGAAGTGTTGCACCCTCTTTGGATTTACTGAGAACAGAGAGCTGTTGCTGGAGGGACAAAGAAAGAATGTGACTTGTTTTGTGGATTAATAAGGTTTTAAAATCCAGTGTACATGCTCCAGAATGAAGAGGATCTCCTGAATGGTGCCCTGTTCCTTATCTAGAATTGAGCCTGGGATGATGTAAAACCAGATATGGAAGTTCTTCTTGATAACTATCAGGACTTAATTTGATTAAAGTAACTTGATTTTACTAAATTCCCACAGTAATGGAGACTGGGGAGTCTAGGATTTCTATCTAGGTTGAGCTGAGGGTTTTTTGTTGTTGTTGTTGTTGTTTTTAATCAGTTTAGAAAGGGGCTAAGAGACTTCTTTTGACCAGGGTTTGTATAGAAAATCTGCTGTTACTTGGATTGTATGTTTTTTCAAGGTGACTTAGGGATGACTTTCTGATGAAGAACACAGACACATACAGACCCGGACATCACATTTTAATTTTTGCTGACTCATTTGAGAATTAGCTGCCGGCATCATTATCCTTTAGCTTGCAATACTTTGTTTTGTTTTTTTTTGTTTGTTTGTTTTGCAGTACGCAGGCCTCTCACTGTTGTGGCCTCTCCCGTTGCAGAGCACAGGCTCTGGACGCGCAGGCTTAGTGGCCATGGCTCACGGGCCCAGCCACTCCGCGGCATGTGGGATCTTTCCGGACCGGGGCACGAACCCGTGTCCCCTGCATCAGCAGGCGGACTCTCAACCACTGCGCCACCAGGGAAGCCCGCTCACAATACTTTGATATGTGTCCCTTAAGAGCAATAATATTCTCCCATATCTATAAAACATACTCCAGAAATTTAGCAACAATTCAATACTCATCTAATGTACACTCCACATTCAGATTTCCCCATTTATCTCTAAAATGTTCTGTATAGTTTTTTCTTTTTTAATGCATGATCTCATCAAGGGTCACATTTTGCATTTAGCTGTTATGGCTTTTTATTTTATTTTATTTTTTTGACTGCGTTGGGTCTTTGTTGCTGCGCGGGCTTTTCTCTAGTTGTGGTGAGCAGGGGCTACTCTTTGTTGCAGTGTGTGGGCTTCTCAGTGCAGTGGCTTCTCTTGTTGCAGAGCACGGGCTCTAGGTGCATGGGCTTCAGTAGATGGGGCACGCGGGCTCTAGAGCTCAGACTCAGTAGTTGTGGTGCACAGACTTAGTTGCTCCGCGGCATGTGGGATCTTCCCAGACCAGGGCTCGAACCCGTGTTCCCTGCATTGGTAGGTGGATTCTTAACCACTGGGCCACCAGGGAAGCTCCCTGTTATGGCTTTTTAATCTTGACAAAGACTATTGTAATAGAATATAAACTTCATGAGAGCAGGCATTTTAACCTTTTTGATCACTACCTAGCACAAGGTAGATGCTTAGTAAGTACATTTAAAATGAAAACTTGAGTAAGTAATTACCACTCCTCCAAGTCATCCCTCAGTGCAGCCACTGGGGTATTTATCCCCCATTCTCCTTCTGATAAATAACCCTCCTCACCCTCCTCCCTCCACAGATTTGCATACATGAGCCATTCCAGCTAACCATAGTATCCTATTCCCATGAAACACTGAGCATAGTTGACAGCCGAACAATGCAGGAGTTAGGGGTCTCGACCCTCCACTCAGTCCACAATCCACCAATAACCTTAGTTTAGCCCTCTGTCTCTGTGGTCCCACATTTGAGGATTCAATCAACTGCAAATCATGCAGTACTGTAGTATGTATCTATCAAAAAAAAAATCCACGTATAAGTGGACCCACACAGTTCAAACCCGTGTTGTTCAAGGGTCAGCTGTATTGCAGAAGAGGGCATGTGACAAAATCAGGGCAAATGAAAATTCTTCTGAGACGTTGATTTATTTACATACTAGGAGAGAGATATTCTCTTCCACTAGGATTTCTAAACCAGAAGCATGTGGTCTAGAAGAGCCATAGCTATTCCTCCCCTAGATGTTAAAGGAAACAGGAAAGAATAAAAATTTTTAAAAATTCAGAGCAAATCCAAGCCAAGAAAGGAAGATTATGAACGTAAGAGTCCTGAAAACCTTGTTCTGGCACCTGGATCCAGCCCTGCCTGAAGTCCACATCCATTCATAAATATCCCAGATACATAAGGCAATACACAGCCATTTTGCCAAAGTAGTTTGAGTTGGTTTTCTGTCATTTGCATCCTAAAGAGTTCTGCCTAATCCAGCCACCTAACCTTGCACTACAGAAAGTCAGTCTTACGCTATCCTTCATCTGGCAAGAAAAGTTACTTCTGAATCACATCTGTTGTTCCACGGGCATAATTCCCTTAATGTGAGGATTCATTTAGTCATGTAACTTTTAAAAATAAAATGTCTATTGTCTTAGGAACTCTGGGAACCACTACTAAATATAAAATCAATTGGAAATCATGAAGCTATAAAGAAAAAGAATCAAGGGAGGAAACTTGAGAGGATATTCCAATTCGGGCAGAACATTTTGAACTTAAAAGTGAGGTTCGATTTATAATTACTGCCTTGGATATTCTTGTATTTTACATTTTTTCAATGCAAAAATTTTAATAGCTCCCCAATAATAACAACAACCTAAATAAATAAATAAATAAATAAATAAAAAGAAAGACAAAAAAAAAGAAGAAGAAAGTTCTGAGCGAAACTCTGCTCCAATCATCTTGGAATCGTAAATCCAGGTCAAATGGTTACCTGTACTGTGCCATTTCCTCTGAGCAGATCTTCCTTCTCCCTCCTATTCAGATGTCAGGTACCTTTGGATAAATAGAGTCGTGAGGCACTGGACTAGAGGAGTGACAAATAGTATGTGTCATAGGAGGATGTCAATTGGCATGCTGATATCTGTCACAAGGACTTAATTAGGATAAATGGCAGAGAATATGCTGAGCTCAAGGCCGACCCACTCACCCGCGGCATATGGAGGGCTTGCAGGGTGAGATAAATGGGATACGAGGAAAAAACGTCACATTAATTCTGTTTTGCTGCAGAGAGCTCTTGAGAGAGCAAGAGAGGGGGCGTTCTGGTATCTTTTCCTTGGGGTTCAAGGGGACAGTGAAAACTTGTGGTGGGGTTTATAAACTCTTGAATTCCTAACCCCAGGACTCCTCAGAAATCTTCAGAACCACGTCCCGAGAGCCCTGGGGCTCACGTTCCGTGATAAATGTCAAGGACTCTGCCTTTGCACTGGTCTCAGCTTTGTCGCCCTCACCTTGCCTGATCATGAGTTTTTCCATGAAGCAATGAGACGGCCTCCATGTTTCGATGAGAACGTTGGCTAAACATCAGGCTTATTCTTTTACAGTAATACCTCTGTCATAGAAACAAGGCTTGTCTCTCAGGATACTGATCTCCAGATAAGGCTCCAAAGAGCCTGGGAATGGGTGTGATCACGCTGTACCCAGCGGCCCCAGGTGGGGTTGCTACCAGCTGCGCTGTGTCCTCCACGTACCATTACCCTCTTCCTTCTGCATCTCCTTTCTCTTTTTTCATCCTGTTTAAAGGTTAGTTTTTGTTTGTTTGTTTGTTTTTTGTGGTACACGGGCCTCTCACTGTTGTGGCCTCTCCCATTGCGGAGCACAGGCTCCGGACGCTCAGGCTCAGCGGCCATGGCTCACGGGCCCAGCCGCTTCGCGGCACGTGGGATCCTCCCGGACCGGGGCACGAACCCGTGTCCCCTGCATCGGCAGGCAGACTCTCAATCGCTGCGCCACCAGGGAAGCCCTAAAGATTTTTATAGAGTGACTGTATTTCTTTAGAAGTCAAGTGTTCAATTCAGCGAATAATGAATGCATGAAGGAGGGAGGGAGGGAAAAAGGACTGAATCTGTCAGAAATCCCTGCTTAAGAAGGAAAGATAGGGGTTCCCTGGTGGCGCAGTGGTTAAGAATCCGCCTGCCAATGCAGGGGACACGGGTTCGAGCCCTGGTCTGGGAAGATCCCACATGCCGTGGAGCAACTAAGCCCGTGAGCCACAGCTACTGAGCCCACATGCTGCAACTACTGAAGCCCGCACACCTAGAGCCCGTGCTCCTCAACAAGAGAAGCCACTGCACTGAGAAGCCCGCGCACCGCAACGAAGAGTAGCCTCCGCTCGCCGCAACCGGAGAAAGCCCGCGCGCAGCAACAAAGATCCAACGCAGGGCTTCCCTGGTGGCGCAGTGGTTGAGAGTCCGCCTGCCGATGCAGGGGACACGGGTTCGTGCCCCGGTCCGGGAAGATCCCACATGCCGCGGAGCGGCTGGGCCCGTGAGCCATGGCCGCTGAGCCTGTGCGTCCGGAGCCTGTGCTCCTCAATGGGAGAGGCCACAACAGTGAGAGGCCTGCGTATCACAAAAAACCAAACAAACAAAGATCCAACACAGCCAAAAATAAATAAATTTATTTTTTAAAAAGAAGAAGGAAAGATATACCTGCACTCACCTGACAGTGCGGTCCTAACGCATCTGGTGGCTAAATTAGTTGGTTTTAACACTAAAAGGAATTTTGAAGCGTTAAATCCGGAGAGATGTTTTTATGTATGATACACATGTACTTGTATGCATGAGCATAAGATAATATGAGAAATGATACTTATGTGGTCACAGCATCCTCAATTCATCTAAGTGAGGAAGAAATGCCTGTTGTCTAAAGGGCAAGCCCCTGTGTTAACACACTAAGAATAAAATATATGCTTATCCTATTGTATAGCACAGGGAACTATATTTAATATCCTGTGATAAACCATAATGGGAAAGAAGATGAAAAAGAATGTATATATATGTATACTGAATCACTTTGCCGTACAATAAAAATTAACACGACATTGTAAATCAACTATACTTCAATAAAATAAACTTAAAAAATATACACGCTCAAATAGTTAATAACCTTATGGGGAGAAGAGATCACTTAGTTGTTTACTCTTTCTTCATTTATCCATAAAGTATTTCTGCAGAGCCTCGTCTATGTCAGGGTCAATGCTAGGTGCTGGGGTTGGAGCAGAGAGGGAGAAAGACGCAGTTCTGCCCCCTGGGGTTTTGTGATCCAGCTGAGGTTACACACAGAGGAAATCTTCCCAAAGACAAATGGGATGGATGCCCGTGGCAAGGCCCACCGGTCCATGGCTGCCCTGTCCACACAATCCCGCTAGTGGCCACTGAACACATGTGGCCACTGAACAATGGAAATGTATGACCGAGGAACTGAAAATCCAATGTTATTTCCTTTTCTCTTTTAATAAATTTATTTATTTATTTTTGGCTGCATTGGGTCTTTGTGGCTGCGCGTGGGCTTTCTCTAGTTGCGGTGAGCGGTAGCTTCTCTTCGTTGCGGAGCACGGTCTCTAGGCACGCGGGCTTCAGTAGCTGTGGCCCGCGGGCTCTAGAGCGCAGGCTCAGTGGTTGTGGCACTCTGGCTTAGTTGCTCCGCGGCATGTGGGATCATCCTCGACCAGGGCTCGAACCCATGTCCTCTGCATTGGCAGGCGGAATCTTAGCCACTGTGCAACCAGGGAAGCCCCATGTTTTTTCCTTTTAATTAATTTAAATTTAATTTAAGAAAACAATACTGGGTTCAGTCCTGGCAGAATTTTTAGTATGCTTGGAACAACTTGAGTGCATGAATCTACTTTTCCAGTTTTAAACTTTATGAGATCCAAATACAGATCAAGTTTTCCTATGAAAATTTAGGATCCTAAGTGAGATGTACTGTATGTATAAAATTCACCCTGGGTTTAGAAGACTTGGTACTAAAAAAAAAAAAAAAAAAAAAAAACACGCAAAAGAGAATGAATGTAAAATAACTCATTGATTTTTTTTAATGTTTGTAACCTGTTAAAAGTAATGATATTTTGATTATATTGGGTTAAATAAGTTAATTTATTAAACTGATTTTTCTTTTTTTTCTTTTTTAATATGACTACTAGAACAATCTAGATTACATATGTGACTTGCATTTGCTTCTTTCGGACAGCACCGGTCTGTGGGATTTTGAAGGAGAGAGAAAGCTTATCATGAAAGAGTTTGGTTTTTGACATTAATTTTACAGAACAGGTGGGATGGGTCAGGCGGAGAGGGCAGAGGGCATTCCTGGGAGAGAAGAGACTGGACATCAATCAATACGACGTGGGATTATGCCTGGGATGCCAGGTGTGTGGGAGAGCCCTGGACATTGTGTTTAGGGAGTGATAGCGGGAAAAGCTATTTGGAGTGGTGGAGGCCATGATGTGGGAGCCTTGACCGGCCAGGCTGAACTTTTTATGCTTAACCCAATTGGCCAAGGGAGAGCTGGGAGGCTTTTGAGCAGGGACAGGATGGTAAAAGCAGCTTTCATGGTGTTTATCTGGCTGCAGTGTGTAAACTGGGATGAAAAGAAGAGAACCAGAAACAGGGAGACATGTTTTGAAGATCCCAGCAGTAATTCTAGAAGTACCCTGTGGGGTAGAAGGATTGCTTCCTTTCAGCCAAGAATCCAAAACCAAACAAACAAAGAAACAAAGAAGTAAATGATAAAAACTTCACATGGTTCTTCTACAACTACGTGTATACCTTCTTCACACTCCATTTCCTACAACTTACCCTTCTGTGAGTTAATTTCTTCCCCTTTAAGTTTAAAAAAATTGAAAAAAAAAACAAAACCTTTTATGTAGCTGCAACATAATTTGGGCATTGTCCTGGAATCTGGGAGAATCACTGTGGAAGGAGACCTGTCATTTTGCTTATCACGGGGCAACCACAAACTTCCAAGGAGGGTGAAGCTCTTGGAGTCAAGAGTTGCAGGAAATAAAGATTTTAAGAAATGGATACTAATGATTAGAGATGATTTATAACGTTCAAGATTCACAGAATTGTAGAACAGAGAGGCTTCTAAGTATCATCCAGTTCCCCCTTTCACTTCATTGACGAATAGAACGAAGCCACACAGCCGGTGAGCAGCAGAACAGGTTAGAATCTGAGTTTCCAGGTTTGTACGCCTCCCGCCATGCCACGTGGAATGCTGTCCATTAGGAACATCAAACACATAATGAGTCAAGAAGGGTAAGGTTAGGGCTTCCCTGGTGGCGCAGTGGTTGAGAGTCCGCCTGCCGATGCAGGGGAAGCGGGTTCGTGCCCCGGTCCGGGAAGATCCCACATGCCGCGGAGCGGCTGGGCCCGTGAACCATGGCCGCTGGGCCTGCGCGTCCGGAGCCTGTGCTCCGCAACGGGAGAGGCCACAGCAGTGAGAGGCCCTTGTACCGCAAAAAAGAAGAAAAAGAAAGGTAAGGTTAAAGGATTAAGAAATGTGAAAGGTAATAGGTCTATCTATATATAGAGTGGTTATATAAGCACACAGAGGAATAAAATGCGCAGGGGCCTCTGTTCTCCCCACTGCAGACCTCTAGAGTGTCACTGGTTGATCCTGGGGCAGCTGCCCACTTTGGGACACATGGGAGGAACACTTAATCCCCACTAAGGAGGGACTGCAGGGTAGAGGACGAGTCCTACCACCTCCCCTTGAAGTTTTTCAGTGTCACAGCCTCTTCCTTTACACACTTGCAAGGAAGAAAGCAGAACTGGAGGACTAAAGAGGGAGAGAGATGCGGAGAAAAAGTAGGATTGGGAGGGTGTTGAAAGGTCAAGCCGAGGGCTTGGCACAGATGTCAATGTTCAGAACACTGTGCAGGCTCTTTAAATAGAGCCCTCACAGGTGAATGCAGTGACAGAGAAAAGCCGCCCTGTGCTCCAGGGAACTAAGTAAATAAGCACAGACGTCAAATGTCCAGAGCTGGGTGGGGCTGGGCTGAACCAAGAGCTCGGGAGAAAGTACAGGAACGTCTTGGTTTTTTATTGCCAAGTCCTGTTCCATTAGATGGCACCTGTGGAGTTGCTCACATTTCAGGGAATATTTTCTGCGTAGAGACCTTTCAGAGGAAAATATGAAAATTCAACCTCAGCTCTGAACCAGACCAGCACCTGAACCATGATTAGAGCTTCTGAATAGTGTAGGCTTTCTCAAGGGGTCCTAATGACATTCAGTGAATTGGCTTATGAGCATGTGTTTTATACCTTTTCCTTCAAAATGGAAACTCAAGGATTATGATTAAATAGTTGAAGTACTGATCGTATAAAAACCAACCCATGACCCCCGGTAAAAAGCCGCACAAACTGGCATGCTCCCCCACCTTGCTGTATTCTTCTTTCCACGCCTAGCACAAGTGTACATAAAGCAAGAGCATAAACACAGGCAAAGGCCGTGTTTGGCTTTTGATTAGACGTTAAACCTCAGATGATCATTAAACTTCTTGAATTCTGTGGCTTCAATCCAGGTGGGAAAGCAGGTCAAGCAAGTAAAGCTGAGGGTAGAGTATGCAATCTTTTGTTCTCAGCAGGCTTTGAAGATTGTTTCAGGGTTAATGTTTGACTTTGGGTCTTAACTATTTTATGTCTTGGTTTCCTCACCAACAAACAAAACATACATCTTGCAGTGAAAGAAGATCACACTTTTGCTTTAATGTGAATGGTATAAACTCATTCCTTTGGAAGGTAAAGCAAAATGGTGAAGAGTTCAGGCTCTAGAGCAGCGTGGTCCAATAGAGGTATAATGTGAGGCCCAAGTGTGGGCACATGGAGTGTTAACTTTTCTAGTAGCCCCATTAAGCAGAAGTAAAAACAAATAGGTGAAAAGCATTTTGACAACATTTTATTTTATTCAATATATCCAAAATATTATTTCAATATATCAATATTTTAAAAATTATTAATGAGATATTTTATGTTATTTTCTTCATACTAAGTCATTAAAATATAGTGTGTATTTTACACTAACTGCACATCTCAATTTAAACAAGCCACATTTAAAATACTCAATACCTGTATGTGGCAGGAGGCTCCCCCACTGGGCAGGACAGCTCTAAAGTCAAATTATATTGACTTTGCAGCCTCCTGATCTTGAGCAAGTTACTTAAGCATCATGTCCCTCAGTATCTACATCTGTAAAATGGGAATGATAATAGGATCCACGTTACTGGGTTTGTCATGAAGGTGATGTATGTAAATATACTTAAAGCCCTCAGTGCAATGACTGGTATATATTTAATTAATCAGTGTAAACTATCATTATTAGTTTTGGTAAAAGTACACAGGGTGAACTTGTTTTTCACCACAATACGGTAATTCCAAACCAAATGAAATTGAATTGAATTCACAGCTTAGATTTTGGGGGGTTGGGGTGGGGAAGGCAATTATTTAAGCAGCCCAAATCAGGAAAACATACTTGAAATACTTCATTTTTTGATTACATTGAACCAGTAATTTTTAAAATATAAAATGGCCTTTCCCCTATGCCCATGACAAGGGAAAGCAATAATAGTTTTCGTTAGTTACCTGTCAATTGTTACCTTACCTTATCAGAAAGATTTAAGGCAGCTGAATAGTATGTTTACACTGTTCGTAAAAGTGCATGCATTTAGATTTTGAGGGGTGGAATTTAGATTTTGGAACTTTTAAGATAATAAAACATTGAGTGTTAAACTGGAGCTCCTTGCCTTGTTTTCTAATGCAGTTTTGCCTTTGGGTGACAGCCACGTCTGGGGACTTCTGCACTGTCCTCAATCTCAGGGTTTTGTTTTGGTGCTCCAGATGTACACCAAAGGTGTAGAGCATTTGCTTTGCGGACACAGGGCCCAACTTGTTCTATGAATTTTTTCTTAGTCTCTTCTTTAGTACCTGTGAATGAGCATAAAAGAGGTGAAAGGGCTTCCCTGGTGGCGCAGTGGTTGGGAGTCCGCCTGCAGATGCGGGAGACACACGGGTTCATGCTCCAGTCCGGGAGGATCCCATATGCCGTGGAGCGGCTGGGCCCGTGAGCCATGGTCGCTGGGCCTGCGCGTCTGGAGCCTGTGCTCCGCAGCGGGAGAGGCCACGGCAGTGAGAGGCCCGCATACCGGAAAAAAAAAAAAAAAGAGGTGAAAGATTTGATGGGGCCAAGTTATCAGGGCTTATCCAGACGAGGCCAAGACCAAGAAGTATTAATGTCACTTGCTGCACGGTATTAAGAAGACCCACAGGAAGTCAGGAAACTGGCATTTCCCTCTCCTTAGTCTTATTGACGACACCAAACATCTCCATGACGTTTTGCTCAAAGTATATTTTCAGCTTTTGTAGGAGGCTTGAGGGATTTGGGGCTGATCAAGGGAAAAGATGTGACCATGAGAGGCAGCAACACAGCAAGCGTTGCTGGGCCCTGCTTGGACAGAGTTGCACGAGAGGGGCGCTCCCACTGAGACTGAGACTGTCCAGAGGATCCAGGAGGCCAACATCCAGAAGGGGAGGCGGTAAGGGAGGTTTTGGGAGACAGGGGACTAGGGGAGTCTCAGGGGCATGGTAGAGTGGTCTCTGGCTCAGAGAGCTCCAAAGGGTGATGGCAGCTGGGGTCTTGTAACTACAAGGCTCTACCTTATCAATGGCCAACAGGTGCTGGGTGAGGTTTTGAGGGGTATGCAAAACAG